>NC_059428.1:36937478-37562478 GCF_021028975.2 Sphaerodactylus townsendi | reverse complement strand
AAAAGGCCAAATTCCAAATTTTTACAAAGAGGTAAAAAGTTAAAATATAAAATAGAACTTATCTTAACATTCCTGTAAAGAACTGATGGTCTCCTATCTACCTACTTTCCTGAATTTATATACTATGTCAGCAACCATAGCTTCTGAAGGACAGTACTTGATATTGGTGATTCTTTCCTCTGCATCTTTCTCACAGAACAATACGTGACAACAATATTCTTGCTTTTTGATTGGATGTTTTCACTCTTTGACCAAGCGATGCATGATCTTCAAACAATGTTATTGGCTTCAGTTCATCTATGCCAAAGTCTATTAATAGATGTACAATCCACTTAAGCTCACTGTATGCATTTGCAGCAGAGATGTATTAAACTTCAGTTGCTGATAGGGCAACTTATGATTGTTTTTTACTGGTCCAGCTGATCAGACTGTCTCCATAGAAGAACAGGTCTCTGCTTGTTGACTTGTAATCAGTTTTGTCTTCACCCCAGTCAGAATCCATGTATTCAATCAGTTGTGGGTTGTCACAAGATTAGATCTTTAGTTTCATATCAGCTGTTGGTTGAGGTATCTAGCCAGCCTCTTTATAGTTTTCCAATCATGGTGACTGGGTGATTCATTTTTTTGCGTAAGGTCTTGTCACTGTATTCAGGTTCAAAGGTTTGTCCGTTGTCTACTTGTACTGTTGATTGTTCTCAAGCAATGTTCATTTCTCTAGTTTAAGATAAGGTGGTTCAAGTGGAGTACACCTTTGGCATCCTTCACACCCATAAACTCAACACAGTACATACCTGTGCATTTCTGTTTCAATAGAAAACTTCCATCTTTGGATCTTTCAATTTGTGTTCTTGCCTCCCACTGTTTGGCTCAAGCCTTGAGCAATTTCTTTTGTATCTTCTTTCCTTTGACTGCACAATAATAAATCACCCTCAGAAGATAGAACATACTGCTACTGGTCATCTTTCTTCCTTGTGAATCAACAGGAGGTCTGCCTTTCTTTGTTGAAAACCTTCTTCCTCCGTACTTGTGGATTCAAGTTCATGTTGTATATTTGCATAAAAGGAAAATCTCTGTGGTGGTTTTCCTTTGTTCCATCTCTTTGATTGTCTCACAGTACTGTCTGCTTTCTCTGGCCCAGCCGCTCTTGCCTCCCCTTCTGAATAAGGGGTCCTCTGCTGAACAACAGTCCTGGCAGGTAGCAATCCGGTCATGTCAGCAAAAGAGACTTCTCCAGTTTTGTGGCTGGTCTGCACTGTGGACTCAATATGTCTGTTATCTCTCCTTGGGAACATGGACATAGGCTTTAGACCCAAATATCTTCAAATGTTTTAGGCCTGGTTTCTTCCCATAATGCAGTTCAAATGGTGTTTTCCCTGTAGCCTTGCAGGGGCTCCTGTAGCCAGTTTGAAAGAGCAGGCTGCATGCCATTTCTTGAATGGTTCTGCTGAGGCACTCAATAGCGCCATTTTGCTGAGGTGAGTATGCTACACTCTTTTACTGAGGTGAGTATGCTACATTTGGGTGCTCAATTCCCTCTTGTTCAAGGAACCTGAGGAACCCCTTGCTACAGTACTCAGTCTCATTCTCCGTAAACAAAACCTCTGGAGCCTTTTGGAACTTGTTTTTCACAGCTGTCACATAAGCTTTGAATCTCTCAAGCACCTCATCCTTGGATTTTATAAGCTATAAATAGGTAAAACGACTGCCTGCATCCATAAAAGTTGAAATGTATTTATTTCCTCCAGCTGAGGGAGTTAAAGGGCCAATTAGATCAGAATGCACTTGCTTTAACAATTCCTCAGTGTGCACAGCCTTATTCCCCTTATAGCTGGGTGCAGTTCCTTTTGCTTTTATACATATTTCACAATAACCCTTCATCTCATCACATTCATCCACATCAATGCCACATTCCTTCAGCAGCATTTGCACAATCTGAAGATTCCTATTACCCAATTTTAACATGCCGTGCTTGCACACATCTTGAACGAGAGCATTCCATTTGGTTTGCCTTATACATTCTCTTTTCAATATTCCTCAGCTAGTAAAATGTGCCAATTCTCTCTCTCAAAGGATCTCAACATTGGACTTAGAATACAAAACATTTTATTTTAGCAAGAATTGAGTTCCACTGTCTACAATTTTTCTCACAGATAATAGGTTCTCATTGGCTTGAGGTGCATACATGCATTCCTTTTGGTGGAGCTCAACCAGCCCCCCTGACTCCATTGAGCACCCAAAGTTTTGCAATGCCAATTCCTTCAACCAACAAAGGAGTACCATCCACTGGAAGTAAACTCTCTCCTTTTACTTTATTCAGTTGCACAAAGTAATTGACATTGTTACAAACATGAAAAAAAGACCCAGAATCTGAAAGCCACATATTTTTTTCTCCATTGGAGCTTTTGATTCCAAGCATTAAGGCAGAATTCTGAGAGGATCTGCCTTCTTGCTTTCCCCCAGATCATCTGCCTCTGAAAGTAGCACTGTATTCGATTAATGTGTGCACGTTATCCTGCTTTTGTCCAGAACAAAGAAGTCTTTTTAAATTGACAATTTTTTTTGCAATATGCCTCTTTTTATGGCAATTGTAACACCCAGCACCTTCACTTCCATGCAGTAATTTCCACACAGAAATTTCATTAGCTTGTCTCTTTTCAAATTCATCCTTTCAGAAGGTTAGTGTGTATTCAGCATCCACCTTCTCTCTTGCCTCTAAAACAGCAATTTGATTGGCAGATGAGCTTGGCAAACTGTTCAAAATTGTGGCATTAAGTTCCTCATTTGTGATTGAAATCCTTGCTGCTTTAAATAGATTCACACGTTCCATTAATTTGTCAAGTTGTGCGTACAAGCCTCCAGTTTCATGCAATCTAAAGATATACAGTTTCCTCCTCAAAAGCTGTGTTTGTTTAGAAGATTTTACACAGTATTTCTTTTCCAGTTTTACAGTCTTTTGCAGTTTTACATCCATTTACCAGAGACCATTCAGCATCTTTAATTGAGCTCAAAGTTATGAAGCATGACTTGCAATCTGCTTTCACAAATGCACCTTTCCCTGGTCCCAACTGGGGCACATCTTCTATATAATAATGTTTAAAACCTCTTGCATTTCCAAGAGACATGGAACTCTGTTTCTCCACATTAAATAGTTCTGTTGGTTTAGATATGGAACTTGTGGGACAGAAGGAATACTTTGACTATCAGTCTGATGGCAGATGTAGACATATTGCTGGCTTCAGGCGCACAATTCCTCCTTTGGAACGCTTGTGTTTCCTTTTCCCTCTTGGCATGAATCCTAGCAAGCGCCCTCTCCCTTTGTCCCATGAGGCTGGTGGGTTCTAGTGAAAAAGTTCTCTTGCAAAATTAGTCCAAAGAGGTCAGGAGGTACAAAATTAGCATCCAAAAATAGATTTTTTAAAAGTTGTCTAATTATGCCTAAGCTAACACACAGCAGAAAAGTGTCTGGGCTACCATAACCTTTTATTGGTGTAAAAATATAACATAGTTAGCAGAGTACATATTCACAGATGCTGCAGGTTAGCTTAAATAAAATTTACTAAGAAAAGTAGGAGGAAAGGGTAACATGGTAGAAAAAAGTCCTCTCTAATCTGAGCTATATGGTGCTTTAACATTGTGAGTTATGACTCCAGAACAAAGAAGTTTACAACTTCCTTTAAAGTGCCTACATGCTTGGAAACACATCCTCAGTTGCAATATATTGATTAGAAAATGATGATCATTGGATTTCTTCATTAATGCAAGAAACTAGTTACTCTGACATTTTGCTGGCTATGTTAATCTACCTAATGCTTACTAACAAACAGCATCATTAACCCTTTCATGACTGAAAAGTTGACGCTTGCATACACCAACAACAAGCTAAGGAATGTTGAAGGTCGATATATACAATAATCCAAAATCTTTTAAAGACTAATATCAATGAAACTTGAGACTTTTCTATTGGGACTTTTGAATAGATCTTTGGAAAGAAAACATGAAATTTGTTTTTATATATAACAGCAGTAGCAAGAATACTATAGGTGCAGAATTGGAAAACTCCAGTTATACCTACAACTGAAGAATGGTGGGTGAAGGGTATTAGAGTTGACAGAGATAGCCAAGTTAACTTCACTACTGAAAGAAAACAACTTAAGTTTATGAACCATTGGAAACCCTTGTAAAAATAAATTGATGACTAGTTGTTTTGAAGGTTAAGGACTGTTAAAATAAGATTCTCTTTGGATGTGGCAAGGACAGTCGCCTGGAATGAAGAAGATGGAGGCTGGCAGGGGAGTGGCAGCCCAAGAGCTAATTGGCTGAGACTGGGGCAAGCTGAGGACAAGGTCTCTAGCTGTGAATGCTAAGGAAGAGGTGGAGCTGGGAGAGGGTGATTGGGAAGGTTGGGTAAGATTCAGGCAGGTACAGGGGACAGCCAATGCAGATGCAATGGGAAGGGTCAGAAGGCATCCCAGGGAGATGGGTTGGGCTGAGAAACCCAGGGGGGTGGGGAAACCTCTTTAAAGGAGACTCCCTGGGCAAGTCCAGGGAGGATGCAGGTCCCAAGAAGCACCGAGGAACCTGTCATTCAGGGATGGTGAGGGGCTGGGAGAGTCTACTCTCAACTTCCTTTCTGAGGCCACTGCCCAGGGCAGGTGCTCAAGTTCTCTGCAGAGTCAGGGAAAGGGCCCGAAATCAGGGCAGAGACAGAGCAGCACCACACACTTATAATTCTGGGGCCAAGGACCACCAGGAAGTTGCTTCATCTTGAGTGCATCACCCTCGGGGGGGTGGGGTATACTGAAAGAGGTGGTCCCACAGATACAAGAATCCCAGACTGTTTAGGTCTTGTAAATCTACACAAGTTCTATGATGGAAGAAAGATGAGACATGAATGAATGAATGAATGAATGAATGAATGAATGAATGAATGAATGAATGAATGAATGAAGCCATTTTGAACCTTACATGTGCAAGTGTGACCTGAACTTTGCTACCTTAGCTTTGTCTCAAGGGAGGCGGGAAAGGAGGTTTATGGATCCATTTGTGAATGGCATATAAACTGTTGTTCATTAGTTCAAATCTTGCCACTTTTTTCTGGTGTAGGTGAACAAAAGGGTCTTCCAGGATATATGATCATATATGAATGGGGAACTATAGGAATGATCATAATTCCTCAATTGTTGGTGAGTCCAAATATCTTCTAAATCTAGAAATCTAACTCATAGTTTGCTAAGCACACTGTTTTAGCTAGGCCCAGTTTTACATTCCCAGTCCCTCACGCCAAAAGCACTGGGGTGCTGCATTATGCCCAAAAGCCACAATGGGTATTTTTTCAGCATGCACATGTGTATACCTGGACACACAAAATCTAAATTCTGATACAGGAGTTTTTCAATTTACAGATATATCCAGATATTAATCCACAACTTTAATATACGTATTAATCCACACCTTTAAAAAAAGACCACCTTTACCCCATTTTAGATGTTTTTTGTACCTTAGCAGTCTAGCTCATTCCTGTGTGCAGGGATTCATGCACAGCTACAGTATACTCAGCATAATTATACTATCAAAAGACCAGCTATTTTCAGTAGTGTGTAGGGTTATTATAGCAAGCCACCCTAGCGCAATAAATTATGTGTAGTAATTCCACAGCCACCAAGTGTAACAAGGCAAGAACTATATTGGTGCCAAGGCAAGTCCACAAGCTAAAGATACCATTCAGTTTTGAATGTGTCACTTGTGAATGTTGTTAATGTGAACTAAGGGGAAAAAAATACATTTCTAAATTGAATGTATGCTTTTGGCCAGTGTACATTTGATTTAAAAATGGCTTTCTTCCACTTTCTCTCACACATTATCAACATTCACAACATGTACATTCTAGTCAATGTAGCTTTTTCATTCAATTTATGGGCACAGGAAATGCAGAAACTAATTTAAGCATCACTTGAGAAAGTGGCTGAAGGCTCTCGGAGGGAGAGAATGTTTTGTGAAGAGCTCTGCAGTTCGAGCTGATGCATGTTTATTTGGAACTAAATCCCACTGAGTTCAACGGGGCTTATTCCCAAGTTAGTGTACACAGGACTGCAGCTTTAGATATACTGCTGAAAACTAGCCCAGCTTGATAAGGAAAGAGAAATGGGCACTGCTATGAGGCTAAGAATGGCTGTGACAAAGGCTAAGTTTTCACTTTAATTCTCTGATCAATACTCCCTTACTATGCAGTGTTCCTGCTTTGAAATCCCAAACCTCGGAGTTATGTACTCGGAGTTATGTACTCGACCTAAAGTACTATCTAGATCAACGGTCCATGCTGTGTAAAGAGCTGTGAACAGATTCCTTTCCTAGAACAAAATGAGATGGCTGCCACGCCATTTCCTTGAATGAAATGGTTTAATTGGTTTTGCTGTTATTGGACTTGAACATTGAGTGTATCAAGGAATAGGGGTCTAAGGTTACTCTGCCTGACCTGTAGCAATGGATGTCAAGTGAGTTGGAATATAGCAATATCTTGTGTACAAAGAGGAAGAATTAGATACTGCAGGGAGCAGCAAGCATCAGGTAGACAAGACTGCAGGAAAAAATACCTTCTTTCCCAAAGGGGCTTCTCATTGTCAGCAGAGCGCTTGTTTTAGGCTTTTCTTCTAGAACAGTCTAGAACTCTCTCTCAGTTTGCAAGGCTGTTATGTTTAGCTTTTCTTTTCCCGATTCAGTTTGTTAGTTCCTAAAGGTGGCTTTTGTTAGTCTTTAATCAGTTCAGTGCCTTGACTCCTGCATAGGCAGGAGTCTACTGTCAGCCAGCCAGCCAGCCAGCCAGCCAGCCAGCCAGCCAGCCAGCCAGCCAGCCAGCCAGCCAGCCAGCCAGCCAGTCAGTCAGACAGGAGCCATCTACTGACTACAAAGGGCTAAACTAGATGTTAAGGTTTTTGGAGAGTTGTGCTTGGGTTTCCCTGATCTATCTCGTATGCCCTGCAGTCAAACAGCAGCTGCAGGGATTTAGGGCTGCCAACACTGTCTTGGGAAATTCCTTGAGATTTGTCCGAGGAGCCTTGGGAGGAGAGAGTTTGAGGAGTGAAGGGAGCTATGTAGGCCAATGACAGATGGAAAGACCCAGAGTGCCATTCAAGGACAGGGAAGGGTAGTGGAAGAGAAAAACAGGCTTACTAGTGTAAGGTAAGCCGGAAGAGCTGGCTGATGTCAGATAAGGAAGAAAAATAGGACTTGAGGAGTCGTCAAAGGATTCTGCTGATTAAGCAGTGAAACTTGGTGGAAAGTAAACAGTTCAGGACCTAGTGACACAGAAAGGGGCAAAACACACTTCTAACTAAAAAGGCACCAGTCTTTGAACTGCACCCCCATGTACTATTATGGGTTAGTTGCATGCGCAGTGTTTACTTTGATATGTAATCATACAGAAGCAGTAGAATGCACCAATCCAGATAACTTAAATGTTTGAATAACCATGCGTGGGACACCAAAGAGGGACAAAATGTAATTTAAAAGGGGGCTCAGTACTTTTAACTGCTTCGCTTTCTTGGTGTTGGCCTATTTGTGATCACAAATACATTGTGAAACCTTGTTGCTTTTGGGTTTTTGGACCTGATGGCACCAATTCTGAACCTGAGACTGAAAAACCTACTGGTAACAGCTCAGTCAGAATAGGATGCTATAGAGCCTATTCTCTGAAGCCAGCTTTTTCTTCAGAGAAATTGATCTCTGTAGTGTGGAGATCAGTTGTAACTCTGGGAGAACTCTAGGCCCCATCTGAAGGTTGACAACACTAGGAAGGAATGGCATTTTAAATATCATAAGGGACCCATTCCTGCTTGGAGCTGTGATGGGGCAATAGGAAGACTCCTGCCCCTCTCACACTGAGCAGGGAGTTATTTATTTGCATAATTTTGGACCAATGCTCTGAGCATTCAGAGTACTGCAAGATTCTACGCTTCCAAAGAGCTGGATAACCTTCAGAGGAGTGTCTCAGGTCTCTTCCTGCCATGCCACAAATCCAAGCATAAAAAGGGTTCCCTCTGATCTATAAAATTATCTTCCATGCAGCTGCAGTGTGACTTCTCTGGTTGGGAGGCCCCAGACACAATCCATCAAAAACGTATTGTCTGATTGGTTCTAAGAGCCCTCAAACAAGAGCATGAAAGTTGTACAAAACGTACATTTTAAAATGTATATCAATCGATACAAATTTACACATAATTAGCCAGCTAAAGAACTCTTATCCTGGGTTGGGGGTGGGGAGAAGTCTGGGCTGCTGTGATAATCAAAAAGTAAAAAGAAGGGGGACTCTCCCACAGGGAGTGAAGCATCATTATTTAGCCAGACTATCTGATACCGGAGACAAAGGCTCTCCTTAGCCTAAAGCTGAGTGGGAATATGACCGCAACAGAGAAGCGGCAGGGCAGTTTTCCTCACCAACAAGCCTTGAAGCTCTTGGGGTGAGGTGGGGGAACTGAAGACCAGCAGACAATCTTTATCAGTCTTGGGAGCATCGATCAGAGCTCAGCGCCTTGAATGATAGCTCTTTAACTTGAAAGTTGACAAAAAAGTTTCTTCAGCAGCCTCCCTACGCATGCTTCACCCGCCTCTGGAAGAGGATGGTCCTTTGGAAAAGAAGAACCCTGAATACTCTGGCTAGGTCTCATCAAGTGAGCACCACTTGCTGCCAACTCCTGATGAAGGAAGGTAGAAATCCGGAGCAGGTGCTTCTGGGCTCATCCATATTATAATCTGGAAGTAAGTGTTCCTTTCCTCTTCTTGCATCAGAAAGCCTACACACTGGAAGGAGGCACTCGGCAAAAGGTGACCTGAATAACAGCTCTGTGCAACAGACTTGCCTTGCTCCCGAGAATGGAAGAGATGGCTCAGTGGGTTTTCATCATTTTGTATTGCTGGTTGTAAAGCAGAACCCTATATGTTCAGCACTTTCAGTAAATGCCTTTCAGTGCAGCGAAAGGATAAGAAAAGGCTACGGCAGTTTCCACAATTTGACTGTGTGCATCTCCAGATAATATGCTCTGCTGAATAGTGGTGGCAGTGTTGAAGATATTTCTACTGGAACTTGAACAGCCACAGAACAAAATGACTCGAGAATCCCCTCTGCAAGAGCAGTGAGCAGCAATACCCTATTTTAGGGTTTCTTTGGGTGGACTAAGGCAACAGAGTAGTAAGTAACCGCAGTGAGCATTTAACTTCCTGGTAAGTTGGTTGTCTGTTACCTGGTGATCTTATCACTCCTTTGTTTCTCTAGATTTTTGATCAGGTGCCAAAGAGTGGTAAGATTTTGTTCACTGCTTTGCAGCACAATCAGTTTGACAGTTTACCAAGTGGCTGTAACCACACTGTGGTAAATTACTTCTTGGGAAACTATTATTGAAATAAACCCACAATCTGCTGCTGAAGGCTATTTCTGTGCCAGTATTTGTTTAGGAAGGAAACATCAGCTAGCAGAAAACATCACCCTGAAAACTAAAAACCTGTACAGGGGTCCACAATACATTCCTAAGTCCCAGCCAAATCTTTATGATATAGACAATATCACAAAGTTAAGGAATAGTTAAGGGTTTTAAACACTGATATATTCCAACTGTGCATAAATCGCTCAGTGTCTAGCTATCCCCTTTTATAACTCCTCTTCGGCTCCCTGAAACCAATTTGGGAGGGCTGTATTGTAGACCACTGTACAGGTTTTTAGTTTTCAGAGTGGTGAATGGGTTAATGTCTGCCTCTAGCCAATGGGGAATGGCTCCTCCCTCAGAAGTAAACTGTGATGATTCTGCAAAAAACTTTCAGGACAAAGTCGCTCAGATTTGTATGGAATTGAATTTTGTGGTTCTGGATAATCCTGAGGTGGTCTCCAGAGAACCACCTGATCAGGTTGTATGGGGTCAATTTCAATTGTAGCAACCTGAGGATGCAGAAAAGATGCTTGCAGGGTTTTGGCCAACCACCTTTCCCCTAGATCCTTTCCCGTCATGGCTATTCAAAGCTGGGGAGGGTGCGGATGGCTGAGTGGATCCAGGCGGTGGTGAATGCCTTCTTGGGGAGTGGGGAGGTGCCTCATGCCTAGAAGGAGGCAGTAGTACCCCTCCCTGAAGAAGCTGTTCCTGAATCTAGAAGATCTTAAAACAATGGACTGTAGCCAATATCCTTTTTCTGAAGTGGCTGATGGTGGTACGACTGCAGGAACACTTGGATGAAACAGATTTTCTAGATCTGTGCCTGTTGGGGTTCAGGCAGGGGCTGGGGACACAAGACAGCCTGGGTTGCCCTGATGGATGACCTTCTTAGGGAAAGGGACAGAGGTAAGTTGTCCCTATTGGTACTCCTGGATTTGCAGCATCCTTTGATACCATCAACCATGATATTCTTCTGGAGCAGCTGCGGTGGGGTTGGGGCTGGGGTTCACTGTAATGCAGTGGTTCTTGTCCTACCTCAGTGGCAGGCCCCAGAAAGTGGAGATGGGGGCAGGTGCTCAGGTCACTGGGAGCTCTCTTGTGGAGGGCTCGGTCCTGTCTCCTATGCTATTTAATACCTACGTGAAGCTGCTGGGGGAGGTAATCAGAGGATATTGTATGGGGTGTCACCAATATGAGGATGACATCCAACTGTTCCTCTCAATTCCATCTGCATCAGATGAGGCGGCTCGAGTGCTGGATCATTGCCTAATGGCTGTCATGGACAGGATGTGGGTCAATAAATTGAAACTGAAGAGGTGCCTACTCTCTTGGAATTTGGGCATCAGGCGAAGACCAGCCTCTTCACCAGGTATTTGGCTGATTCCCCCCTACTGGGATGCGGGGTGGGTCTTGAGGTTTCCTGTACATTCATCCCACTTTCAGGGGTGGTTGCTATGAAAGTTTTAGGGCTTAGAATGTTTCATGGTTTAAGGATTAGTCTTATTGCATTGTATTGGATTTTATTATGACTTTTATTGTAATTCACCCTTAGACTGTTGTAAAAAGTGAGGAATAAAACTAAATCATCATCGTCATCATTATCTGTTGAACCAGGTTTGTTTATTTTTATTATTTATTATTTCATTTTTATACCGCCCTCCCCCGAAGGGCTCAGGGTCAATATTTGGCTGATTCCCCCCTACTGGGAATCAGTGATCAATGAATCAGTGATCAATCAGTGATTTCCCCACTCATACACATGAAGCCTGCTGGGCTAGTCATATAAGACTCCTTAAGGTTGAGAAAGTGGAGTATAAACCCAAAATGTTCTTTTTGCTGTCATTCTTCCCCAGTGGAGATCCCAAGACATATTCCCGCAAATGAGTATCAGATCCCCTTAATGAAAGACAGGCATTCTCCAAAAATCTTTGCTGTTGTGTAAAGCACAAGGAAGTCTGTAATACAGCTCTACCTGATGATGCAAATCTGAAAAGAAACAAAGTCTTGAACAATTTATGTTCTGTATTGTCAAAGGCTTTCACAGATGGAATCACTGGGGTGCTGTGTGATTTCCAGGCTGTCTGGCTGTGTTCTAGCAGCCACAGATGCAGGCGAAACGTCAAGAGAGAATGCTGCTAGAACACAGTCATACAGCCCGGAAACCAAACAGCACCCCAATTTATGTTATGTAATTTTATTTGAAATTCATGTATATGTATTAATCATGGGTCCGAGGAAAAAGCAACGATGCAAAAGCACCTGATTTGGCTAGTCAATCTTTAAAATGTTTGTCTTTAAATTTGTGGCAAAGGATTCCAATCCTTCACAGCCAGTTCAAAAACAAAGCATAAAAGCTCTTAAAATAACAGAGCTACAATTCTGAATTTCGAAAATTCATTTAATGTTTTAGATCAGTTGCCCTTGTTACCCAACAAATCCTGATTTTTTTTCTCACGTTGAACCTTCTATGTCTACTATTCCCGGAAAGTTAACCCTTTGGCTGGTTGACATGTTTTCAGCAGTTTAATCAATAACTAAAAGCACGTACAAAACAAACATAGGAACAATGTTATTTGTAGATGTTATTTGTTATTTAAGGATGCAGGTCTCAGCTGCAGACTGAGCCATGAAGCCACAGTCTATACCTGTGATTTCATCTTGGGTGTATTTTGATCATGAGTACATCTCAGTCCAGAGGCGGACATATTCTCTCCAACCAAATGTTCCTTATTTTCTGATTGCTGTGCAGTAATTATCTATATGGCCAGCAGATGGCAGAAGAGTCTCATTTTTGATCTCACTTTTTTTTTTAAAAAAGTGTGCTCTATGCTAAGGAAGTGAAGGCTTGAAAACATACTTGGATACACTATCCACTATCTGTAGAGTCGGTGGACATGTGATACATTTATAACTTAGGCAGGAGGAAAGAGCTTCAGAGCAGGCCCAGTGATTTGAAATAATCGAGGAAAATGAATTCTTCAGTTCCAGAAGACGTAGTGATATAACCCCTATTATAAATGGCTTTAGGAGAGGATGGCGGGGAGGCCCATCAAGGGATACTGGGCACAGAGACTAAAAAGAACCTCCATAGTCCTAAGCAGCAAACCTCTGAACCAACCAGCAGCAAACCAGTGCCTAGAGGCAACATCTTGCCCTTTGTGCCCTGTTTATTCGGCCTCCAGGGCAACTAGTTGGTCACAGTATGAAAAATGTGCTGGACAGATGATCTACTAACCTGATCCAGCAGGGCTCTTCTTATGTTCTTATGAGTAATGGTTTGTTTCAGCTATTTTTGGGAGGTGGGGAGAGAAGAGATTTTGGCATACATACTTCTTCTTGGTTGCTTTTTTAAAAAAATCTGTTTTCTATTTTAAAATAGCCTAGGGCTGTTGGTACCCCCACTTCACCCCGCTGAGAAATGCAGCTCATTATTCTTCCTAACTCCAAGTGAATTTTTTGAGATCACTACCATAATAAAGGGGGTGGGATCATTAAACATTGATAAACCCGCACAAATAACAGCAGTACAAAACTCCTCTTGTTTAAACAAAAATCCAGAGAAACAGATTTTTCTCTGTATCATTTGTTGAATTGAATACATTGCATGCTAGTTATTTCTACACTTGATGTCCCCTGTTGAAATTCCATTTCTTCCGTTATTGTTACTGTAAAATTCTACCTTGTGAGTGAGGGACATAAATCATCTTTGGTAACTCATACTGAACTGAAAAACATTATCAATAATTTAAAACAAATGGTTGTTTTGAAAGCTTCTGAACTTCAAAAAGTGGTAGATCTTATTCAACTTGGATGTTGCTCAGATAGTAACAAGTGTACAGAGGTTTCTGTGGGTTTTGAGGAAATGACTGTTTCCCCAAAAAACACTGCTGGAACAGACCAGCTTCATATCCAACACATTGGAGAAACAATAAAGAAGGCAGGGGCATCAAGGACTTTCCTGGCATTTATGTCTTTGAAGTCCTACCTGGAACTGTTGCAGCCACTCCTGGCGAAGAAGGAGAAGAAGGAGGAGAAGGAGGAGGAGAAGATGAAGAAGAAGAGAAGGAGGAGGAGGAGTTTGGATTTATATCCCCCCTTTCTCTCCTGTAGGAGACTCAAAGGGGCTTACAATCTCCTTGCCCTTCCCCCCTCACAACAAACACCCTGTGAGGTGGATGGGACTGAGAAAGCTCCGAAAAACTGTGATGAGCCCAAGGTCACCCAGCTGGTGTGTGTGCGAGTCACAGGCTAATCTGAATTCCCCAGATAAGCCTCCACAGCTCAGGCGGCAGAGCGGGGAATCAAACCCGGTTCCTCCAGATTAGAATGCACCTGCTCTTAACCACTACGCCACTGCTGGCAAGAGTGCACAGAAAGTCCCTCTCCCAATATCTACTTTCCCCTTCATATCAATAGCTTTCAATCCAGCTGTGGCTAATAATTCCCTAGTCCTTCCATTCTAGTTTGTGCGAGCAACTCTCTCCTGGGAAATTCCTGGATATTTGAAGGCAGCATCTATTGGGGTGGGGAGTTGGGAAGAGATTTTACCAAGCATCTATAGAATACTATAGTGTCTGCCCTCAGCAGCTGCCATTTTCTTCAGGGAGGGTCTTGTGGACCATAGCATCTGATAAACAATGGACAATTCTTTTAAAAAAGAAATGGGTTGGATTCATGCAACCCAGAACCACACCAGCTTGTTGCTGAAAGGTTTGTATAAACACAAACAGTTCAAAAATCAGTTTCAGTTCAAACAGTTCAAACAGTTCAAAAACAGTTCAGATCCTCTGAAGATGCCAGCCACAGATGCAGGCGAAACGTCAGGAGAGAATGCTGCTAGAACACGGCCATACAGCCCGGAAACTACACAGCACCCCAGTTCAAAAATCCAAAGCAGCAGATAATATCAAGCATAACAAGGTCTGAAAAATTGAGACTACCCTCACCAAGGACATAGGTGCATGCCTGTGGTTTAAGCTTTGCCTAAACAGCTACTACATGACTCATCTCTCTGAATCTACCCAGGCACATAACACAAATGAAATTAGCTGTAAGTGTGTGGGAGAAAACGACATGCCTTGTATATAAATCTGTGACCTTCTTTGGAGCTTGTCTGTGATGGAGGGTTTTGAATTTGCCAAGCAAACATTGTAATATTCTCATTTTCTCTTTGATTTGTGTGTGGGTTGGATTCATAAACAGCTGCTCTGTACTATTAAATCTCTTACAGACAGTTGTTACTTGTTCCCATCCATCATATTCCAAAATGAGATCTTTGCTCATTATGAACAGTATGGCTGGGCTGTGCCACGGGCTGTTTGGATTTTGGCTAACCATCACTTAGGATGGCAGCCCTTTTCAGCACCGGTGCTTCACCAGGCCTTTGAAAGAGTGACCCTGAAGTCTCCTTGAGAGACAGACGGTCCTGCAACAAATAGTCACCATGGCTGTCATTAGCAAATACGCATGCAAATGTATGTGCGCAAGTATGTCTCATACTGTTTGAATTTTTTAAAAAATGGTTCTGTTTCACAACCCATTGGGTTTTCCTGCTTGCAGCGCTGCTTTTTTGCTTTGAAGTGGGGTTTTCCTGCAGTCTCCTGTTGTGAAGTGTCCCCAGCCATGCCAACTTGAACCACCATTTTGCCTGTTGCTTCCTCTCCATGCAACATCCTTCTAGGGAAGTTGACTGCCACCTTTCTGTGTGGTGGGAGGGGTGGATGCTATTCTGGTCTATCAGTAGTTCAGTAGGCCGTGTCAATTTCACTATACTGAATTATTAGTAGACCAGCAGTGCTAAAATAAAAAGAACAGCATGGCCTGAAGAGCTATTGGGTAGGCAAAGGAAGGTGTGAAGGAGTGAGAAAACCCAGAAGTGTAATGCATGGTAACCTCTTTGACTTTCCTGGTGAAGGCAGAGGAAAAGTCACCCTTTGCCTGCTTTTGCAAACCATGGGGATTCTTTGATTTGCAGTACAGTGAATTTGGGACCAGGAAAATCGTGTGTGCAACCAAAAATTTGACTGGAAGGGAATGTATGCTTAATGCAGATTGGGCCACAAGTGAATAAATGGCTGTTGTAGTTGTCGTAATAATAATTTATTTCACACCTTTCCATCCCTTCTGATCCGAAGGTCACTTACATCATTGTCCTCTCCTTTGTTTTAGCCTCACAACCACCCTGTGAGGTAGGTTTAAGCTGAGAGCATTTGGCTGGACCAAGTTCTCCCATCAAGTCTCCATGGCTGATTGAAAATTCAGACCTGGGTCTCCCAGATCCACCATTCTAACCACTAGGCATGTTTGCTTTCTCACGCACTGATCATCATCTTGAACTGGTCATGTACTTGGCATGCAAGTATTCAGAGATTCCGGGGTTCAGCTATGCGCAGCCTAGTGCTTCACATAAGGAACAGCAAATCAGAGCAAAGAAATAACAATTCAGATTCATGTATTTGTTGTTTATTTGTTTAGAAAAATGTATGCTATCTTTCCAGGAATCTTCCCAAGATGGCTTACAAAATAAAAGCAATTAAAACAATTAAAAGATCCCACAGTAAAAACCCAGCCTAGCATTAAATAAACACAAACACAGGATGACTATAGACAGTAAACAATCAAAGGGAACAAAGGCTTCTATTCAGATGACCTCACCTTCTTCTATACTTCTATTCAGATGACCTCACCTATTGACCTTGCTATCTTCATTGTTACTCACATGCTAATGGTGGATCCCACTCAACACATGTAAATCTAGCTTGATAATTGCACCGTTTACTTGTTAACAGACAATGGTTCCTTCCCCCACCCTGGATACTCCAACAGGTATATATAGTCCACTTGCTTTCCTACTATCAGATCCTCTGAAGATGCCAGCCACAGATGCAGGTGAAACATCACAAAATAATGCTGCTAGAACACAGCCATACAGCCTGGAAACCACACAGCACCCCAATAAAACAAGATTATTTGAATAGGGAGCACATATCCCTATCTTCCTCCATTCTCTGACTGGTTTGCACTTTCCCCCACTCAGACCAGTTTCACATTTCAGGGGACAAACCCAATGTCCCAGATGTCTTGGTTGTTAAAATCTGCCTTGAAGGTGTAGATGGGCATGAAAGGACAGGTGTCTACAGTAAAAATTGACTTTGGTGAAAGTCTTTGAGGAAGGTCATGAATGTTTTAAGCAGTGGCTGGATAAACATTTGTCTGGGATGCTCTAGGCTGATCCTGCATTGAGCAGGGGGTGGGTCTATCTGGCTTGTAGGACCAGTTTCAAATCCATGACTGTATGATTTGTGTGGATTCAGATGGATGACTAGTGTTACCCCACACTAGAACACAGGGAGAGAGACTGGCAAAAAGGACTGCATGAGGCTCATAGGGGTGAATGACAGAAAATCATTTTGGGCTCCTTTTCTGTGGGGATAAGCAACAGGGGACAGCCTTCTCCCTGCTTGTGAGTTTTGTAGATGTATTTGGCTGGCCACTATTGTAGTTAAGGGTTCTGGACCTCGCAGGCCATGTGAGAGCAATCCTGAACCGGTCTCCTCAGAATCCTACTCAAGACTATTCAGTGGGGGTTTCTTTGAGCAAAGTGTTCCTAAGGAAAAGTTTGATCCAGCAATGCAATTCTTATTTTCTCATCTTCAAGAGGTACCCATCTAGCTAAGAACGGAAGCCAGCAAGCAAAGAATTGTTGTATCTTTGGCTCCTCAGAGAGATGCTCTACAGTGACCTTTCTCATTAACGTGGATAAAAGTCACATCACAGGGCTAAGCTGCACAGAACGTGTTTTCAGCTTCTCTGACAGTGGCTTCTGATTCCAGAGGGGCAGGAAGAGAGATGTTCTTGAAGCAGGAGCTTTATCTCAGAGATTAACAAAAGAAGCAAAAGGGAAAAGAAAAAAAATGAGGAAGATAATTTTCAAAATTGCCCTCCCCCCTGCCCACAAGTTGGCTGGCGTTAAACTCTCTTCTGCATTTTTGCGAGGAGCTGCTCTCTTTAAAAAAGTTTCTCTAGTGTTTCACCTGAAAGACACATGGGCTGCTTCCATAAAGTGAAGATTCTCTGCCCTGCTTTCATTTCAGCTGTGAATGCAGAAATGTGCACATTGGCAATGAAACCTCCGTGGGACTGTTCTATTTCCCCCCTGACTTTCCTCTTCTACAGGTGCTCCCACCATAGCACTCAGCATTAGCTGTTGGGTGTGTTGCTGTCATGGCTGTTGTGGTGACTCAGTGCCTCTTTTTGCCTATCCTAGAGCACTACAAGAGTTATATTAAAATTTGGACACAGGTGAATTTGGCTCCCAGCCCCAAAATCATTCAGCTGGCCTCTACTAGACCCAGGGCTTTTCCAGCCTGGTTCCCACTTGATGGAATTCACTACCTGGGGACATAAGGCTCTGAGAGAGATTGATCAGTTTCACTGGGCCTGTAAAACTGAAATAGTCCAATGAGTTTATGGTTGAGGCTGCCATGAATTTTCACATCGTACTGGCCCCTGGGTTGAGTGGGACATTGTATCCTCCCTCCTTTCTGCCCTGCCGGAGAAGAGTATATTAACTGGGAGATCTATAACATGGGCTATTGAGAGTCCTGACAACTTGATAGCCATCTGCGAGTGTTTTTAACGTTTCAACGTTTTTAATTTTTAATTGTTTAATTGATAAAGTAGAGATTGTTTTTATGATTGTGACTGAGCCATGTATGTTAGCCACCTTGAGCCCTGCTTTGGTCAGGGAGGGCATGGTATCAAAATTCAATAAAATGAATAGAAATAAATAGAAATAGGTATGGCAGCACTGTACCTATATGGCATTATACGGTAGCACCATATTTATGGTGTTAGCCACCCTGAACCCAGCTTAGGTCAGGAAAGGGCAGGACACAAATATAATAAAATAATAATAAGAGATAACAGTATAAAAAGGGGGAAAGAGTTTGGATTTATATCCTACTTTTTTCAGCTGTAAGGAGTCTCAAAGAAGCTTACAAACTCCTTCCCTTCCTCTCCCCTCAACAGACACCTTGTGAGGTAGGTGAGGCTGAGAGAGTCTTGAGAGGCCCAAGGTTGCTCAGCAGGCTTCATGTGGAGGAGTGGGGAAACAAACCCAGTTCCCCAAATAAGAGCCAACCTGACCTTAACCACTACACCAGTGGTGGCGAACGTTTGGCACTCCAGATGTTATGGACTACAATTCCCATCAGCCCCTGCCAGCATGGCCAATTGGCTGATGGGAATTGTAGTCCATAACATCTGGAGTGCCAAACGTTCGCCACCACGGCACTACACCATGCTGGCATTGAGGGTAATAGTGGGGAAATGGTGGTGATGAGGATACGATCACTGATGAGGTGCACCCTCAATGCTGGTCCCAAGCCAAGAAGGGCTTCAAAGTCAACATCAGTACCTTGAATTGTTCTTGGAAACAGATTAAGACCATTAGTGGTGGTGAAGTAGGCATCATCATTGCATAACAGGAAAATACACACTATTGCTTCCAGATTTATGATCATATGTTTGGCATGTGTTCCTTCCACAAAGATCAGAGTAAAGCAAGTTGGGAGGGAACTGTATACTGAGGACAGGAAAAACCTTGAAATGGAAGAATTACATGAAACTTCAGGGGAAAAAGCCAGCCAATTTGGAAGCCATGTTTGGAAACAGCCAGGGTTAGGACTTTCAGTCCTTCAAGTGGGGCAGAGAACAATATGAATGCGAGAAAAGATCTGCTGGATCAGACAAGTGGTTCATCTAGGCCAGCACCCTGAGTTACACAGTAGCAAACCAGTTGCTAACTAATAAAGCACAGAGTCCAGGACTTTCCCTTAATGTTAACATTAAGGGTATTGCTGCCTCTGTATATGAATGTTCCTCCTTGTTTCTTAATAGCCACCTACCTTCCATGAATCTATATGATCCCTTTTAAAGCCATCTATCTGTTCTATTGAGCATCATTACATCGAATCGCTAATTGAGCAGTGGCAGTGAATCACTAATTGAGCGAAGTATTTCCTTTTGTACACCCTGAATCTATTACCTCTCAACTATCTGTCTATTACTCAATGGGTAATAGATGGATCCCACTCATGTTCCTGGCTGCTACCTTGGCTGCTGAGTATTTCAAAAGGAAAACTAAACAAATGTCCACTGATTTCACACTGGGATCCCCAGTCAAAGCCCAGATATTTATCTATGTTGGAAAAAAAAACCCTGGATGTTAGGAATGAAACCAACAGATAGCTAGCTACAACAGATAGCTAGCTTCTTTAGAAAGAAGGCCTGCGGTTCAGATCCCATCGTACAGATTTCATAAACAAGAATAATATTCTAATCCTGAAAGTGCCTATTCTTCTTTATAGATAAATGTTTTGAACAAGTTACACATGAAAGACACAGTTAAAAAATAACACTGACTGGATGAACCACTGGTGCTCCATAAAGCCAACTGCATCTTCCATATACAGCAGTTATTCAGCTTTAGATCACGTGGTTTAGAGAGAAGCATAATACACAATTCCACCAATTATATACAACTGGCAGCAAAGCCCATTGTGGGGGAGATGCAATGGACCCTAGCAAAGGGTCAAAGAGGAAGCATATCCCCTCGCAATGGCTTTACTGGGGCTGTAGTGGGGCTCCCTATCCTTGCTTGTGGTGCAAGACTTACCTGGTTCTGGGTGTGTGGCTTGAGGGTGGAAGAGGTGCGTCTTGGGATAGGTCAGAAGGTGAGGATAGGGGGAGGGTGGAGAGGAAAGGATTGGAGTGGGGGGAGAGTGGCAAGGTGAGGGTTGGGTGGAGAAGGATGGAACAGAGTGGCTTGGGGTGACAGGAGAGTTGAAAGGGAAGGCTTGGGGTGGCAGATTCAGAAAGGGTGGAACAAAGAGGCTTCAGGTGGGGGAGGGTAGAAAGATGAGGGTTCTGGTCGGGCAGGGTGGCAAAGTGAGGATTGGGGTAGCAGGAAGGTAGAAAGGTTAGGCTTCAGATGGGGAGGGTTGGAAGGTGTGGCTAGGAGTGGTGGGAGGGTTGGAAGATGAGTATGAGGGTGGAGGCGGGTTGGAAGATTAGTACTGGGGTGAGGGGAAGTTGGCAAAGTGAAGTTTGGGGTAGTGGGAGGGTTAAAAGAGTTGGGATGGGGGAAGAGTTGGAGGTTGTGGCTAGGAGTGGGAAGAGGGTTGGAAGGTGAGTATGAAGTAGGGGGAAGGTTGGATGGTTAGTACTGGGATGAAAAGAGGGTGGCAAAGTGAGGTTTGGATTGGTGGGAGGTGTGGCTAGGAGTGGGAAGAGGGGTTGAAGTTGAGTATTGGGGTGGGGGAGTGTGGAAATGTGAGGGTTGGTGTAGGGGAGGGTTGAAAAGTGTGGCTAGGGGTGGGGGAGGGTGTAATTTAGATAGTTCAGGTAGGAGGGGAGGCAGAGAGGCTTTGCCAGACCCTCCTCGGGTCTGGAGTTGCTCTTGGAGTTGCTCTTGGAGTAGCAGAGTGTTCACTGGGTCCTCCGTAGGCCTGACTCCATCTTTGGAGTGGGATGGGCAGCTGGTAGGGCTTTGCTGGGCCTTCCACAGGCCTGGTGATGTTCTTTGGATGGGAGGGGGAGATGGAGGGCTCACCACAATGACCCATGGGTGTGCAGCACACACAGGGCTTGGGTGTGTGTGTACCCTGCATGGCAATTGGCTAAGGGTTCATGCTCAGACATTTGAACCCTTAGCCGATTACGTATTGTAAGATAGTTTTCCTGTAGAACACCACAATTAGGCAATCCATGGCTATATCTAGGCTAGATTACTGCAATTCAATTTAGGTGGGGCGGCCCTCGAAAAATGTTTGGAAACCCCAATTGGTGTCACATGCTGCAACCAAGATATTACAACAAAAAAAAACCTACAAAGTCAAGACCTCATCAAAAGTTAACTCTATGATTAGGATAAAGCCACATTGCATTGATGATACCCAAGGCAGACACCTGCTTAAACACATACTTGTTTCAGTGAACATGGCTTGAAAATAAATCCTCTCCCACAGCCATCATTTGAAAGGTCAAAGCATCCAGGCAGCACCTACAGCAAATCATTTTTAAATATCTCTCCCTTAACACTGACTTGCCTAGTTTCAATGATGAGAAACCTTCCTGTGACATCAGATCAGTTGAGCTAGTGGTACCCAGACAGGTCATGATAGTACTGCCATTCTGCATCCCCTGAAACATCAACTGATGATATAGCCAAATCTAGATGCTAAAGAAGGCCTTCTCATTGTGTTGCTGCCTCTCCTCCAGTCCTTTGGTTCTGGACAGTTATCCAGTAAAGCACCAAGGTGATGCATATTTTAGCTCTCACTGAGAGGCAGGTCTGAAGAAGCCATCTTTATTTAATGTCTCAGAGCTGTTCAGCATGGTTCTCTACTTTATCAGTCCCATTTGCCCCAGCATCCCATGTGATGGCCTGTTCTGGACATCCCAATAACATTAGATGTCTCAGGGTCTTTGAAGAATAGCTTTTCTTAGTCTGGAAAACCCATCTTATTCCTTCCAACATAGTTGTGGCCAACCATTGTCTCAGTCAGGCTTATTTAATTGGGGGCGGGGGGGAACCCTGTCCACAAAGAAAGCACACAGCTAGTGAAAAAAGGTTTTGCCAGTTTGGCAACCCCCCCCCCACCCCAATTCCTGCTGAACCCTAAATATAGTGACCAACTAATCCTATGTCGTCCATATTCAGCCATAGTAAAAAAAAGGTTTAAGTTACAGGATACAGTTGAATAAAGCAGCCTGCCATATACTCCTGACTAGTTGATCATATTTGTGGATAGGCAAATGTGTCTTGAGTTTCATTTGTAGTTAATTGGGGCTGAGGCAAAATGGTCTACGAAATTGTCTCATTTACCCGCACAGGTTTAGTTGGCTGCTAATACCTGTTCTTTTCTTCCATTCTGCGGCTGTACTCAATGCCACCCACTTTCATTTTTGTGAAAGGGGAGAGGAAAATAAGTAAACTTGTTTGCAAAAACCTGCTCTACAAGTTACAGTGGGTGATAAAATCTGGAAAAATCCATAAATGCAAATTCAGTGTGGGTGAGCCCATAACAAGGGCAAGAAATTATTACGTTTGGTCATAATACAAGATACCGTTGATGGGAAGAAATCTAAAATATGAAAGTTCTAGGTATGAGAACTCAACAGCACTCTTCCAAATTGGATTTCAGTTGCATTCCAGATGATGGTTATGTGTTTCCTATGAAGCTGTGGTTCAGTATGCTGCCTGTAATTTAGCTCTATGTCAGTCTTCAGTATGTCCCAGAATTATAGTTCACTTCTATTTATTATTTGTGTTTTTGTTTTATTTTACTGAGAGGCTGCCCTTCCCCTTGCAGGCTCAGGGCGGCTTCCAACATGATGTAATAACAATAAAATCAGTAACAAAACATTGGCATAGCCTATAACAGTCTATAAAAGCCATCCAGATGGCATGAAAACTCTCACATACTCCAAATGAATCATTGATAGTTCAATGTTTGCCTTCAGAATTCAACTATATACTCAACGAAATGTCACTTTGTGACCCATTTTAGCAAAATGCCTTATTGATGAGTTATTCAAAGAGGAAAAACCAAAAATTCTAGGCCATAAATCCAGCATGACAAGACGTAGGCCGCTTTTGCACAGCACAACTAAAACAGCTTGCAGATATTTTAAAAAGAACAGTTTTGGCTTTTTTTTGTCAGCATGCCATTAAACCACGGTGTAGTCAGGTTTATGTTCTTATCTTTCAGTTGACTTCCATTACACCTTTTTGCTTGTAATATTTGGTTGTAGCTTCGAAGACACTTGCCTCAAAACAAAACAAAACAACACAAAAACAGGCAAAATGACACGTGCACTGAATCAGCAGTCAAAAGCAATGTTATTCATGTACTTTTTACATGGAAATGGTGGGCAGATGAGCAGCAAGCAGAGGAAACCTCCAAGGGAAATCTTCACCAAATGGCAGACAACACAAATCACAAGGAGGAGAAAATGGTGGTTGTGAGTTGCAGTGAAAATGAAAGTAAGACAATGAAAGAAAGAGCTTGAAAATTGGGCGAGAGAAATAAAATGTTCCCTGTTGGTTCGCACAAGCAAGCAGGAGGCTTCTTCAACCCATTTTGGGGGAAAGATCATTAGTCAGTGTTTTAAAAAAAATGGGTTGAGCAGAAATAAAATATTCTGAAGATGTGTTAGGGAAAAAGCTGTGCAGACTTCCTCCCCAAAACACTTCTTTTAACATCTTTAAGATGTTTTATTTGTGCTGTGCAAAAATGGCCATACACGCAGCATTTTCCTTAGATTCCGTTCTGTTTATATGATAATAAAGGTCTAATGGTCCTGGGTCCCATTCTTCATCGTAACTCTCCCTCAGAAAATGTGAAACTCAATGATTCTGTATGATCACAAGCATCTCTTCTTAGAGAGATTCCTATACTCTGGACAACTTAGATGGCCATTATGAGAAGAGAAAAAAAAGTTTAATTTGGCTAACAACAAAATTCAATAAAGAAGAGATTGGAGATATGAAAACCAGTATGGTATAGTACAAAGATACTGGGAGATCCTGGTCCAAATTCTTACTCGGCCATGAAGCTTCTTGTGTTGCTGAAAGCCAGTGTGCTGTAGTGGGTACAATATCAGACTAGGATCCAGGAGACCAAGTTTTGAATCCCCACTTGGAATTTTGCTAGGTGACACACACTCAGTCTAATGTACCTCAGAGGACAAATGGAAGGAGAAAACGGAAGGAGAAAAATGCCATAAACTGCTTTGCATCCCCTTTAGGGAGAAAGGGGGGATAAATCAAATAAATAAGTGTCTTTTTTAAAAAAAAATTCCTCACAGGGCTATTGTAAGAATGAATGGAGGACCGAAAATGTTACCAGAGTATCTTGAAGCAAAGGCAGAAGAGACAGATATCTGCTCTAAGGCAAACCAGGAGCTAGGAAGCAGAGGATGAGATGCAGGCAAAGTTCAGCTTTAAATAAAAGAAAACTGTGGGCCTTTGATGATAAAGTGTGCAGAATGGTAAGGGTTTCTTTTCAAACTTTGATACAAAACAACTATCCAGATCTTTTGCCTGAAGGCTTGTTGTAATCAATAGCTTTGTACAAGATTGATTTGCTCATTAGTGTGTGAACACACCTTTCCAGTGTATGACACCAACCTTAGTTTCCATCATTCTGTGTGTCACTCTTAGGCATAGCCAGAGAATAGCTTTAGGCGAAAAATTCCACAGAATTAAGGGGGGGAAAAGATTAAAAAATTCTAGCTAATGATACATTAACTAAAGTGCTGTCTTTTTAAACCTTGTAACATGAATAGAAATGTGGTCTTTCCATTCCTCTTCATCTTGGACACAATTTATACAAGTCTGGAATCTAGAGTTAAATTACTGATCAATTGGCGGCTACAGAGAAAACAATTGACATTTGGCAACGGTTGCATCTATAACTCTATTAGAGTTTTCACTGGCTTTCATTTCTGGGCTTTTCCCTTCAAATCCCGAGTTCAGATTTCTTTCTTACTGTAATAAGGGGCTTTTAAGATAATGATATATGTGCCAGTGTTTGTGGCAGAGAGAATGTGCAGTCAATACTCATTTGTTGACCACAGTCCACAGACCTTTCCTCCGGTAGAACATCACAATAAAGAAAAAGGCATTTGTGGCCTTTAGAGCAAGGCAGGTTTTGGCCCCAGGCCTTCAAAATCAAATGGCATGCCAAGAGGGCTGGTAATTGTCCAGCCAATGAGGAAGGTGGTTTGAAGGCCTTTATAAAGGTGCCCTGCCACTCCCATGCAAACATTTGCTATATGGTGCTGACTGACCTATTCTCTTAAGAGATATTATGGATTAATTAGTCTTTTTGGGGTCAGGCAGGAATTTTTTGGGGTCCTGGTGATTGCTGGCTTTTTATGGGATCTTTTTTTTACCAGCTTGATGTTGCTTCCAGAGTATGAGACAAAGGGGCTTAACCTTGGACTGCTTTGGAAACAATTAGTGATGGCAGGAATAGGGCAAATTACTTAAGAGGTGTGTGTGAATATGCTGCCAACTTGTAACCAATTCATAGCAACTCCAGAAAGGGGCTTCCAAGGCAAGTGAGAAGCAGAGGTAGTTTATCAGTGCCTTCCTCTGCAGATTGTTCCTGGGTGGACTTCCTTCTAAGTACTCATCCTGGTAAGCTTCTGAGATGTGATGAGATTGGGCTAGACCAGGGGTAGGGAACCTGCGGCTCGAGAGCCGCATGCGGCCTCTTTCTGCCTTCGGCACTCACTGACGCCTCTACAAGGCGAGCTTCACCGGCTTCATCCTTGCGCCGCCTGCAGGCAGCAGGTAGGCTGGCTGGCACTAAATCGCCTGCAGCCGGCTGGGCTGCGCCGCGGGCTTCCCCTCTTGCCCGCCCTGTTGGAGCGGGGTGGGCGCTTTCCCGGCAGCCGGCAAGGCCGAGCCGCCGGCTTCATCCTTGCCCGCCCTGCAGGCAGCAGGGCGGGCGCACCAATTGCCCGCAGCCGGCTGGGCAGCGCCGTGGGTTTCCCCTCTTGCCCGCCTTGTTCGAGCGGGGCAGGTGCTTTCCCGGCGGCTGGCAAGGCCGAACTGCTGGCCCCATCCTCATCCATGCGCTTCTCAAAATGAGTGGAGTAAAAGGTAAAAAAAACCCAATATATAAAGTGTTATCTTTATTATTTGCGGCTCCAAGTGTTTTCTTTTCCTGTGGAAAACGGGTCCAAATGGCTCTTTGAGTGTTAAAGGTTCCCTACCCCTGGGCTAGACCATGTTGCCTTCCCTCCACTACCAGATGGAGCCTCTGAGGGTCCTAATCAGAAACAAAATGGCTCCTTCTTTTCCAGTATCATTTTGTGACCTTTTTTTTTTTAAAAAAAAAAAATCTCCTTTCATATAAAAACAAAGGCCCCATCACCACTCATAGCATTCATCTGACAGCTCCTGGAGCCTGGTCATCGCACAAACTGTGCAGTGCCTTGTGTAGCAGTGCCTTTCAGTAATCTCCATCTCCATGCTGTTGCTTAATTAACTGATTGCCACATTGTATGGCTACAGCTTGAAATGAGCTCTAACCATGTGGGAAAACATTTGTCTGTCTGTTTCAGCCGTCACCTCACCAAATGTGACCATGTCACCCTTTTGGCTTCCATGTTATGTCTAGATTTTACTGTTTTCCCCAGAAAAGGGTCTACATCACTAGTTCAAAAATTAAGGATGGCCACAGCATACTTTATAGAAGGAAGTTCTTATGGGCCATGTGGATCCCAAAGCAAGGTAAAATCAAATAAAAAGGACACAATCCAGATTTTTGTTAGGAACAACCAAATGATCCATACTGTGTGAGCTTTTGAGCTTGCCAGAACTCTTCACCAGGTGGGCTGTTGCGAAAAATAAAATAAAAATTCAAAAGAGACATGTTGTTATGAACTCGAGTCATTTTTGTGCTTATCCACAGCTGCTTGTTGTAACAGTGCTGGCAGATTGGCTGTTATACCTGATCCTTTATATGCTTTGGAGGTGAAGTGCTGGATCAGAGCAGCAAATGAACCTCAGAGAAAATTAGCAGGGGCCTACTTAGCACTACCCAATTATAACCAATGGTATTTCAGCACACTGCTAACAGCTTAAATCCCATTGATTTCAGTGGGATTTAGGCTTTTCTCTGGCTGCACAGTCTTCAGTCTCCACCATGCTTTTCAATGCATGTCTGTTCAGATTACTTTCCTTTCTTCTTCTTTTCGCTTTCTGTCTCCAAGATCAAACATGAAAATCTAGTCATACACAGTCCTTCCTTTGTTCATCCATTTACCTGCTTCTTGTCTCTGCTGACTATGTCTCCCATGCTCCAGTGCCTACAGATACTCTGCTCCATTAAATCTCTTTTCATTCTTCCAAGTATAACAAATGAAAGCTGTCCCAAGCACCATGTTTTCTTCAACTTTGTTGCCAAGACGGGACTCATCTGCAGTCACTGCTTGCTCAGTCGGGACTCAGTGCTACAAAACTATCTTTTCCCCAGATGCCTTCTGTCCATGTGTAACTCCAGTCTGTCTAATTCAACTGCAGATTCCTTCTTCCTCATCACATACAATACTGATGAAAACATGGCAGAGTCTATAAAACATAATTTAGTATCCAACAAAGTCGTTCCTATCTATGCTGTATAGATTGGCCTTCCAGAACCAGGAATTGTCTAAATCAACCAGGGAGATAGCTATGATGCAACCCTATTCCCAGCCACTTTCTAGCAACTATTACTTCTCCTGTTCAGAATATAAGGCTGATTCCGCATGGGCCAAAAACAGCGGTGTGAAAATGGTGTGAAAACAGTATAAACCCTTTTATATCATTTTAAACCCTTTTAAACCATTTTCACACTGTTTTCACACTGCTGTTTTTGGCCCATGCGGAATCAGCCTAAGTAAAATGCCATTTTGCTGACAGTGGGTTTATCATAGAGGCAATGGCCCTAGCTTTGCACCTGTGTACAAATGTCTCCACATTTTCCCCAGGATTTTTGAATTATTTGCTCTTGGTTCTGAATTCTCTGCTTTTTTTGTTTGTTTATTTTCAAATTTCTAAATTTCACGCAGAGCTATGCAAATGCATGGCTAGTGCTAGCGGTCATTTCCTTCAATTACTTTGTGTCTATTTGCCTCTTCTGCATTACCAATTCACATGTGTACATTAATGAAAGAGTGCAAAACCCCCAAAGCAAACAAGCCTAGATGTGATTGCATGTATAGTTGTGTCAAGATTCTTTTTAGTGATTGTTGTCATAGTTAATTACAGACATAAAATTCCTACCAGTGTTTCACTGCAGTCATTTTTAAGACAGTGGGGGTAATTTAGGATTTCGTTGCATTTTGTATGGTCTAAGTTTGGATTTCTAAACCACCTTGAGTCACAGGAAGAGCCAGGGTATAATCATTTAAATAAACAAGCAAATGTCACTAGTGGGTAGGAGTACATGTTCACATTTGTAAAAACATCACCAAATTGGGGATGCCAGCCTCCAGGGGGGACCTGGGGATACTCTGAAATTACAGTTCATCTCTAGACAGACCTGGACAGTCTAGAGAGCTTATGTCCTGGACAGTCTAGCCAGTTATGTCCAGACAGCAGGCATTTTTAAAAACTTTATCCCATACAATGTAGCGGAAACAACTGCAAAAGAATCAAGTCCACTCTTATCTGCCCAATCCTACCTGGCACCATGTTTTAATTATTTATTTTATTTTTCTGGAGTCCCATTTGAGAGTGATGGAACTCTGGGAACTAGCTGACAGATGAAATTGCCCTGATATACAGAAAAGCAAACAGCTGTTAAAAAAGTTGCCGCTCAATAGAATTAAGAACAGTAGTCATTCAAGAGGTTCAAGATCGAATTGATCTTTTCAAGCAATAGTAGAATTTATTTCAATACCTTCTAGAGCAGCTGATATCTCTGGAATGCACATTGTATTGGGAGCTGCCCATAAATTATGTCCTAAAGTAGAAGAAACGTAGTAAACTTTCAGAGGAGCCATTTCATCATTGTGTTAATCCAGCTGTACTTCAGTAGTAAATCAGGACCAGTGGTGTAAAACTGGGTGACATTTATAGTCCAGAAAGACTATTAAACTTACTTTTGCAATCTTTGGATTAAAATTATGCTACTATTGCAGCAGTACAATATCTTTAAAGAACTGTAATAACTTTGTAGTAAGATTTTTGTAGTCCTATTGTGTAGGAACGACCCTTCTACTGTGTTAGTACATTGCTACTTTATTGCTACACCTAAATTTCTTTTTATTACCATTAGGTTGCCAGACTTACTAATTCTTTGTGACACTAGGATTTCCTTGGAATAAAGAATATAGGGATGCTTGCTACATTCTCCCAATTTTAATTTTTCCCTGTTTTGAGATTCCAGTCTTGAGTTTTGAGATCTGATCTCTCTGAATTTTGAAGCTTGATTGGCATCAGACTGACACCACCATGTCTCTTCTGGCATGACTTAGAAGTGACATAATTGTGCCAGTGACATTATTGTGTCCAATATTCTTCCAAAACACTACAGTTAAACCATGGACTGACTTCTAGAGTAGAGTCCCTATTCAATGGCATCACTATTGGGTTGAACTGAAAATGTTGTCACCATAATGCTCTCTCTCCCTGGAAGTCTCACGGGTTGGCAGCTCTAGCTAAGATCTGTTTTAGATATCTCCCTTCTACTAATTTGAGTGTCATAGATTATATGATCTGAAATCTTGTGATTAACTAATTTAGCCATGATAGCTGTTGGTCAGGCCCGGAGGCATATCTAGGGAAAATGTAGCTCGGTGAACAATCTTGAGTTAAAAAAACCCCATGTGGGCGGCCGCCCTCCACCCCTACCCCCACGAAGTCCAAACAATGTTTTTTACACCAGGTCTTGAAGTCAGTGTATGGACCTGGGGAGCGGGGGGGAGGAGAAGGGATATGGGGGGTGATTTTCCACATGACTAAATGACCGCAGCCCAGGGACATTTTACCCCATATGTCTCCCTGGATGGTACGCCCCTGGTCAGGCCCAAGGATTGTATAAATATATTTCTCAGGCATTTCATTGTGTTCTATTTTGGGCATACCCCAAAGAAGGACCTATGATCAAGAACTGATTTTTTTTTAAAAAAAAATCGAAATGGCCAAATCTATTACATCACTTCTCTTGGTGAAACAAGGTCACAAAGGAAGAGAGAAGAATGCAATGTTCTTTGATTTTAAGAAGGATGAACAAGCACAACATTGTGGAACATTACTGTGCCATTAACAGGGTCACCTTCAGCAGAACAAATAGATTCGAGTTCAGTAGCTTGTTGGAGACCAACAATATTCTGGGGGTATGAGATTTCAAATGTCAAAGCTCCCTTGACTCTCAGAAGCTTGTACTTTGAAAACCTTGTTGGTTTTGAAGGTTCTACTTGACTCATATCTAGATGTTCTCCCAGAGACCAGCACAGCTACCTCCTAAACTACTTTTAGCAGAGTTATACCCTTCTCAGTCTGTGAATGTCATTGAGTTTAGAAGGGTATAATTCTGCTGAAAATGGCATTGTTAGTCAGTAATGATGATTCAGCCCCATAGACATACTGCATACATTAACGCCTTGGTCTCTTTTTATGCTTCTCGGGGGGCAGGGAGATTAGGAAAACACACGCACACTATGGTGAAGGAATATTTCATGGTTAAAGGTTAATTCTTGGTTTAATCTGTTTCCAAAGTGTTAGAGAGTTAAGGGAGACAGGCTGATTTTAAAAAAGGAATTAGAGGAACTCTGGACCTCTGGAAAAAATTATTATCAAGATAACATGTATGTACAAGTGGAATAGTGTGGGTCCTCCTGAAAATATATGTTTGATTTTCTTGTAATCTTCTTCCTGCTTCTCTCAACCATGTGCTCCAAACTTACTACATCTCAATCCACTCCTCCCTCTTTCATTATTGAAGATGAATGTGGAATAAAATCCAGGGTGGGTGGAGGAGGGTAGTGGTGAGAAAGAAGAACTGATAAGAACTGACTTCTGAATGGTAACTTGAAGAGAAGTGACTTGACAACACTGAAAGAGGACAAACTTCAATATAAATGCTCTACTTTTAAATTCAGTCCAGTCTTTGTAAATGATTGACTTAGTTACAGCTATTTAGGATGGAGAAAGAGCACAAGACTGACACAAGGGTGTACAAAAGTAGGCACACACATTTCAGAGGCAAAACCTTTCTGTCCTCATCTTAAGATTGAAATAGAAATACTGAGAACCTTTTCTCTTCCAAAGAATCTATTGGAATTGCTTTAAATTTACAAACTTACAAACTTACTAGAGTTCTTTGAGGATGTAAATAGGCATGTGGATAAGGGGGAACCAGTGGACATTGTCTACTTGGATTTCCAAAAGGCTTTTGACAAAGTTCCTCACCAGAGACTATTGAGAAAACTCAGCAATGAAGGAATAAGAGGGGAAGTCCTCCTATGGATTAAAAACTGGTTGAGAAACAGGAAGCAAAGAGTGGGTGTAAATGGGAAATTCTCACAAATGGAGAGATGTGGGGTGGTGGTGTCCCCCAGGAGGATCCGTGATTGGGACCAGTGCTCTTTTTTTTTTAACCTATTCATAAATGATGACCTGGAAGTAGAGGAGATTGGGTAAGCTGTGGGTGGCCTGGAAAAGTTTGCAGATACGAGATGTACCCAAATTATGTAGGGTGGTGCCGAAAGAGAACCACAAAGGATTGCTTGAGGAGCTTCAAGCCGGACCCTTTGATGATAAATTAGGGTGAGTGGGTCTAGAAATGGCAAAATGCACAGTCTCTCAATGTAGCAAAATGCAGGAAAGTGATGTACACACATAGGGGCAAAAAAATCCAGAAACTTCACATACATCGCTATTGCCAGGGGTCAAAGTGCTATCAGTCACAGACCAGGAAAGGGATTTGAAGTCTTTAATTGGTGATAGTTCGCCATGGGAATGTCAACTCAATGTATGCGCAGCAGCTGTGAAAAAAGGCAAACTCTATGCTGGGGATAATTAGGAAAAGGAAATTGATAAGCATCAAAACTGCAAAGATTGTCATGCCCTTATATATAAGCCATTGGGTGCGATTTCCACACTTGGAGTAATTATGTTCAGGTCTCTGAGGTCACCACATCTCAAAAAGGATATTGAAGAGATAGAAAAGAGTAGTCAGAGAAGGGCAACGCAGGGATGAGTTGAGGGACTGGAGCACCTTCCTTATGAGGGAAAGGAGAAAGCTGCAGCGTTTGGAGACTCTTTAGTTTGGAGAGGAGACGTCCTGAGGGAGGGATATGATTGAAGTCTATAAAATTGTACCATGCATGGGAGTAGAAAAATGTTGGGACGAGAGAGAAATTTTTCTCTCTTTTCTCACAACTCACTGAGAACCAGGGGGCATTCATTAAAGAAAGAAAAATGCTGGGGGGAAGAATCTTCGGACTAATAAAGGAAACACTTCTTCACGCTAGCGTGTGATTGGTGTTTGGAATATGCTACCACAGGAGGTGGGTGGATGGCCACTAACCTGGATAGCTTTAAAAGGGAGAGCTTGGACAGATTTATGGAAGAGAAGTCAATTTATATGGCTACCAATCTTGATCCTCTTTGATCTGAGATTGCAAATGCCTTAACAGTCCAGGTGCTCAGGAGCAAGAGCCGCAGAAGGCCATTGCTTTCACATCCTACATGTGAACTCCCAAAGGCACCTGGTGGGCCACTGCGAGTAGCAGAGAGCTGGACTAGATGGACTCTGGTCTGATCCAGCTGGCTTGTTCTTATGTTCTTATGTTCTTAAATTCTATGATATCCCTAATCAAAAGGTACTTCTGCAAAGAAAATAGCATGTAGATCATAAGTGACAGACATGGGGGGGCATTTACATGTGAAATGTCACCAAATGTCACCAAATGTCTAATGTGGAGGCAAAACTAGGTGATCCTGCTTAGCTGTTTAACAACCCCATCCAAAGGGCCAGGTGCCCGGACATGTGGCCATCCCGCCACTTCCCCCATTCCCAAGGGGGCTTTCCAGTGGCATGGGGAGGCGAAGATCACAAAAAGTCACCTTGTTGCCTGAAAGCCTCCTTTGGGCTTAATGGACTTACACCACTGAAAAGGTGGTGTAAGTTCAAAGCCCCGTCTCTGGCATGATGAGGCAGTGGTTGAGTGGAAGCCAACTAGCATTGACTCCTCCCTCAGTCATTCCCCAGAACTGCCCCACTATAATGGCGGGGGTGGCGGGGGCAGAGCGACAGTGGTGCAACATTCAGCACTGTGCCCCACTGCCACGTAGAGCTGAAGTAGCTACCCACTGGTGTGTGTATCTCTAGGCCCTGGTTTACATGAGGTCATGTGAATTGACCTTCATGTGCCTAGAAACTGCTGGCCTAATTTGGACTGCTTCCCTTATCAGTCTTGGGGTCATCATGACATACAGAGAAGAAGCTACCAGCTTCAGCCATTGCTTGACCTGTCGGGAGCCTAGTCCCAGCCACCTCAGCAGTGCGGCCATCACCACCCCCACTTACTTTCTCATCCTCAGCAGCACCTAGCTAGCATTTTGGATACAAGAGAGGAAGAATTACAGTTACTTCTCTGTCTCTCCTATTGGATAACCAAAGAGATCAGCCACTGCTAATGAGGCTAGTAGGCTAACCATAGCAAGAGAACTTCTGAAGGATTCGGAATTGGTCCGGCTGGTTGTAGCAACTATCAGAGCTGGTAGCTTCAAAGTTAATTCTCAGGGTCCTATGTGAAGCGGCCCCACTGAACAGACCACCTTTGAATCAATGATCAATAACATCCTTACGGAGATAATTTTTTTCTCTTTCTCACAATACTAGAACCAGGGGGCATACATTGAAAATGCTGGGGGGAAGAATTAGAACTAATAAAAGGAAACATTTCTTCACGCAATGCGTGATTGGTGTTTGGAATATGCTGCCACAGGAGGTGGTGATGGCCACTAACCTGGATAACTTTAAAAGGGGCTTGGACAGATTTATGGAGGAGAAGTCGATCGATGGCTACCAATCTTGATCCTCCTTGATCTGAGATTGCAAATGCCTTAACAGACCAGGTGATCGGGAGCAACAGCCACAGAAGGCCATTGCGTTCACATCCTACATGTGAGCTCCCAAAGGCACCTGGTGGGCCACTGCGAGTAGCAGAGAGCTGGACTAGATGGACTTTGGTCTGGCTTGTTCTTATGTTCTTATGTTCTTATGTTGATGAAAATGTTGTGAATTGTACATTATTTTAATGGGAATTCCTAAAAGAACATTAAGAAACATTTGAAGAATGTTTCTAGTTGTAGCAACAATGATTATTTTATACAGTTTTTTTTACAGAAAGGTGTATAAAATGGTTTAAAATGTTCATTTCAGCACCTATAGATCACAGTACTATTTCTTGAAAACGATGCTGTAATTTGTTAGAAATACAGGAGGAAGGATACTGAAAATATTCTCAGTTTGACTCATCCATTCCCTACCAGCTAGTAGCAGGGGGTCAGTTAGAATATTTTGTTTACTTCTTTCTAGTACATTACTTCAAAATTGCAATCTTGCTGTTAAGCAGCTGTTTTTTAACGGGTTTTCTTCATCCTCATCTCTCACCTGGTTTGGAAGGTGAGTGTTTTTGTTTAGCAAGAAGAATCTGGATAATATGACTCATAGTGTACATGCAGAGCAAATGATTTCCAATGAATAAAAATTCAGCTGGCTGAGAAACTAAAAATGCCATCTTAAGGTAAGTTTCATCAATGGGCTTAGGAGCGTGTAACTCTTCTTATAGCTGTGGTATCGTGGTTAAGAGCAGGTGCATTCTAATCTGGAGGAACCAGGTTTGATTCCCCGTTCTGCCACTTGAGCTGTGGAGGCTTATCTGGGGAACTCAGATTAGCCTGTGCACTCCAACACACGCCACCTGGGCAAGTCACAGTTCTTCTGTGCTCTCTCAGCCCCACCTACTTCCCAGGGTGTTTGTTGTGAGGGGGGAAGTGAAAGGAGATTGTAAGCCCTTTTGAGTCTCCTATAGGAGAGAAAGGGGGGGATATAAATCCAACTCTTCTTTTTCTTCAGTGTACCTCAATATGTAGTGATACACACTGGAATAAAACTCTTAAAACCCTGTAATGTTAGAAAAGCCACCAAGGAATTCCTGCATGCTCAGATACCATAACAGCAGCAACAACAACAATTACTCCTCTTTCTTCTTCTTCTTCTTCTTCTTCTTCTTCTTCTTCTTCTTCTTCTTCTTCTTCTTCTTCTTCTTCTTCTTCTTCTTCTTCTTCTTCTTCTTCTTCTTCTTCTTCTTCTTCTTCTTCTTCTTCTTCTTCTTCGAACTGTGCTGTCAAACGTGCACTGAAAATCAACCTGTGTTCAGATAGCTGAATAAACCATTCATGATGGACTCCTTTTCTTTTCTCATCCTGATTTTGGAAGTTTTCACCAAATCACAACTTGATGTGATGTCCAAATGTAGCTGCATAAACAAATAAAAAAGGGCTAGCAGCAGACAATCATAATTTATGAATAGTTACATCAGAGACCGTAGAACATAATATTCTACTCGCAATGTAAAGGAACTTTTCCACTGAATGTGAAATATTAGGGATTTTATCCTCAAACAGAAAAATAAATAAATTAGTGTTTTGTTTGTAAATTAGGGCTTCACCTGCACACTGATGAATAGTGCATTATAGTTTTGCTACAGCACTCATTTGCAACGGGATTGTCTTGTTCACCTTAAAAAAATCTTCTTGCAAATGACCTCTACAGTGTTACAATAGTGCAGTATCCAGTGATGTGTGGATGCTACACTAGAGTATAGAAACCCAGTTATGGCAAGAAACCAACATCAGTTTGTCAAAGTATTTAAATGTAGACTTCATGAAAAATGGGGTGTCATTAATTTTTTTCAAAAACAAGAAGCATTCAATGTCAGCATGGCATCCAAAAGCCAGGGTGGGGAGAAGGCGTGCATGAGTCCAAGGATTTCAGCCTCGCTTGGCTCATGAACTAATTATGGTTCATTCATGCTGTCAATATGCATTGAAATAGTGCAGTCAGATGTTGAAGCCAATTTTACATACTAACCCTTTATACTTAAAATGTTTAGAGCCCTGATGGATGAGTTCAAGGGCCTATGGAAACCAGTTTCTTGTTTTCAACAATGGCCAGCAAATGCCTCTGGGAAGCCTATGAGAAGGGAGTGAAGCCCTTCTTCCATCTCCCTCCTAAGAACTGGTGCTCAGTGGCAAACTACTTTTGAGCATGGCGGTTTCATTTAACCGTCGTGGCTAACAGCAACCATTCTGTCTCATCTTTCATGAATCTATCTAGTCCCTTCTTAAAGTCATCTAACACAATGGTCATCAGTACATCTTGTAAAGAACTGACCATAACAAAGGAAATGGCCACTACTTCCTTATTTTCCTAAATAAGATATTGAAAATACTACCTAGATGTAGCTGCATTGGCACCTACAGATATTTTCTTTTTAAAATTTACTTATAGATTAGATTTTTACTCCACCCATTCCCAACTGAGTTGGGCTCAGGGTGGCTTACAACACGTTCAATTACACACACAATTAAAACCTTCATTAAATCAAACACATGATACTCTAACATATGTAATTGAAGAGCCCAGTCAGAGGAAAAGGAAGAACTGCTAACACACAATAAGGAATGAAAGAAATGGGGGGTAGACTTCAACAATAAATAAAAGAGGGAAGGGGAAGAAAAAGGCAGAGGGAAGGGAAAAGAGGCCAGCTGAATAAAACCACCATTGTCATCAACCATAGATCTGGCAAAACAGATCCATCTTACAGGCCCTGTATTATTATGTCAAGTCCCACGGGGCCCAGGTCTCACTTGGCAGAGTATACCAACAGGCTGAGGTCAGAGCCAAAAAGCCATGCCTTTGGTTGAGATAGTCTTTGGATCAGGAACCACCAATAAGTTGTTCCCAGCTGAGGGAAGCACTCTTTGCAGGAGAAGGTATATCAGGAGAGCCTAACGTTTCTTTCCTGAGGCACCTTTGGGCTGTACCTCGCCCTTTCAGGAGTGGAAAAGCAGCCTCAAAAACCTTTGGCATATTATATGAGTTAGCAAAGAGCACTTAGGATAATGTCTTTAGGACCATATGAGGAAATTACCTTTCTAAATAAAATCATTGCTTAATATCCTCTTATTGCTCAGACTTCAAAAACTATATTAACCTGCAAGCATAAGTTAATATTTAATGGCGAGAAAATGAGTGAGATATTCCTGAAGATCTGGCTTAAAAAAAACACTTTCATTAGAAAGTTATGAATACTTGAAGATGGAAATTGTACATGATGCAGTTATATTTGCAGTTCCGAAGGCTTTCTTTACGTCATCTTCACCAATCTGTGAAATTAACTTGATCAGAACATGGGTGTGAATGGCACAGTCTTATGCTCTGCTGGGATTGCTGCTGAACTCACCACCACCACCCCTATTTGAGCTGGTGGCCTGGACACCATCCGGTGTAGAAGCACTTCTATCACAGTGCCAGAGCCTTCTACTATACTTTAGTTGCATTTTGGAAATAATGATTGCATTCCCAGAAGCTCCAGCAAGGGAAGAAAGCAAGTCCCACATCCCCTTTAGCAGGGCACACATTGTGGAATTTATTCTAGATTTTTGGTGGAGAGAGGAATTTGGCACATTATCTGGAGAAGTTTAATTAGGAATCACTCTGCTTTCTATCAGAACTGTTTTGAGTGAATGCCATCAGTTCCATTAATTGCTACATAACAATGGGGCAACATGCAGTTCCACTCTAACTTTCAGAAGAATAGATACCAGACTAGATCACTATTGCCCATACAATCCTCTTTCTCCACCACCGCCGCCCCCTTATGCTATTTGATGCCTTCAGAAACATTGCTATACATCTCAAACTTAAGACTTCTTTACCACTTTTGAAATTCCAAGTATAAGTTGATAATGACCATTCCTAGTGACAGTCATTCAAAAAAGCATTATGAATCTGTAGATTGGTTCAGACTCATACATTGGTTGGAAACTGGTCAACCGTTACTAGCATTTGTGAAATCATAAAACACAGATAGCCTTTTGTATCACATCACAAAAAATCACTTCCAATGATCCAGTTTTGTAGCCTGATGGATCTGACAAGTTTTCAGATGGCACTAGGGGATTTTCCAGTTGATGTGATTGATGCTCCTTCTGATCCCCTGGTTGACCTCTGGAATAAGGACATGACCAAGGCAATTGGTAGGATCACTCCTAGGTGCCTTTACTCAGGTCTAAGAGCCTGGGCTGCCCCTTCGTTTACTAAGGGGCTACAGATGATGAAAAGACAGAGGAGACTGCTAGAGCAGCAGTGGAGAAAGTCTCAGGAACATCTGTCAAGATATGGACTAGAGAGCCAGCGTGGTGTAGTGGTTAAAAGCGGGTGCATTCTAATCTGGAGAACTGGGTTTGATTCTCCCGTCTGCTAGTTGAGCTGTGGAGACTTATCTGGTGAACTAGATTAGCTTGTGCACTCCAACACATGCCAGCTGGGTGACCTTGGGTTAGTCACAATTCTTCAAAGCTACTTCAGCCCCACCTACCTCACAAAGTGTTTGTTGTGAGGGGGAAAGGGAAAGGAGTTTGTAAGCCCCTTTACAGGAGAGAAAGGGGGATATAAATCCAACTCTTCTTCTTTTTCTCATTGTAAAGTTTACCCCATGGAGGTGGAGAAAGAATATTTCTCTTCCACCACTGCATCCTAACAGTGTTAGATATGTGGAACTCTTTCAAGTGTTCTGCAGACTATTGGGCTCAGACTCTTGCATCCACTCTAACCTCAACTCTGCATCAGCAGTGACAGGAATGTATGCTACCAAGGTGCAGATCTGTCCAGCCTTGTTCCATCTACACTGGCTCCCAGTTTGCTTCCGGGCTCTATATAGTTGTGGTATTGAATTAGAACCCTATATAGCTTGGAGCTGGCATATATGAAATAATGCCTTCTCCCATCCACTCCAGTCATCCTCAGAGGCCCTACTTCAGGTGCCTTCACAACATGAGGCAAGATGGAGAGGAGTAACCTGTGAAAGGGACTTATTGGTAATGACATTGCAACTCTCAGCCTCCTTCTCCAGGGAGATAATCTCTCTTCCTCTGTTGTTGTCTTCTGCTAGTGGGTGAAGACTTTTTTGTTTTGTTTGGCATACCCACAGTGACTGTTATTGGCCCTTCTCTCTGGTTTTGTTGTGTGTATGTTTATGTGTTTACATGCTTTCATTGGGTTATTTTATATATCCTTTATTTAAAAACTGTTGTAGTGTGGAAACATTTTAATATTTTGATGTTTGCTGCCTTGGGGACTCTATTTGGTGGAAAGCAGCACAGAAATATTTTAAACAAATGAATAAAAGTCAGTACCCAGAAACATCTGAGAGTCATCAAGTGAAACAAAATTGCGCTATATACATGCATTTGTGGAACATCCATTATTCAAGATTTCCTTTCAGCCTCTGTTCTCCTTCTGTAAAAAATGGTATTATAACAACCTACTTCATAAGGTCAGTTGTGAGGATGAAATAACATCCCTGAGCAGAACTTCCTCTTTAAAAAGTGCTACATAAATGGAAATAATAATAGTTTTACTGTATACCCAATTTAGACTGTCATCAAAGGTCACAAGATAGTTGTTGAACAAATATACTAAAACCCAATCTCTGAGTCTCTTTATAAGCATCTGTTCTTCTTTTAGATAACCAAACACTCAGCATCTGAAACCATACAGGTGAATAGGTGAGTTGAGCACTCACAACACAAGGATTGCCAGTGCTAGATTTCGAAATACCTGGAGATTTGGGGGATGGAAGGCTGGGTTTGGGAGTAGAAGGACTTCAACGGGGTACAGTGCCATAGGCCCCTTCCGCGCATGCAGAATAATGCACTTTCAATCCACTTTCAATGCACTTTGCAGCTGGATTTTACTGTGTGGAATAGCAAAATCCACTTTCAAACAATTGTAAAAGTGGATTGAATGTGCATTATTCTGCATGTGCGGAAGGGGCCTCCACTTCCCAAAGAAACCATTTTATCTAGGCAAACAGATCTCTGTCACCTGGAGATCAGCTGTAGTAGTTGAAGATCTCCAGCCTCCATCTAGAAGTTGACAACACCTAACTGCGTCACACTCAACTTCCTCCTTCAAGAAATGTCAAAGCTGTCTGGATGAGATTACTGAAATTTCTCTAGGGGCTTTCTAGGATATATCCCTAAGTATTCAGGTATCTGTCCACAAATTGCATGGATAGAAGTGTTGATTTAGTGAAAAAATGTTGGAAAGGCTCATGCAGAAATATATTATTTGTCTCCATTAATGGAAAAAAGCAGTAAAAATTAAGCATGAAGAATGAACACGCTGGAAAATTTAACAGCCTGCATTGACTAGCAACCAAAATTTGCTGCCCCACATGATTTGTACCTAATCACAGCAGGAAGACATTCAGCTTGCACTTTCAATATTAATAACATTTTTCTTCAGAGTCATCATTAAGCCAAAGCAGATTCATTGGCCATCAGTGCTGCCTTCCCCCCTGCTGCCAATATCACTGAGTACATCAACTACCGGCCAGCTGTTTGTCATGACATTTACCAGTGTGATCAATCTGGGGTGATAAGTTTTCACATTAAAAACTACAATCCTTCTAATTCAAGTTTATCTCAGACTTTACCCTCTCTCTCTTGCTCCAAATTACACAAATGCATTTGTGTGATGTTGATAGTGGACTTTGCCTTTGAATTAATTTTCTTTCTTATACCTCTCACACTCAAGCACGGTCAGGTAAGACAATTGGGAGTTTTTTTGTTGCTTTTGATGCATCTGATTGGATTAATCATTTGTGGCCACAGTCATTTTTTTTTCATTATCTCACCACTTCCAACTTTTCTACCCTTTCACCACATGCTGTGCCTTGTTCTCTTCTGATTTTGACCTTTGTCTCAAAATAAATTTACAGAGGAATTTTAAGAAATAAAATCTGACCAACAATAATAAAACCAGATAGGAGACACATCCTAGTCTAGCATCAAGCTTTAAAAGGTTCCTTATCCCAGGATAGTGGAAGAGTCATGGATTAGAGGCAGAGTGTCTTCTTCACATGTAGAAGGTCTGAGGTTCAATCCCCGGTATCTCCAGTTAAGAGAATCAGGTAGGAAGTTGTTTGAAAGACACGTATTTGGGATTTAGAAAAGCTATTGCTAATCTGAGTAAACAGTACTGACCTTGATGGAACAATGGTCTGATTCAGTATCATGAAGTTTCATGTATTCACCTAATACATTCTAACGCAGTGGTTCTCAACCTTCCTAATGCTGCGACCCTTTAATACAGTTCCTCATGTTGTGGTGACCCCCAACCCTAACATTTATCCATTTTACAGATGGAAAACACTGATGCAGAGAGTCTTAGGTGACCCCTGTGAAAGGGTCGTTCAACCCCCAAAGGGGTCCCAACCCACAGGTTGAGAACCACTGTTCTAAAGGCTCACAATGATACAGCAGTCTTTCTGAAGCTAATCAGGTCAGATCACTGATGTATAAATGATGCATTTGTAGGCGTCATCATCACACAGTTTTAAGAACATTTAAACATTTCAGACATGCCCTGGCAAATCCTTTCAGTGCGTGTAACACTGGTAGAGTTGCCTATCTCCACAGGATGGCTGGAGAGCTCCTGGGATTCCAACTGCTGTTCAGGTGACTGAAATCAGTTCACCTGGAAAAAAAATGGCTGCTTTGGCATGATACCCAACTGAAGTCCTTGCTCTGCTCAAATCCTATCCTCCTCAGACTCCACCCCCAAAATCTCCAGGCTTTCCCAGCCTAGAGCTAGCAACCCTAATCACTGAAAGGCTTTTAGCAATACAGTCCTAAACAGAAGCTCATTGATGATTTCCAGGGATAGCTTCTTTTCATTTAGTAAAGTGGTTTTAGGAAAGGGTGCTCAAATATTGAAATCACAACTTGTCTTAAATATAGCAAAAACCATGAAATGTTCAGAATAAGGGGAAAAAATTACGACACGGGTAGATTTTACAAATGGTCATGGATATTGTCATGAATACAATTGTTCCTGCAGGATAGAATCAAGGCATGCCAAAATAGTCAGAAGATCCAAAATGTAACAGCCTTATAAAGGAGTAAGGAATAAAGGAGCAACAGAATAATGTGGCCATTAGGAAATTAGAACTAGTCTAGCTCATACCAATGGTTAGTATGTGCTTGGAATGGCAAGAATTTCCAGCTGCATATTAAAGTGACTGTATAGTTCAAAGACGGGTGAATTGGTTGAGGGACAACAGACATAGATATGATAAAAAATAGTTATTTTCAGCTGAGAAAGGGAGATTTGACGCTCAAAAACCTATATCCACACATTCTTGTTGGTGTCTAGCACATCTACTGCAGATTAATACAGGTACACTCTGAAACTATAGTAATTATTTTAATAGTTTTTGTTATGATAAAAGTAACAAAATATACAAATACAGCATTTATATGTTTAAGAAGTTTCAGTTCATATCACTTTGAATGGTGTTTGAAGTGATACCATTATTACTTAACCAAGAATACATACCTTTACTTAATGGGACAGTAAGTTGTTGCTAGAAAAGTAGCACCCCCCCCCCCCCCCCAGCACCACCCTCTGAAACCTACTTTCAAGGTAGGATCAAAACCATCGCACAACAGTGTTTCCCAGTCCCAATTCATAGATGTCAAGAGGTTCAGTAAAATTAATGGAGTCATACTTCCCCTTTCTTTTCACAGCACAGGTCATCAGGGGCGGAGCCAGGGGGAACTGCGCCCAGGGCACACATGCCTGCCATGCCTCTGCCTGCCCCAGAACCCCCCAAAATGCTCCCAATGCCCAAGCCACGCCCCCGCACAGGCATACGCCTAGGTGTCATTCTCCCCTGCCCTGTTGGCGCAACACCACTGCAGCTCATTCACCAGGACATCCAAGACACAAAGGGCTTCTTAAATACATGCTGACACCTGAATCATGCCTGACCTGAGTAAGACAGAAGAAAATTCATTTTCTTATGTGATTGAATGAAACCATGTCATGTTGACTTTGTCATCTGAAATATTATTATGTGAGTCAGCATCCCCTCTATACCACACACACACACTTCCTTCCTCTCTTTCCCATACTTATGTAGGGTGGTAAGAACCACAAAGGATTGCGAAGAGCTCCAAGCGGACCTTGATAAATTAGGTGAGTGGGCTCAGAAATGGCAAATGCAGTTCAATGTAGCAAAATGTAAAGTGATGCACATAGGGGCAAAAAATCCAAACTTCACATACACGCTACAGGGGTCAGTGCTATCAGTCACAGACCAGGAAAGGGATTTAGGCGTCTTAGTTGATAGTTCCATGGGAATGTCAACTCAATGCATGGCAGCTGTAAAAAAGGCAAACTCTATGCTGGGGATAATTAGAAAAGGAATTGATAATAAAACTGCAAAGATTGTCATGCCCTTATATAAAGCAGTGGTGCGACCGCACTTGGAGTACTGTGTCCAGTTCTGGTCGCCGCATCTCAAAAAGGATATTGAGGAGATAGAAAAAGTGCAGAGAAGGGCAACAAGGATGATTGAGGGACTGGAGCACCTTCCCTATGAGGAGAGGCTGCAGCGTTTGGGACTCTTTAGTTTGGAGAGGAGGCGGCTGAGGGGGGATATGATTGAAGTCTACAAAATTATGCATGGGGTAGAAAATGTTGACAGAGAGAAATTTTTCTCTCTTTCTCACAATACTAGAACCAGGGGGCATACATTGAAAATGGTGGGGGGAAGAATTAGAACTAATAAAAGGAAACACTTCTTCACGCAACATGTGATTGGTGTTTGGAATATGCTGCCACAGGAGGTGGTGATGGCCACTAACCTGGATAGCTTTAAAAGGGGCTTGGACAGATTTATGATGGAGAAGTCGATTTATGGCTACCAATCTTGATCCTCCTTGATCTGAGATTGCAAATGCCTTAACAGACCAGGTGATCGGGAGCAACAGCCGCAGAAGGCCATTGCGTTCACATCCTACATGTGAGCTCCCAAAGGCACCTGGTGGGCCACTGCGAGTAGCAGAGAGCTGGACTAGATGGACTTTGGTCTGATCCAGCTGGCTTGTTCTTATGTTCTTATGTTCTTATGTTCTTATGTTCTTACTTCTCAGGCATAAGTTGCCATTAGTAACAGTAACTCCTTATAGTGCAATCCTAAACAGATTCACACCCTAATAAACCCACTGATTTCAATAATGCGCGCGCGCACACACACACACACACACACACACACACAGCATTCAGTATGATGGCTTCTGGAGTTCAGCTGCTGGTTTTGATAGCCATGGTGGTAACTGTTTGCTAGGAAAATACATCATTGTTTATCTGCTACATAATTGTTTAACTGCTACGTCCCCACCCCCATACAGCTCTCTGAACTATTTGGTACGAAGTGTACTGGCCAGAAGACCTTGCCTTAGCATCAAATCTTTGTTGTTATTATTTTATAAAATATGCTATAAAACATTGCAGTTAAGAACAATTAACTAAATTAGAATTGTCACAATAACCAAATGAAATGCCTCTGTGGCTCATACTCAGGGGCCCTTTTATGTCCTTTCAATTGCTTACTAGTTCACAAATTTCTCAATGAGTGTCACAGTCATTCATATAAATTAGTCGGATTCTCTCATATGCATCATGCGTAATGACCTTTATTGCTTTGTTGCTACAATGCCCATGAATAAAGCGCATGGGCCTGTTTAAAAACTTGTTAGGTGTCTCCTCGTCCCCTCTTTGGAACAAAGTTACTGACCCCTCATGTCTGTCAACCTATGTTTTTGTACCCCAGTCTATATAAAAAACAATTCTCAACATCAATTGCTGGTCTAAAAATGTTGTGACCATTTTGATCATTACCTGTTCCTAGATGTCAACAGACACAGGACCAGTGGCAAGCAGAAGCCCCAACACCAGATGCATTTTCAAATGAGCAATGTTAGCCAAGCAAAGAGCTCCAGACCCTCTGCTACAAGAGACAATCTGTGAGAATGAAATAACCAGCAATGCAAGAAAAAAGGATAACACATGGAAACTGCTGTCTGCTTCGGAAGCCTTGTGCTAAAGAGGAACCAATTTGTGCTGATGAGCTCGCTTGATGGCACCTGACAGCATGACCCTGGCTCCAATATGCCATTTATGATGCTGGGATTTCTCCAGCAGCTTCCTTATTAACCAAGGATCGAGTCTGCTTAAAACAGAGCACCAGAGTAGAAAAAAGACCCCAAGTAAAAACAACAGGAAGCAGATGAGCTGCTTTCTTTTGTGACCGTGAAAGGAGAGAAATAGAATGCTCGGTTTTAACTTTCCTCTAAACTCCACATTGCTCATTTTACAGAGACCGGGGGCCTATGATCTGCAGAGGCGGCACAGTTCCTACTTAGATTCTCCCTGGAGATACAATAGCCGTAACGTAGTACTGCAGAGTAGAAGTTTTGCTGTTCTCACTACCTATAGAGCTTGCATTCGCAACTTCCTGTTCAGATGCTCCTTTTTTTATGATGAATATTCTAACTGCACACAAATTCATTCATAAAGATGGGCTAGGGAAGGAGCAAGAGCATAGTGGGAGGAAAATTCCCCCTTTGTTTTGGAGCTGAACAGCAAAGTGACCCACCTAAACATCCTGATGAACACTGCGATTTGTAGAACAGTCAGTTTCCAACTCTAATGATCACAACAGAAAAAAAGATCATTTAAAAAACCTATGATTTGTTTTCATAGTGTCCCTTTAATAGCACTGGTGCCATCATAAAAAAGGAAATTAATGAGATCAAATCTCCTAATTGTATTGAGAGAGACTGATTTGCTTCTGGCACCAGTCTCTTTTTGATTCAGTTTTAGTTGTGATCTTTCTATTTGAGTTATTTATATGGTATTATTTCTAAATATGATAATGAGACCATAGATCCTACTAAAAGGTATTTGTAGAAGGTCTGTAGGCAATTTTAATTCAAACTCTTAATTAACAGAAGGTTACCACTTCAAGGGTTTCTGTTTCTCAGCATCATTGAGAACTGGGTTCAGCTAACAACTCCTTTCTGACAAAGCTTTGTTCAGGTAAGGGGGGAGGAAAGATATTCCTGCTGACCACCAAAGGTCACCAAGCTTTAAATCAAGGTCATTTTACAAGGCAGGTCACTCTTTTGCCAGGAAGCAGAATGAAAGGGTTTCTTGGAGATTCGGAGTGCAATTTTTCCCATTCCATGTACAAAAACACTCATGGGACATAGCCAGGCTGAAAAAAAAAACAGGTTTCAAAAGCACACTTGTCAGCTAAGTTCTCCCCATAAATATTATTCCTTTGGGAAATGGATGAGATAAGCATATATTTACATGGGTGTCACACATATCTGTTTACAGCCATGAAGGAATACCTTGGATGCCACTGTTCTTAGATAAGGGTAGCCAAGCCACTAGCTGAGTGAGGGCTAATTCAAATATTTAGTAATTAACCACATGTGTGGTATTTGAAAGCAAGCCTATGTGTCTAATTTTTCTCACTCTTCTAATTTGGATGGAGGAAGAGATGATTGTATAAACTAACACACTCGTTTAGTTTGTGCACACGGAGATTATTTCCCGAATAATGTAGCATGTGAACTCACCATAAACGCATTCTTTTCAAGTGTCCATCAACAACATAATTTAGCATTAAAACGATACAGGTGGAAGAGTTACCTTTTATTGCTGAAGCACTTCATTTGCCAACTTTATATGAATAGAGTGAGCACTTACCTAAAAGACGAGAAAGAAAAAAGTGTCAGTGTTTACTGAAAATGTATATTGGCATGCAAAGTGCTCTACCACATTTTTATGAGGTATTTGTCATATCCCTAAATTCAGGTTTGTGGGTCACTCAGAAAATGGAAATGTGATTCAAGTTCAAATTTATCATGAATTCAGACCTTCTCCATAATATTTCTATACTACTAAGAAACCCTTTGGAAGTAAAGTTACAAGTTTGGCTGCCCTACGCAATGGAATTGTTGCTCATGTTTACCACTTCAGATTATAGGTGGGAGATTATTTATTTGCTCACCTTTTCCTGGCCTTTACCCTTCATATCATTCCTCACAGGCTTTTCAAGAATTTCCCTCACTGTTAATCAAGTGCCCTGCTCTGGGCACTTTGACACTGGATCCAGGCTAAATTGGTCCCCTCTGCCCATGATTATCAGTTAGCAGAGATCTGTGGCTGCAGTCGAAGCAGAAGACAGAAAGTTCCATTTCACTACTGAAAAATTTATCCGGGTTCCAACCACCTGTCTTCTGAGGTCAGGTTGGTGGTTATCAGGGATAGGGCTTTCTCTGTAATAGAGTCTGACTGGTGAAATGTCTTACTCTCACAAATCCATGACTCGATGTCTGTTTTTATATATTTGAGGGCCATACCTGACCTGGGTTGGGGTGCTTTGCGAATGTGCTCACAAAAACTGCATTTTTTCTGTATTTATTACTGTTTTATCACACCCCAAGGAGGTCAGAATGGCAGATGTAATTCTCAACAACTCCATGAAGTAGAGAGAATGACTGTTTACATGGCAGAGCTGGGGTTTGAGCCTTCCAGCCAGTAACCATTACAATATGCTGGCTCTACCACAAAGCTAACCTGTGCACATGGCTGTATTGAAAAGAGACTGATTTGCTTCTGGTGTCACTCTCTTTTCAAGTTAATTCTTGAAAGTTGTAATCTTTCTGTCTATTTACATTGTGTTATTTCTAAATTTATGTAAGCCCCTCCTAAAGAACCATCGGTTTGCAGCACAGGGTTCAAAAGAATTAAATAAAACAATGGCTGCATAAATGTGAAGTGCAATTTTCACATGTAGAAGGACAAGCACTGGCAAGGCATCGTGGAAAATCCTGCTTTTCTGCAAGAGACTGAAACTTTAGATCTATTTACTTTCGTCAGATGCCTGGGAGATGTTTGAATGCTCCAGTCACCTGTCTTCCATCTGGTTTTTTTTTTCCCCATTCTCACTTATGAAACAGAATGGAAAAATTCCCTTCTAAATCTCCCCTTGCCACAGTGTGTTCGCAGTTTCAGACCATGGTGCTTATTTTATGCACCGACTAATTTGAGACTTTTAGTGAGGAACTCTCTGTAAAAATGGAAGAAACAAAACCAAGAGGAACCTGCAAATGAAATCTCTCTGTGCAACATGTGTGTACAGTCCCATTAGCAGCCGCACAGCAGGCAATCGATTAGGGAGGGAAAAATGGCTTTTTTTATGGTAATGGATTTTGAGACTCCTGGTGATAATTTATTTACTCGGAATTTTGCAGAGCTGGCTCGCATGCTGATGAAAGCCTTCAGAATGGGCTGGTTTGAAAACGAGCCCCAAAGAGGAAAAAAAAGTAGCGTTGCTTATTTTGTAGAAATATTGTTATTAAATCATTTGAAATGTATTGATAAAATGTGCTTGAGAGCTACACCGCAGTAATTTATAATACAAATTACTCCGCTATTGACAAATGGCAATTTAATCTGGCGATTAACTTTAACAATGTGAATTCTTTTGCCACCTTAAAAAAAAAAAAAACCAAGACAGAGAGAAACAAAACAACACACACACACAAAAAAAGAAACAGCGCCATTATGTACGGGGCAAAGCGGCACATTTCCTGCTGCGCACCTCAACAACTACAATAATACTGATGAACTTGCACTTATTTTGTTTCATAAGGAGCGGGCAAACTGAAATTAACCTAACCAACCATTTTATACCCTTGGCAGTGCAATCCAAATTGGGGGATGGGTGGGGTGCTGAAACTGCTTAAGAGGTGGTGTGACCTCAATGCCTAAGTGCCACTTGTGCCAGTATAAAGAGCAGCTATGCTGGTGCAGAGCCATGTATGTTGGTGCTGGGAAGTCATGCAGCAGCATAATATCTGTGCACTAGCATAATATTCCTCCCATGCAGGAGGCTGTGCTGGCATCAAAGGCAGCCTTCCTGGGGAGCAAGACTGCCTTTAGTTGACTTCCTGAGTCCTGCCAACCTGGGAAAGCCCCCGTTTGCCAGCACAAACTTATGCCCACCAAATTGTACTACATAGGGCACTTTCATGTGGGAAGAGGCGGCATCACTGTCAACTAGCTGGCTGCAGCCCAGCACGCCTCTTAGGAGGTATTGCGGTTGAAATCAGGGGTGTAGCTAGGGTAAATGGAGCCCGGGGCAAAATCTGAGTTTTGCGCCCCTCCCCCCATTTGGGCAGCATCCCTCCCCCATCACGACCAAACAACATTTTTTGTACCAGGCCATCTCAAAGTCACCATCGCATTATAGAACATGGCCCAACACACAAATCTGAACACACCCAGGGCTCCCTAGTTTAAACAACATTGAAAGTGATGCTATTTTTTGAATGCGGGGAATCCACCCTGAAACAGCATCACTTTTAATGTTGTTTAAACTACAGAGCCCAGATTCTCCTTTTAAATCCACCTTAAGGGGATACTCTGTGCTCCATAGTTTAAACAACATTGAAAGCAATGCTGTTTCAGGGTAGATTCCCCACCCCAAACAGCATCATTTTCAATGTTGGTTTTGTGGGTTTTCTGGGCTGTGTGGCCGTGGTCTGGTGTATCTTGTTCCTAATGTTTCACCTGCATCTGTGGCTGGTATTTTCAGAGGTGTATCACAGAGAGAAGTCTATTATACACTGTGTCCAGCCTTCTCTTATAACAGACTTCTCTCTGTGATACACCTCTGAAGATGCCAGCCACAGATGCAGGTGAAACATTAGGAACAAGATCTATCAGACCACGGCTACACAGCCTGTAAAACTCACAACTACCAGTTGAATCTGGTTTTGAAAGCCTTCAACAATACTTTCAATGTTTTTTTTTAATCTAGGGAGCCCAGATTCTCCCTTTAAATCCACTCCAAAGAAGGTGGATTTAAAGAGAGAACTTGGGGAAAATTTGAGGGCGCCTGTCAGGGGAGCAATGTTTAAGCTAACAGTACCAAACTTTTAGGCTATCTTCAGAAGACTCTCCTGATTAAACAACCCAGGTTTAGTGAAGTTTGGTTCAGGAAGTCCAAAGTTATGGGCCCTCAAAAGGGTAGCCCCATATACCATTAGCTCCCATTGGAAACAATGGGGGATGGATCACCCCTTTTGGAGGTCCATAACTTTGGACCCCCTGAACCAACCTTCACCAAACCTGGGTGGTATCAGCAGGAGACTATCCTTATGATACCACCTAGGTTTAGTGAAGTTTGATTCAGGGGATCCAAAGTTATGGACCCTCAAAATGGTAGCCCCATTTACTATTAGCTCCCATTGGAAACAATGGAGTATGGGGTCACCCATTTTGGGGGTCCATAGCTTTGGACCCCCTGAACCAACCTTCACCAAACCTGGGTGGTATCAGCAGGAGACTATACTTATGATACCACCTAGGTTTAGTGAAGTTTGATTCAGGGGATCCAAAATTATGGACCCTCAAAATGGTAGCCCCATTTACTATTAGCTCCCATTGGAAACAATGGAGTATGGGGTCACCCATTTTGGGGGTCCATAGCTTTGGATCCCCTGAACCAAACTGCACCAAACTTGGCTGGTATCATCAGGAGAGGCACCCGACAATAGTCTGAAATTTTGGTGCTGCTAACCTAAAAACTGCGCCCCCTGCAGGCCAAAAATGGGGAAAACCCTGAAAAATAGAAAAAGCCATTAACGAACCTGCAATTTTTGCGCCCACCACAAGGTGGCGCCCGGGGCACTTGTCCCTGGATGTCCCCATGGTAGCTATGCCTCTGGTTGAAATGTGACTGTGGCACTCTTGGTTGTGGTGCAACTACCCCCCCCCCCTCCACACACAATTGCCCTGCCCAAGCAGAAGGCAGGTTTTGAATATGCAAAAGGTGCTGTCTGTAATCAGAATACTAGCAAAGACATTTGAGTGGACTGGAGTGTGTTTCCGTCTGAGGGAGGATATGATTGAAGTCTATAAAATTATGCATGGGGTAGAAAATGTTGACAGAGAGAATTTTTTCTCTCTTTCTCACAATACTAGAACCAGGGGGCATACATTAAAAATGCTGGGGGGGAAGAATTAGGACTAATAAAAGGAAACATTTCTTCACGCAATGCATGATTGGTGTTTGGAATATGCTGCCACAGGAGGTGGTGATGGCCACTAACCTGGATAGCTTTAAAAGGGGCTTGGACAGATTTATGGAGAAGAAGTCGATTTATGGCTACCAATCTTGATCCTCTTTGATCTGAGATTGCAAATGCCTTAGCAGACCAGGTGCTTGGGAGCAGCAGCAGCAGAAGGCCATTGCTTTCACATCCTGCATGTGAGCTCCCAAAGGCATCTGGTGGGCCACTGTGAGTAGCAGAGTGCTGGACTGTGGTCTGATCCAGCAGGCTCGTTCTTATGTTCTTATGTCTTGTCCTGCAAAACATAGCACAGAGATCCTCCAAAAGACATAGTCCTTCCCTGGATAGCCCAGACAAGTCTGATCTCATCAGATCTTGCAAGCTGAGGTCTGAAGGGTCAGCCTGGTTAGTATTGAATGGGAGGTCAGGAAGAAAGTCTAGGGTTGCTACTCAGAGGCAATCAGTGGCAAGCCACTTCTGAATGTCTCTTGCCTTGAAAAGCCTATGGGTTCATCATAACTTCCCTGCAACTTGATGGCAAATATTTAAATAAAATAAGCTTCTTAAGTCTTCATAAAATTCAAAGTGTCTTGAATGGAACAGAAATATACAAGGAACTTAGCAAATCATGAAGTTCATTCAAGGTGGGTGCATCACATCTCATCTTAGCCAAAGAGAACACTTTCTTATGTCTCTGGAAGTGAGCACCCCACCCTGTGGCCACAGGAAACAAACTCCTCCCTGAACGAATCAAAAATTATGTGGGACCTTCCCCCAGAGCAAGGATCTGATCCTGGCTTTTTTCCAACTCCATGTAGGAACTGATTCTGAAAAGTACAGGGGTCATCCAGAAACAGCTGCCTCAGTCATAGTAGGACAATTGATTTTAAATATCCCAACATATTGTGGGGCCTATGTATTGTCCAAGGCTTTCACGGCTGGAATCACTTGAGTGCTGTGTGGTTTCCGGGCTGTATGGCCGTGTTCTAGCAGCATTCTCTCCTGACGTTTCGCCTGCATCTGTGGCTGGCATCTTCAGAGGATCCTGGAGTATTCAGAGTAAGACCTGGAGTATTCAGATCTTTGTGAAATTCATCAGAAAATATCACAGCCTTATTTGGAGTCAATTCTAGCATATTGTGGTTTCCTGATTATCTATGTGATCGTTGAAGGTGAATTCATATTTCTGCTAGATTGCCACTTTTATTTGCCTTTCTGTGTCTCTTCTTTCTGACTTCATCAAAACAGGATCTAAAGTCAGGACTTTAGTTGGCTTATAAACCATATGGTTTTATGTGATGACTGAATGCCGAAATCCTCAACTAATCCTGGTTTGTTTTCCGGTGATACCCTTCTGGCAAAAGAGACAAGGAAATGAGACAGTATCTAAGTCTGTGTGCGAACTGAATTCTTGTTCAATGAACTGCACATAGTGAATATGAACCATGGTATTGCATTATTTCTCAATCAAGCCTGTGATTGGCTCAAACAAAAAAAAAAGAGAAACAATATCAAACATAACTGCAAAAGACTTAAACAACCTGTCTTCAGAGCTCTGGAAAGGAGGGCAATTATACTACATTTGCCCACCAAATGTGATGGTGATCGAGTCAAGAAAGCTTTTAGGGATGCTATCGGAACCTCATGCATGATGGTTCTACTTAATTTTCTCTTTCATTACTCCCTTGATCAAATCAAACCCACACAAGTCTATTCTGGTAATCTGACAAAGTGAGTTGTGACTCTCAAAAACATATGCTCTGGAAAAATGGTGTTGATATTTAAAGGTCCTACTGAACTCAGGTTCGGAGTCCGTTTTGGAAAATGTTGTTTCTTTACACTTTTCCTATTAAGTGTGACCATTTTGAGCACCATCTTTGACAAGTAAATGACACATACAAATTGCATAAAATGATGTATAAAAATGATGATGTAAAAAATAAAATGATGGAAAGGAGGGCAATTATACTACATTTGCCCACCAAACGTGATGGTGATCAAATCCAGAAAACTTTTAGGGATGCTATCGGAATCTCATGCATGATGGTTCTACTTAATTTTCTCTTTCATTACTCCCTTGATCAAATCAAGTAAAATATATACATATTAAAATAGTACAAAAGAAACAAATGAACTGAAGGTTCCAACAACAAAAATGGGTGACAGTTGGGGGCTTTCTGGGCTGTGTGGCTGAGGTCTAGCATTTCACCCACATCTATGGCTGGCATCTCCTGAGTCATGTCTTGCAAGATGTGTTTCTCTGGTGTCAGTTGATTCCAGCCATGAAAGCCTTGGGCAAAAGTGGGTGAAAAAATGTTCAGCGTGACAACGTCCACAATTAAAATGAAACAAAAAGGGCACAGTTTATTCATGTACCTTATAACTGAAACCACTTAATTGCTCCCTAATGCTTCTTACACAACTGAGAAAACTTACACAATTTCCTTAGATATGTGAATAAGCATGCCGCATGCCCTCAAAGACTGCCACAGGAAACCTTGAAACCTTTTCCAAGCATTCCAGATACTGATGCCACATCTCTAATGCAGCAGAGCTCCGGTAACACCTTAAAAACTAACAACATTTATTTCAGCATGAGCTTTTCTGAGACAGAGTTCTAATGGTCTAAAACTCAAAAGGTTCAAATTCCAAGAATAATATCCAGCAGTTCTGCTACTTGCCCGGACTTGGGTAGCCCAGGCAGGCCTGACCTTGTCAGATTGTGGCTGCTAAGAAGGGTCAGTTCTGATTAGTACTTGGATGGGCGACCACCATGGAAATCTACGGTGGCTACACAGAGGCAGTCAAACCACTTCTGAATGTCACTTGCCTTGAAAACCATCTGGGGTCACCGTAAGTCAGCTGCCTCTTGACAGGAAAAACAAAGTCCTGCAGCTCAAAGAAGCAATGTTGGCACACACATCTGCCAGACTTTGGCTACATTTGATCCAGACATTCTGTTCTAGACTGATAAGTGAAACATCCTTACCAGCAACCACTTTTAGTGTACTCATAAAAATAAAACACAATTGCCATGAATAAACAGGAGGTGTCTTTCGTCTACTGCAGAACGTTTCAGCTGCCCTGACACAGTGCAAACCCACTGGATATCCACTGTTCAAAACCTTCCCCCGAGAGGATCTGCTGTAGCTCTTGACTTCTCCAGGAGATTTCCTTTCTGGATACTGACCGAGCCCATCACTGATTAGTTCAAGAGCCTTTCAACAAAAGCACAGCTTGGGCTTGGATGGTGTGGCTGCATTTGAAATGCAATCAAGATAATGACTTCAGAAGGGAGGAGGATCATAATCAGCAGAGACAGATGAATTCCCAAGATAAAAAACATTGTGTTTTCATGCAGATGTCCCTCCTAATGAAGAATGAGGAAAGAGCAAAGCAGAAAGCTTATGAGGTGGCAGCGAAATGGTTTTTAAATGGAACTATTTCTGAGTTTTCCACGGGGTGTTGAGAAAGTGAATAGAAATACCCCAGACACCGCCTGGATCCAACCAAGCCTCACTTTCTGTTAAAACAGCCATATGTAGCATATATATCTCCCTTATCTGTTCTGCAATTTAGAGGCTTAGTAGAAATTGCAGAAGATAATATAAAATATGCAGGAAACATCCTGGACTCCCTCCAGGCATAGGCTGAGCTCAGTGTCTATGAAAATATTATGCAAATAAAGAAATGTGTTTTCTTTTGGGCGAGCCATTTAACAGGAGCTTTCAGCACCTTGGAAGCCTGAAGAGAAGGAGAGCAAGTAATGATAAATGCAATTTATTTACGAGGAAATTGTAGGCAGCTGATGCAAGGTGTTCATGCTGTGTAGCTGGGAATTTCAAGACTAATTGAGCACCCTTTTTTCCTTTCAATGCAAACCCACCCAGCAAGCTGGTTGCTCTGGGGCACTTCACATCATTGGGTGGAAAAGGCTTGCATGTGTGTCATTGTAAGCTGGTTAAAAAAAGTAGCAACTGAATTTTAGAAAGGCTTAAAATCAGCCAGCAGGTTTAGCATTCTGGTTGGGCAGTGTGCAAACTCTGCTCCAGGGCACCAAGGCTGAATGAGACACAAAAACTTCTGGAGTCCCTGCCATATGCTAATGATATCACTGTGATGCTACAAGGCTTAGAGACCTCTTGGAAGACATCATGGACTTTGGAAAAACAAACTGGATGGCCAGCAGATGGTCCAGGAAAAATATTCAGCAGTAAAATGTTAGTATAATACAGATGTGGAAACATCTCTACAGCAAAAATATTTGGAGCAAGTACTATAAGATATTCTGGACAGGAAGGCCCAGGCTAGGCAAATGTCATCCAATCTCAGAAACCAAGTAGGGTCAGCTCTGATTAGTACTTGAATGGGGGACCACCATGGAAGTCCAGGGTTGCTGCACAGAGTCAGGCAATGGCAACACCCCTGTTAGTCTCTTGCCTTGAAAACCGTACAGGCAGTGGTGGGATCCAAACATTTTAATAACAGGTTCCGATGGTGGTGGGATTCAAATATTGGCGCCACTGCACACACACACCTCCAGTCCCTATTGAGCAGGGAGGTTGCTTTAGTAACCCCTTCTCGGCACTCAGAAAAAATTAGTAACCACTTCTAGAGAAGTGGTGAGAACTGGTTGGATCCCACCTCTGCCTACAGGATCATCATAAGTCAGCTGTGACTTGACAGCACTTTCCACCACCACTATAAAATACTTTCCTGTTTCTGCATACAGTATGTCCCTTTAATAAATAACAAAGAGAGGAACAGTAATATTACCAGAGTTACCAATGCAGTTTTGGATATATATGAAATAACTGAGGTTTTTCACAGGAAGGATTGTATCAAAGTTCATGCAGTACTGAGGAAGAAAGGCATTTCTTCATCAATAATTTCTCAAAATCCCCCCCCTCTCTCTTTTATTACCATCAGCCATTTCAGTGACTATCTGTCCTTCCTGGTTAGTTCATAATTGGCCAGTAGATACCGGCGATGCAGTTGCTTGGGGTGCCAAGTTAGCAGGAGGCACCAGTGGAAAGGACACATTATCCTGTGGATTCCTCTAGTACTGGACAGAAGCAGCACCAGAGACACACCTATGTCCTCCTCACTCATCCTGTTCTGGTGTCAATAGGTTGCAGCTTGATGAAGTCAGCATGAATGTGAAAGGAATGGGATTCCCTACCTACCTCCAAAGAGATGCAGGATATCTTTCCAGTCTGTTAAAACCAGGTGGGCTGGAAGGAGAAGCACGAGCCATCCCTTTTCCCTTTTTTCCCACAGAGCCCACTGACAATATGGTGCCCCAAGAAATTAAGTGGGCCTTTTGGGTACTAAGCTAGTCCTGGGAAACAGCAGTGTGTGGCTCTTCTAGGCCTTCCCACCCCATTGGGAGAATGAGGAGCAACAGTGTATCTTATTTTAGCAGCAGTGGCGTAGGAGGTTAAGAGCTCGTGTATCTAATCTGAAGGAACCGGGTTTGATTCCCAGCTCTGCCGCCTGAGCTGTGGAGGCTTATCAGGGGAATTCAGATTAGCCTGTGCACTCCCACACATGCCAGCTGGGTGACCTTGGGCTAGTCACAGCTTCTCAGAGCTCTCTCAGCCCCACCTACCTCACAGGGTGTTTGTTGTGAGGGGGGAAAGGCAAGGAGATTGTAAGCCCCTTTGAGTCTCCTGCAGGAGAGAAAGGGGGATATAAATCCAAACTCCTCCTCCTCCTCCTCCTCCTCCTCCTCCTCCTCCTCCTCTTCTTCTTCTTCTTCTTCTTCTTCTTCTTCTTCTTCTTCTTCTTCTTCTTCTTCTTCCTTTAAAGGTGTCTCTCGAGGGAAATGGGAGGGACATCTGCCAAGCATGAGGCAGAATTTGCACATGAGAAGGACATGGTGGGGGGTCTGCAAAATGCCAGGGCGGTGCAACCCAAGAATCTTCCATTGACTGTTCCTGTTGTAAATTAATTAGATACAGAATTTTTCTTTGTCTCCTGCCCCACCATATAATCTCACTCTTAAAAACACCATCCCATTCTTCATCACCTTCAGAGTGTTCGCTTTTAATAGGTTGGTTGATTTAAAAATCATGCTATGAATCAAACCAGGGTGCCAAACTGGTTTCTGATTTCTGTGGGTGAAAAAAGAACCTTGTATGGTATATATGGATTATACATTATTACAATTACCCAAGAAAACTTAGTGTCTCAATTAAAGAGGCCCTAATCCTTTTAAATTTGCTGTGAGTTAAATCATTACTTACAGGGGTGACAAATGAATTGCTAATCACATAATTACTTTACTACAGAGTCGCTAGTATAAAAATGGCTTGACAGCTAAATGAAGTCTAATAAAATTTTAATTTAATGAATGACTTTATTTCCAATAATTATTTACTTAAAAATAGAATTAGTTGAAAATACCACATTAGTTTTAACAATGCCACGTACAGTGAGTGTGCCATTAGAAATTAATTTACAAGGTGGCACATTTTGTGGAATAAGATGATATCATTATATGGGATTTTAGCCACAGTAATTTAAAGCAGCCATTTAAACAAATTCAAACATTTATGGGATGTCACTTGAAAACACAGGATTCTAATCCCAGGAAATCCTGCATGTGTACTATTAAACCTCTGGATTCAGTGCTAAGCACTTCAGAATGTCATTGATTTAAATAGGAGAATAAGGCATATGTTTTAATCTCTCCCACTGAAATCAATGAGACTAAAAACTATTTCGCCATCATCTGATAGGCCTACATTGTCATTCTGTCCATGGAAGTCAGTGTTGAATGTGCATGTCTGTGGGAGATTCCAGTATGAGCTATATTTGTTGGAGTCAGACTAGGGTGTGGCTTTGAAGTGCCGTCAAGTCACAGCCAACTTATGGCTACCGCAGCAAGGGGCTTTCAAGGCAAGTGAGAAGCAGAGGTGGCTTGCCAATGAATTCATCTGCAGAGTCTTTTTTTGAGGTCTTCTTTCCAAATACTAACCCTGCTTAATTCCGAGATCTGATGATATTAGACCAGGGTTGTCCAACTCTGGTGACCCAGATGTTAATGGACTATGATTCCCATCAACCCCTTCCAGCCAACTGGCCATGCTGGCAGGGGCTGAAGGAATGAACATCTGGGGCACCAGAGTTGGACACCCCGGATTAGACTATATCATGCCACCTTCCCTCCCCAGACTAAGACAGGGAGACCCAAATTAAAATTCTCACTCAGGTGTGAAGATCACTGGATGACCCTCATCCAGTCACTGTCTCAGGTTAGGTGTGAGGATAAATGGGGGCATGGATAAACCAGGTATACTGTTCCTTAGAGACAGGATGGGTAAAAATTTCCAGATAAGCAGATAGATACTAGTTCTCATAAACCACTCTGATAATCTTTATGGTTAAACAGCATTTTCCGGATTTTGTGAAGAAATAGATTCACCATCTTCAACGCTAAACCAGAAGCCTCAGACAACTCCCCTAGACAATGATGTAACAAATCAATGAAAACATGGGGCTGTCCAGATTGCATTGCCCTTTCCAGTCCCATGGTACATTGTACTGGGAGGAAAGATAGGCAGGGGGATGAAAACAGAACCCATTTTTCTAACATTCAAACTCTATACACTAACCTAGTCATTACTGAACATTGTAGCAATATTAAAAATAGACCAGAAAGCATAAATAAATCATAATGGCTTGCATCCAAAGTCCCGTTATAGGAGAGGCACCCACACAATGGGATTTGCCCACCCACCAGTTTGATGCACACACACATCTTCTCTCTAGCAGTCCAAGAGACCCCAGAAACAGTTCTAGGAATGAAGTGTGGTCCACAGTGGGAAAGAAAAGTTGGCAAATACTACCCATCTCCACTAGCTGAAGTGCTTTCCATTGGCAGAAAATTAGCATTAGATCCAAATCAATATGCTTTATATTCATTGTTGTCTCCCTTGCAGTATATGATGGAGAGAAAACTGGAACCATGAAAATTAGGTTGTTTCCAAACAATGCTATTGCTGTACGCGCGCGCGCACACACACACACACACACACACACACACACGAACTACAGAAGCTTTACTTCGTTGGGGAGGGAATTCTGGACAACATCATAATCATAATCCAAGCCCTGTTCACAAGTTAGAGTGAATGCACTTGCAATCTATGGATAGTTTACACTTGATTGTTGTTTATAAATGAACTGAACTTGTGCTACGTTCAAAACATGTACACCTGAATATGTGACTGAAATCTCATTTTTATCCAGGTAATTGTCCCTGGTTTCATTTGCAGATTGAACACTCACTGACTGTTTCTTACAAATAGGTGTATGTACTTACATGCAGGGGTATGCATATTCATATTAACATGTGAACAGGGCTTCAGCTGGCCGCCTTCCATGTTTTGTGGCTGCACTCTGCAGTTTCCCAGACTTGCTTCGATAAGTCTTTTCCAAAAGATCATACTGAAAATGGGTTTGAAGAAAGTGTGGATACAAAGTGAATTTCCACACCTTAGGGGAAGAGAGGAGGGAAAGCTGAAAGCTAGTGTAGTATGGTGGTTAGTGTGTCAGAGCAGCATCAGGGAGACTCAAGTCCAAATCTCCACTCTGCTATAGAAGCTTGCTAAGTGGTCTTGGGCCCAGTCAAACACTCTCAGCCTGATCTACCTCAGGGGATTATGTAGATAAAATGTAGGAGAGGAGAATGGTGCAGCTTGCTTTTGGCTCCACTGAAGAGAAAGGCGGGCTATAAATGAAGTAAATAAACAATAAGTAAAGCTGAGATTTTGCGGTGAGGCAGATAAAATAAAAATTGGTTGATGAGCGGGAGAGATAGCGAAGAGGGAAAAGGGACAGAATTTGTGGTTTGCCTGCAGAAGAGAAAGAGGAAATAACATCAGGAGGGGGATAAAGGGGTAAATGGAGTGACTTCCACATGTGCTTGTGGATTCCCTACTTATACTAACTAGCGCTTGCCCATCCTGCCATTACTGGCGTTCCAGAACTGTGCTATATGCTTGTAAATATGCCAGAGTATTTCAGTCATGAGGAACATATAATTCAAAACACTTTTGTAGTCTGATACAAAAGTCCCTCAGTCTTACAGTTCATTTCTGGAGATGATTAACTTTGAAAAATCATTCGATGCTTTCCATCATGGGAAAAAATAAATCGAATGCAGTCAACAGAGAGCAAGGCAAGGTAACTAAAATCAGAGGCATTGCTTGCAACAAAAGAGGTGTCCTTTTATCAACTTGCATCCACGTTTCCTTCTGTCTTCTCCATTATTAACTGAACAAATATGTGCTGCAGAAAGAGGGAATGGGAAATTCTAAGTTTAATGATGAGGCCTGAATGTTTGTCAACAGAAAGAAAAGGAAGGAAAACTTTGTGGCTTAGTGACTCTTGCAACATCTCTTCTGGAAAAAAAAAGTCTGGTACTGTTACATTATTAAGAACAGGGGATTATGCAAACAAGCCAGTTTCTCTCTCCCTTGTCAGCTATATCTGCTGCTGTCAGCCAACTACATTCTCCATTTGTGTATTTAATTATTCTTCCCTATGTGAACCATTTCTGTATATTAGATTTCGCTGCATTGATTTCCGACTTTTCAGGCCACTTCTCCAATCCATCAAATGGAGACTCTAGCCTGAGCCAATCCTCCAAAGTATTGGTGTTCGTTCCCAGCTATATGTTAGTCAAGAATTTGATTAGCATGCTCCCAACTCCATTCTCCAAGCTGTTAATGAAAATATTGGAAAGTGTTTGATCTAGGGAAAGCCCACGTGGGTATCCAAATCAACCCTATGCACTTTTACATGAAACCATTAATAAGAACGATCAGCATACTTTAATTGTTCAATTAAATACGTGGAAAAACAATGCCTGGCCAATAATTTAGTTAGCCAGTTGGATAGGATCTGAATGTTATGGTTCCATTGCCTTCAAAGAGACAGGATCTCCCACAATAAGAGAATTGGCCCCTTTCTTCTAAATGCCCAATCCCCTGCCCATTCTCTATGCCATGACATTAGCAAGGACACTCAGGGGCATAGCTACATAAAATAGCACCCAGAGCAAGCAGTGAAATTGTGCCTCCCCCATCCTCAAACATCTGACACCCCTCTTTCAGACTGTTGATTGCACTGGCTCACTATGTGTAATCTGCCTTGAGTCCCTGTGAGAAAAGCAAACTATAAACAACATAAACAACAAATAAAATCCTCCAGCAGCATCACTAATAGTTTCACTCCCGCTTTGACCCAAAACCTTCATGGAGACATTCAAGAGCAGTGATCTCAGAGCCAATCAGGCCAGGATGGACCCTTTTGAAATGCTATTTTCTTTGGGCCTCAAGATCCACAGCCAAATGCTCCCAAGGAAAACTTCAAGGTGATTCCCCCAGCCCTGAAGGAGGGATGGGAAAAAGGAACCCCCGCCCCCCATGCACAAAAATTCTGATCCTGCAGGAGTGAGCCTGTCCCTCACTTTCCCTGCATGCTGATGGACAGATCCAGATTGTAACCCTGCCCTTTCCTAGAGGAAGACGAAGGTGAGTAAGGTAATAGCCCCTCCTCTGAGGATTCTTCCCCCCATCTTGGTGGGCAGCAGCAGAGCATGGACCCCCTGGAGTCTGGGGGGGTGCTGTTTTCACATGCTCAAGGCCAGAGGAGAAGTGGCCTTGAGAAAGCTTTCCCATGGGTGGGGGGGATTTGCACTTGGGACTCAGCTCCAAGGGTGAGTGAAAGAGCAGGAGAGAGAGAGAGAGAGAGAGAGAGAGAGAGAGAGAGAGAGAGAATAAGCAAGAATGAGAGAGTTAGCAAGAGATGAGCAAGGGGTAAGTGGGGCCTCTGGCCTCCCCAGAGCCCCCCAGGCAGTGCCCAGGGCATTCACTCTCTCCTGCCCCCTCCAGTTACACCAATGGCTCAGCCAGTGGCTCAGCCAATGTTAAACTGAATAGCCAGACTGGAATTCTCATGGACTTCAGTGGCAGAGCCCACAGTTCAATGCTGGCTCTAGCCAAGCCCAATGCTCAATGTTCAATGCTGGCTCTAGCACAGCTTTCAACTGTGGACTCCACCTCCCAAGTCCATGTGTACTTCAGAGGCAGAACATGCAGTTTAAAACTTATCTTTGGAGGTGGAGCTGCAAGGATGGAACCAACAGTATAAAACTGAACCTGGTCAAGCCAAATCCAGTGTGAACTGCAGGCTTGGCCTGGCTTGGTTCAGTTTTATACTGTTGGCTCTGCCTCTGAAGTCCACCTGACCCAGTCAGTCCCAGCCAAGCCCTGAACTGCTGGTTCCTCCTCCAAAGTTTATACAGAGTCCACAGTTTAAAGCTGTATCTTTCTGGAAGCAGCTAGGAGGGTGCTGAGGGTTCCCCCCTTCACAGGGTGCCCAATCCATGTGCTTTGGTTGCCCCACCCTAGATATCATATCTAATTTTATTATTGTTTCCCCTTTAAGGAGCTGACATGCAAAAACAGATGGGGGAGGAATGCACCAAAACTTGATGAAGTTCAGCCTTCCAGTCCCCTTATATCAGACTGGTATTCCATCCAGCACCTGGGGACCATCTAGAATTACAGGACATCTCCACACTACAGAGATCCGTTCCCCTGGAGAAAATGGAAGGTTTGGAGAGTGGACTTTGTGATGTTGTACCCCAATAAGGTCCCTCCCCAGGCTCCATCCCCATATCTCTAGGAGTTTGTCAGCCTAGAGCTGGCAATTCCTACATTCCACCTCCTGCCAGTGACCAGGGAGGACCTCACTATGAGTCACTATGGCCTAGTATGTGTTACTATGGCACAATGGTGGTTCTGCTTATCAGAACTATGGCACACACTGCTGTATGGTCAGAAGCTATTGCAAGGCAGGTGTTGTCAGAGGGAGACAGAAAAAGTTAAACTAACTGCCATAGAGAGTTTAACTATGAAAAAAAAAACTTGGTGGTGGGATGGGGGTTTTGTATTGCAAACCTGTGCAGGCATGAAATGGTTAAACCCTTTTACCACATTGCTCTGATCTGAATTGTTACCCCACAGAACTGTAATTTAAATAATAACAACCAAAGATTTTATTATGGTTTATCAACATGTATTATTTTTCAGAAGTTTACAAAAAGGATAGTCTCCTTTTTTCCCTAGGGGTCTCCAGATATATCATCTTTTGGTCTTTTTAATTTTTTTGTGCACTTTCATTGCAAATATTTTCACTCTGCCTTTTTTTCTTTGCTAGTCCTCCTGTTTCATTCATTTTTGATAGAATGTTATACATTTTTACTGTACCTCATTTTCTAATGTATTTGTTATAAACACTTTAATGCCATTTATATACAAACCCCACCCCCATTTATATACCACCTCCTTCTTCTCCATTTTAACATTTTTTTTACTGTTGGCTGTCTTTATTTTGATATGGAAAAAGGCAGCCATAATTTTGCCTCTGGCAACAAGAAATAATAAAAGAAACCTCATATGTGGAATAAATGCCTGGTATTCCTTACTACTTCCAGGAAACATTTAAGTCACTGAAATTAATATAGTATCTCCTTTCTATCACCACACATATTAATCGTGTTCATTCAACATGTTGTGCACAATGAAAGCACACAAGGTACAGGATCATGCACAATGCTCTTGCCCGGATCTCTGCAGATTAAACTTCTGAATAAAACCTACACACTTGTATTTGGTATGATGGGCTGCTATTTTCCCCAGGAGATGTCAGAAAGAATGCTTAAACAAGCAGCTAGCTCTCTTTTTCATTATTTGTTCAATGTCCTTAAAAGTAAACCAACAAATAATAAAAGTTAATTTAAAAAAAAAGAGTATACTAATGAATCTGTTTAGACCCAGGCTAGCTGACATCACATTGTACATTGGCTGGGTACACACTGATGCTCCACTTAAGACTGAGTGATTTCTTTTCATACCATATAGAAGGATATCAAGAAGAAAAAATTCGGCTGTAGCATGAAAAAGAAAAGAGTTTGGATTTATACCGCACTTTTCACAACTGTGGAGAGTCTCACAGTGACTTACAAACTCTTTCCTTTCCTCTCCCCACAACAGACACCTTATGAGGTGGGTGGGGCTAGGAGAGTTCTGAAAGAACTGTGACTAACCCAAGGTCACCCAACAGCATTCATGGGGAATGGGGAATGAATCCCAGTTCTCCAGATTAGAATCCACTGCTCTTAACCGCTTCACTACACTGGCTCATAGTGTGAGCTGGTAGATGTGAAGAGGGAACAATGTAACGAGGCAAGACAAATAGATGGTTTAATGGAGACTTCCTGAATGTATAGGATTGCCAAATCTGGGTTGGGAAATTCCTCGAGATTTTTAGAGTGGGGATAGTGGGGTTTGGGAAAGACTGAACAGTCCATCCCAACAAAAACTGCCATTTTCTCCAGGGGAACTGATGTGTATAGTCTGGAGATTGGTTGTAATTCCAGGAGATCTCCAGTCCTCACCTGGAGGTTTTCAAGGCCTCCCATTTTCCTATCAAAAATGCTGGTTTGTAGTTCTAAGAGTAGTTGAATCAAAACACCATCTATCCATTCACGCTCATTAAAAGTTTACCATTTGCCCTAGGGGATACATTTACTGCTCCCTTCCTGCTCATCTTTCTTGTGCTCTCCTCCTCTCCCCAGTTGCATCCCCAGGGAATTAATATTACATAGTCTGTATTATATACCACGTTTATACACTGCCAGCATAGAAGGCTGGACTGACTAGATCTGGTTGATAGTCTATCATCCATCCTGATCACTGGATTCTTATATCATTCCACCATGAGGAACCCAGCTGGATTCATCATCTGCTTTTTAAGGCTCCCCATACAGAAGTCTTGATTGGGTTGACATTCAAGTGGTTTTGTTTTATTACAACAGAGAGCATGGGGATACCTAATATTTCTTACACAAGCACTGTAGGTGTCAAACAAAGAGGAAGAAGAGTTTGGATTTATACTCCCTTTCTCTCCCGTAAGGAGTCTCAAAGCAGCTTGCAAACTCTTTCCCCTTCCTCTCCGCACAACAGACATCTTGTGAGATCGGTGGGGCTGAGAGAGTTCTGAGAAAAATGTGACTAGCCCAGGGGTAGGGAACCTGCGGCTCTCCAGATGTTCAGGAACTACAATTCCCATCAGCCCCTACCAGCATGGCCAATTGGCCATGCTGACAGAGGCTGATGGGAATTGTAGTTCCTGAACATCTGGAGAGCCGCAGGTTCCCTACACCTGGACTAGCCCAAGGTCACCCAGCAGGCTCTATGTATAGGAGTGGGGAAACAAATCCAGTTCGCCAGATTAGAGTCTACCACTTATGAAGGAGAGGGAAATCAAACCTGGTTCTCCAGATTGGAGTCCACTGCTCTTTATCATTACACAGGCACAGGTATGATTGGCGCTATAAATAGTGTGTAACAGACTTCCTTCCATGATACACCTCTGAAGATGCCAGCCACAGATGCAGGTGAAACAAGATCAACCAGACCACAGCCACACAGCTTGGAAAACCCACAACAACCAGCTATAAATAGCATTTCTTTAAACATCTAAAGAAGGAATTGCATTCTTTTCTGGAAAGACATCTCAGCAGAATTGGGTGAATATGTTTAACCATTAAACAGCTGCTGATTAGTTTAAGATCCAGGAAAAAGGTGAATTACAGCTGCCATTCGATGTTACCAAAACAAAGCAAAATGATATGCAGTATTCATATTCATATCCTTTTGTAAGGGGAAAAGTTATTTTGTATTTGCATGCCTGTTGGTCTCTGATTTTCCATCATTATTTCTAGATGCAGCTTGTGAACAGCCAGGAAGCTTTCCCATAAACCGTCTGGCTAGCTTAGTTCTCGTGCCTTTATATTCTCAGCCACATATTCTCTATCTGTTCTTGATTTAGGGATGAGCAGTGTATCTTCCAATATAAATTTGTTTCTTGCCTGCCCTCATTATTATTTATTATTTCTAAACCTAGTCAGCCGATACATGTTCCAGATGAGTAGGCAAGCTTGTGAAATTCTGGGAAGCAAGGTGGCAGACACATTGTAACAATTTATATTCTGAATTTAAAAATTGAGAATTATACTTTGACTTCACTTTTTTATTGGACTTACATAAGTAGAATAAAGTGCCACTGTGTCCCGAGGTTACCAAAGGTGTTTCTGTATTGCTTCACCACAGTATTCTCTCACCAAAGAAATAGCAAGTGTCTATTCCCCCCCCTTTCAATGTCTCCTTATTGGGAAGACATATACACAATGTCTGCTTTCTTCAGAGTCCCTCCTGCATCATACTCTGTTCTGTGTTAGGAAGTAGAATTCTTCCTCATCTTCCCCACAGAACATGCGTCTTCAGACAATTTGACAGGACTTTCCCTAACCCTACATCACTTCCTCTCATATTACGATTCTCTGAACTCCTTGGCTTTTGTTTCACACTGCTCCTTTTCCATGACTTGTCACTGTCATAAATTACCTAATTTACATGGATTTTCTGATTGCAAGATTCTTTGCACCATGTCATGGAATTTGTCAAGGTTTCTCATGGATTTTGAAGCGGGGGAAGCTACTGATAAGAGTTACACTGGGCATTTGCAAGACCTGCAGGTGGGATTCCATTATTTCTTAAGCCCTTTGACCTTGATTCTAAGAAGAAATGAACAACATTCTCTGATCTGATTCTTGTTTATATTTTTTACCCATACATTCCCTAATGTACTCAGTTCTTCACCTTTTCCTGTTGGTTTTCATTTGTGTATGCATGTTGTTCAGTATATATGTGCAATTATACAGGGCCGGAGCAAGGGGGAGCTGTGCCCAGGGCACGCGTGCACCCTGCACCCCCACCATGGCCCCAAACGGGTGTGCACCTGGTGCATTGCATGCCCCCTTGCCCCCTTGGCGCTATGCCTCTGCAATTATATGATATGTAAATGCATAATTTGCATTATAGCTTTCTGGTGGGCTGGGATGTGGTATGACACAGGAAATCCCAGAAAGTTTTTTAAAAAATAAAAAATAAAATGCTCCAAAGAATTTCCCATAGGGAAGAATAGAGATATGCCATAAAAATTGTGGCACATCTCTGTTGGTGGCTTTGACGGTGCATGGCGCTGACTGGGCACAGGACGCTGACTAAAGTTGGCCCTGCTCCTCAACTTGCCCCCAGAATGTCACCGGCCGTGCCAGTGCAGTTTTTTGCACTTGCGGTTCTGGGCAACAGAAGCAGTTTCTGAGTCTGGTGTGTGAAGCCACAAGGTGCATGGCCATTAGGGAAAGCACCTCTCCTGCCAGTATATTTGCCCCTTGTGCTGGTGAGGTGGGCAATCATGCCATTGCAGAGCTCTAGAGGGGGGTTCGCCTCCCATGAATTTGGTTGCCCATGATCGAAGCATTCTGTTGCTATTTTGATGTACAAATAGGATGGCTCATGTGCACATACTTTGATAAGAATTCAGTGTGAGGAAACGTTAAATGATGTGAAAATCAGGAATTACAGGTGCAATAAACAAAGCAAAGAAACAAAACCAAAATTGGGATTTTCAGGTCAAAACAGATGGGATGAGAAATTTGAAATCTTCCTCACTATCACCCTAGCCACCTGACATTATTAGTGTTCCTACTTTTTAAGAAGGGCGGATACACCTGAACCCTCTAATAAGATCTATTTGTGAACCTGAATATTTCCCTAACATTGGAGAACTACACAGTCAGTGTCTGCACAGGTTAGGGAGCGGGGAACAAGCTTACTAAACTCAGTGATTCAAATAGTCAAAGAGATTTTTAGATGCTTGGTTTCTCATTCAAGTTTAGATTTTTTTAAAAAGCAGTATTGCTTTTTCAATAATTTCTTTGTTGTTTTAACTTGAAAGAATGCACTAGACAGATTAGGTCAATTTAAAATAAGAGTCTTCTGCAGAGAATTAAACAGTTCTCTTTCAGTGTGGAGTGCCAAGAGTAATTTTCTAGTTATTGATCTCTTTCAAATGGAATTTCTTTGTGATATTGCCCTTTTCCATCCGTGCCTCATCAGTTCTGCACAATGGGTTTCCTCAAGGATTAATACCTCAAAGCTATTTGGTGGACAAAAAGGTTGCCATTGGACCTGGATGATTTGAGTTCAAATCCCAAATCAGACTACGTGAGCCTCAGTTTTCCAGGTGTAAAATGGAATCATCATTGCTATTTGAGGAAAGAAATAAGGGTTTGGGAACACTTGGCATTCATAGGTCCTTTATTCACTTGTGTTCTGAACTGTAAGGAACATATATTCCATTTGGGTCAGATTCTTGGTTGCTCACACTTTTCTCCCTTCCCGAACACCACATATCAGAGAAGCGCCACAGTTTTTGAAACTGGGAAAAGCAAAGGAAACTAGCATATGTTTGCTTTCTTTGGTTTCCTTGCTTCTCCCAGCTTCTCCTGCTCACACAATAGCACTTCCCAAACAGAACAAGGAAGTGGAGGGCAGGCCATTCCATTTTGCAATGGAAAACCCCCATTGAAACAGAAAATGCAGGAAGAACCCATTGTGAAGCACACAGCCACAAGGTAAATACTGCATGTATAAATGACCACAATCTCATTCTAAGAAAAAAAAACCCCTATATATGTGTGTGTAATGGTGGTGTGCTATTATTAGGAAGACTGGTGCAACACAGCAGTGCCCTGGTTCAGCAATCAGTTTACCTCATCTTTATGTTCTTAATGGATCTCACCTATCTGTAGTAGTTTTATCTCGGGATGCCAGCCCCCAGGTGGGATCTGGGGATCACTTGGAATTACAGCTCATCTCCAGATTACAGAGATCAGTTCCCCTGGAGAAGATGGATGCTTTGGAGGGGGGATTTATGGCATTGTACCCCACTGATGTTCTTGCCCTCCTTAAGATGTACCCTCAAATCTCCAGGACTTTCCCATCTTGGAGATGACAACCCTACCCCCCTAATCCCCTAGATTTATCTCACCCTCTCCTAAGCAGAGAAACATAGATGATTCTTCCTCCCTCCATGTTATCTTTGTAATTTTGTAACATAGATTAAGCTAAGAGAGAGTAATTGGCCCAAGGTCTTACACATGCTGAAATCAGTGGGTTGAGAAGGGTATAACTCTGTGTAGGAGGGCACTCTTAACGAATTTCATTTCTCAGGAGGGATCTCACCCAGGTTGTCCAAGTCCTATTTGAACAACAATTTGTACAACACAAATGCTTCCATTTGCTCCAGTGGGGCTTGTGCAAGATAACTTCCTCATTATTGTAAGGATAACAACCACTATGGCGGTTATCTACTGGCATTGCTTGCCCTAGGAAATCACGTATAAAATCTTGTGCAAACCACAGCGATGGATAACAGGCAAATGCTCAGTTTTTCCAGTGCGCTTCTTCAACATTTTGTAGGTAAGCAATGGCTGCTACAGTGGAAAAGCAAAGACATACAAGAGTGCTTTTAATTTTAAATTGGGAATCAAGCTCTGGGAAATGTTTCATACCTGTGTGGTTTCCCCTCCACATTTTCATTACAATTTTTGCATCGGAAAGAATGTATTAATCCAGTATATAACGTTTTGCTTTATGAACTTTATACACACCTCCTTTGCACAGCTGAAATTCTCCTCGTTCGCTGCGGTGATATTGCTTATTAACGATAGAGTTAAGTCTGCAAAGAAGGCTTATAGCATGTGGATACTCAGAAGCATGGTGGGACATATATATGTAGATATTACGCAACCATAATTATTTCAGGGTTAATTTATTTGTTCAGTTTGGTAATCTACAGAACTCAAACATCTCCAAAGAGTTTTAACTCAAAAAGAAGTCTTAACCTCAAAATAGGCAATACAGGCATTAATTGGTACAATTAATCAGTTAGTACACTGAACACCAATCAAAGCAATAATTGTCATTAATTAAAAACAGGCTGGAAGAGATTTGCAAACTTGAAAAACTGAAGCTAGAAATGTTTTGATCATATACAAATAGTTGTGGAATTATGTGAGTATGTAGGCATGTTTCCATACCCATTGGACCCTTCCTCTAATCTAAGAATATTTTGTGGAAAGTTTGCTGGTGTCCTTGATAGTTGGAGGAACAGGAGAAAAACTGGGGAGGGGGGAAGAATAACATCAATGGTGAAACCCTAATAATTCCCCCTAGTCTCTGTATAGGAGCCGCATGGCGTAGTGGTTAAGTGCTTGCACTGCCACTCACATGGTCAGGAGTGACTCCTGTGGGTCAGATATCCTGGCAGCTGGCTCATGGTCAACTCAGCCATCCACCCATTCCTTGGTCGGTAAATGAGTACCTAGCTCATAACTAGGGGGTAAAGAATAGCCGGGGAAAGCAATGGCGAACAACCCCACAAAAACGGCTTGCCTATGAAATCACTGCTCGCAGACACGACTCGTCAGACACGACTGAAGGGGAAACTTTACCTTTAGTCTCTGTATAGTCTTCACCATAAGGATTAGGGGAAATTCCTGGAGTGTTGCCATATTCTCTTGAAACTCCACTTTCCACAAAATCTCCCAAGCATTTGCTAGTACAGGGTGCAAACTTAGGAGAGGCCCCTATTGCTCCTGTCATCAATAGTTGCCACAGTGGGAAAGTGGGAAGATTTAAAATTATTTATGTCATTTGTCTTTGATTCATGTATCAGGACCTTCAGACGCAATGCACAGCCCTTTCTGATGTGTCATCATGAGCCCCTTTCAGGCTGCTCTTTGCACTGGTGTTGGTTTGCACGTGTAAAGGGCAAAGCACCTTCCCCATTGCCTCTCTTTTCATGCATGCTAAAATAGTAAGGCACTCACTAATGGAGAGGAATCATTTCAGTGTTCGAAGCTTTAAAGGCTTTGTACTCACAAAATCTCTCCCTTGTTTTTTTTCTTTCTTCCCATTTTGGTCAGGTCATACAATACCCAGTGGCATAGCTAGGGGGTGTGGGAGTTTTCGTCCTAGGCACCCCTTGCTAGGGGCACACTACAGGACTGCATTCTCCCTTGCAATTGTGCCCCCATCCTGAATTCCACATGGAGTTTGGAGCAGGGGCATGATTGCATGTGAGTGGCTCATGGCTCCCAATCTCCACATGGAGATCGGGTGCAGCCAACTGGGCTCGTCCTGTCCCCGCATCTCCACATGGAGTTGGGGAGCGGGACCAGTCAGGTTGCCTCATCCTGATCTGCACATGGAGGGTGGGGGGCCCTATGAGCCTGGCTGAGGGTTCCAGCCTGCAACTTAGAGCTTGATCCAAGCCTGATTCAGCCAGACTGTGGCTGAGCACACAGAGTCTGTTGGACTAGTTCAGGGGTCGGGAACCTTTTCCCCTCAAAGAGCCATTTGGCTCACCCCCCCTTACCCCCCCACTCGCTGGCATGCCCTCTCGCTCCTTCTAATTTGCTGCTCCGGCTCCTCCGCCTGGCCACATTAATATTACACCTTTCGCACCGGCCTGCAGGGCGAAGAGATAGGCCCGGTGGCTCAGCCTTGCCGGCTGCCGGGGGAAGTGATGCGCCCTTGCCGTGAGGGCGGGTGAAGAGGTGCCCGGCGGCTCGGCCTGCGCGGCCGCCCGGGGGAAAGATGCGCTCGCCCTGCTCGCAGGGCGCGGTGAAGAGGTGCCCAGCTCGGCTCCTGCTGGCCTCAGATGCGCCGCCTCTGCCGTGAGGGCAGGAGAGGTACTCATGCTCGCCGCCGGGCTGGGAGATGCTCCCTTTGCTGCAGGGCCCGGGTGAAGAGGTGCCCGGCGGCTCGGCCGGGCCGGCCGCCGGGGGAAAGATGCGCCCGCCCTGCTCCTCGCAGGGTGGGTGAAGAGGTGCCCGGCGGCTCGGCCGGGCCGGCCGCTGGGGGAAAGATGCGCCAAGAGGTGCCCGGCGGCTCGGCCGGGCCGGCCGCCGGGGGAATGATGCGCCCGCCCTGCTCCTCGCAGGGCGGGTGAAGAGGTGCCCGGCGGCTCGGCCGGGCCGGCCGCCGAGATACCGCCTCTGCTCCTCGTGAGGGTGGGTGAAGAGGTGCCTCGCCCGCCGGCCGGCCGCCGGGAAGATGCTACCGCCCTGCTCGTCGAAGGGCGGGTGAAGAGGTGCTCGATGCCTTCGCCGGGCCGGCCGCCAGGGGAAAGATGCGCCCGCCCTGCTCCTTGCAGTGCGGGTGAAGAGGGGCCCCGCGGCTCGGCTGATGGAGCCGCAGAACAGCGGCGGAAGAGCCGCATGCGGCTCGCGAGCCGCGGGTTCCTGACCCCTGGACTAGATTTATATTGTTGGCTCCACCCTCAAGCTCCAACTGATGCATCTCTAGCTGTTAAGAGCAGTGCAAGCATGCATTGTCTGTGGCTATACATGAGTTGACTGTTTTGTAACACCCATTCTGTCAGGGTGTTAATTTCACTGCCATACAACTTGCATGTCTTGATTTTTAGTTGAGTTCAGTGTGTTTTCTGTCTAGGGTTCAGAGGCAGAGCTACAAGGGGGCCAGGGGTTGCGCGTTGCACCGAGCGCGTGCCTGGGGGGCAGCAAAAATTTCAGGTTTGCTTTTTGTATTTTTTAGTGTTTTTCAGTTTTTGGCTTGCAGGGGGTGCACTTTTTAGGCTAGCAGCACCAAAATTTCAGGGAGTTTTCGGGGGACTCTCCTGATGATACCACCCAAGTTAGGTGAGGTTTGGTCCAGGGGTCCAAAGTTATGGACTCCCAAAGGGGGTGCCCCATCCCCCATTGTTTCCAATGGGAGCTAATAGGAGATGGGGGCTACACTTTTGGGAGTCCATAACTTTGGACCCCTTGAAACAAACTTCACCAAACCTGGGTGGTATCATCAGGATCGTCTCCTAAAGATACCCTGAAATTTTGATGCTGCTAGTCTAAAAACTGTGCCCCTTGCCGCCCCAAAACTGGAAAAACACTAAAAAATACAAAAAACACAAATGAACATTGCGGGGGGGGGGGGGGGCGCTCAGATTTTGCACCAAGCTCCATTTTCCCTAGCTACACCTCTGCTATGGTTCAATGGGCAGAATTCCTGAAAACTCAAAAGCCCTTGGGGCATACCACACTGCTTTGGCACTGTACCATTCCTGAGGGAAGAATGAGAAAAGGAAATAATGGCACTGCCAATAAAAATTTGTGGCCACACTAAAATGAGTGGCCTCAAATGCACCCCCTCCATCTTCCACATGGAAATCAGGATGGGGTGACTCCCCAACTCCACATGAAGATGGAAGCAGGAAAGCCCTGCTGGCTGGCACTCAACTGCACCCCTGTGCAGGGGTGGGGGAACAGCTGTGGGAGGGGTGAGCGCCATTCTATAAAGCCATAAATCATGGGTGCCATTTTACAAAGCTATGCCCCTGACTATACCCACATAGTAACTCCTTCCCCAACTTCAAGGTCTTAATTTTAGTTCTTGCTCTCCAAGTCATTTGACTCTGACTCGAAGTCTTCTAATCACATGTTCTGCTCCAGTGGTAAAATGAGGCCCAGGTCTGGAACAGGCATCATCCATTAGTCATGGACATGGAGTTGATTTTTCATTGAGCATTGACAACATATGAGCAGCTCAATCCTGTTTGAAAGGTTGGTTTTGTGCTGCAAAGCTGTTCAGTGTACTCTTAAAGCCAGATAGTGGTGAGGCAAGTCAATTTGGGGCTCAGCTCATAAATTATTACAGCTGTCAAAAAAGGGCATTGTCTTGCTGAACATGTTTGCTAAAAAAAATTGCAGATGGAAAGGCTGAAAACCTATGGTTTATGCAGTGCTGCCTTATATGCAAGATGCAAGGCATGACTAATTATCCCATGTATCTGGCAAGAGGTTCAAATGGTCTGGCCCCGTCTTCTGTTTGTTTATTTTCACTGACATGATGGCCCCTTAACATGAACCTTTAGAATGAAAGTTAGTGCTTAGAAGAAAGCTACAACAAGCCTGGATCATGTAGTTTTGTTTTTTTTTAAGAAAGTAAATGTGGACTTCTGATACCTTTCACTTGTAAGTGACCTGGGTTCTGAGCAAAGTTATTTATGTACAATTGATTATTTAGCATCCATTAATGTTGGGGAGTTTAAAATAAGTTTGGCTGCCACAGGGCACTTTATCAGCTCCTTTCCCCAGTATATATAGAAGGCTGAGAAGAAAAGAGTGGCTTGTTATCATGGAATTGTGACGGGCTCCTTCCAGGTATATAACTCTCCTGTGATCCTGGGATGGAAATGGCAAAAAGATAGAGTAGGGACGTCGCAAGATAGTGCCTTCCCTGGCCTAGATTAATGCAGCCATTCATCTTAAACCATGAACCGAAGAATAATATTCTACTGCTTCTATAAAAGAATCTTAATTGGTTGCAAGCCCCATTTCTCATTGTTTAGTGCTGCAGCCGCAAGTAAAATAATCCATGATCATGGCCTGGCTTAAAACTTTATGCTGCTTTCTTGGCGTTGGCAGCTACAGCCATCCTAGATGATGGAAATCCACTTTGTGATCATTATTTTAGACCAAGGAAAGACACAGATATAGCCTCTGGCAAGCCCTCCTCATATTTACCCATTACTGAATACCATGACCTCGTGGGATGAGCAGAAGGATCCATAGTGATGTTCATCTTCAGTGTTTATTAAAAATAATCATTCTTTGGTTTCTTTAATGAATGGCTGGCATTATTAAAGTTGGAACTGTAGTCTGAACCAGTTCCAAGGAGCACTGTCTGCCCAGCAATGAGTAGAGATAAATAAAGATCTATCTCTGTGCCATGAGGATTCCCAATGAAAAAAAAATCTTGTGGGGAAAGATAGAGGGCTCATATACAAAATGAGCTGTGCAATTTACAGCCATCGGATTGCTGAACTGCTGCTTCCAGATCCTTTGTAATGGGGTCTATTTATTTCCCTGAGCTGTAATTTACTATTTAGCACACATCACCCCTGTCTTATATGATTGTGTTCTTCTGAATGGTCTTGATTTACTGCACTTGACTTTCTATTTGTAGTGATTTATTAATACATTTTTTATCATTCTTCTTGTGTGATAGATTTCATTGTACATCATAGGAAGGATTTCCAAAACATTGGGTAACAGACTCACAGAAAGACAGATGCTGGAGGACTGCAAACTGGGCACTGGTCCAAGTCTCCTAGCTGGGTGAATACTTGGATCTAACTTTTGCTTTTTGAGTCACAAGTCCAATCTGGGCTTCCATAGAAAGGAAAACTCGGGAAATGACAGTACCAGGCATCATGAAGACAGATCAGGTGCAATACTGCCAGAATAATTTGTGGATACCTAACAGAAAAAAAATCCCTTGTTTATACATGTCAAATAAGCCAACTGGAATCTCATAGTACTGTTTTACTTTTACATGTGAACTGTGGGATTTTTGTTGGCAATTACTAATCAGGATTGCCCAAGGAGAAGCAGTTATTCTGTTGAGTTCATACCCTCACACCTTCATTCCTGCCACTGAACAATGCTTTAACCTGTTTAAATGGAGCATAAGTTGCTTCAGTAGATGAGGCTCCCAATCTTCTAGAATATCCACATTTCTCTGTATGCTTCCAATCATCAGAGATAATTTCATTTCAACCTGGATACCCTTCCGAGCTGAACAAACACAGTGTCCTTTGGATAGATTTTCACTAGTTACATTCCAAACACTTGTCTGTTTTCCGTTCCTGAGGACTAAGACCTCATGCCGATAAGTACAGAAATGAAGGAACCACTAGGCATCTGAATATGGTGTTGGCTTCCTAACACTTGATTTGAAGAAGTGATTTATGCCTCTTATTTCCTCTTTCAGACAGAATTTGTGAACTGGGGCTCCAGATTCTCATTGGTTACCATTTTGAGCATCCACCTAACATTTGTGGCAACCTCATCTGATGAACATAAAAGTCAGGGCAGTTGAGTGAGGATTTAGTCATTCAGAAAGGCAAGAAAAACATTCTTCAAAGGTATGAAGAGATTTTTATTGTGGCCAATTTGTACCACTCAGGTGTGTGTAGCCCTGCCTTTCTTTGGGAAAGTATGTATAGAAATCTTTGTGTTGCCTCTGCAAATGTAGAATGCTAGAAGAATGACATAAAATCCATCCTAAGAGCTTTTTGGACAGCAGAGATTCACATTAACAGTGGACAGCAATATAAAGGCCACCCACTGATGTGCTTAGAGAATACAAAAGTTTTCATTTTCTTCAGTAACAATAATGCTGAATCATAGACTATAATGTAAGTTTTCCCAGCAGTCTGATGCTATTTCTATGGAAATAAGTATCTGCTATCTGCGATACAATCTGACAATCAACTCTCTATTGGACTCAGGCAATGAACTAGGTAAGAGATAGATTTATATTAGACAAGGGCCCAAGCTCAGAAATCGTTTGATTCATACTTCCATAAAATGAGATAGTTGCTAGGATTTGGGGCCATTTCAGTTCAAATGCCAATTATCTTTAATAATTAGGGCAGCAGAGAAAACATTAAAAGGATCTGAAAGCTGGGCATTAAAGCGGATAGAGTGTATTAAGAAATCATATTTGACAAAGATTGGAATTATTGAGAAATGCGGACCTATGGAAAGCTATAATCACTTTGCAATTAAGATTAGAACCAAAAACGGATTTCCCTTCTTTGTAACGTACGCAACTGGCAACAGCTAACAACCCCCTACAGAGATGCAGCCATTAACATGCAAATAATCTCCCTTCTGACCAAGGTATTTGCTAGGGGAAGGTTGACATCTATGCAGATTTCAAAGGCGCTTTTGAAATAAGGAATGCCAAAGGAGAAGGGAAGGAAGGAGGGAGAGTTGGGGGAAACAATCTGTTTACACAGAAAAAAGAGAGAGCTAGAGTTAAAATAATATAAAAGCGGAAGGCCCAGTTATTGTATCAGGGATGAAAAGGAGGCAACAACATTGGATTTGGACAAGCAAATCATTGTCAACATGCAAAAGACAAGTCTTCAGGGCTAGAATGCTAATGCACAAGTTTTACATTTGTATGCCAAAGACTTTTGTTAGTATAGAAGAAAGAAAGCGAAAAGGGGAGCCCGTGTGCTTTATTGGCTTTTCCATTAGGCAGCCACATGTGTGGCGTGTGAACAACAATGGCTGGTTTTGAAAAATGCTCATAATTACAGTTACCTTTTGGCTTGGAAATTCCAGTGACTGCCTCAGCGGCCCCTTGTCATTGTTCTATTTCAACAGAGTTGTGGAGAGGATAAAATGGAGAAGATAGCAATGACATAAATGAGCTTTGGGTCCCCCCTGAGCAAAAAATTAGGATATGGAGGAATTAAATAAATAAATAAATAAATAAATAAATTTCAATGTCCTATATGTTCTTCAGCAATGGAAGCAGTGAATTCTTTATTATGTATCTCTATAATGTGTGCCAAAATTCAAGTGCAAAAGTATTTTACTTCCCCCCCCCCTTTGCTGTGTAAATTGATTCCACATCTCAGATATGGATCCACGGTGCCTTGTTGGATTTGCCAAGGTCTGGCCTGACCCTCTGAGGATGTCACAGCCATCTGGGGAAACACATGGCAGCCCATTGCTCCCTCTCCAAATACTGATTTCTTTTAATTGACTTTGTGTTTTCTCCAGTTGATCAAATATTTGCAGCAGGTGAAGATTATCTGAAAAACTGCAAAAGCGTAACAGAAAGTTTAAATTGGAGACCTTTTGCACTATTGCTATTTGGCTATATGCTGTTGTGGGGAAAACACGGGAGAACACATAACCAAGCAAATAGTGGTCTCCTTTCCCCAACTATTGAAAATTTCTGGGTGACTTTTAAATGATCTTCTGTTCCTTGAAACAGAGAGTGATGGGAACATAGTTTCTTTAATTACAAATGTAACAAGGGTGCCGAAGAAGTGTGCACAGGCAATGCCAGATTCATAGCCACATCCATCCAGTGCTGCAAACGTTAAAAATCCCGAACTGCTGCTTTCCATTTCATTTCTTTTCTGCATAATCTGCCACACTAAATTTTGACCAACCAGAGTAACTCTGTCACTCTTCATGCTGAGAGGATTCATTGCACTCCCAGAACAATCCTAAATCTGAATTTAATGGATTTAGAAGGGTAAAATGGTGGTGTTCTATTCACAACACAGTTGGAAGATGGGGAGGGGCATTTGTAGCAAATGGCATCATGATGATTTGTAGCAAATGGCATCATGATGATGCCACAATGGCACTTGTGGCATGAATATTGGGACAATGTTCCAGGATTCACCCAAATCATAGAGTTTGGATGACTTCAGCAACATCCCACCAATGTGGTGATGTGAAGTCAAGTTTCACACTTAAAGGCACACATGATTCTGCCACAATGCCAGTTTTCTTCCTATTGTACACCACTGAGCAGCAGTGGGAGCAGTCGGGCCCAAGAAAGATCTCGCACTATAGCAGGAGACCTGGCAAAGTTGGTGGGAAGCACTGCCTGCTGGGAAATGCTGTCGTGTATGACAAGGAACAGAAAATAAAATGGAAGAAATCAGGCCTAAGCCTATGCTGAAGGTGGCATTACATATCAATTAGTTAGGGTCCATTTGGAGGCATGTCACAAAACAGAACCATTAGACTCCGAGCAGCATTGTCTGAATCAGCTCAAAGCAGCTGAATAAGAGACCTCAGCAAAGAGGCCAGAATGGAATGATGAAAGGATGAAGTGGTGTAGGGGGCTGATCTCTGAGCGAACATCCCCACCATTTTTGTGGATGGATTGCTTAGTGCATGTTTGTTTCTTACAAGGTGAAGGAGCTATCTAGATAGGAAAAAGTAATTCTATAAACCCTGACCTTTCATTTAAGATTATTCTCTCTCAATTTGGCCAGACAGCTTTATTTAATGTCTCTTTAGTCTTGAGATGCCCTTGGCAAGTTCACTGGAGCTTGTTCTCTAAAAGTACAATCTACACAGTTGAGCTCTAAAGAGGAGCAAGAGAGCAGGACAAAATCACCTGCTCTAAGAGAAGCAGAGAGGCAGCTAGAGAAAACAAAGGCCTCTCTCTCTGAGTGAATGTGTCTGTGTTTGCGTGTGTGTTTGGTGTTTAAAAAGTAGAGCACTGATCATTGAAACAAAGTGGAGAGAAATTCAGACCAGCTTTTTAATATTTGGTCACAATGCTTTTTTTTTTTAAAAAAAGATGTTTAAAGACATTATACAAATAATAATTCTGTTTGTGCTGGCTATGAAAGTAAGAATAAATTAATTGCGTTGGTGGCCAGGAAAGACTGTGCAGCAAATTCCTATTGGTTTGCTTTGAAATGTATTTGGCATTTCTGAACTTTGTTGGTGAGTGTCTGGGAAAAGTTGATTGTGCTGCCATGCGGATTATCATCCCAGGTCAATACTACCACCTCCATCGGAGATTGACCACCAGTCAATTTGTTCATCTCACAACTGTGCACAATTCATTGAATATGATGTTCTCATGGTAGAGACTTGTTGTGTATACATTGGTTCACAGAATCTCTCTCCCTTTTTGTGCATGAGTGTATGTGGGGTCTCGAATTATTGTTGTTGTTGTCCATTGTATGAATAGTTTATATGTTCATTGATGTATTTTAAAATGTTTATATTAAAATGGAGTTTTTAATTCTGTATTTGAGCCAGACAGGGGATTTGTTGTTTATGATTGATATTTATACTGTCTCAGGTTTTGTTTTGTATTGCAAAAGTTGATTGGTTTCCCAGGCATTTTCAATTTGGTTTCATCTGCCCTTCATCCTTCCCACTGTATTAACTATGCCAGAAAGCCAAAGAAATTCAAGTCCTCTCCAAAGAAAGACATGTGGGAATAAGAAGCATTTTAGAATGGGGGAGGGGGGACATAAAATGTTTAAAAGAAATGACGGCCTGTTAATTGACTTGATCCAACAGAGAACATGGTTGACAAGAAAATGGTTGCTTTTTCCACAGTACTTCAGTAATGTAGTTTGTCACAACCACTGACATGAGTTTCATCAAGAATAAAGTGCAATCATTAAGCAACTTCTGCACATTTACCTACAAAGCCACTAGCTCAGGGTGCCTGAATGGCTAATTGCACCACTTCACAAGGGACAATTTGATTTCCAGTCTTATGTGGTTTTCCTGTAATGGACATGAAGATCCCTTGCCTCTGGGCAAAGAAAAGCATGGGTCACCTAAGAAATGTCTGATTTGGGATAGAATAGAACCTATGTTCCTCCTATATGAAGCTATGCGGACATGAGATATTAAAGATTTAAAATGAATGCTAATGTGATCTAAATACAAACTTTTCAGTGTGCACAGTACTACAGCTGCATGGTTCACCATATTTTTTTTCTATTTAGGTGGATGAGCACAACAAAAAGTTGCCAAAAGGAGCAAAATGTGCACAAAGCAATTGTAAAACTGTTTTTTTTTTAAAAAACCCATTCTCTATGATTCACATGAAACCTATGATGACTTTCATCATTATTGCAATAAACTGGTCGGTTACAGATATGCTGATAGCCGCGAACTAAACTCAGCCAAGGCTGGATCTTGAGATACAATCAAAGCTCTGCTGTATGAACTAGCCAGAACAAGCAAGAACTTGTAAGAATTTGCAAGGGTGGGAGATCCAATCTCGCCCTCTGCAGTATTTCCCAGAAACACAGTGGGAGGTGCCTGGCCAACCACAGGTTATACATCAAGGATAACTGGCCTTGACAAAGTAACTTATAAGTTTTAATTAGTGATGCTGGGTTGCTGACTGGGCAGTATTTCACAGACATTTGAGTTCTTCCAGGTAACCAGGGCTCATTCCGCACATGAAGAATAATGCACTTTCAAACTGCTTTCAGTGCTCTTTGAAGCTGTGCAGAATAGCAAAATCCACTTGCAAACAGTTGTGAAAGTGGTTTGAAAACACATTATTTTGCGTGTGCGGAAGGGGCCCAGGATTTGAGTGTGAAATGCTAGTTATTTCCAGATCTGGACAAGTTTGCCCTCATTCAAAGCTGGTCATGCTAATTTTTTCTCAGCTCAGGCATGGAATTTTAACTTGACTCCATTGCTGAACCACCTGATTCAATATTGTGCCATTCTTCATCCAACAGACACTGCCAGTTCGACATGAATTCAGACCCTGACTGCTCTGGTTGTTCTACTCCCTTTCTGTGCTCAGCATACCAGTGTGTTTCAAACCAGAAGTTGACACCAATCAGCATGACCAATGTCCCTATGGAAAGAACTTAAAAAAGAAAGAACTCTGATGTGTCAAACTTTAGTTTTCATTCACTATAGCACCATTGCAACTTAGGCAATAAGTACCAGTGAAATATCTTGATTTCTCCCCTTTTCCCTGAACTTAGAAAAAGCATTCGAAACAGGACACACTGTTGCTCTTACACCACTTTTTTTGGCAGTCTTCCCAGATTTTCAAGCTTTTGATGAAACTTTAAGAAAGGGCTCTCTAAGCCAGTACAATACATAAGTTACAGCTTGAATGAAGTTACAAGGCTGTGACTGACCTGTTGTAAATGAAATCAGACGCAATTCCAGTCATAGCTTGGAAAGCTGCTTGTAATGGTATAATAGACTGACATGTCTGTAATTATGAGTTTCAAAGAACTGCTGCTCCCAGAAGCCCAGCTTCTTTGAGACAAAGACTCCCAGACACTGTTAAGTTTCCAGTGCAGTGAAAATTCCATGTTTTTCACTTTGTAGCATACTTTGAAGAAGAATTTGATTTATACCCCAATTGTCTCAATCTTAGAGAGTCTCAAAGTGGCTTACCTTCTCCTTCCCACAACATACACCTTGTGAAGTAGGAGGACTGAGAGAGTTATGAGAGAACACTAATTAGGCCAAGGTCACCTAGTGGGAGTGGAGGAGTGGAGAATCTGTAGGAGTGGAGAAACAAATCCAGTTCACCAGGTTAGAGTCTGGCACTCATATGGAGGAGACAAACTCAGTTCTCCAGATTGGAGTCCACCACCCTTTACCATTACACCACACTGGTCTTTGGATTTTTATTAGTCTCAGCTTACAAGATATAAACATTAACAGCAATGTTGAGGTACAAAGGGAAGTTTGCCAAATGAGTCTAAATAGCACATCTGGAGCTTACACTTCTAGCTTCTATACTCAGGCAGTTTATTTGAAGTGACAAGAATCTGACACTTTCCCTTTCCACTTGATATCCTGATTAACTGATCTTTGTTAGGTCCATCAGAACTGGTTTCCAAAACTTTCTTTCACTTCTGATGATGACTGACACTTAATCATATACCCAAAAGTATGTTAAACAAACAAACACATAAAATTTACATTTTATGGAGAGATGCCAATTTTTGAACTGGACTTGGTTAACAATGGTTTGATCTGCAGGAATTAGCTGGTGAATCTTTTCATAGTACTCAGATCAACATATCCCTTGCTAACTGCTCCAAATCAGGATGCTGTTAAAGCCCCCAAAGCAACCCTGAACCGCTTTGTTTTCCTTCCTGGTCAGATGGTGACCTGAGGCTGATCTGTGGGCAGAAAGAGATAGGGGAAGGCTCTAACCTATAAAGGAAAAGAATGGTTTTGAAAGAAGACAATAGAGGAGAGTTTTAGCTGATGGCTGAGGAAGCTTTTAGAGCTTTCACAGCAACTCCATGTTTATATTTACATTGGCCCCTTCCGCACACGCAAAATAATGCATTTTCAAACCACTTTCACAACTGTTTGAAAGTGGATTTTGCCATTCCCCACATCTTCAAAGAGCACTGAAAGCAGTTTGAAAGTGCATTATTCTGCATGTGCGGAATGAGCCACTAAGAGCATCTACATAAAAAAAAGGCTTGTTTAGATATACATTATTTATTTATTTATTTATTTATTTTTAAAACTTTTATACCGCCCCATCCTCTAGGGGCTCTGGGCGGTGGAGAAGTGGAGCATTAGGAGCATCTGCAGAAAAATGAAGATTAGGTGAAAGGAAACAATGAAAGGAACAGAATGAAAGGAACAGAAATACTTCTTGTATCCCTTAATTTGTATTCGTTTGGTGGTTTGTTTTAATGCTAGCAAGTGTGTAAAGTGGACCTTGGAAGAAGGTCTGAAGAGCTACCTCCAAGGAGGACTGGAGTAATGTTGTCTCTCAGCAGTACAGATTGATAAACAGCATTCACTTTGCAAGAATGCACTCGGTTAAGGGAGGTCATGTGAAGAATAGGTGTCTTTTTATTTAAAGTGTACTTCATTCTGTTCTCCCTTCCACCAACATTCGTAGGCTGCTTTCCTTTCAGATCAGAAACCTCTTTAGCCATAAGTGGGGTCATGGTAGCCAAGGAAATAGCTTCTTCCAGATAAATGGTGTCTCTGATAGTATCAGTATGAAGAAGGAAAACCCATTCATTTTATGCTCAGTTGTACCCTGGAACTAATGAGAGGCAGAAAAGACTCTTATAAACAAGAGGCCATGGAGTTTAGTAAATGGAGAAACTCGGTATGTGAGGTTTCAAGACTCATATGGCAAGCAGGAAGCAAAGGAAATGTGGAAAGGAAAAGGCTGTCTCTTGAAGATAAATGCTTAATTCTACATTTTAATTATGTTTTTAAAGTACTCACAATCAAGTTCTTACAGGGAACTGCAAAGGAGGCGAAGACAATCTGTTTAGCAGCTCTCAGGTGAGGAAGAAGGCAGGCAGCAGAGATCTGGAGTGGGGTGTCAATAGAATTTAAACTGGGGTCCAGCTGCCAATCCCATTGGAGGACAAGGGATCAGAGTGGGTTGTCTGATTAAGGAGATGGCTCAAGGGAAAGAGAAGGAAAACATCTTTGAACATACACAGACTGCAGCACATTTATGCCAGTCTTAAGAAACAACAATTGGCCCTCACAGGCAGCTAGGCATTGAGATATTTGAGCCAGTCAGAGGAAAGACTGCCAGTTGGCAAGGGGGGAAAATGGTCTCTTTTCTCATGCTGCTAACAGCTGTCTGAGCTATAGAAATCAGCAGGTAAAGCTTTTCACAGCATGAAAATAAGCATTATTGGTGTCACATAAATATCTGCAGGTAGTGTTTCTGCTAAAGTTCTGAGAGGTAGAACTACCGGTATCTAAAAAGTTGGCATTATTAGCAATGTTTCCAAGCAGATGTCCTGAACAGAGGATGGCTGTCATATTCCTCCCTCCACTTCCTTTGTCAGCCTTACACTGCAGGAAAAGAATGCTTGCGTTTGCTGAAATGTAAGCAAATGACTGAATCTGTGTCAAGAAGACCTTTTGTTTTTTTTTGAACATCAAAAGTGCTTTGCTGGATCAGATCAGAGTCAGCCTGGCCCTGCATTCTTCTCAAGGGATCCTTGAGCTAGCAGATATCAAACATTCCTGGAGGTGGCAGCCCAAACTTCTGGGCTGGGACTTCTGTGATAACCCTATTCTCTACAGTTTCTCAGCTGTGCATTTTGGATTTGTCTCTTTGGACCCCCAGATTATACTGATTTGGTTGTTTTGCTTGCCATCATGTGAAGCAAGATCTAGAAGTTATTAAAATCCAGACTTCCCAGGTAGATGAGCCAAGGTTCTGACCCTGTCTAAAAAAGACAAATCTCTTTTGACCTTGCTTGGTGTCAGAACAGAGTAGCCAGCAGTCAGCTAAAATCCCTGGAAGAACTGGAGGCATCTGATAGGATGGGGAAGTAAGAAAACTCAGAGGAGGTAGGGTTTGAATCTTCAGAGGCTGGAGGGATTCAGAATATGCCTTGTCTCTAAGCAGGCGAAACCAGTGAAGGTGCAGAGATTGGGTTTGCATCTCTAGAATGTAATTGGAGAGAACATGTTTCAGGAGACTTTGGAAGTCTTGGATCATATCTTTTGTGATAAAGTACTAGCTTGAAGAACAGACTGTGGAATCATAGGTGTGTAATCATAGGTGGAATCTGTGGAAGACTGTGGAATCATAGGCGGATTCTTCATGGCCCAAAAACAGTGGTGCGAAAATGGTGTGAAAACGGTGTAAACCCTTTTACATTATTTTAAACCATTTTCACACTGCTGTTTTTGGCCCATGTGGAATCCACCATAGAGATCACAAGGGCCACCAAGTCCGGTCCCCTGCCATGAGGGAACATACGATCAAAGTACTCCTAACAGATGACCATCCAGCCTCTATTCAAAAAAGTACAGAGAAGGAGACTCCACCATGCTCCAAGGCAGCATGTTCCACTGTAGAACAGCTCTTATTGTCGGCAAGCTCTTCCTAATGTTTAGGTGGCATCTCTTTTCTTGTACTTGAAAACCATTACCCCTTGTTCTAGTCTCTGGAGCAGCAGAAAACATGTTCCATCTTCAACAGGACATCCCTTCAAATATTTAAACATGTCTGTCATTTAATCGCTTAACCTTCTCTTCACACAAAACATACCTAGCTCCCTAAGTATATCCATCTTGAGGCTAGCTTGAGGAAGAGGCTATATGCATCCCTGAAGGAACCTAGTGAAAGATTTGTGGTTTCTGAGAGGAGCTGTGGTTTCTGAGATTTACACTGCGAAAATCCAGTGGTGTAGGAAAGGTCAGTGGTTGCCTCAAGAATACAAACATGACTGCTAACTGCTCTGTACACTTGTAAATTATCAACTATAACCTTATATGTGAATGAATGCAGCAAGAGTCAGCAACAGAGTCAGGAGAATGTGTAAGTGACTGTAGGTTCAGTCCATAGAATGGCCCCTGTAAAACCCCAGAGATGTGTGGTAGGGGACTCTTCTGAGGGGTACAGAAGCAATGATTTGCAGACCTGACAAGATGTCTTGAGAGGTGTGTTGTCTCCCTGGGAGAAAAAAAAACCCCATGATGTCACATAGAGGCTGACAACACTTGTCAAGCCCACTGGCTGTTATCCCTTCCTTTGGATTCAGATGGGAACAAATGACGCTGCAAGATGTAGCTTTCAGGACATCACAAGGGATTTTGAGGCTCTGGGAAGGAAGCTGAAGACTCTGGATGCACAGGTGGTCATTTCATCTCTACACCTAGTTAAAGGATATGACCCAGGGAAAGAAAGAAGAATAGTGGAGGTGAACAACTGCCTTCACAGGTGGTGCCACCAGGAACATTTTGGCTTCTTGGACCATGGTCTACAGTTTCATGAAGATGGGCTGCTGGCAATGCGCAGGTTGCACCTTATGGCTATAGGTAGGAAATTTTTTGCTAGGAGGCTCACAAACCTGATCAGGAGTACTTTAACCTGAGTTATGTGGGGTTGGGGAGACAGTATGCAAATGGGCAAGTGCTAGATAAAATAATCCGAAGGTTATAGAGAGAGCAGAGCGAATAGTTCAAGAATCCAAAAGTGGGAGGGGAAAAAAAACCCTTAAATAAGCAGCCAGGAGAATGAACAAAAAACACACACTGAGAATAGACAAAAAGATACCTGAAAGCTCAAGCAAGATGTCCAGGGGAGCTTTGCAAACTTTTCTTGATGGACATAAACAATCAAAAGGCTCTTGTTGATATCTAGGACTCCTGCTGTCTTTAATTGCTGTCTTTAACTACATTTTCAGGCCATCTGACTTGCCCTGTAGCCCATTCCCCAAAAGAGCAAATCTCAGAATTTCACAGAGCCCATAAAGCAGCTGAAGAAGAAAACTGATGGATGCTATGGTCTAATTTCAAAAATCCTTGAGGCTTTGGGAAAAATGGCTGGTGTGAGACCTTACAGATTATGAGATTTATCCTTGAAACCAGCAAGCTCACCTGGCTCATAGTATTTACTTTCCTTTTCCTAGCAGAAATCCAGTCACTATACCAGCCCAGCACAAAGAGTCTGTCCCCTGTTGACACTCTCTTAAGAAAGAAACAGTGAGAACACAATGAAAGTGCTTTGCTGGGGTAGAAAAATCACATATGAAAAGCTTGTTCCTTACTTTGGTCTCTTTTCCCATTAGTGAACAGGAGCAGGCAACCCACTGCAGTCCCTGACATCTCTGATGAATGGAAGAGAGCAATGGTAGAGGACTCCATTTAGGTGTGTTGCTGACAGGGGTTAAGCAGCTGGAACAAGCATGGAGAACAGTGCCCATCCCCCTTCCTCTTGTGTCCATTGCTGGCAGGAGCAGAAAAAATTAACTCCACCAAGACAAATGTGAATGTCTCTCCCTCCACTCCTGTTAGGTCAACAAAATTTATCCCCCACCACACAACCATTCCACACTGTGCCTCGGAGAGAACCCCATCTTACTGTGACAGGCCTCTAAAGATGCCAGTCTTGGATGCGGGTGAAACCTTAGGAACAAAAACAGCTAGGAAAGCCACAACAGCCAGACAATATGCAGAGAAAATCCCCCATGATTCTTAACAGAACAAAGTGGGGGTAGGCTGCTTCTTGGTTTTCTATTTTATTAAATGTATATCCTGCCCTCCCTGACTGGTGTTGAGTTCAGGGCGGCACACACACATAATTAAAACAGATTCTGACAGCACATAAAATTCAGTAAGTACTCATATAATTAAAAATCAAGATGGAAATGGAAATTCTATAAGCCAACAAAACCACCCGGTCTGGCTTGAACATAAACCACTGTTGAACGTCCAAGTATGAGGAAATCATGGATGGTTAAGACATATCGTGTAGGGAGGCCAGCAGATGACATCAGGACATATGAGTGGTCTCAACCACTACAGACCCTGCAGAATTGGTTAAGATCCTGCAGGGTCCTGGTGTCAGCTGACAGAGACTTCCACCAGGCTGGAGCCAGGGGAGAGAAGGCCTTGGCTCTGGTCAAGGCTAATTGCATGTTTTTGAGGCTTGGGACCAACAGAAGTTTTTTATCAGAAGATTGAAGCATCCTTTGCGGGCAGTATGCAGTGATGCGGTTCCACAGATATGAGGGTCCCAGCCACACAGGGTGTTAAAGGTTAAAATCAAAACCTTGAACTTGATTTGGAATTCCATGGGCAACCAGTGCAGCTGTTGTAGCCCAGGTGTTATGTGCTCTCTCACCAATACAGGGTGAAGAGTCTTGCAGCTGCATTCTGGACCAGCGTTAGTTTCCGAGTGAGTCTCAAGGGCAGGCCCACAGAGTGAGTTACAGTAGTCTATCCTGGAAGTGACCATTGCATGGATCACTGTAGTGAAGTCAGGGTGGAATAATCAGGGAGCCAGCTGCCAGGCCTGTTGAAGATGGTAAAATGCAAATCTTGCCATGCTGGTGACTTGGGCTTCCAAAGAGTGGGAAGTCTCCAATGTCACAACCAGGCTTTCTATCAATGCAACCGGATGTAATGCTGCATCACCAAATTTTGGCATCTGCAAACTCTCCACTAGATTGCACTGACCCAGCCACAGGGTCTTCAATGGATTTAACCTTAATCTGCTTTTTTCTAACCAACCAGCCTGTGCCAGTACAGCTGGATCAGTGGCCAGTTGGTCATCCATCAACAGAACAAGCTGTCATCAGCATACTGATGTCAATTCAGCCCAAAGCTCCAGACAAGCTGTGCCAAGGGTCACATGTAGATGTTAAGCAACACTGGGGAGAAGATATCCCCTTGCAGCAAGCCACAAACAAGTGGATGCCTCTGGGACTCCCCTCTCCTGCTGTCACCTGCTGTCCCTGGTCCTGAAGAAATGAGGCCAGCTATTTTAAGGCCACACCTTGAATCCTAGCATCAGCAGATGGTGGGCTAAAAGATCTCAATCAACCATGCCAAATGCTGTGGTAAGGTCTAATAACACCAGCAGCGCTGACCTGCCTCAGTCTGGCTGCATCAAGAGCTCATCTATGATGGTGATCAGCATGGTCTCTGTCCAATGGCCAGGCCAGATGCCAAACTGGATGGGATCCAAAACTGAGGTATCCTCCAGAAATGTCTGCATCCGTTCCACAACTGCTCTCTCAAATGAAAGATTCGAGGCTGGGTGGTAGTTGGCCACATCCATAGGATCTAAAAACGTCTTCTTCAAGAGTGGGCTTACCACTGCCACCTTTAGCCTCCTGAGGAAAATGCCCTGTTAGGGAGTAGTTGACAGTTTCCAGCAGGGGCCCCCATAGTACCTTATGACAGGTCCAGAGAGCAAGTGGTAGATCTTACAGCAGCAAGCACTCTGTCAACATCGGAGGAGAGAGCAAATCAAAGTGGTCCAGTATAGGACTAGAAAACAAAAGGGCCTCCAAGGATACTCTTCCCTCACTTACTGGTACATTTGATAACCACCTCTGGCACCATAGTCCTCTCTCTATTATCCAGGGTTGCTTCACACTGGGGCAGGAGGCCATCCCAGCTGTTCAATCAACAACAACAGCCCCTCCTTCCCCATACCACTCACTGCTGGTACAGCCCTCTTCCTGCTTGTTACTTTGGTGCAGAAATACCAACCTGATGACTTTCTTGCTGGTTATCACACAACCTGGCAATTGCCCTCTCCCTCAGGGCTAAGTCACAGCTGAGCTTTTTTTTAAATCTCCATTTAAGGGCTAAAGCAGGGAATGTTGGAGCTGAGTTTCACTATTGTTCTTAGGGTTGTCCACCTTCAGGTTGTACCTATAGATCTCCAGGACAGAGCTCTTCAGTTAGTTCTACTGGACTCAAATGTAGCTGTTCTAGCTCTTCTACTGCAGACCAGCACAACTGCCCTTTGAACCAGAGGTGGGATCCAACCAGTTCTCACCACTTCTCTAGAAGTGGTTACTAATTTTTTCTGAGTGCCGAGAAGGGGTTACTAAAGCAACCTCCCTGCCCAATAGGGACTGGAAGTGCGTGTGTGTGGTGGTGCCACTGTTTGAATCCCACCACCATCGGAACCTGTTATTAAATTTTTTGGATCCCACCACTGTGGAATGCTTGAGAGTCTGTTCTCTGTGCATTATACCCCACTGAGGTCCCTTGTCTTACCAAACCTCACCTCCCAAGGTTCTACTACCAAATCCTGATGAATTTCTCAATCCAGAGATGGCAACCCTAGCTAAGCTCCACCTGGCTGAGCTTTCACATGGAGGCTGTGCCTGCAGCCAGTTTGCTGTTTGCTTTTGAAGTCAGAACAAAGAAGGTTTTTCTTTGTTCTGGCTTAAAAAGAAAAGTCCCCATGAACCCTGCTCGGAAAGAGTGAGGCATCATGCAGAAGCTCCTAAATGAAGTGGGGTATGCTGTGTGTCACCCAGAGAAAAATATTCATTTAGAAATAACATAGATGGCAAAATTATTAACTACATGAACACTATACTGGAAATGGTTCTCATTTCACAAACTTTTTTTGGTTTCAAAGTGTGCAAGGAAATCTGAAGCTAAAGTTTTGTTTGTATTGTTGTTGGGAAAAATCTGAGCCTAAGGCAATTTTGTAGGGCCAAGTTCAATTTATTTGACATGGTTTGCTCCCTCTGCCTTTTCTCACAAAGACATATACTGAGGCAAGCAGGCACGGGCATGCCATAATTTACTTTAGGCTTTGTTGAGAACACCCATGGCAAATGAAGCCCCAAGCTGGGGGCAGGGGGAGGGTGCTTTGAACAACTTTGTAGCTTGGCATATTTGATTTATCTGGGAGTATGTTTTCTGTAGATACTTTTCTTGCAGAACAAACCTACTTAATTTCTCTAATTGAAGGCTACTGAAATCATTGGCGTGTAGAAGCCTGTAGGATTGTAGGAGATGTTTACTTGTGGTATGCTGGAACCTAGAACCAAAGAAAAGCAAACTATATCCAGGCTACAAAAAAATATGTTCTACATTAATCATTGCTTAAAGTCCTACACATATTTAATGAACGTGTGTAAGTGTATTAGAACACAGTGCAGAAGCAAAAACAGAAGCTGGTCTAGCAAGGACAGATATCAATCTTACAAGATCCACATGTCACACTCAATGATACACAACTCAATAATCATCAGGAGTCCATTTTTTGATGAGCTCCTCAGTTTTGATGCCGGTTTTGGGAAACCAATTCACTTTTTCAGAGTGAATCTTCCATCTTGCCCGTGTTGATTTAGGAACTCTATCTGATCATTTCTTTCATTTAAAAAATCATATATTAATTAATGATGAGTTCCATCAAAATCAGGCTAAGAAACAAATGCATTTGTTTCCTTTGAACAAAACTGGAGAGCCCACCAAAAAAAATGAATTGTGGACTCTTGACAATTGCTCAGTTGTGCATCATGGAGTATGATTTGTGAATTTTGTAAGTTTGTTACTTGTTCTTGCTAGACAGACTTCTGTTTTTGCTTCTGCACTGTATGCTAACACACTTGCACATATTCATTAAACATGCATACCACTTTAAGCATTGATTAATGTAGAATATAATATTATTTGTAGCCTGAGTTCGCTTTTGTTTGGTTTTTCGGTTGTCCAATTTATATCATATTTGTTGTTCCTTGTTCCTTATCTATAAGATTACTACATTGGGAATTAGACCATGTAGAAAGTTGATCTGTGTGGAAGGAGATAATTCCTATTTTTTCAACAGTGGTTTGGTCTAGGTGTTGTGTTAACCACTCTTTGATTCCCTTACTATGGCTCTGAAAAATCCATAAGTATCCTAATAGCAGGTCTGCAATAAGACCAAAATGAACATGGATGGACATCTAGCACTTTCCCCACAAACTGAAGATTTCATGTGTGGAAAGTGTAAACTGGGAATGACATCAGGCCATATGTTCATCCGATCTCCTCTGGCTCTCCTGAGTACCTTCCCTACTGCTCTTAAAAATGTCCAAGCCCTGGGGGGCAAATAACCTATTAGGTTTCTCAGCATTTCACTGTGAGATTCACATATGTGTGGTTCATTAGGCCATACTGCCTGACAGCATGAACCCAGAGATCCCCAGGGTCTCACCAAAATTGCCTACACAGGGGAATGTTCCATGGGAATGAGTTCTTCAACCCCTCATTGACAGAATCCAGGAGGGCTATATTTGTCCCTGAACACAGATGGCTTTCATGCAAAACATTAGCACACTGTTCATGACTTACTTTGGAATTACTTACTTTGGAACCCTAACTATGGCCCATTCTACACAGCACAAATAAGATGTCTGGGGGACGTTTTGAAAAGAGGCGATGACGACGACGATAACTTCTTCTTCTTCTTCTTCTTCTTCTTCTTCTTCTTCTTCTTCTTCTTCTTCTTCTTCTTCTTCTTCTTCTTCTTCTTCTTCTTCTTCTTCTTCTTCTTCAGTTGCCTCTCATTTTTTGTCCAGACAGTGCAGGCATCAGAGGAGAAAAGAGGCTTTTTCCTACCTGACTGTTAAGTTTCCTGGTCAGTTTCCTTCTCAGCTTGCACTTGACATTTTGTGTGCGGCTGAAAGGATTCTTCCTGCCTTCATTTGCTGAAGGTTGCCCCAGGACATTTGCTCTGCAGGCTGCGGTCCTGGGTGCCTTTTCAGCTCAATGAGTACATAGCTGTACTCAGTTCTTCCTGCTGATTCTGGCAATATAGAATTTCCCCTTTTAAAAAAATTCAGTAAGGTGTCTGAGAAGAAACACAGACATACTATGAGAATCTTAGCTGTTTGGAGGACTGGTCTATTGCCCATTGAAAAGCATTGGACTGAGGAGGATACGTCTACCCAATGCATCTCAATGGTGGTAGACCAGTCCTCTGCGGTCCCAAAGCTTTTCAATGGGTGGCAGACCAGTCCTCCAAGTGGCTAAGATTCTCATAATGTGTCTGCGTTTCTTCGCAGACACCTCATCAAATTTTTTTAAAAATGGAAAACTATATATCGCTGGAACAGCAGGCCAAGCTGAGTACAACTATGTACTTTCAAGCTGAAAAGGTGCCCAGGATCAGTGTCATGGCCCCCTCTGCTGTGGCTGACAGTTCATCAGGGGAAGACTTGCCTGAGCCATGCAGAGTCACCCTAGTTGTGTTAGCAGAAGAGGAAGTTCCCAGTTCAGGGCTTATCAGAAATAAGGCAGACTGATAGCATTTCTAATTCCTCAGATGTAACAGCATTGCCAGCAGAAACTGAGGGTGGCCTTGAAAGAGAGGCATCATTCTGCTCGCTTATAAGCCCAGTGTGTGTTGGAGTGTTTGCAAGAGCCTCCCCAAGCAAGCAGCCCAGAGCATACAATGAGCTGCTATAACAGCTGCAGCTGTGGATGCAATGCACAAGTTTCTCAGCAACTCCTGCATGCCACTGCTCTGAGTGTTTGGACTTTATTTTGACCATGGACCAGCTACCCACGATCTTGCTTCTTGGCTACTCCCTCCTGGTTTGTCTACTCTGTGTTACTCGACTCTATGGACTGTTTTGACTGTTTTCTGGACTCTTCCACTGGCCTGCTGTGTTGTACTTAGATCTGGGCTTTGTGTCTTTGAACTGTTACAAATATAAGATGCATCTAGTGGAGTCTGGAACAGAGCAGCAGTGGTGTAGGAGGTTAAGAGCTCATGTATCTAATCTGGAGGAACCGGGTTTGATTCCCATCTCTGCCGTCTGAGCTGTGAAGGCTTATCTGGGGAATTCAGATTAGCCTGTACACTCCCACACATGCCAGCTGGGTGACCTTGGGCTAGTCACAGCTTCTCGGAGCTTTCTCAGCCCCACCAACCTCACAGGGTGTTTGTTGTGAGGGGGGAAGGGCAAGGAGATTGTAAGCCCCTTTGAGTCTCCTGCAGGACAGAAACTCTTCTTCTTCTTCCACTTCCAATACATGAAGGCTTTCAGATTAAATATCAAATGGAGGGAGGGAGGGGGGTCTAAACTGGAAAGAATTTGAGAAAGATTTCTTTAATGCTAAATCTCATCTGAAATGGTAGCCCATTGGAAAGTCTATTTTGTAAAAAACTGTTGAATGCCAATAATATTCTCTACTTGGTCCAGTAGTTAAGTATGCTGCTAAAATATTTGCAAGCTCCCATATTTCAACTTGAAAAATCTATGTTTTTGTTTCAGCCTTGTGTAAATCCAACTGGTGAGTCTTTCTTTTCATGTCATGTTGTTTCCTCATGTCATTCCCAGTAAAATTAACACATTTTCATTGTTATTGCTGTGCATTATTGCTGTATATAAGTGACAAAAAATGATGTACAGTGCTGTGAAAATGGTGTAAAAATTAATTAGTTGAAATGAAAAAGGTGCACAGCAACAACATTTGGAAGCAAAAATAGCCTTAAAAGTGCATATTCATATACTTCTAGCAATAGCCTACTAGTTATTGAAACCCAAAAGCAACTGAGGATATCTACAGAACAAAGAAATGAGATTAATCCTTGAAAGACGAGCAGATCTCTGACAGAAGGGGGAAGACCTTGCAAAGCCCATTGACATGTCTGCCAATTCTCTCATTGACTTTAATGCCCATTCTGAATTGCCCTCCAAAATTGTACTTGGGTATCTTATGCCTCTTGAATGTCAATCAATTTTAGGCACTGAAGAAAGATTCTTGCCCTTCTCTTCTGTTTGCAGATCTTACATTGCAGCCATAAACACACTTCCTGGGAAGTGAGGCCCATTGATTTCTGTGGAATTTATGTCCAACTACGTTTGCTTAAGATTGCAGCCCAAAGCAGTTTAAATAACCCTGCTTAAAAACTCATAAGTTCAAGTTAGTAACTGAAGATTCAGTTCACATAGCCTGGTTCAGTGAGGCGGCTGAGGTCCAGGATTTTCAGACTGTTTGACATCTAATAGTTCAAAGTGGCATAACTGGATTTGTTTCACCATGAGATAATTTTGCAAATATATTCACCATGTGTCACACACTAAATAGTCATGTCACTGGATCCTTCTTAGATGCAAAGTAGGGTTGTTTGAACATATACTGGTCTGGCTCACATCTTGTTCACCTGTAACTATCACAGAGCTGGATTTTGATAAACAGTTTGACTGTTAATCTGTTCAAGGCTGTTTAGGTGGTCGTTTCACTGTATTCCTTCCTAACCATGCAGTACAATTGTTTGTCTGCATATGCATATTTTGAAACAGTCCAATTGAATTCTACTCCCCACCCCAGTCCTTGATGCATGACTGCCATGCTTAGCAGGCAATTGTTTAAACAGACAACAAAATCAATTACAAGTTATATAAGTCTGTCATAAATTATGTATTTTAATAAACTCCTACTGTCTGGTATTAATTGAAGTAGTTCCTAATATAGCTAATCGTTGCCAATGGGTTTGTGTGTGTGCAGTTTTGCAAAAACCCAATACAAATCTGTTTGGTAGGCATTCATAGCTATTTAGCATGGATTGAACAGACCAGGTGATCAGCTCACATCTGATCACCTTTGAACATGGTAAGTTTGACTTTCAAACATGTTTGTAGTGAAATTTGCAGAATCACTATGGCCAAGCTCTTAGGGAACTCATCAACAAAATCAGGTTTCTCATGGAAAATGGTTGTTAGAAAATTACTCTTGAAAGTCACCTATTGGCACACTTCCAGTATGAAATAGCACTGGGTAGACATGTCTGGATTTGCTTCAGACAACGAGGCTCAAATGTGCAGTCCTTAGGGCTGCCCAAGCCTTTCTGGGTGAAGGAGAATTCAGGAGAAACCTACAGGAGCTCCTGAGGTTAAAGAATTGATAAAATTTAGTGTTTCATCAAAAATACAAAAGACAAAAGAACTGTGCAGAGATACTGTCATCTATTTCTCCTTCAAGGAAATGACAGATCAAATCCTGGAAATGCACAGGAAATCAGAACTCAAAATGGAAGATAAGGACATCATCGGGATGAGAGAGATACCTCTGAAAGTCTTACAGAAAAGAAAATAATATGCTTTCTTGGTGGACACTTTAAAGAAAAAACAGATAAGATTCTCTTGGCTCAAATGGGAAGGCATGTTCTTTACCTAAAAGGGACAGCAGCAGAGTATTACTTCTGTAGCAAGTCCTAAGGAGATCTACAAGAAAATGAAAAAAGAACTACTTAAAAATGGGTAGTCAACCTAATTAAACGTTGTCTTTGAATAAATATTGTTTTAAAGATAATTAAAGGTGGGACAGTAATATGTGATATATAGACTATAAGAAGAGGAATGATTCATGGGTTATAGTTATAATTTTAAATGCTGGGACAATAAGTTCAGAAGATAGAGTTTACTTTTTAATTTAGCTTCGATATTGTTCAAAGCTATTAGCTTTCAGTTTCGTTTATGTATTAAGAAAGGATAAGATGAAATGAAGAACTGATGCTGGGTTTGAGGTTTTCATGTTTGTGAACAAAGTAAAAAGGGTGTAGATAAGTTTGACAGCAGGGTTTGATAGGAAGTCAAATAGGTGTATTTAGGTTCTTGTGTCTTTTAGGTAATTTTTGTTTCTTTCTGTTACCCTGATGTAGACGATGGTGGCTGGATCACCACTGTTTTCTTTCTTTTGTATTAGTTTTTGTCGTTTTAGATGTAAAAACTTAATAATATTTTTTTAAAGTCATCTCTTGGCATAGCTGTTGAATCTGTCCTCAAACTGAAAGGGCATTGAGATGGGGGAAATACAGCTTCATTTGCAATCAATGATGTCATCACATAGCCAACTCCAATGTCATTTTATTTACTAAGCAATCATTGACTGGGATGGCAAGAATATCATTCAATAGCACATCAACATCATCTGGCAGTTGACAGTTTGAATTTTATTAAAACTTCACTGAGATGTGATACATAATGAAATGTACCTACAATAAATTTACACACAATGGCCCCCACCCCAAATCTTCTATCATGGGATGCAGAGCCCAACTCTCTGAAAATTAGCACAAGGTCACAGTTTCCATAAAACATGGGCTCATATTAAGATGATTTGGAGGAGTGGTTAAGCGCATCATAAATTACCAAAACATCTTAGTACAGTACTTTCAGAAATTCAGCAGCCCAAAATGTTTTCCGTGCATGAAAATATCACAACGAAATCTGCCGAGTGAACAGATCACAAGAAAATGAATTGATATGAGTGAACTCATTATTGGAGCTACCTCACTCTTAAAATAATGGATGTGGCGTTCCCTAAAAATATTGAATTTTTTAAAGTAGTGGGCATACATTCTGCCATCTGTGAGGGATCCAGGCTGAGCACCACTTCCATTCACTTTTGCAAGTATTTAAGCTGCGTGTGGCCAGAGACATACACTTCTTGGCATGAGCTGAAGGCTCTTAGACTCATAGGTCATAGACCTGAGTGAGCTCTGGATTAGTGGATCCAGTGCCAGCCAAGGATGCTGGATATTTTTTGTTTGTTTGAATTAAATATTTTATGTTTCTTTATAAGCTGCTTTGAGTTCTACCACCCTTTACATTTTGATTTTGAGCTTTAAAATGACACTGCCACGCCTGGTGTGAGCAGAGCACATCTCATTCCAAGACAATAAAAATAAGCAAACATTTTATAGGAAATGGGATCTGAAAGAAATGTTAAGAGGGAGTGACCTTGTCTCTAATGATAGAAAAATATCTGAAGGAAGGGTGTTACCCTGGTCCAGGGGTCTGCAACCTGCAGCTCTCCAGATGTTCATGGACTACAAATCCCATCAGCCCCAGCCAGCATGACCAATTGGCCATGCTGGCAGGGGCTGATAAGATTTGCAGTCCATGAACATCTGGATAGTTGCAGGTTGCAGAGCCCTGCGGTCGATATAACAGGACAGTAGCTGACAGCACAGTGTGAAATAGTCATCCCATGAAGAGGGATCTTGGAGCAAAAGTCCCACCATATCATGTGGGTGCTATTCCCTTATTTGAAGTTTACTTTTCTGGTCCAAGCCCAATGCAGTACTCAGTGTAGTACACTGGTCACAATATTCATTAGACTTAAACATAACTAGTATGTTTTTTAAAAAATTTGGAAGCCCAAAGCATCTTGTGTACCTGATCTTAGCAGCCTGGATACTGTATGTCAACACACTGGATTAGGACCAGGGAAATCCAGATTCAAACTCCCACTAGTCATTCTCTCTCAATGTAACCTTCATCTTAGTGTTGTTGTCTGGGAAGAATGGAGATAACCTGAGTTTTCTGGAGGAAGGGGTTGATAAAAACATGGTAGAAGCACTTAGAAGTGGAACGTTTATTCATGGACAGTAAAATCATCTTGAGATGGCTCCTATTTATCTTTTTAAATGTATGGAAAACATCATTCAAATGCAGAACTAATGTGGATTTTGCAAGGCTAAATGAATCCATGAATCCTACATATAATTTTTACTAGAAAAACAGCACCAAAGATCTCCCATGAAAGAAAATACTAATGTCAGAACCAGCAATATAGTCTTTTCTGTACAGCAGTGATAATAGACTTTCTTTCCTTACTCAGATGATGAAAGGATAGATACATTCAAGACTGTAAAGTGCTTGCAGATGCTATGGTAACGGAAGGCTGACAAAATTCCTTATGCAGATTTTACATTTCACCAACCAAGGCCGCAATCTGAAAACCATTTATTTGCAAGTAGCCCTACTGGAATTGTTGAGAGAACTATCAAGGCAGTCTGATCAACCACGTTTCATTTTATGATTGCATCTCACCCTACATGGAGATATAAAGTTGTAGAAAATCATATATGGTACAGGGCTTTTTGGACTCTCCATCTTCAGGAAAGGGATCATATATGAATAAGTACCTTCCTCCAGACATTAATTTTGATATCATGGAGAATAATTTTGGTTAACTCTGAGCTTTGACATGGTAGCTGTCCACCTATAAAGTGGGACTTTTAATGTTAGGGAACATTCAAACCTTGAATTCCTCCACCTGGAGTCATTGATTCAATCCAGCAACGAATACTATGTGATGTTTCTATATGTATGGATTATCCCTTTGGGCTGACTCAAACAGGGCATATTCATAACTGTCATACCAAGTATGTTACAACCTATAATCAGGGACATATCCACAGAAAATGGTACTTGGGACGTTGAGATTGCCCCTATCTTTTAGCTTGTTCATTGTACTGATTCACTATGTCTCATTCCGCACATGCAGAATAATGCACTTTCAAACTGTTTCAGTGCTCTTTGAAGCTGTGCGGAATGGCAAAATCCACTTGCAAACAGTTGTGAAAGTGGTTTGAAAATGCATTATTTTGTGTGTGCGGAAGGGGCCTTTGTGTAATCTGCCTTGAGCCCCTGTGAGAAAGGCAGACTATAAATAACAAAACAAAATCCTTTAGCAGCCTCACTAAGAGTTTCACTCCCTCCTTTGACCCAAAAAATCCTTCATGGAGATGTTCAAGAGCAGTGATGCCAGACCCAATTCTGACAGGACTGCCCCTTTAAGAAATGCTGGTTTCTTTGGGCTTCAAGATGCATAGCCAGAACAAGAGTCCTTTGGATCAGGCCTCTCAGCAGTGGGAGTGATCCCTCTGAATGCTCCTGAGCAAAGCTTCAATGTGATGATGTCCTTGCTCCCTGCAGCCTTGAAGGAGGGATGGGTGAAAGAAAGGAACCCCCCTTGCACACACAAAAAATGTGATTCTGGAGGAGTAAGCCTTCTCCCTCCCTGCGAACTGATGGAAAGATCCAGATTGTGGCCCTGCCCTCTCCTTGAGGAAGGAGATGGCTCTCTCTTCTGGGGATCTTCCCACCCACTTTTGGAGGCAGCAGCAGGACATGGACCCCTGGAATCTGGGGATGCTGTCTTAGCCTGTCCAAGGCCAGAAAAGAAGTGGCCTTGAGCAACCTTTCCCATGGTGGGGGGGAGAGACTTGTTCGAGGGACTCAGCTTTAAGTGTGAATGAAAGAGTGGGAGAGAGAGCACGAATGAGGGTGGGAGCAAGTGAGCAAGAATGAGAGAGCAAGCAAGAGATGACCAAAAGAAAGAGAGAGCAACTGAAAGAGAGAGGCAGGCAGAGAGAGGCATGGGCAGCAGCAAGTGCTGTTGGCCCTGCTGCACCTTTTGGGTGGATCTTTCTGGGGTGAGATGGGGTGGCGGCTCTGTGCTGCCTGGTGCCCTCTTCAAGTAGTGCCTGGGGCATTCATTCCCCCTGTCCCACCCTAGCTTTGCCAGTGATATAGGAAATATTCCCTATCTAGGCTCCAAACGGCCCACTGCTCTGAATGTTTGGACTTTACTTTGACCATGGACCGGCTTCCCACAATCTCGCTTCTTGGCTACTCTCTCCTGGTTTGTCTACCCTGTGTTACTCGAATCTCTGGACTGTTTTGACTCTGTTTTCTGGACTCTCCCACTGGCTTGCTGAAACATCACCCTGTGTGCACATAATTAGCATGTCCAGGTGAAGTCTAGCACGTGTCCTGCAGGAACGTTCTGTGCCATCAGAATCCCTGCAGTTCTGTTCCACATGCCTTCCTTAGCTGAATTGGCTTAACTTTGATAAAGGGATAGAGAAGTGTAATAAAGAAGTATAAGTTGCAGATAGGTTATTAGAGGCCAGGATTTAGACCCATCCAAAGCTCTTCCACCACCAACATTTACACTGAATTTTAATTGTCACATGTGCTAAAATTTCAACTGCTGAATCACTTTGGCAATCTGTTTTTGGGTTAGAAAAAACATGAAGAAAAGTCTGGACTTATACTCTGCTTTTTTCAAGTGTAAGGCATCTCAAAATGAGGTACAAAGTCCTTCCCTTCCTCTCCCCGCAACAGACACCTTGTGAGGTAGCTGGGGCTGAGAGAGGTCTGAGAGAACTGTGACTAGCCCAAGGTCACCCAGCTGCCTTCATGTGGAGGAATGGGGAAACAAACTCAGTTCTCCACATTAGAGTCCACCACTCTTAACCACTACACCACACAGGACAAAAGCATTATTAGACAATTTATCATACCTTAGTGTCCTTCTCATCTCTCAGAGCTACCTACAGAGTCCAAAACAGTTAAATGCCACACAGATTGGGCTACTCCTGGTTTCTATTTAATGTTAGTGAGCATATCAGTGGCATTAACTACAGTTTGCAAGTTAGCACTAACAATGATTTGAAAAATATTTTATTTTTTTACTCTCATGGCAGAGGCTGGTTACAGAAGTCTCACAAGAGGTCACAGCAAGTTCACAGTACATTGATTCATAAGAAACAGACAGGTGTCATAGCACCAGTGAATGTTTTGTGTGAGGAACCATTGGAAAGACATGATGACCTCTTTGCATAGCATTATGTAAATGGTTGGTGTTTGTGCTGCAGAATGTCAGACTCTTTATGTTCTCTTTGCTACCACAAAATCTGCCCAATATTGGTGTACATGAAAGCCACAACTGTACAGCTATAATTAATGATTATAGAATGAGGAGGCAGGAACAGAAGGAAACCAAAAACTCTGTGGAACTCTTGAGTGAAGCTCAAAGTTCAACCAGACAACAGTTGAAGAAGTTATTTCTTGCCACCAGCTTTTGTTAAGATGGCCACCCTTCTCTGGAGAGGGAAGGAGTTGTGCCATCTGAGTGCCGTTTCAAATGCTATATTGAGATGGAATAGCTGGGTTAAGTTTTTAAGTGTTTTAATTGCTGTGAGTTTAAATTAAAGTATATTTTCATTGTTATAGGGCTTTGTAAATGTTGGAAACCGCACCGGGCTTGGAGGGGTGGGATCCAAACCTAGTAAAATAAAATAAATAAAATAAACTGGGGATGCTTCACAGCATTTTTCTTTATGGACAAAACATTCACCCTTGCATCTTAATAGGAGTTTGGAGCACCAATGTTGCTCCCTCTTCATGTATGTTGTCTTGAATGTGCATACATCATGCATGCTGGGCTAAAGAGGCTATGAACTGCATCAGGGAAGATGATGAACACCATTGTGAAACAGTCACATAATTCCTTCGTACATGCACAGCTTTCCAAACACTTCTGAAACCTTTGCAATAATGCAGCATGAGAGGACTGAGTGGCTTTGTGAAATGCTCATGTGGCAATTCAGAAGTCCCACTGCTGTATTCACTCATGCTCATGTGGCCATCGTACTAGGCCTGTTTGGACATAGGATTGCACTCCCCCATCAACACCTTGTCAACAAAGTAAATAGTTATGTGGGTGACATTTTGTTCAAATGACATTTTCAAGTGTGATGAGTGGAATATTGTGCGGGGGTGGGGGGGTGGGGATGCTGGGCTCAAATGCACTAATTAAAACACCAAAGCACAAGTTGAAGGAGAACAAGGCACAGCACAAAAAAAAGCTGAAGATCAAACCAATAAATGTTATGGAAGTAATCAATGTCCTTGGTTCCTGAAGCTTTCATGTGAAAGACCAAACAGGTGCGTTATTGATAGAACTACACAAATGGAACTCTTCGGCTCTCTCTGACTCAACAGATACCATTGGTTAACCAATTTGACTCACCTACAGGGATGCAAAAAAATCAAAGCTTGGAGACATTTTATGTGTTCAATGGGAACCACATTTTTTTCTATATATGCACATATTGGGTTTGATTGTTTCCAGTTGCGTGAATACCGGTGCTAATTTTATACTGTCATGGAAATATACGCATTCTGTTTGTAATTTTGGCTCTAAATGTTTAATCTTTTGAACTCTTAATGCAGTCTAGTGCCTGTGCATATTTTTTTGTTATTATTGTTCCCATAAAAGTAGAAAAGAAACTGTAAGTCTTAACACTTAAACCTGAGAAACATGGCATTACTACAGTGTTTGCATTATTTTTAGCTCCCTAATGGTTCTCAAGCTGAAAAATAAATATAAGCTAAATCTGAAAATATGAATTTTTGTAAAGGTAGAAATGTACATTAAAGGTAGAAATGCAACAAGTGCTGGACAATTTAATAAGGGAGAAGCATGTTCTGAGAAGGAGCAGCCTTTCACCAGGAAAAGCGTAACTCTTTCCCTACCTTCTAATTGCCACCTTGCAAAATGCCCCCATCTTGTAGTTTTAGAAATTGTTTTCTCTAACAGGGCTCAAAAACATTGTCTCCAGACTATGCGAGTGATTTGCAGTAGGAGAAATCAACAGGCATGTGCAGGAGGTTAGACTACACTTTAATTTACCTGCCAATTCTCCTGTGAGGACGCTGTGGCCCCTTCTCATCCACCCTGTCACATTCCATTTGGCCCTTCCTCTGTGGAGCTCATACTATGAGTCTCATAGTAGTGCATATAGTTTTCTCTTTCTCCATTTTATATCCGTATTACCTGTTGATCCGCCCCCCCGCCCCAAAGACAGAACCCAACAGGCCCACAGTCACCCAATAAGCTAAATGGCTGAGAAGAGACCAAACCCCATATCTCCCTAGTCTGACACTCCCTAGCCTGACACTCAAAACCCACCCCGAACTACAGTACTGAGAACATTTGTCTGCTGTGAACATGTGGAATTTCATCCTGAAACAAGTTTGACTCTTGAAACATTAGTGTTGGAAATATGTTCAAGGCAACCTCTTCACTCATCCCTCCTGCCTAATTTTCCACAAAGATACCTGTCCATCTTTGCCTTTGACAACTTAACAGAGACAGGTGTTGGATACAAACAGCTAAGCGGCATGCTTTAGTGCTTTCCTTCCGACCATGAAAAATTACACTGAAGAAAAGGCAGAAAGCTCAGTTTTGTCACTGACTATCACACGACTCAAGCAGCCTTACAACTGGCATTGTCACTTGTAATACTTTAATTTACCCTGAAATCCTTTGATAAATAGGATTCCACTAACTACTTCTTGTCACTACAAATGCTCATATCAAGGCTTTTCTCTGATTCGTTTATTGTTATTACTAATAAGGATGTTCTGTGTATTCACAAAACTGGGACAGTTTGTAAAATGAGAGCTCCTTAATAAAAAAAAGGCCTGTGTACTTCAGAATCATCAACATTCTCTGTATTTCCTTGCCAAAGTAACTGAATTAAGACTCTACCCAACAGAGAAATCATGCAGCAAGGTCCTGATACTTAACACATTGTTTTCTCTATGGATACAAAAGACACAGCAATCAACATATAATTAACCCAGGGTACTTGTTGCTAGAGGATACTGTAGAGGAGAATAGCTAAATAAGATTCAGGAAAGCATTAGTTGCTATATGAATTGCATCTGCCGTTTCTTTAGATGGGATAAAGCCATGGGGCTTATTAGGCTCCCATATTTAGAGGAAAGTATATCCAAAAGAAGTATATTCAAAAGAAATGATGTATTAGTTACCCTGTTGCAAGACTGGTTTAATAGAAAACTTCTCAATTTAATTTGCAGAGGGCATAGTCAAAAGCTTGTAGCACCCCTCCCCTTTTTGATAATTTGTGATATTAACAGATTTGAAGACAGGAAAGCAAGCAGGGTGGGTGTTGACATCTCTCTCTCTCTCTCTCACACACACACACACACACACACTTCAATTGTTCAGTTGTTTTGCTTCACAACAATCAGATGTACACTGTCATTGACATTCAAATGCAAAGATACTATTGTGTCCAAGAAATGTGTAGGCCTTGGGAAATACAGAATAGGAACAGTGGTAGGAGTAGTGATTTAGAGTAGTTTTTCGATTATAGCCTAAAGGTAAACAATGAGAAAACACTATTATTTTTCATGCTGTCTCTGGAGTGACATCAGGGAATACGACTGCCTCCCCAGCTCTCATTTGCAAGTTTCTTCCAGTATTTTCTTTTAAGATCACATATAGCCCCACCTTCCCCACTCGGTGAAATATGCAGTTTGGTACCAGAACAGCAATGTTTCTATAAATTCTGGCCTGCTACATTCTACACAGATTTTAATGAGTTTTTTATCTTTATTATGTAAAACAACAGCACTTACGCACAAAGACTGCTCATTTTGAATCTTGAATTTACCACCTGTCTTTGCCTACAATGGAAGGCATGTCTGATGAGCAGGAAGCTGTCCTGCCCCGAAAGGAAAATCATCTACTCAGATGAACCCATAGAAGTGCTGCTCCAGTATCCAGTATCCTTTTTGTAGGGAGATGGCATGTTGGATAGAACACAAGAGAAGAGTAGGAGTTGAGTTCTGTCTCAGGGAAGAGAATAGCTTCCCTGCTCAGGACATAGTGAGACAGCTCAGGTTTGGCTCAGGACATAGTGAAGGGAAATTCAGCCTGGTAGTGTGGCAAAATGGTTTGGCTTTATCCAGGGGACATATGTCCTCAGGTGGCCGCCATTTGGTCATGTGGGGGTGGAATAACCCCCACGGCCCACAAGCCTGGACTGCACTTGCTGCCTGTGGCTGGTTTGGCTTCAGAGCGCCCGTACATGCTGCCTCCCTGCGAGCCCGCCACGCTGCCTTTCAGGCTTCTGGGTAAAAATGACAGCTTTGGACTGTGTCCAGGGGCGAGCGATGTGGCCGTGCCCAGACTGTGTCCCTGGGGAACAGGCCTGCTAACCTGGCCCCTCCTGGGGAACCCAGAGCAGCCCATGTCAGCTTCGGCCAGCCCAACAGCCTCGCCAGCAGGCCAGGCAAGCCCCAAAGCCTGCACTGAAACTGAAGCAAGGCTGGTGGGCTCAGGGAAGGTTGGGGGAAGCTGCTGGCTCCGCTTGCAAGTGGCCCCTACCTGGCTGGGTGGGGACTGCAATGATGAGCCATGCCATGGCTGTGTCCCCAATGGCCCAGCCGGGTGGGGCCCCGAGGGTGGGGCCAGGGAGAGCCCTGGACCACTCGGAGGTGGCTTGGCTCTTGAAACATTAGTGGCAGGGAGGCAGGGTATTGCTGCCAGGCTGGGGGCGAGATAAGGGGGAGGGCATAAAAGGCAAGAGGAAGGAAATGGCTGGGGGATGGGGGGAGATGGAGGAGAGCATGGATGAGGGGGAATGAGGGGGAATGAGCGTGGATGAGGGAGAAAATCTGAGCTTTACGCCACAGGCTCCATTTTCCCTAGATACGCCTCTGGGTCTATCTCTGAGACAAGAGAGTGCTCACTTGTAAGGCATGTCTCTGGTGATGAGTAGACCTTGTACAATTTAGTCTGACTCTGGGGAAAGGGTAGGCTGTTGTAAGTGGAATCCTGTGTGTGAACGAGGATCCAACCTAATGGCTAGTCAATAACAGTCTGTTTGTGCCTGAAAGAATTTTAAAAATTTCCAACTACTCTCTGAAGTAACAATCAATTTAAATTTTTTGTGACTCAGCCAAGTTTCTACTCTGTCTACCTGGCCACCTGTGTTGATAGTTTGTTCTTTTAAAACCAATCTGCTTTTATATTAATCCAACCTCAGTGATCTCAGTAATTTCCTTTGGTACCAAAAAGTTTATCTCACAGCAGCAAATCCAAAGTCTATACACTCACTACCCATAGAACCCCTGGAAACTGAGGGAAAGGTTTATAGTTTAAAATGAGCCTAGATCTCAAAAATGTTAGGAGACTGAGTTTGCCATAGCTTCACCCCAGAGAAAACCAAAAAAGGCATGAGTGTATCCCCTCAGTAGGAAAGAAATACACGGGGCATAACTCACCCCACACTGCTGTTGCTGCCTGGGTGTGGGAAGCCAAAGGGCCACCCCCTTCCCCTGCACCCAGCTTCTCACAGTAATGTCATGTCAACCTAAATTATGTATGTCAGAATGTTCACCCTTTGAGAGGTGAAATGCATCAACCAATGCTAAAGAAGAGCTATCATATGAGCATGAGCTCAGTAGCTTTTCCTTGAGATATCACAGCCCATACTGATGACGGTGAGAATGATCTACACCAGCAGAACAGTAGTCAGAAGTAGACTTTGTGTCCTATCTTTTATTCTACTCAATCTAAAAATTGAGAAATTAAGACATAATGGAACTGATTCTAGTGTAGGAAGGAAGGAAAAGTAGGAGAATGGTTTTTTTTTTTAAGGGCACTTGATGCTTTTACACCATTTTAGGCCTCAGGGTTAGTCATCCAGTTTTTGACAAATTTCTGAATATCCTATTCTGCCATTTGATGAAACTCTTAACTAAGGCTTTGTTGGGTCTGCTTGTTTTATTTTATTATCTTATCTTCAGGTTGCTTAGAGTGCTCTCTTTTTACTGCTTTTTTTTTCATTTTGCCATTCTTAGTATTGCTGTTTGGTTTGAGACTTGCTTTGCATTTTTTTTTTAAAAAAAATATTGTAAACCATTCTGGAAATGTTACCTATGCCCTACTCCCCAGTATATTTCAACTAGATACCCCATGTGGTAAGGAAATATTCAGATGGTGGAGATCTAATGGATGTGAATGTAGATCAGGGATTTTAAGCTCATTTGTATGGGATTGATGGAAAGGCCAGAGATATAGCTAATGGACAGGGACTGGCTGTGGTTCAGTGGAAGAGCCTCGGGTTGACACAAGGAAGATCCAGGTTCAGTCCCTGGCCCCTCTGTCTCTGTCTGAGACCCTGGAGAGCTGCTACCAGTCTGAGAAGACAATAATGACTCTATAATGTGGTCCTATAAACGTAAGATAAATGTTACCCTTTCGCTCATGTGAATGAAAAGGCTGAACCACTCTGCGTAAACATCAGAGAACATTGCATATTAAAATGGTAACAATTACTGGCACTATCCCAGCCACTATAAGTACTTTATTATTATTTAATTCCATAGATCAATACATCTACACTTCAGTGGTCTGGACCCCATTCTTTAAAGCCAAGAAGAGATTCTTTGTATTTTTCTCCTGGGATCCTAGATTATTTCTAGATGTTCCAAAAATGAAGAATCTCATTGGCACATTGATCTCTGTAGCCTCATGTTTGCCTTCTGCCTTGACCCAGTGATTCCAGTTTTCATTAGTCTGGAGACAGGTGATTTTCAGAAGAGGGACAGGTGCAGCTACACACGTGCTATGTCCAGATGCATAGGCAGCTTCCCTGTCTTCTCCCTTATGAGCTGGGTAAAGATGTTCAAAGTGTTTAGCACAACATGCTGTGATGATGATGTAAGGGTGGGGTGGGGGAGTTCTTCATGTGCAAATCTAATTAATCGCAAACAAACTCGCTCCAAGGCAGGTAATGTGTTGAAGGAATGCATTTAAAAGCTAGTAGGGCTTAGTCACTGCCACAAGGGGACAGCACGCAGTCATGCTAATAATTCCCTGCATGAGATTTGCAGTGGTATTTGGTAGTTTTTAATAGCCTGTAAATTTGATACTGGTAGAAACGAGGTTTTGTGGAAGCCAATTGCTCAGTATTGTTGGTTGCCATAACAGAGCTTAGAGCTGATATGCAAACGATAGAAGTGCCCCTGCTAAAAAAAAAAACTTTCATGCAGCTTCTTCAACGTCTTAAAAGAACCAATGAGATAAACAAATTGCTTTTAATTCAGAGTTGATTCAGTCTGAAGAGTTAGGCCTGATATCCACAAAATGCTTTGGCATTATTAACTAGAGGCATGCCCTCTAACCCCGGCTTCCTGCAGGTAGATAACATCCTCTCTGTTCCATGCAGCAAGCCAGATCTAAATTCATTGCAAGGCAACATGACCCTCCAGAGCAACAAAATGAAATGCCAAGAGCCAATCCAGGTGCACTTTAAGAAATAATGGCTTTGTGAAATAATGAAGCATACAGGTGGTAGAGAATTCCCTCTGTTATTTATTTTGGCATTATATTACACTCATGTCATGCTTTCCTTGTATTTTCAGGGCAAATTGGATATGGTATCGACAACACATTTGGGGGCAGGATGCTGAACCATATTTGGTCGCCCTCAAACCGATATTTCATAGCTTTAGCAGCACTGAGGACTGATCTATGCAGTGCTAGAAGTGGGGATGCTTCTCACATCTGCTTTCCCTGGAATGCACATCCGATCCAAGCCAATTATTTATGCCATTCACAGTGCCATCCTAAGCAGAGATACACCCTTCTTAGCCCATTGGCTTCTATGGACTTAGAAGGTTACAACTCTGCTGCTATACAGTTTTTCCCCTTGACCTGAAAATGCCCACAAGGCTCAGTAGGGCTAAATTTGTATTTCCCAACAATTGCTTCTCTCACTACACACCCATATTGTTCCCCAGGATCCCCTTTTGCTTAGGAGTGGCAAATAATGCAAATCAGTGGATTGTCTGGGGAAGAAGGAGGCAGGGAAATTCCATCTTGCTGATGGAAAATGTAGTCTGGATTCAGTTCCATTATATATAAGCAGCAGAGTACAATTGAATGAAAAATTAAAACAACAAAACCAACACAAGCAGGACTCTTACCACTAAACTACACTTGTACTATTTAACTTTATTGTGTGTATGTCCACAGGTAAGAAAAGGCACCAAAAGTTATGAGGGATCATTGGAAGTATGTATATTAAACACATGTGCAGAAAACTGGCACCAAATAGAACAAGGGACATTTGATCAGTTTGGAGAAAACATCCTAAAATATGGGTTGTATGCTTAGAAAATGTTTATGCTCCAGTGATGCAACACATGCAAACAACAAGGTAAGAATTAAATATATTAAAACACGCCATAAAAACAAGCCAGAAACATTAAAAAAAAATCACAAAACAATATTCAGCAACTTAAACTAATATCCATGAAACAGTCTCCAGGTGAGAAGCAGACCATAAAAATAGCTTTGAAAGTCCTGGATGATCCAGGCTAGCCTGATCCTGCCAGATCTCTGAAGCTAAGCAGAATTCACCCTGGCAAGTATTTGGATGGGTCCATGGCACAGATGGCCCAAGGGAGGCAGGCAGGCAATGGCAAACCAGAATTAGTGTCTCCTGTTTTGAAAACCTTACCAGAGGTCACCATAAGTCAGATCATGTGATTTGACACTCAAAAAGAAAAAAAAAGTAAAGGGAAAGGGAAAGGATGTTAAGAGCCATTTAGATACAGGAATTCAACAACTAGGAAATGTTTAATTTGCAGAAAAGCACGTCATAAGAGCTCAAGTCAGTAAGGAATGGATAGAAGAAGAAGATGCAACCATTCAGTTGAGGGTCTAGATTAAAAGAAAGGTTTTGGCCTTGTGCTTCAAGGACAATAAGTATTGGTGGCACACATTTGTGTTTGTGCAGGGGCAGCTTTATCCATTGGTATCTGTGCCAGGCTGGGAGGAGGGCCTTGACCCCACCAAGCCCCTGTCCATATAGTGGAGGGTGGAGTAAGAGGAAGAGATGGTGGCTACACAGCTGGCTGCAGCTGGCCACTGCACCATTTGAGCAGGTGGCCTGGCAGGCTCCACACTCATGCCCGCCTACCTGGCACCAGGTGAGGGATACCCTTTGCTTGAGCCTGGGGTGGCACAAGGAAGATTGGTGGCGATAGTGATTCTGGGGCCTCATCTTGGACTTTGACCCAGAGGCCCAGAATTACAAAGACCACGCTGTGCTTGTGACATAGCAGTTGTCACCAAAATCTCATTTTTTCAATATGCATACCCATTTTTTTTTCCAATGCATGTGGATATTTTACTGCACTATCCCAAAAGCTTCCAGTTACATCAAAGGAAAATACCTACAAGCCTTAAAACAGGCCTTGGAACTGACATACTTGCTACCCTCTGCCAGGAATCAGCCCGTATAACATCTACTCATACATCAGCCTTCTGAAAATGGCACCTCAAACAGACCTTTGCAAAAGCCGGGTCACTTTTGACATAACCCACTAATAATTACTATGAAATCCTTGACAATGTTTAGAGCAGTTCACTCTGTGCTGATTACCTCTTGGATGATGCTCTAGCTGCTTCCAGATGGGAGTGGGAAAACACATTCCTGTCATGACAACTGCAACAGCATATAGCACTACCAGGTTTCCCACTCCCATGGGAGACATCCTATCAGCAGCCTCTGTTCCCAGCAACTACTTGGTAGGGCAGTGGGGAAAAACTGTGGGAGAACATCACTTCCACAAGATGCTGTCACTTCTGGGTTTGCACAGGAAGTGATGTTGTGGTATCAGAGCGATGCTGATTTACATGTCCTCAGTCCCATCATCTTCCCATGACGGGCTGGCAACACTAAACAGCAAGCGATTCAGCAGCAGATAGAAACAATACCCTCATGACCAGGTCCTGTACCACTCACTCTGCTTCTGACCCTGTCCCCGGCTTCCCCTTGTCATGCTTGTACATTGCACATGGGCTATCATAGACCAGAACTCTTCCTTCAGATGCATTAAAGGATGTTTGGTACAGCAATGAAATCAGTGGTGGGGTCCAAAAATTTTAGTAACAGGTTCCCATGGTGGTGGGATTCAAACAGTGGCATAGCGCCAATGGGGCTGGGTGGGGCACGACGGGGGCGTGGCTGGGCATTCCAGGGGCGGGGCATTGCTGGGCGGGGCTGTGGCAAGGACGCAGCCACTGCTCCGGTCCTTGGGCGGGAAATGCTTGCAGGCGCAGGCTGCCACGCACGCCGGTGCACCTCCTGCTAGACTGCTTCAAGTTCTGTGCGCTACTGCTGAGAGGAGGGGCGTAACTAAGGCAAAAATCACGTGGCAAAATCACCAATTAGTCACCCCCTCTCGGCACACACAAATAATTAGTAACCTACTCTCGGGAACCTGTGAGAACCTGCTGGATCCCACCTCTGAATGAAAGTCAGACTGAAAGTCAGGATTGGTTCGGACTGATTGTGGAATTAATCCCCCACAGTGTCAACTGGCGCAATAAGGATGGAAGCTTCTACAGCCGCTTTCAGTCAGAAAGGGATGCAAGAAGAGGAATACTTTGTCAAAACCCCCCCCCCCCCGGTCCTCACCCCCCAAGCAGTAGTTCTTTCAGTTGTGTTTTAAAAATGGAGCACACATTGAGATGCTGTGAGATAAGAAAAGCTGGGGTAAAATTTAGACACTGTGAACTTTATGACATCTCTGTGATAAATATTCCTAAACCTTTCTGGACAACTGAAAAATGTAAGCAAACAACTGAAACTGAAGACATCTCAACCCCGAAGCTTCTTTTACGTGGACCCACAGTCTCTGACATTTTTCTCACTCATGTTTTGAATTCTGGAAGGCCTTTGAGGATGTGTTAGGATTTTCCCCCTCCTAATCTTCCAGGGCTCTTTGTTACTGATCTTAGAGCCACTATTCTTCTTCAAAAACATCTTCAAAGCGGGGATGCAAAGGGAAATTGCTGAATTAACATTTATCAAGAATTTCAACGGCAACTCTCAGTCAGGCTTTAACAGGGACCTGTCATTTCTGAGCCAGTATAGGTGCGTATCTTGCCCCTTGTGGATGTTGATTATTACAGCTATGCTTCTGTAACTTCCTACTGCATCTGCTTATCTCCTTTCATCCTGAACTAGGTTTTACATTTTGATTATCTAATGGCAGCTGAAGAGTAACATTCTGCTGCACTCTTTCAATTTGATCTTGTTTTGAACTAGTCTTTTTTTAAAAAAAACCTGAAAAAGTGAGTTCCAGCTCACAAGGGTTTCTGCTGGAATAACTTTTTAGAGTTTTTAAGGTAGTAGCCCAGGACTCCTGGATTGTTTTGACTGGGGTTTTTTCTTTCAATCCATAGCTATAGTACTGCTAGGTTTTAGCTGCTTTTTAATATGATCCCCCCCCCCCCGATATTCTGGTTTTGCTGCTTTTTACTCTTTCCTAGCTTGGGGGGAGATCTCAGAAACTAAGCAAGGTGAGCCCTGGACAGTATTTGAATGGGAGATCTCCCAGGAATACTAGGGCCATGAAGTGGAGGCAGACAATGGCAAACCACCTCTGAACATCTTTTGCCTTGAAAACCCTATGAGGTCACCATAGGTCAGGTGTGACTGGATGGCCAGAAAAAATGGGTTTTACAGTGTTCAGTGCTGTGGGAATTGTAATGGTGACACTGGTCTACTCCAGGGATTGCAAGAAACTGCAATTTTACTGTGGAGTTTCTGACAGTTTGTAGAGAACAATGACATAACTTCTGAGTCCCCCCCCCCCCACAGAAATGACATCACCGTGTCATCCACTCCAGTCAGTTTCAGACTCCTAGACTGTACCGCAGGTTCAACAAGTATGGGGACCCCGATCTAGAACACTTTATGCATACCGCCTCTGAATAGGAAGATGCTTTTTTTCATCCATCCTGGCTAATTGATTGAACAATCCTCTGTGAATTTATCCAGTCACAGTTTGCCACTTCACAGATTCCCGAAACCGCAACACATTTTTAACGTTCTTTTTGAAATGGCAATTCTTCTGAGTATTATTTGGTGATATGTCTAAATACATAATACATAATTTCCAGGTTAATGAACTGAACATTCCTTTTTTCTCCCTCTCTGAATCATCACTCCAGACTGTCAAAACACAACATCAGCTACAAGCTGTTCATATATTTAAACTTTTCTTTCTGCCACTTCTTTAATGGAAGCTGAGATTTTGTAGCTTTTGCAAATTCAGTTTGTTTAGAATGTACGGAATGGTTAGCCCTAAATATGTTTGGGCTGCAAGTGATGGGTTTAGGTATTTCCCTGGAGTGCATATATTTCTCCAAGAGCTCTGGCTTTCCAAGCTACATGTCCCCCTGAGGATTTGTTGCTATTCTAAGAATGATTATTCCAACCCACACTGGCAGAAGACAGAAACAGAAACAGAGATTGTGATGTTATTAAAATAGTGTTAAGAGTCCATTTTGAAATAATAAAAAGGAGGAATGTGAGAGCCAGGGTGGTGTGGTCATATTAAATCTGAGGACATCCAAGCTCCCCCCAACCCAAGTCTAACCTACCATACAGTCTGTGCAACCCTCAAGAATTACTCTAGTCTAAGCCTATTGATTTCAATGGGCTTAGACTGGAGTAACTCTGTACAGGATTTCACAAAGCGTTGCTTGTTAGGATAACGTAGTGGAACAATGTATGAGCTCTAGGCAGTAAGAATGAGAGCCAAGATGAGTTATAAGAGAAAAATTGAAGATTATTTTAATAATAACAACATGAGGCAGGTGTGGCAGGGAATTCAACAAATTACCAACCATAAACCAAACAATGACATTTCTGTGGATGGGGATTCTTCTCTGGCGGAGGAGCTAAATCACTTTTTTGCCCGCTTTGAAACAGGTCTATCAGAAGGAGATGACACACAGCCACCAGGTGATTGCAGCTCACACCTCACTGTGGAGGAACATGAGGTGAGGCAAGTTTTGAGGGCTGTGAATCCAAGGAAGGCTGCTGGACCGGATGGTATTCCCGGTCGGGTGTTAAAGCGAATCGCTTAACCAACTGGCTGGTGTTTTTACTGGGATCTTTAATCGATCTTTATCCCAGTCCACCATTCCATCTTGTTTGAAAGCTTCCACCATTGTTCCACTACCAAAGAGATTTCCTGCTGACAATCTTCAGGATTATAGACCAGTGGCACTCACCCCCATCATCATGAAGTGTTTTGAAAACTGGTCCATAGGCATATTAGTTCTTGCCTTCCAGATACATTTGATAAACATCAGTTCGCATATCGGACTAATAGATCTACGGAGGACGCCATTGCCATTAGCCTCCACACAGCTTTGACGCATCTGGAACAGCAGGGGAATTATGTGCGAATGCTCTTCTGCGGACTTTAGTTCCGCATTTAATACAATCTCGCCACAAAGACTGGTGACAAAACTTGTGGATCTTGGACTCTCACATTCAATCTGTTTGTGGATTAGGGACTTCTTGTCTGGACGTTCCCAGAGGGTTAGACTGGGAAATCGGGTTTCCTCAGTTCTTACTCTAAATATGGGAACGCCACAGGGCTGTATGTTGAGCCCTTTACTGTTCACCCTTTATACATATGATTGTACTCCTGTCTATCATAGTAACACCATTATCAAATTTGCTGATGACACAACGGTGGTGGGGCTCATCTCTGGAGGGATGAGTCTGCCTATCGGAATGAAGTGGACCGACTGCTCTCATGGTGCAGGGAAAATAACCTGGTTCTTAACACTAACAAGACAAGGAGCTCATAGTGGACTATAGAAGGAATAGCTCAGAAATTCAGCCCTTGACTATAAATGGAGATCAAGTGGAGCGGGTGGCTAGTTTTAAATTCCTGGGCGTTATGATTAAAGAGGATTTGACCTGGGGAGTACAGACTACCGCGGTGGTTAAGAAAGCCCAGCAAAGACTGTACTTTCTGAGACTTTTAAGGAAGCAACAACTAGATGGAAAACTTCTGGTGTCCTTTTTACCGCTGTGCTATAGAGAGCGTCCTAACCTACTGCATCTGTGTATGGTTCTCCAGTTGCACAGTGGCGAATAGGAAGGCGCTCCAAAGGGTGATCAATACTGCACAAAGGATTATCGGCTGCCCTCTCCCCTCCTTGGAAGAAATCTATAATGCCCGAAGTCTAAATAAAGCCCAAAATATTCTAAGGGACCCGTCTCATCCAGCACACTCTCTTTTTAAACTGCTACCATCTGGCAGACGATACAGGGCCCTCAGAACTAGGACAAAGAGGCTTAGAGACAGCTTCTACTCTAGAGCTGTGGCTATGCTAAACTCCGCTGCTTCATATTGATGTATTTGGGGCTATGTAGGGATGGGTGGAGGATGATGATGTATGAGTCTGAAATTGCATGAGTCTGAAATTGTATGAGTCTGAAATTGTGTGCATCGAGGAATGCTGCTGTAAATTTCGTTGTGCGTGCACAATGACAATAAAATGCTTATGCTTAATGGAATGGAAAAATTACAAAAAGATTAAAAAATCTTCCGGGAAAAATGTCATGCACTCCATTTTGTAGGTGGGGAAACATTGCCAGGAAAATGAAAACTACTTGCCTAAGACTACCCCTTCACACCCCCAACCTCCATTGAAGTCTTGAATGGACCATAGAAACCAAATTGCAGTGTATTTTACAGATATCCTGTGGCTGAATGGCAGGTGCAGTAACAGAATGCTTTGGAAGATGCTGACTATTTTGGAATGAATTAAGTTGGAATCAAAGTCTCAGGCAACTAATAGGGTTTCTAGGCGGTGGAGTGCATCTTGAGCCCAAGGCCGACGCCACTTCTGATGGGTGCATTTTACTCCACGCTATGTCACTCAACTTTGCCTTGGCAGTGAACTCCATGTTCAAGAGTGCAGTTGAAGGCTGGTGATGGGAGCTTGCCCATTCGCAGTCTCCATGTGCCACACCCAATCTTCACATGAAGATGTGAGCAGCAAGGGCCTGTTTGAGCCCAGCTAAGACCAGGCTTAGAGCTAGATCCAGGCCGAGCCTCAGCCGAACTCAGACTGAAGCCAGCTGCTCTCAGTCATTCTAGCTTTATACTGTTGGTTCCACCTTCCAAGCTCCACCTTACCAGAAGTGGTGCTTCAGGTGTGGAGCCAACAGTAATACTGGATGCTCCAGAACAGCTGGCTTCAGTCTGAGCATGGCTGGACTGAAGCCAGGCTTGAATGGGCCCCTGTTGCTTCCCCCTGCATGTGGAGGTCACATATGGGGCCAGCCCCACACTCAACCTCTATGTGGAGAAGGGGTCAGGGTGAGCCAGCTTGTCTCATTTGCAATCTCTCTCCACCCCCAGCCACATGGAGATTGGGTGTAGAGTTGGCCCCACCCCTGACCTCTATGTGGGGGGAAGTGAGCCGGCTCATCCTGTTCCCAAGCATTCAACTGCAACCAGAAGGGGCAGGGCGCAGCTGGAGGGGGGGGTACCTGGGCTTGCCCTGGGAGCTGTTTTAGGTTGATATGCCCCCAGGCAACCTGGGATAAAACATGCGGTTTTAAAAGATTTTATTAGTGTTTTAAACGTTTTATTATTTTAGAAGAAGAGTTTGGATTTATACCCAACCTTTCTCTCCTGTAACGATACTCAAGATGGCTTACAAACTCCTTTCCCTTCCTGTCACCATAACAGACAGTGGGGCTGAGAGAGTTGTGAGAGAGCTGTGACTAGCTCAAGGTCACCCAGCAGGAATGTAGGAGTAGGGAAACAATCTGGTTCACCAGATAAGAATTCACCGCTCATGGGGAAGAGTGGGGGAAAATCAAACCTGGTTCTCAAATGGATTCCACATGCTCTTAACCACTATACCATGAAGGCTCTCAAAATTACAAAATTTGTATTCTGTCTTTCTTGACTAAATATGGATACTGAGGTAGCTAATGGTTAATAATATACATGATAAAATTGCATTATAAGACCATTAAAATCAACCTTAGATCATACATCATTACAACAATGTAAAAATATTTTTGAAGAGTTAAAATGCATAGAAAATATAAACATCTTGGTTAGGAATGAGGGATCATTGAGGGAATGCCAACCAAAACAAGAAATCTTCATTCACTGGCAGAAGATGGCAATAGAAGGGAACAGGAGAATTTCCTTAGAGAAATATTTCCAAATCTTTGGTGCCATGATGGAGAAGGCCCTCTCCAAGATTGCTACCCACCTAATTTCAAAAGGTGGGGACACCTGAAGCAGAGCCTCTAAAGATGAACGTGGTCAGACAGGTTCATGAGGAAATAGATGGTCCATTCAGTAATGTTGGTTCCAAAACATATCAAGCTTTAAATGTCAGAACCAGCACATTGGATGGTGCCTGGTAACAAATTGGAAGCTAGTGTAGATGCACCAAGACTGGAGCAATACAACCCACCCCAGTCAGCATCCTGGCTGCAGTGTTCTGTACTAATTGAGGTTTCAAAACTCTATTCAAGGGCAGTCCCACCTAGAGCACACCGCAGTAATATAATCTAATTGTAACTAGAGTATTCACAGCAGTGGCCAGATCTTTTGTGCCCAGGAAAGGCTTTAGCTGGCTAGTCAGTCAAATCTGATAAAAAGTATTTTCCACAAATGGAAGTCACTTATTTTGTTCATCCTTGACAGCTGAAGATTTGTTCTCTGGTATGACCCCCCTCCTACAAAAAAAAATGTTTGAATTATCTCTAGTCACATTCCTGGGTGCAAACAGCCTTTTTCCCCATAGCAATTTCTCCCCCTCCACCAGTGACTTTTGATATGGCAGTTGATTGGATAGAAAAGTTATCTTGGAAGGGAAGGGAATGAAATGTAACAGAGAGAAAGCTACCAAAGTAGAATTCTCCCCTCACTGATGTGTCAAGAGAGAGGGGCAGGCATCTCATCAATGGTCACACTCTGGCCCCTTCCACACAGAGGCGGAAGGGGTTGGGTTGGTGTATCCCACGCCAACCCGACGCCTCTGGGACCGTTCGCACGAACGGTCCCAGAAACGGCCAGGACGACGGCGCCGCGGAGCGCCGTCGCATGGCCGACCCGGCATGTCCCCGGCCGTCCGGCACGTCGCCGAGGCCTGGAGACACGCCCCCGGCCCTGCCGACTGCTCCAGCGTTGCAGGGCAGGGGGGCATGTCCCCAGGCCTCGGCGACACGCTGGACAGCCGGGGACAAGGTAAGTGCAGGGTGGGAGAGGGGGTGGAAGGCGCCTTGGAGCTGCTGCCGTTCACACGGCAGCGGCTCCAAGCCGCCGTTTCCCAAAAACCTCGCTGGGGAAGCGAGGTTGGGAAACGGCGGCTTCGCACTGATCGGGCGGTGTGAGGCGGCGTGGCTGCAAAGCAGCTGCGCCCCCTGTGCGAATGGCTCCCTGGGGACGGTGTTTTTGCCGTCCCCAGGCCGCCATATTCTGCCCGTGCGGAAGGGGCCTCTGAAACCTAACCAGACTTCAGATGGATTCCCATTACTGCCTCTTTCTGCCTAGTCCCTCTTACCAAGAAACTCCGCTAAATGCCAAACTTGAAGAGCCAAGTCTGTATTCCAAGGTCTATCTTTACTTTTCAAATCAGTATTCTCTTGGGAGGTGGGGGAGACACAGAGGAAAGAACAGAAAATAAACAGAGAAGGCACACTAGCCCCAGATTTCATCACGGGCACATTTGGTTGTTTTTATTCCTGAAGTGTGTTTAGTGGTGGAGACATATTGTACATTAAAACGAGTCCCCAGGACCCTAACGAGTTTCTAATATGCCCCATACTTCAAAGTTTTTCCAAAGAAGCCTGTAGCTTAGCAACGAAAGTGAATCCTTGATGAGAATAATCAGTATTTGTGTTGCAGTTTCAGGCATCCCTTCTTTTTATTCCACGCCAGGAAATCTGGAGCCAATGTCACTGGCACAGCAAGGAAGGGGTTCTGTTTAAAGCTATGATCCTATTGAGGGAGGGGGGCAGAAGCAATATGGAGGGACCATTTATCCCAGTGGCTTGGAATGCATCCTTGCAGCCAAGTGATGCTGCAGAAAAGGATCTGGTGCATGCTTGCAAAGAGAGCTAAGAAATAGGGAATGTGTAAGGTATGCTTCGGTCAGAGTACATTGTGAGAAATAACTGCTGTTACAAGACAAACCCATGGTGGGGAGGTTGGGGCTCTGTTTTAAGGTAATAGTGCCTCTACCCAGACTGCCAGTCCTTGGGGTGCCTAGCAGTGCCTTGTCAAAATGGAAAGCCCATTCTCTGCATTGGCTAGTGTACCCACAAGGACAGTAAAGTCTTATCTGAACTTTCCCTCACCCCTACCTGCCTTGCAACATACTTGCATCACACCCTTCCTAAAGGGATTAAAGCTAGCGCAATGCCCCTGCATTGTAAATCGTTTCCATCTCCAGCCCTGGACTATCTGCCCTGCGAAGACAAAGGACTTGTTAATGTATTTGCCCCAAGTGTTCCTTCCAGTATTGTGCTAACTTAAAAACGTCTTCATTTGACTAATATCTCTAACATAACAACCACCTTATTTACATTGCCATTGTTTTACAGCTATGATTGATGCAGTTCTCTGCCCACCTCTGGACACTCCCAGCATAGGCCATCAGGCTAAGCTCTCAAACCATTAGATTAATGATTCAACATTTAAGGTTAAGGTCTCTTCCGAGAAAGGCAAGATTCCCCTTTGTCCCAGGAGATTAAAGGCCACGCTGCATAACTCTGAGAATCATTTTTTTCCATATGAATAGCCCTCTCTCCCTATAGCCAGTGTTTACTATCTCTGGACTCCTCTCCGTCTGTTAATATTGTTCCCAACACGTTGCTATTTCTTCTGCCAGAGTTAAGTGCGGGTTGCTTAGCTCTGTTAATTACACCTTTCCACTATAACCCTAACTTCCCAGTTTCCTTCATCTATTCCAAACCTATCCTCTCAACACTGCTTATGTCCTAAGACTGTGTTCTGCTCCTTTGATTATTGTGTGCTTATGAATCCTATTTATCCCTGGATAAAACTGTTAACTTTATTTGTTCTGCAGATTTTTTGCAAAAGTTGACCTTGATATACGTTGGCAACAAAGATCTCAAGCTTGCCCAACCTTTGGCTGAACTAAGAAACTGCTCTTGCTAATTCCCTCTCTCTAAAAGAAACAGACTCCTACCACTTCAAATAACACAAAGGCCTTGTAGTGCAGTCAGTGAGTTGGCTGGTAATGGGAAGCTACTGAGCTTAAGTATTTCCACAATTCAGGTTGTATTGAGTACACCCATGTTTAACCCATGTATTTTGTCTGGTGGCATCATTTAAAATATGGTTTGAGATAAACATAATTGTTTTAAGTGGGTCTAACTTCCACAGACCTTTATGATTTCAGCCTTAAGTTTCACATTTTCCTTTCTAGTGATCACATTTCTAGCCTGCCATTTTTCCAGGGAGCACAGGGTTGTTCTCTCCTTCCTTTTCTGGAAATTGCAGTTTTGTGAGATGACCAGGGATTTCTAAATGACACATTACGACAAATCCTCTGTACTTAAATTCCCAGGATGTTTTGCAATGGCTGTGATTCATACCAATTCTGTAACTGGTTTCCTTTTGTAGCGTGGTCTGTGAGAGTTCCTAATGTTTGGGAACTAGCTGCTTCTGATCTCAGGAGATGGTTAAAAAAAATCTATGCTTCCTTGGCCCGCTAGTTCCCATCTGAGAGGAAGAAGCAGCTCTCTCTGAACAAATCTCATCAATCAGCAGAAAGGAGCATCTGTGTTCTAATGGCCACTTTCTAGCATCATGATTTTAGTTGACGCAAGGTGAAACAAGTTATTGCAAAATGCATCAAGTTGGCAGCATCTGTTGGACACTTTTCCAAAGCAGAGACCAATCTTGAAGTGGCTTCCAAAATGATCTGTCATAATCAATTGTCTTCCATTGACAATAGGAGACAAACTACTTTGGTATTGTGATATGTATCAGAAATGTACATTACTGACAGTGATAAGCTCAGTCTCAGTTTAAGGAGAGTTAAACCCATCCTAGATTATCATTAGAGTCCAAATACTCCCACAGTTTTCTTAAGCTTCTTCAAGTGCCTCCCTCCATTAAAGGTTTATTTTAAGACCACTGGTAAATATACCAACAATAAGCCTTAAATGCACAAATCTCAGGAATATAATGACTAAATTTCTAGTGAAATCAGGTTATTCCAAAGATTTTCCATATTACATGGTTTGTGGACTGAAACACTAAGTGATTTCCAGGTCAAGCTGTACTGCATCCAATATGCCACCAAATCTTATGACCTTGTTAAAAATGGCTCCAAGAGGCTCCATTCTGCAATCATAATATGCAACTTGTAAATTGCAATGGAAACGTACATATACTAATGGCCAGTTGATCTCATAGAAATTGCTGCTCCATCTGAGGCTCAGCAATATCCGTGCACAGAAGCCTTACTTGATGTTATACAAAATGATCATGTCAGAAGGAGAAACAGATTTTAGTGGCTATGCACAACACAACTTTTCCATGCTTGTGATTCTAGAGTAATCTCCCTGCAGGCCTACTTGCTTTGAAGTGTGCATCAAAAAAACAAGAAACCAGGACTGAAACAAAATTGACAACCTCACCTACAGAAAAATGGAGAAAGACATTGCCAGCCACACAAAGAGACAGAAGCAGAAATTCAGCAAAATCCAAAAACATCAGCACCAACAGAAACCCTCATTGGACACTTCAAGAATCATTATAAATTTGACTGAACGGCAACTTTCCAGTGATGAAACATCCATCCTGGCCAAGGGAGGCAATTTTGCTGTTACTCCCACCAGAGTTCCCGTGAAAGACATCATTGCAAACGTAGAATCAGCCATTCGGCATCTTCCAGAAGAGCAAGCAGAGGAACTAAGAGGAGAAACTGCAAGAATATTGCGAAAAGCAAAACTTCCCTCCAGTAATATTACACGAATGGAAAGAAATGCTATTAAGATTCTCAGCTCAGATCCAGAAATCATTATACTTCCAGCAGACAAGGGAAATGCAACAGTAATCATGAAGACTGGACAATATAAAGAAAAAATCAGAGAACTCCTGGATCCCACAACATACAAAAAACTGAAACAAGACCCAACCAAGAAAATCACTCGCCAAACCATCACATTGATTAAGAGCTCCTCCATTCAACCAGACACACGCCAATGACTCTGCAAATCAGAAGCTCTTCCACCCAGGTTATATGGACTCCCCAAAATCCACAAGGAATCCATCCCATTCAGACCTATTGTGAGTGCGATTGGTTCTCCCACATATGAACTGGCAAAATTTTTGACTTCACAGTTACAAAGCCACATTGGACACACAGCACATTATATTAAAGACTCAGCCCACTTCATCGAGAAAATTAGCAATCTCCATCTCAACCCTAGCGACACACTTATCAGCTTTGATGTTGTCTCACTGTTCACCAAAGTTCCAGTGAAAGACACACTTGCACTCATCGGCCAGATGTTTCCAGATGACATCACAGCTTTATTTCAATACTGCCTAACAACCAACTACTTCCAATGGGACAATGATTATTATGAGCAGACCGATGGAGTAGCCATAGGAAGCCCCTTCAGCCCAGTGATAGCCAATTTCTACATGGAACATTTTGAGAAACAAGCCCTCAAAACAGCACCCAGGAAACCTGCAACTTGGTTCCGATTTGTGGATGACAGTTTTACAATCTGGAGCCATGGTAAGGAGGAACTGCTGAATTTTCTGAACCACCTTAACAGCATCCACCCAAACATACAATTTACCATGGAAACAGAAAAAGAAGGGAAACTGCCTTTTTTAGACGTCTTGGTCTTTCGCAGAGCCAACCCCCATTTGGGCCACACAGTATACAGAAAACCAACACACATAGACCGGTATTTACATAAAAACTCCAATCATCATCTGCAACAGAAAAGGGGTATAATCAAAACTCTGACAGATCATGCAAAACGAATTTGTGAACCTCATCTCCTCCCTGATGAAATCAACCATCTAGACTGGGCTCTGCAGGCTAATGGCTACTCCACAACAGAAATCAGAAGAGCTTTAAGACCAAGAAAAACCCAGAGGACTGAGGAGAAACAGCCCACCACCGGAAAAATATTTCTACCATACATCATGGGAATCACAGATCAAATAGGGAAACTGATGAAAAAGCATTACCTACAGACCATCTTCAAACCCACCAGGAAAATACAGCAAATGCTACGCTCAGCAAAGGACAAGAGAAACCCCCCTCACTTCTGCAGGAGTATATCGCATACCCTGTAGCTGTGGAAAGGTCTACATAGGAACCACAAAACGCAGCATTCAGACCCGCATTAAGGAATACGAAAGACACTGTCGGCTTAACCATCCTGAAGAATCTGCAATTGCAGAACATGTGTTAAACAAAACTGGACATAATATTTTATTTGAGAACACTGAAATTCTGGACAATTCAGAAGCTTACTATGTCAAACTTCACAGGGAGGCCATTGAAATTCACAAACACCAGGACAACTTCAATAAGAAAGAAGAGACGTTAAAAATTAGCAAAGCCTGGCTCCCAGTACTTAAAAAATGGACTGATAACCCCATCCGCAATACAATGCACTCAACCACACCTTTGCATAGCAAGTTCCACTCAAACACTTAATGATTGGTTCCCCACCCTGGGACATGGACAATATACACCACTAAACTTTCCCTTCTCACAGAGGCCCCTTCCGCACACGCAGAATAATGGGTTTTCAAACCACCCTCACAACTGTTTGCAAGTGGATTTTGATATTCCGCACAGCTTCAAAGAGCATTGAAAGCAGTTTGAAAGTGCATTATTCTGCATGTGCGGAAGGACCCTTAGACACAGTGTGAAACAGACTTTTCTCTGTGATACACCTCTGAAGATGCCAGCCACAGATGCAGGCAAAACGTTAGGAAAACCCACCAGAACCAGTGTGCATCTCTTCATTATACCTGGACCCAAATCTTGGTTTGTCACCTAATCCCTGTGTGTTAACTAGCTGACTGCACCTCTCATTGAACTCAGTGCCTTTCCTAGCAGAATTACAAATTTCCAAGCCCACTGACTTGAAAGGACTTAGAAGGGCATAATTCTGCTCAGTGGTAAACAGATGGTCTACTTGATGCTCCATGTTTTATTCCACAGCTTGCTGCTACCAACCTAGAACAATTTTTAACCTTGCAAAGTTCCCTTGATGGAAAGTCATCTATTGCTGTCAAAAAGAAAAAAAATCATGTTCAACTGTAGTTGTACACAGATATTTTAGATTTGGTTACGTGATGAGGGACATGGAGGCAGCTGTCAGCACCGGTGTGATGTCACTTACAGAAAAGCCCTGGAAGTGATTCCTAGAATACATTTCTAGGATTCACTGGAAACTTTATGGTAAAACATTGTTTTTGTGGCTTGCTTCAGACATAACCTCTCTATTAGAGTTCACCATAGAATTTTTGATGAGTCCGAGGGAGATGCAATGTCACTTTCATGTTTGTTCTAGAACTGACATCACGCCAAAGGTCTGATGGCTGTTTTTTAAATTTTCATTTTGCTTTGAAATAGGAGCTGAGGGTAGGGGATTGACAACTGTATGTGTGACTGAGGGTTAACCTATTTGTGACCATCAAAGGCATGTTAAATTACATTATGTCCCTGGAAAGCCACTTGTGTATAGGGATAAATGATGTCTAAAGAAGCAAAATGAAGTGATGTTTAACCAATTACTGTGTGAGCAAGAAAGGTAGGTGAAGTTTCAATAGGTGGGAAATTTAGTTGTCTGTGTGAGTTTGGCCCTTAGTGTTCAAGGCCCAGAAAAAGACAAGGGATTACTATATCTTATGGGGACAGTAGCTGAAGCACTGTCAGCCAATGGGGCAGTATCATTGAAGAAAGAAGCTTCTCTTTTGGAAAAGTAATACAGACAAAAAATGTCTGATCAGACTGGAACGATATGTAGACATAATTTGCAGTTGTACAGTCACATCTGATCAAAATAGAAAAAAATCTACCAACTTATTCAGCTAGGGGAAAGCATAAAATTTTGCCATGATTATATACACGTCTGTGGAGTTTATGCTTGATGCAAACCTCATTTTGTTTTTATGTACTGTGTATGCATTGGCTTTTAAACTGCTGTCTGCCATTCATTCTGTTATACTTTCTGCCAGGTCCTAAATCATTAACAAACTTCCTTGCCATGCTGTAGTTTTGTGCATCTTTCATAGAGTGTAACACAATTCCTGCCATAGCAAGTTGGCCATACTTGCAATACACTTTGTGTAACTTGCAATATATTTTATCATGAGACTAAACTTCCATCATCAGCCATGCCAATTTTTTGAGTGAACTGAGGGGAAGTCAATCATAGTCCTGTAACTACCACATTAGTTTCTGCTCAGTTATATAGCATTGTTTAAAAAGAGAGAGAGATGAAGATGTGACCAAAGGTCATGACAATTCTGGCTGGATTTGCAATTTTAAATTTCTTTTACTATTTCTTCTCATTTGCAGTGAAACCACAGCCATCCCTCCCCCAACATACTGACAAAATTCTGAATAATTAGGGTCACCATGAGTTAGTTGCAACTCAAAGGCACATTCTTCTAATACTGCTGAAACTGATACCCCTTTCGCATTAGTTGCCAATAAACAGCATGAAATGGTGTGCAATGATTAAACAACAACAAAATTGCATGCTATAAAAATGGTATACAAATCCTTAAATATTTACTCCAAAAAGATCAATTGCCAAAGGAAAATAGTGGGCAGAAATGTTTTTTCTCCTGACCATGTATGAAATTAAACAACCAACAATGTACATCTCTGCTTATAACAATCTATGTTTATATGTATATCCCACTCCTTTCCCCAGTGGGAACCCGAAGTGATTTGCAATATCATTCTCCCGTCCTCCATTTTATCCTCACAGGGGGAGGAGCCATAGCTATGATTACCAGCTCCAGTTGGGAAATACTGGGAGATTTTTTGAGGCGCCTGAAGAGGGGGATTTCAATGGGATATAATGCCATAGAATCCACCTTCCACAAGTGGCCCTTTTATCCAGGTGAACTGATATCTGTTGCTTACAGTTGATACAGCAGGAGATTTTCAACCAGCACTTGGAGGCTGGCAACCCTAGTCATAGCTTGGAAAGCAGAAGGTCCCAGGTCCAACCCCCAGTATCTCCAGTTTACAGGATTAGGTGAAAAGGTGATGTGAAAGGCCTCTCCCTGAGAATCAGGACAGTCATCAGTCTGAGTAGACAGTACTAAGTGTGATGGACCAAGAAGCTGATTCAGGATAAGGCATCTTCATATGTCCATAAGTCTCTTAAGAGATAGGTTAGACCAGGGGTAGGGAACCTGCGGCTCTCCAGATGTTCAGGAACTACAATTCCCATCAGCCTCTGTCAGCATGGCCAATTGGCCATGCTGGTAGGGGCTGATGGGAATTGTAGTTCCTGAACATCTGGAGAGCCGCAGGTTCCCTACCCCTGGGTTAGACTGAGAGAGGAAGAAGGGCTGGTCCAAGGTCACCCAGTGGAATTCCACAGCATAGCAGGAATTTGGGCCTGGATCTCTGTTGGTATAGCAAGTGTCAACTCTTCAGTCATGAAAAAGTTAGTGATGTTGTATTGTCGAAGGCTTTCACGGATCTGAAGATGCCAGGCACAGATGCAGGCAAAACATCAGGAGAAAATGCTACTAGAACGTGGACATACAGCCCAGAAACCACACAACACCCCAGTTAATGATGTTCTTTGTTAGTAAACATTAGCTAGATTAGCATAGTCAATAGGGCGTTGAATATCTTTCATTAATGAAGTGATCCATAGGCGATGTGTTTCCAAGCTCATAGGCAGTTTGGGAGAAAGTTGTAAACTGTCTTCGTTCTCAGTTAGTGTGTGAGTTACACCTTCTCACAATGTAGACTTAGAATGTAGCCCAGCTTAGAGAGGACTGTTTTATTGTTTTCTACCATCCTATCCTTCCCTACAATTGTTTAGTAAATTTTATTTAAGCTAACCAGCAGCATCTGTGATTATTTACTCTGCTATTTTATATTTTTACACCAAACAATCTCACAGATCCTAGTCTGATACTATATAGAGCAGCATTATTATTCCCATATTTCCTGTGTGGGGTTGGAATGTTTTTGGCACACAGCTTGCCCTAGAGATACACCTGAGCATAAGAAACTCTTTCTAAAGAGTAAATGAAAAGGTGTCGTTCTAAAGATTGTATTGTCACCATGTGCCTCACCTTGTTCTATGGCAAGTGACAAAAGATTTTGATTCTGTGATAGTTACAAAAAAGCAAGAAGATACAGGGAAGAGGTCTAGGTGGAAAAATTGATCTTGATTGCTAGACTAGGAAATGGTAAAAAGGAGCATCTAAAGTTTAAAAATGTTGCTGCTCCCATGAAACACTCACAGAGGATGTAGATTTCTATCCTACCTCCTCCCCACAAAATGCCAGATCCAAGCCCTAATAAAAACAGATCTACAAAGTCTACAGTGAGTGCCATTTTAGTATGGGGATGGTCAAGGCCTGGGCACAGGGGAGAGACGAGGCTCTTTGGGATGTTTCAAGCTTCTTTTTCCCCCCTGCTATTCCATTCCAGAGAGCATTCTTGATACAAGAGGAGCTATTTTCTGATGTGCTGCTTCGTGCTTAAGAGCCACAAGTGCCTTTCCACCCAATGGTTAATTAGAATTACCTGCTACACTTGGATGTATATTTTCAGTCCCCTGGTTCTTAGCAAAGGAAACAAAATCTATTTGGGCTTCCCAGGCCTGACCCTTTAATTGAACGAACATGGGTTTTTTTGTGGCTGGTTTTTGTTTTTAAATAAGCAATTTTGTACTTGCAGGTTTTTAATTTCCCACATGGCAAAACATTTCTGACTATATCCAAATCCCAGCCATCTCAGCTACAGAAATCGCAGCTCCATGCATTCCCCTTTCTCTTTCCCTTCCTCTCCCTTTATAAAGTATCCCTTGGTGGTTGTCCTTTTGCCACGAGATCATCTTGATTTGGCTAATACTATTCCTGTTATTAAAGCCATTATTAAAGTTCTAGAGACAAGAGACTGAAAACTGTTATTTACCAAGAAGGTTATTGATGCATGAAGTGCTGGATATTTATCCTCAGCTTATACATTTCTATTCTCTGACTTAGCCTAACAGCAGTTTTTAAATTAATAATTTTATTGAAAACAAACTCTTCTCCATTTCATCTGGTGCATCTGTCAAGCAATATTTAAATAAAGGTGTTGATCAGTCAGCATCTATATTATTTTCTCCTGATTTCTGTTCCCCCTGCTTTCTATTCTTTGTAGAGCTGCATGCAGACTTTTCATTTTTTGTTCTTTTAGGGTGCACCTGCATTCAAGAACCCAAATTCTTTTGCCTGAATTCTTTTATTTAAAAAGTTCTGTTGTGATCTTGAAACTGTTGTGAGCTAGACAACTAAAACATTAATACTTTTGCAACTGTGTCCTGGTGTATAAATTGTATTAGTTTGTGGATGGCAGCCAGTTATTTCGAAGACAGAACATCCCAAGCTGACTGCACAGTGTTTTCCTTTGAACCAAACATTTCAAAACTATACAATCTCTACTGCCTGGAGCTATTATTATTATTATTATTATTATTATTATTATTATTATTATTATTATTATTATTATTATTATTATTATTATTATTATTATTATTATTATTATTATTATTATTATTATTATACAAAACAGTTACACACAGCAAGCAAGATCAATATGCTGGATTTTGTATTACATCACACGTTGGACACTTCCCAAGCATCTAGGACTGTGTGATGTATCGACGAATAATGCGTGCAGAGCCGAGTAGGGTGGCCTTTTGCAGCTGACATATGGTGATTTTGTCAGCGCCAATTGTTGTTGTTGTTTATTATTATTATTATTATTATTATTATTATTATTATTATTATTATTATTATTATTATTATTATACAGCAGCAGCAGCAGCAGCAGCAACAACAACAACAACAACAACAACAACATAGTATACCGCCCCATCCCTGAAGGGCTCTGTATGACAAGTGTTTTTCTTTAAACCAAACATTTCCTAGATGTTGAATTCCTTATCTTTTTTTTCGTGCTGTCAATTCAAATCTGACTTATGGTGACCCTTTTTACAGCAAAAGATATTCAGATGTAGTTTGCCATTGCCTGCCTCTGCATCACGAACCTGATATTCCTTTGAAGCCTCCCATCCAAATACTTTCCAGGGTCGACCCTGCTTTGCTCCTGAGATATGACACGATCTGGCTAGCATGGGCTATCTACTTTTCAAATATTTAGTAAAGCAGCCAGTCATCAGCATGGCAAAAGAATGAGCAGCCTGCAGAGCTGCATGTTAGAAAAAAGACAATTACCTCCATTCCCAAACAACAATACTGATATTTATTTTTTTTCTGTTCAAGTTTGTCTGTTAATGGAAATTGTACAGCAGCAGCACTTTCATCTCTCAGTTTTAACAGAAGATACAGTTTCATTCTTCCCCCTAAAACAACTCACTTGAAGCAGGAAATGTAAAATGAAAAAAATCTACATTCCTGTTCTATGGACATGTGGGTTTTGCGCCTAGACGTGCAGAGGTTCTTTCTGGTGAATAACCACAGGACATGTCTTGGAATTAAATTGAGCTGCAGCCCTTTTTATTAAGGCAGAAGCTGGGCAAGCGAGAGGAGCGCATCCGTTTTGTTGCCGGTCAGCACCCCTGGCTGACCCCAGCACCACACCCCAATCCATATTGGGGAAGACAGGAGGTACTGGGCCACCTGGGTGCCCACCCACTGTGGCCCCCTTCCAGCTGGGGTGTCAGGCTCAAATTGCAGAGGCCTCCGCAGCATGCGCCATGAGCCCGCCCCACCCCAATTCTCTTATGGAGGTCCCCAACCACGGGAAGGACTGGCGTGCAAGCTCGGCCTCCCCTTAAAGATGTGCTCCTCTGTCCAAACCACCAAGGCTGCAACAAAATGAGCAGCACAAAAACCCTGCCCAAATAGGGAGGGAGGTTGAGTGAGTTTGCTCGAGTCGTAGAAGAAGGCTGGAGCAACCGCGTGCTGCCTAATATATAGGGAGTGTTCTCCACCCCTAACACTCATGCACATCACATGATCAGGCCAGGTGTGGCTCAGCCACACAGACTGCCCAGGGCACGCATGCTCATTGCTCCACAGCTCACCATGTGCCCTGCCCCCTGTCGCAATTACGGCCCAGTTGATTCTGGGGCCGTTATTTAGCGAGGTGAAATCTGGATGGCTTTTGTGGACTTCAGGGTGCCATCTCCACACATATGATATAAGAAATACCCCATAGAGACAAAGGTTAACTAAAAATCAAGAATGAAGGTAGATGACAACGGGTCCATATGATGATTAGCTGAGGATCTGTTTCTCATCTAAGCTGCATACAAGACTTAGAAATTAAGCATAACTTAAAGCCACTTCTACATAAAAGTGCTTCTAATTTTGTTGACAATTTTACACAAAGCCCAAGGTCTTGCTTACATCCCAAATTAATGACCCCCCTTCTCGGTTCAAGTCTGCTCAGGACTGCACATGGCACAGTTTTAGAGACACACTGTAATGGAGACCAAGGAGCAGTGGTAAGGCACACCATCCAAAAAGCAAGTTTGATTCATTTCAACTTGCTTCCAACTTTTGATTTGGGATAAAGTCCTGCAGGGTAAGCCCAGGGAGTTCTCCAGACAAAGGTCTTGACATTTACCTACACAAGAGTTCCATGATGAATTAAAAAACTTAGCCGGGAAAATCTATGAAGCACTTTTTATTACTTATTTTCCATCTGATATTTCAAATATGGCATGAGGAGGACCACTTAAACGTTGAATTGCTGCTCCAAGAGAGAAAAAAACCCTTTGCATTTCCCTGTAGGCAAAAGTTTTCTATTTAAGCAAAGGGTAAGTGAGGATCTGTGAGTAGTAACTGCAGCTATGCACATGATGAAGACAGGTGGCCACAACTCTTTAGCGCAAAAGCGTTGTGTGTGCAAATCTTTTGAAGATTTTGACATGTAAGAGGGATACATGAAACATTGAGATGGACAAGGAAGAAATCGACATGCCAGGGTAGCCAGGAACCACAGAAATTGGGAAATCCCCCTCCCCCACTACTTAATGTTCAACATAATGTCAACCCCCAAGGGCTCACAGTGTCTGACACTGCCAAAAGAAATGCCAAGGGCCAAGAGTCAAGTAGAAAATGTTGCAAGTGCTGCAAGGCAAGTAAGGTTGGGAGGGACATGGGGTGTCAGGGGCAGGGTTACAGAAGGACTTGGGAAGCTGGTGGCTTTCATGACAGTGGGAGTCCAGAGATGGAAGACAAAGGAGATTGTGGTTTATTTACTGGCAAAAAAGACATGGCATACTTAGTCCCAGAAGTGTTCCCCTCGTCCACGCACCTCTTACTGGCAGGCCCGTGCTCCCCTTGCACCCCACTTATTGGTGGTGAGCGCATGCAGGTGGCAGGGCATGCACTAATGTGATCTCGCAGAGGGGGAGAGGCCTCCCTGCCACGCAGCTGAGCCCAGCCTCATGCATCAGTGCGAGCCATCAGTGGGGGACAGGCCTCCCAGCTGCACGGCTGGGCGCTGGTGAGTGGTGCCCTGGTACGGGGGAGCTGCCAGCAGGGTTACCACACCGGGAGAGACCAGACACAGGGACCTGACTGGTGTCTGTCACACACACCTCCAGTGACCAAAAGGTGTGCGCCTGGGGACATGGGTTACCCCATGTCCCTATAGGCAATACACCACTGCTTAGCCCTATTCTGATTCATGCCCAGTGGGCATTACTCATTGCTACAAACTGCTGCTCAGAGTCAGGAAAAGGTCTGGACCTTGCATGGCAGCTGTCTTGTTTTTCTATCAATCAGCATATTCAACGGTTTTAAGAGGCATTTGAAGAAAAGACAATGTGGGGCCTTAGCAAATGTTTGCATTTTTTTTCCTGGACTGCTTTGCCATAGATCAGCTGTGTCTTTTAATTTCTTTTGGAGTGCAACCGATTTCATTGCTATTACAGTCCTGCCTAGTGTTATTGATGGATTGTTTATTAAGTGACCTTCTCTCAAGGTGTAGGTTTTAATAATTTTGTCTACCATACCATGTACCATACATTATAGACAGAGAAAAAAAAACCCTCTCAGGACAGATATATCTCTGTGTAGCAATTTATTATTGTGGAACTTCACAAGCTGTTTGTCAAAGCAATATCCACATGGAACTGTATTAGCTTGATATTTTTATGGCAGCTTGTATGACTGGTATAGGAGCACAGCTAATTTGTATCTCTGGAGCAGCATCTCACTAAATGAATTCTGAAGAAGTTCAGATAATTCTTCACTCTATATATTGTGCATCTTGGTTTTTTAAAAAAAATCTCAAAAGGTTTCTATAACCTCCGCTATTGTGCACAGCATTTATGCCTTATTTAAAAGAAAAAGATCCTTAAGTGTAAGGATATGTTGCTGGCAACCAACATCAAGATAATTCATACTACAGTATTCCTCATTACTATGTATGGATATGGAAGGTGGACGGCAAAGCAAGCTGATAGGACAAAAATTAATTCATTTGAAATATGGGAAGCGAGTTTTATGGTTACCACAGACCACCAAAAAGACAAATCAGTGGTTTCTAGATCAAATCAAGCCCTAGCAGCTAAAATGAACAAAGTGGGGCTATTGCACTTTGATCACATTATGAGAAAACAAAACTTACTAGAATGATAATAGTGGTAGAAAAAGTTGAAGACAGCAGGAAAAGAGGAAGACCTAATATGATATCATCAAATCATAGTAACACTGAGTTGGAACAGAACTCTGTCTAGTGTAAACATCTGCAAAATATTTTATTCATTTTTATTTTATATATTAGACTAGCGGGGCCCGGCCATGCGTTGCTGTGGCAATTGTCCTTCTCATCACAACCCACACAGATGTACATGCAGGTCCAATGATCCACAGCATAGCCTTTTGGGGTGGTCAAATGGAATCCCTCTTTCCCTTCTCAATTCACATTATTATATGGTGCTGTCTTGGTTTTTAGTATAAGGTAGCCCTTTCCATTCCACAACGGAACTGTCCAGAGTGCGAATCCCGCTGTCCATGAGGCTGGTTGACATGCGCAGTCCTGGTTTGGTTAGGGCAGAACTGGGGCAAGGAGGCTATCCCAGTCAGGCAGCAGAGGCAGGGTGGTGAGGCGTTTAGATCGAGGCCAGCTCCCTGGGTTCTTAAAGGGCCATGTGCAAAAGAAGCAGAGTCAGTAGTGTTGGTTCATTTCACCCCCGCTGATTTTTTTTTTTTTAGAAATAGTGGGCAAACTCCAGCTCGCTTTTAGTAAAAGAGAGCTGTGGTGAATATGGATGAGGAAGTGGGTAAGTGGTGGTTGGATGTGAGGGAGAGCAGAGTGATGTGTGTGAGGATGAGCTGGATGTGTATTGTGTGGTAGCAGTGGGTGAGGCCCAGAGAGTGAAAGTTACCTGCATGTGTGTGGGGGGGGGGAACCCCACCTGACGTCTCACACAGTAAAGTGTGTATGTGTTTAACTTCCACTCAAATTACCTAACAGTATTACCTATTTACTGTTTTCACTGCTCATCTCTGCCCATCTACATCAACATTCTAAGCCCTCATACCAAGCCCTCAGGCCCCAGACAGACAGGCTGCACGAACATTCTAAACACAGCCAGCTTCATGGTCTGGTGCGCCAGGAAAAAGACATTTTACCTGGCTTTGGTGGCATGGACTACATTTGAAGATCCGATTACCTGCCCACAGAACAGGGAGGAAACGCCATGTGAAAATTTGGGGTGATCCGACCCAGCCGCTTAGGGAAGGACTAACAAAGTTACTGTTAACTTTTATATATATATATATATAGATTTTAAACTGCCCACCCCCAAAGGGCTCTGTAGGAAAATTCATAATTACCACCCTGCTCCACTCAAAATCTCAGTTTTACCAGAAGATGGTAAAACAACAACAACAAAAAACCCTCCAGTTTCCCTGGCCAATCTGGCCTGGAGGAAAATTCCCTCTTGACCCCAAAGTGGCAATGGGCATTTCCCTGGACATGTAAGAAAGTGCTATGAGCATCAAACACTGACATTATCCTTCCTGCCCTCCCTCTCATGAGTGGCTTATGTCCACAGAATCAGCACTGCTGTCAGATGATCATCTAGCCTCTGTTTTAAAAACCTCCACAGGAGAGTCCAGTTAGATGGATTTACTCAATCAAGGGAGCCACGACCCTCAGTTTGCAAGACCTGAGTAGGATATCTTGGAGGTCATTAATTCATAAGGTTGGCATAAATTAGAAGAGACTTTATGACACTTAACACACATATTTTAAAGTATTAATTAGTTTCCCATTAAGACCCCCCTCCCAAAAATGTGAGGAATTACAGAGTTTTTAGTTGCTAGAGTTGATGGCCCAGTGATGGAGTAACTGATGGGCATACGGAAGGTGTTGGATTCACCGACTGGCATCTGCAGTTAAAATCATCAGGTAGTAGATGATGTGAAAGACCTTTGACTGAGACCTTGGATAACTGCTGCCAGTCAGAGTAGATACTATTGATCTTGATATATACATGATTTAAGTCAATAGAGAGCAGCTTCGTGTATTGCTTAAAGCAAAATTTGAAGCAAATTTAGGGTTTTACTCTTTGGTGAAATACATACATAAATTCTTCAGGAAGCCAACAGAATTTTAGTAAGAATACCAACATTTTACGCCCAAGGACTGGTGGGGAGTTTCAAGGGTTATCATCAGATTTTGCCTAAACCAAATCTTAACATTCATATCCTGTGTTGAAGCAATGAAGGAATGTTGAGGGAACCTAAAGGAGTTTCACTAGATCTAGGGAAATTCGAGGGGAGGTGAATGGGCCATGTCCTTAACTTACCTCTTGCTTAAAACTTTCATTTCTTCTAATGGAGAGTTTTAGATTTTCTGTTATGGGATTTCAAGAGAAAAAATACTTTTTGTATAAGAGGCATATTGATACAAGCATACGAATGGCTTGATTCTAAAGCCTGTGATTAAAGAGTTAGAAACTGAAAAAGAAATTATGGATACAGTTTCTGGAACCGTATCAAAGGCGCTCAGGATATTTTGCTGCTCCAAGAAGTGCAAGTCTTGGAAATGAAGATGGATGCAAGCCAATCTACAGCCTCCTCTCAGCCCTCTGCCACTACCAGAAGTGCTGTCAGCATCTCTGGAACCTGCTTTTGGACCCAGGTAGTGGTGGCAGACATCTGGTTGGCAACAATAGGTAAATACAACACCTGTCGCCTCTGGTCAGACCACCACCAGTCAGGATTAAGAACTCCAGTTATGCACCTGGTCAATACAACATTGACTTGGGTCTGGGTAATGATGAGAGGCGAGGCCCATGAGAGCTGGTCACTTGTTGGGAACAGGATGAAGTCCACTGGTGCATTGATAGCCTCAGGGTTGGTGGAATCCCACTTGGACCATTATAGGTCCAATAATAGGTCAGTCATAGCTATGGTGGCTGAATGGGACCATTTATCATATTAGAGATCTTACATCTATCTCTTGAGTGCCTCTTGTTGGGTAGAGAATGTCAGATATTTCTGCTGGGGACTGCTGGGGCAGCATTCAGCTAATGTGGAAAACAGGATACTGAGGCAGATAAACCACCAGCTTGATTCAACAAGGCTATTTAGACATTCTTACTGACATCTCACAATGAGTCAGGAACTAAGCCCTGCAATACTGTGTAGGTTCTAAAGCCCTTGTCAAAACTTTGTCATGTTGAAAATGTGCTTTCAAGTTACTCAGTAGTTTTAAACTTCAGTGGCAGAGATGAAAACAAAAGCCAAACGGTCAGAGATAGACACTTTCCTGCTGCAAGAGGCTAATTGCAAATTTTTCATGGATGTTAAGTGGGAACAAGGTTGACGGTGTATTGTAATTTTATTTATCAATCCTTTTTTCCTGTGCAATCTAAAAAACACAAGCCATTAGGTGATGTTGTCTGTTGTTTCATTTTATCTGGGGTTGTTTTCACATCAATAAGATTTTCAACTCTGTTAACTATTGAAAGGCAGCTGTTCCCCATCTCTTCAGAACTAGGCTTGGATAAAGTGGGTAATTTGACATACAAATGAACTTGCCTTTCATAGTCTGATTCTAAATTCTGGGCTGAGAATTCCTTTCATGGACTTCCCTCCTTTATTACTTTGTGGTGGCATGGCTTCTGATGTGGCATAGGCGCCACAACTGGCCTGCTATCTAATGGGCAGTGGCATGACAGAGTCTCTTTCTCTCAAATACACTTCCTTTCGGCCTTCTTCATTTTTTCTCACTTCCTGAATACCTAAGACCAGTGTGCACTGAGCAGTGTAGGGACCTTGTTTTCTCCAGATGTTCAGGGAATTTGGTTTCCATCCAGCCCCTACCAGCATGGCCAATTGGCCATGCTGACAGAGGCTGATGGGAATTGTAGTTCCTGAACATCTGGAGAGCCGCAGGTTCCCTACCCCTGGGCTAGTGAAATGTTCGCAGGATGCCTGACATTCTGAGAAGAGAGGGAAGCTGACGGGAAGGAAATCATGGGCTCACTAATTGATGCCACCAACCCCACCATCAGTGGTCATCACCACACTGCAAGAAGGTGAAAAGGGAGGGAGGAGGAAGGAGGACTCCCATCCAACTACCAACCAGGGTCAACCCTGTTTAGTGCCTGAGGGCTGACGAGATCAGACTAGCCTGGGCTACAAGACATCAAAGCTTATATTCCAAGTATAAGGAATGTGAGTTAGGCGTTATCTCTAATGTAAACATTTAAATACTTCAGTAGTTATAATAATATCTTTTATATTTTTAAGATTCAAAAATCTTACTCTTTCATATATCATAAAAAAGTCATCACATGTAAAGAACCCTGAATTCTACATGCTGGAAAGACACACTGACAATTGAAGAAAACTTCACTTTTCCTGCAGCTATTTCAAACAATACTTTTTGTACTAGGGCATGTTTGCTGAATATTAGTACTTATATTGCTGGTCTCATTTTGCAGGTGTGTATTGTTAGGCACTTGTACCTCTGATACATACATTCACTCATTCCCTTGTTGAAGTATATTATAAAGAGGCAAGCATTTAGAAGTATATGCCTATGCAATTCAAAATTAAATGAGACATGAAGTGCAAATATTTTGTACTCGGGAGTCATACTTGTGCAAAAAAAAGAATATCGTTTGAAGTGGCCTTTATAGCCATTGAAAATACATAATATTTAAAGGGGTTCAATTGATACTTAAGTGCTCAATATGGATCAGGGGATCTAAGACTTTCTTTTTTAATGAACACTTTCTTCCAAAAATTAATCCATAGAGCTTCCATTCATATTGCTGCCATCTCCTATTAATTAGGTTTAGCTAATCAGAATAAGGAATTACCAGAAAGTATTCATAATAGAATCTGCCTCTACATAAGAACTTTCTGAGGATTATGGACTTTAAATGGGTGTGGTTGGTGGGTGATGAAGCAACGGCTTCTGGGTCATTCACTGCTAAAGCACCAGCCAAGCAGATCAAATGTCTGGGAATCCAAGACATTGTCTAAACCAGGGGTCCCCAAACTACGGCCCGGGGGCCAAATGTGGCCCCCTGAAGGCATTTATCCGGCCCGCCAGGCATGGCAGCGATGGCTCCATTCATGTGCAGTGGGGGCTCGAGGGAGAGGAGGAACCGGCCCCAACAGCCGTTGATTGCAGTTACATGATGGCACCCCCAAATCTCCATGAATTTTCTGACCCATAGTTGGAAACCTTACATGTGGCAACACCTGCTCCGCCTTTCCCTCTCAGCTACTCCATGTGTTGCTCTCAGGCTTTCTGTTCCGCCTCACTCCCATTGGCATCAGCCAGGCTGGCGAATCGCTCGCTGGCTGCTAGGGAGAAAAGAACCCAGGAAGATACCTGATCCTGGGTTAGATGGAATGCTTCATTGGGGAAGTTCTGCTTTTTTTTTTTTTTTTACAGGGGAAGGTATTCCACAGCCTCCCCAACAATATTTGGAGCCCACCCTGTACTTGACATACTTTGGTCACTGTTCTAAAAATAGACCATGACAGAAAGGCTGAAAGGTGAAATCAAACATTTTACAATCATTTGTGCATAGGAATTTGTTCATAGTTTTTTTTAGTCTGGCCCTCCAACAGTCTGAGGGACAGTGAACTGGCCCCCTGTTTAAAAAGTTTGGGGACCCCTGGTCTAAACCCTTTCCTAGTCTGGTTTTGAATCCCTCTCCCCTTCCTCTTAATTCCCTTCTCCTTCTCTTTCTTTGTCCTCCCTTGCTGCTCCTTCCCATTCATTCCTTTCCTGCCATTCACGCCTCCGGTTCCAGCAATGATTCAGCACAGGCAGCTTGTCTCTGGTGTGATTCTGTTCATGACTTATGCACATTGCCATCACTAACATTTATTTATTTAATTGCATTTGAATGCCACCCACTAATTTTAAAAAAAGAAGGCAATGGGGATAGCACATATACTTAGCACCATCCCTTTTGGAGGGCAGTTGAGAGACCTGCTCTCTACACATATCTTTTGCGCCAGATGACTTCTTAGTGAGCAGAGGCGAGCTCCCTTTAAGATCCAATGAACAAGTAACGAGTTTGCCACCTCACTACCCAGCCCCACGTCCAGGTCAATTATGAACAAGTTAAAAATCACCGGTTTCTGCGGGACCCTGCTACTCATATCCCTCAATTGTGAAAAGTGATAACGTATTCTTCCTCTCTGCTTCCTGTTTTTAGCCAATTCATAATCCATTAAGATTATCCCATTTTTTTATCCCATGAACCTAAAGTCTCTCTCCCCCACCCTTATTTTACCCTTACTCTGTGGGAAAGAGTAGACTGAGAGAAGGGCCCTTTTCAGACATTACGCTAATGAGAACTGAGAGGCTGATGCTTCCTGATATGCCCACTCACCAGGCTGTCTGAAAAAGCTAACTCATAGATTTTCAGTTTCAATGTACGCAAATCATAATCATGAAAAATGATGGTTTCATGCAATGTGTACAGAAGCTGTATATCCGTGCATGATCTGCACATTTTCAGACAACACGATGTACCAGCTGCATGCATCAGGAAGACAGCAGGTAATTGATGCTTCTGATATGCATGTGTGATCATAACATCTGAAGAGGACTATAGGAACTGTCCAGGGTCACCCAGTGAGACCACCACCTTTCAGTGGGCTAAAAAAGATAACCACAATGCAGAAACAGAAATCTTCTCAGCCAATCAAAACTACACAAGTGACAATAACATAAGCTTTATGCAGAGCGGGTTGCAAATGTGTGTGTGTGTGTGTGTGTGTGTGTGTGTGTTTCCTTTTTAATGCCAATGAACGCTTGTCAGAGAAATAATGTGTATAGGGAAATTGCTATCTACAAAGCGTAACAGAAGGATAAACATTCTGTCTAAAAATGATGCCCAAATTATTTGCTTGGCACTGTGAAATAGACAGAAGTTGCCGTGAGTTAAGGGAAACTTCTAAATAAGTTCTACTTTCAACTACATCTCCTGCATCTTTAATGGAAGTGGACGTAGGGTACAATGTGCACTGTTTATACTAATGCCAACCTCTTTTCACATGCACTATTTGGACAGTGCAATCCTAGGCTTATTCACTCCAATCTAAACCTTTGAAATCAATGGCCTTAGACTGCAGTAATATTGCCTAGAATTGTCTTGTGAAGCTGAAAGAAGGGGTTTCCCTTTCTGGGTCATCATTGTTATACTACATCTCAGTACAGAGCTTCTGGGATGTGGAATCTTCCATTCTGTTCTTTTGTTAATGTTGTAATTTACAATATAACCCTAAATAGAGTTATCCCCTTCAAAGCCACTGACTTCATAGGGCATAACTCTGTTTAAGATTCCACATGCCATTACCCGAGAGCCTCAGCTCTGCACTGTCAACGGCTTTCATGGCCGGAATGACAGAATCATAGGCTGTTTCCGCACGGGCGGAATACAGCGTCCCAGGGATGCTAAAAACAGCATCCCTGGGGAGGGGTTCGCACAGCCACCGCTGCTGCATTGCAGAGGCAGCAGCCTTGCAACCCCTGAGTGGCGCGAAGTCTCTGTTTCCGAACCTCGCTCCCTGAGCAAGGTATTTCGGAAACAGTGGCTTTCAACCATAGCCGTGGGAACGGCAGTGGCTGGAAGGCACCATTCCCCCCCTTTCCCGAACACCTACCTTGTCTCTTGGCTTCCGGATTGTCGCAGAGGCCAGAGGACATGCCCCCCTGGCCTGAGACTCCAGAGCCGTCGCTCCAGGCTGCGGGGGTGTGTCCCCTGGCTTCTGTGATGAGCTGGAAGCCAGGAGACAAGGTAGGCATTCAGCGACGGTGCAGCCTGTGCGAAGGCTGCACCGCCGCCTGCCACCCTCCCGGGACCGTCCATGCGAACGGTCCTGGGGGGGTGCGTCGGCATTGTTTATGCTGACGCACCCCCACACCGTTGCGGTGTGGAAAGGGCCATAGAATCATAGAGTTGGAAGAGACCCCAAGGACCATCAAGTCCAACCCTATGCAACACATTATGGTCAATCAACTGGCTGTTGTGGGTTTCCAGGCTGTGTGGCTGTGGTCTTGTAGTTTTTGTTCTTAACGCATCTATGGCTGTCCTATTCAGAGGCATGTCATGGTAAGATGTGTTGAAAAACACTTCTTATTGTGACATGCCTCTGAAGATGCCAACCATAGATGTGGGCAAAACACTAGGAGCAAAATCTACCACATCATGGCCACAAAGCCTGTAAAACCAACTACAGCCATCCCTCAGCTCTCTCTGCCTGTTTTTATAGAACTCAAAATGACTGCCCCCTCTTTTCCTAAATATTCAATATTTATTTTGAGCCATTTAAAATATAATCAGTAAGTAAGTAAATAAATAAATACAATGGTTTATTTGGGCATAAAACTGCTCAATTCACTGCTGAGCCATAGAGCTGCTTCAGTGTATATTTCTCATTTATTAGTTGCATGCTGTTGCCAGCTTTCCTGTGGTAACGTTATATTTCCCAAGGGGCTCACACAAGAACTTCTGCTCAGAATTCCGGGTTTCTGTCTGCTTACTCATTTGGTTGGTTATTCATTTATTAAGACTTTCTCCCTGTTATCATGAATTTCTTTAAAGCCTTCGCTCCAGCCATTTGATCCAAACAAACTGGCAACTAACATCCTATTTAGAACCAGGTTTTTTGTGCTAGGTTTTCATTCATAACACCAAGGAGATCCATAACTAAAACACCTGAATAGATGGCCTTATCCCCTCGGATTTTCTTTCCTTTTTTCACACTGAATGGGAAACTGAGATTAAAGAGGGAAATATTTGCTTCTAATCTGGTCATGAACACCCTTTCCTTTGCAAAGAAATTCCCCCCCCAAGGAAGATCCATTAAACTAGGTTTCAGGTCTAGCACTTGTCTTATGAGCAGCCCTTCCCAGAGCACTTATTTCTCTCCAAGGCAGTCATAGCAAAGGGACAAATACATTAACCTATCACTCGTTTTAGTTGCATTCTGGGGATTCTATGGAACAGGGAGAAAAGAATTCACATCTTAGTGAGTCTTGTTTCCAGAAGCACAACATTAAAGAATAGTCAGCTGGGAGTAAGTTGAAAGATGTCACTGGGGCAGCACCACTAATGAGAAGAAAGAGGGACAAATACCCTATTCCATAGAGCAGATCCCAATGTATTTTGGCAATCTTCTTCAGGGGAATGCAAAATAGCTTTAACTTGCTGTGCAAAGAGCGGCTGGCAGCTAGGTCTTGTGACAATAATTTGAGAATTGTCTAGTGGGTACATGAATGGAAATAATAAAATATATTCCAATCTTTGGTCTCCAATGTTATTTGGCTGCTACAGACTAAAATGGCTGTCAGTTTTGAATAATCAGTAATAGTAAAGTTAGGATTGGATGTTATTATTTCCTTCCACCAAGTTGTCCTATAACAGAAAAGTTCCTTCAACAAACAAATGCTTTCTTTGCCAAAGGAAGTCTATTTATGATGAAAAAGTCATTCTCAACCGGAGATAGTCTTTCTTAGGTCCGCACAGCATAATTATACTGGGTTACATTTGGTATTCTAAAGACAAGTTTTATTTTATCCCGGTTTCTCCCTTCACATGGGTGCCCGTTTCCGTGAAGGAATTGAGTTAAGACCAGGAGGGAATACTCTGATTTGTTTTGCATGAGCCTGGGTCCAATTTGGGGTGTTCCCATCTCTACAAAGGCAGTGTCTCTGATTGGTCAACCCACAGCGACCGCAGGAAAACCAGTTTTGGATAGGGTCAAGTGTAGGCCACAACATTGCAAGTGGTAGTCCAAAACACAGAACAACATTGTGACAGAGAATCATGTTCCCACTCAGATTCTCTTATTTTGCAGAAAACCAGGCACTGCACACACACACACACACACACACACACACACACATCCACACACCATGATAAGCCCAGTAACATTTGGCCCAAGGCACGCTTCCCCACCTATGCACTCTAAGCAACCAGTACATGTGCAGAAAAGAAAACAAGGTAATTTTTGGGACTCCACTTCCAATTAACCCCATTAACCTAGGCAAAATGGCATTCGGCAGATACCATGAGCAGAAAACATGCTTGGCGGAATGTTTCGGGAAGAATAGGCAGCCACGCCGGCCAGCAACTCAGCAAAAATGAAACAGACATGACATCAGGCAGGGAGATCAGGGAAGATCAGGCAGCAGGGCAAGAAAAATATACAATTTTTGCTCCCGTGGTGTTTGCACAGAAGTAGGTTCAACCCAGGATTTTGTAAAAAGACCACGATTTTAGATGTTTTTGAAAAAAACTGGGTAAGGGAAATATCATGAGACTAACCCACTTTAGGACTGGGAACCGTGCAAACTTCTTGGCCAAACTGGGATATTTCCCCAGCTCAACCTGGGATATTTGAACCATTCAGAATTAACCTTAGTTAAAGGAATATAAGTGGAAACCCACAAGGACTTGCAAGAGGCAACTCATTTTCCCCTTTCCCCTCCTTCCCTTTACTGCAAGCCCTCATAGTCTCTCCCTTTTCTTGTCCCCTTCTCTCCTTTCCACCCAACAGCCAACTTATACTTATTTGCCCCTGTGCCTTCGGCTTTCCCTCTCCCTCCCCAGCAGCAGCTGCCTAGGAAAACTATGACCTAGTTCTGTGGTGCTTGACATTGGGCTAAGCCTAAGGCCACTTGCATGATAAGGAACTCTCAAGGGCTTATGGTGGTGGTGGGGGGGGTGTCTCTCGCTTTCCCTTCCTCCAATATTTCTTCTTTCCCTTTTCTGAAAGCCCCCATGGACTCTTTCCTTTCTTCCTTCACTCCTGAAGATTTGGGTGTGGAGACTAAGGGTCAGCTAACGACCTTTAAACAAACAAACAAAAAAGCAGTTTAGTCCTAGTTCTGCAATTACATACAAAAACTTTTCCAACATCAGCACAGTTTCCCAAGGAACTCTGACTCTCCCAGTAACATTGCAAGTGAACATTATTAGTTCAAGCAGCCAATGGGCCTTTTACTAAGTATAAAACTGCCCTTCAGCTACTGAAAGCCATTTGACTCCCTCATGAGAGAATGACCAGGCATTCATGCAGAGATAAGCATCACAATATTTGCTGAATTCCTCAACCTGATTTGCAATGCAGACCTTCTGTGTGGCAAGCCGGATAATGCAGCCAGTCCAGAGGGAATGCTTGTGAGTCCTGTTGTCTGTTACTTGTTTCCAGCAGTCTCTGGAGACACCAGGGCTTCCCTCCAAAGATGGTACTTACAAAGGGCACCTATTTCAGATTTTTCCCCCTTGTGGATCATTTCCCTTCTCCTTTCCCATCATTCCTTCAAACAGTAGAACATTAGGACTCCCCCCACTCTAATGGAGAAGCATAGACCCCAATTAGGCTGCAGGCAAAGAGAGACACAAAAGACAGTAACTTCATAATTAGGCAGTCTTGATTATTTTCCTGCTGTCCCAGTGGATCTTTCAACTAGTTATTTGATAGAAATTATATATATATTTTAAAAATCATTTGAAGCTAATTTGGCTGTCTCCTATCTATCCATTTATCTAGGTTATGAAATGCCTACCTCCGCATTATTGGAACCATCGACAGCGGCAAGATTCTTTTTTTTTTTTAAGTGGACATCTAGGGATTGTTCTTCTTTATTAATTCACTCAGCTGGTTAATTTTTTGAAAGCAATACAGCACAGAGAGAACACTTCACGTGCTCGTATTTATTTCTGTATCTACAAGGAGAAGGCTCATTTTTGGGGGGCTGAACTCACTGTTTCCTCCTGCTCCTGGACATGGTCCCAAGTACACAGTCCCAAATTCAGTTGCAGACAGCAAGAAAGTGGTTCTAAGCACTACTACTTAGAATCCTATTCACTTTCCAGTTGGAATTATTCTCATGAAAGTATGCTAGTGAAAACCTTGAAGATGCTACAGTTTGGTGTGGTTGGTCAACTGTTCCTTGCATTCCAGTTAAACGAGGAATTTTCAAGGAACAGAGGGCAACCAACATAATGGCACCCCGGGCTGAATTTCCCTCTTCAGTTCTGAACATTTTTATATCTCATAACTCTGAATATTTCCCCACCAGCAACAGGCAGGCGCTTTCCACACAGATACTTTAAAAGATTTTGAGGCAGGAAATAAAGCGCTTCCTCCAAGGAGTTCTGCATTCCCCCCCCCCCCCCCCCCCGCTTTATTTGCAGTCTTAAAACATTTTAAATGCATCCTCTTTTCTAGCAATTCTTTGGGCTGAAATATTTTTAAAGGGCTTCATTTGCCTGTGTTGTCCCTTTAAGATGTTTCCCAGCTTCTCTGCCTTCCCTGCAGCACCTCGTCAGCACCCTTTTGCCTTGCTCTGTTTTTAGAGCATTTCAGAGGATTTTTGAAATTTTTGGGAGCTTAATCTTCACAGCACTGTTTACAGAAAACTCAGGGAATTGTAGCACGAGGCTGAAAAGCACAGAAGGACCGATTTGTCCACACACTGGGGAAAAACAGGGAAAGACTGAAAATGGTGGCCGGGAATCATTTGAGGGAATCTAAAACTTTAAAAAAATGTTTTAGATTACTTGTGCAGAAACAGCTGCAGTGAAGTGGAGTTAAGCTGAGAAAATAGCAATAATAGACATTGGTACATAGGACAAGTTATTATTTCTAAGATGCCTAAAATCTACTCGTAAGTAGAACTAGTCATTACCCAGGAGCAGGAGGAAACTCAACATGGGGCTGCCATATTTTAACATTATATAATTCTACCCAATTTCTTCCTTGCTGTCAGGGGAATATGATGTCCAAACATATCCTTCCACAACCATCTCCATCTTCCTAATTATTTTGTCTATTGTTATGCTGCATCCTTTCTTGGTACCAGCTCCACCCCAAGAAAAGGAAGTAAGGGATGAGGGTTTTTAAAAAACTTTTTCAGCTTTCCAGTTTGTCAATAAAGGGGGGGGGGGCAGCAGAATGAAGGGAAGGATTTCTTTCCCGCTTCTCTACAGACCCTTTTGCAAAACAAAAAAGGAACAGAGAAGAAGATCCAAGTTGCTTTTCCTCCATCTTCCCCTCCCTGATTTTCTTCCTCCTTGTAGCATGGGAGAGAGGGAGCAAGGGAGGGAGCAAGGGAGGGAGGGGAGGGGTGGGAATAAAAATGCTTGCAGGTGGAAAATCCTGGGTGTAAACAAAACATGCAGGAAAACCCCACCGTGAAGCAAATAGCCATGGGTAAGTAGTACATGCATAAATGGTCCATCTCAAACCTTAAGTTTTATTTCACATCATTTCTCCTCACCCAGCCAATTTGGATACATCAGGATAAAGCAGACAGTTCTTCCCTTGCCCCAAATCACATCTTGCTATGCAACATCAAGGCAACTGTTCAGGACTGCACTGCTGATCACTTGTGCTGCAACCTCAAGCTTAGTCATTGGCCATGCATGCCTCTGCTCACAAAACAGGGCAGAAAGTTGTCTGATTCAACATGGCGCTTAAAGTTGGGATTGCATCTATGGCAGCTATGGCTTTGGGGGCATATATCCCATGGATGTAACACAGGGTACTTTAAGAATCAGGGCTTTTCTGAAGGAAAACTCTAATGTTTTCTGTGGTTCTATAACTCTGCTTCTTCTTTTTTTGGGGGGTGGGGTGGGGGGGTTATGGTTGCCAGATCCAAGTTGGATATTTGGCTATGGACCCTGGAAAGGACAGGGATCTCAGCAGCATACAATACCATAGAGTCTGCCCTCCAAAGTCTCTGTTTTCTCCAAGGGAACTGATCTCTGTAGTCTGGAGATGAGCAGTAATTCTGAGGAATCCCCTGGCCCTACCTGGAGGTTGGCATCCCTATCCTGGACAGTTGGGCAAGGATGTAAGATGCAGATCTGCAGCTCTTGCAGCCCCATATCTTCCTCTGCTATTCAAGCTTCCCATTCTTCTCTCAGAACAGTAACTCCTTAAATTCTCTGATTCTCTTTGCCGGGGCTGCCACCTTCGTTAGAGAGCATTCCAGCTCTGATTAATTATTGAGCCCCTACCGCTGAGGCTGTTCCATTCTCCAGTTCTCATTACAGATGCCTCGCAGCCTGCGTGCTTCGCTGGTCCCATTGCAGCAGTTGATGGATGCGCCCAGGAAGTTCTGTTGCTTGCACAGCCACCCCGTTTTGTTTTTTTTTGCTGAATTTGTTCGGAGGGCAAGGGAATTCACTTCCATGAGCAATGAAACAGAGTCAACAATGATATTATCATTATTATTATTATGGTGCTGCAAATAACTTAAAAATTGTATTCCTGAGCGATGTACTTTTGGGGGATTTTTTTTTTCTGGTTTGAACTGGAATCAACCATCCTCTTCTTATTTTTTCCCCCAGCCGCTTGTACCAGAAAAAATACACACAGTGTACTCTAGCATCATGAACTCCAACTGGGTTATTTGTTGCTTTCCTTCTTTCTTAACAGTTAACATTCACTGAGTGAAAATGTGTTCTGGTCTTTCACCATAGACAGCATTGCAATTATTGTTCAGTTAACCTTTTGGATCTTTGTTGTTTCCAGTTTTGTCACAGGTGAGGGAGGCGTGTGTCCTTCAGTGTCACATAAGAGGTGGCACAAACAGAGATGTACGGGGAGAAGGCAAACTTACAATAAAAGCCATTTTATGTAAAATACGTGCAGTGGTGCAAACAAGCACAGGCACTGTGATTCTAAAATGAAACCAGCAAGAATATTCATTGAAGACAAGATATATTATTTTTGAAACAGATAAGAGAGATCACCTATGCTTGCAAGGTTGGCTACGGGGGGTTCTTTCTGGCTTCGGTTCATCAGGCTAGGCAAACTCAAACACCACTGGGAACTTCACTGATGGATGCCCTCCTCTGCATTCCCCTCTGCAGAACCTTCCCTCTCTTCCCTCTTTCAACACAGTCTGGAAAGAAACATCTGCCTAGTGCTTCGCCCCTGAATGGAAGCTGTGCTAGGACTTGGCCTTTTCCATCCAGCCAGGTGGCTTGTGGAAAGGTCTCTCCCTGTAGTATTACTTCCCATCAGCAGCATCAAGTCCAAGCCAACCTGGCATGGTCTCCTCATTTCAAAGGCAATCCTGTGCCAGCTCCTCCACAGTCATCTACAAATTGGCTTCCCTGCCAGGCCTCTACCCCTTGGGCACTTGGCATTAGGAATTGTAGGCAATTAAAAGGGTGAATGAGCAAATTCCAGTCTTCTGCAAGTAAAAGGTTGATAGAAAGGGGGACAAAAGTTCCATGCTCCTTCCCTTCCCCAGAGATATTACTAAAGATAGTAAATGTGGAAGTCTGTTATTCTTTCATCCTTATTTTGAGTCAGTGGCTCAAACTTTCTCATGGCTCAAAAGTCTCCACCGGATTGTGGGGAAACCCTACCCAAAAGACATTCAGAATGATAAAGGATGAATAACACAGACATGAGTTTGAGATAGAAATGAACTATCTACAAGTTTATCAGTTTATCTTGTGCTGCCTTCAAGGAGATTGGGGAAGTACACATAACTGTCCCCTCTTCCATTTTATCCACATGGGGTGTAAAGTTTTTAAAAAAGCGTTTCCAGATATTTTGTGGTTGAAGGATCCAGCCATCTTACTGAAGGTGCAGTAACAAAGCAAGAAGGTGTGCAAAAACCTACTAAAGATCCTCCAGATGCATGCTCTATCCTGAAGAAAATAATTCTATATACTCCTGCTGCTCAGTTTTGGATACATTATACAGAAGCAGTTAATTCTTAGATCACTATAGCAAGGCAAAGTAAGGTTATCATCTTGATTTTATAGACTTGCAGGGAATAATGGTTTGCTCAGGGCCTAGCAGAGTCATCAGTTGCAGAACTGAGATAGAAATCAAGTTGCCATCTAACAGTACCCCCGGGACAGCTCGTCCACCACAATGTAGCTGCTCCAGTAATGAAACAACTTCCTATTCTTTTTACGTGTACAACTCAATTTATGTTGAAGGTTAATAGAAGTGGTCGACATCCTCTGAGTCCCTTTTGGGCCCTTCTCTAACAAAGGGACATGACTGTATCGAAAGAACACCTGCTAAGGGGAGGCGGAGGGGATCTGTATTCAAACCGCACAACTGTAATTCTAATGAGTCAGATTTTCCAATCCGTATCTGCTTTATTTTGTCTGCTCACCATCAGTATTCACTGTTTCTTTCATAGCCTCTCCTTGCCATCTTCATCTTTGCTTGGGCTGGGGAGACAAGGAAGGTTATTGCCCAGCATGTTTACTGTTTGCATTATTTATCCGGCAGAGGACACAGACAGACATCTAGAGGAGAGCTTTAGATCAGACGTGATGTCTTCTTAGTGGGACTCAGGGGCAATCACTGGCAGGCGGGTGGGAGAGCACAGCCAAAGATCCCCTCCAGGGGAGCCACACATGGGAAAGGAAACCGGAAGAAAGGGGGAGCCCTCTGAGCTTGCCAATGTCTGAGCCTGTCTCCTCTCCATTTGTATTAGCACATGCATCCATACAGAAACAAACTCTCCCTCACTTCTCTCTGAATTATTGCCATTCTCGTGGCTCCATGTAGAAAATACACTAAAATCCTGTTAAAATGCTGGCCTCTCCTGCAGGATTGTATCAGGCATATTAAGATTATGTACATGAGCAGCTTTAAGCAGTTAGGGAAAGTGCTATATAATGACTAAGAATCATTCAGAGAAGCATCACTAAGAATGCAAAGATGACAAAACACTTTGGCATCTAGACCAATCAGTTTAGGAGCTCAGATAGGCAAACACATGTGGGGAAAGAAGAACAGGGGGAATGTTAAGGTCCTCTGCTGCCAAGGCGAGGGAGGTCATCCTTGCCTTAAAGTGCCTTTTCCATACAACCTGTTGATAGGACAGAATCTAAGTTTCTGGCAGGTATGGTTGGTTTCTGGCAGGACTACATTAGAAAAGCAAGTCGGTTACTGTACAAAAAAAGGACACAAGTCTGGCATTTAAAAATCACAATATTAACAACCAGTTGAGGGGTGTTTGTGGATTTAATCTCCCTGTTGCTGATCAAAGTTCTCAAGCAAAGGTAATTCAAAGGAAGAATCCAGTGTGAAATTGCTGAACTGGAATTCATTAACAAGTTCAAGACACTTTACTGTGCCTCTCCCAAGGCGTTAAGAGGGCCCAGGGGTTCCTCACATAATATAGGTGTCAATATCTTGACTAGCCTTCTAGAATTTCCTGTCATATCTGTTAATCTTTTATTAGATTTTACGTTAATCCCACTTTGTTGACATAACAATAGTTGGAGGTAGCCATTACATATTCTGAGTGACTTGGTTACTCTTTTTATTTGATCTTATATAAATGGGCCTCTCTTTGTACACTGTTGTGATTATAAAAGCATCAGCCAAAGGGATGTATGCCCTGATCTGGATAGTCCCAGACTAGCCTGACCTCATCAGATCTCAGAAGCTGAGCAGGGTCAACCTTGGTTAGCATTTGGATGGAAGACATATAAGGAACATGAGAGTCATGATGTGTCAGCAGGCAATGGCAAACCACCTCCGAACATCTCATGCCTTGAAACCCCTTTCGGTGACTTGCCAACACACAAAAGGGGGGCGGGCGGGAGGGGCGGATCTATATTCCAATGCATCAGATAATGTAAAGTCTGATTTATGAAACGGTACACAACTTTTTTTACTCATCCTTAAGTTGCCAACGGAAGTTGCCAACGGACTCTTGTTTTATTCTGCAAAAATAAGCATGCATTAAAGAAGGGATGCTTCCCTATAGTTGAGTCATTTGTTTCACAGAAACCTCCCCTGCTGAATTTCCTCCATGCCACACAGCTATTAATGTACAGGTCTGGACAGGAACGGGGGACTCCCATCTGTGTTTTTACTGCTTGAGAATTAGCATTCCCACATATTCTGCCTTCCACTGGCAGAAACTATCCTTGAAACTAGACTTCTCTGTTTATGTTTCCAGACATCTGTGTTAGGCTGACGTATGTTTCATTGATTACAATGTGTCTTAACGTGTTCATTAGCTGTACTCAGCATTATAGCACTATTACTGTTTTTAAAAGATCTTCCCCCACCTCTTTTTAATAGGATATATGTACAAGGCCCCACAGTGACAAAAGGGTTCTTTTTGCACATTCTTTGCAGCCATTTAACTTTTGTGAAGCAAAGTCTCCCTTAATTTCTTACTGAAGATGAAATGGGGACAGTATTGCTTATACAGCGAGAGATAGCAATCAGCAGTGTGCCGAGACTGACTTATCAAGCAGATTCTTAATGCCATAAAATCAATGGGTTTAGAAATTCTATTATCCCGCCTCTGATGGAACATGCCAAACTAAAGAAACTCCTCACCCTTATTATATTTTAAGTGTACTTAAGGATAACATTTCTTATTGTCTTGCCTTTTCTGATGCTGTTTAGAGGGCATTAAACTATGGCGCTCGGGGAGGGTACGCACTGCTGGGGTGCAGACGCAAGCCAATTAAAGGCCTGTGATTATTTTGAAGTCTGCTCATCCCAGAAAGGTCCATTGCACTGGTTCACTTAACAAATGGGAAATGGAAGACTTCTGGAGCAACTGCATAATAAGCAGAAAGAAAACATGACAAGTTTTTCTATCTTGGCGAGTAGAGTTGCTGACTGAAAGGGGGAAGAAAAAGATGGTTGCTCTTCTCTCTTCAGCAGCAGTTCAGTTTTCAGTACTCATAGAGCGATTTTTTTCAGAATCTGTCCACATATGTCACCCCTTTCTAATGTCAACCAGTCAAACTTCATGAAAGGTTTATGAGCAGGGGGTAGTAACCAAAGTAAGCAACTCTGTTTTCAGGGCCCAGCTTTTAATGTTTTCCTGGGCCTCTCTTAAAGTCAAGCTGAAAATTCTCCAGCTTTCCAAAGCCAAGAAGGCCAAAGACAGTTATGGCAGTTCTGTCAGGAAGTTGGCAATGGAAGGAGTTACTAAAAGGAACTTAATCTTTTAGATGATTTTCCAGGAAAGATAGGACACTTGAAAGAAAAGGGGGCCTACCTTCGAATACCCTGATCATGGGCACAGATGGATACAACCAAAGATGGCAACAGTGGACCAATTAGTATGTTTATGTCACATTTTCAGAATTCTGTATAAGATTGCAAACACCCACCAGGAATTTCAACTTCACCACTGCAGCTGAAATGGCAAAGATAAGGCACCAAACACAGGTAGTAGGCTCACCAGGTAATAGAATCCAATGGCTCAAGGAAAGGTTCTGCACCTCCTCCTCTCCACACCTTCAAGATCTCCAAAGTGTGCAGAATACCAAACACCCATTGTCACAAAGTGTCTCTACTTTTCTCTCCAGTATGGGAAGAGACCAACCTTTTCTCACTCAACACATAGAAGCAGTATCTCCCACTCAAACCACACATTGTAAACATAGCTAGATTTGAGTCTTTCAGAGCACCTTAGAGGCCAACAAGATTTGGGGCTATACGCTTTTGAGAGCTAAGCTAACATGCTACTGGATTTGAAACTAGTTGTTCTCCTTTGTGGTTACTAGATGGTGGAATTTCCCACTAAGAAAGTTCATCTGGCCTTTTCATTTAAAAAAAAGTTTCAGGTGCTGAGTCAAGTCAAGGATTTATTTATTTTTTGAGAAAAGCGGAACAGGTCAGATGTGTTTTTTGCTTAGTTTTTGCTTCTGATATTTTGTTTGGTTTTATATGCTGTTTAACACATTGTTTTACTTATTATGATTGAATGGAGGACTTCTTTATTTATTTTATTTATTTATTTTTTAGTCTTATATACCACCCAACCCCTGAAGGGCTCTGGGCGGTGAACAATAAAATTATAATTACATATAGGTTTTAAAAGAATTAAGTTAAAAGCAGCAGATAATACAAATTGTATGTTTCTGATACAAAAGTATGTTGTCAACAGGACTATGGAGATCGCAGCTACCTTTGTTTTTGTGAACATTTCTCACCATCAATCAGCTTTACTGGGAAAATACTTCTAACCCCCTCATTATTGAGGAATCAAAACCAAGGCCTATGCTAATGAAACAAACATTAATTAGAGACAGAATTCCAATGCACCTTCCTCTTTTGGTGGGTAGAAATGTCTCATGGTGAAGGAGGCCATATTTTACTTTAGATCAGGAGGACCTTCCTCCAACCTAAGGAGCTTAACATTGACTTAATAATTCCTCCATTGAAGAAAGAATTTAAGGAAGGTTCTTTAGGATTCAGGGAAGCTTCAAACTGTGCATAGCAGAAAGGTAGGTTACAAAATACTATCTTGTTTGCAATAGGGAAACCTTGGCATGCATCTGGGGTGGAGGAAATTATCTGAAATTGGTAGAGTGTGAAGAATGGAAAAGCATTCCTCTACCCCCTAACAATGAAACAGACTGAGTGGAGGCTCTCTTTCTCACTTGTGTCCCAGTCCAGGTGGGGTGGGGGATGCTTGTGGTGAATCACTGTCAAGAAGCAGTGTGGCCCTGCACCGGCAGAAATGCCCTCCCCAGGGGACTTACCCCAGTGGAGGGACAAATCTGTTGGCAGGTGGCCACCACAGCCCACTAAGATGCCTGAACGTGGTGTGGAGTGCCCTGTCAGAACCCCCCTGCTGCCGCCAGCCTCACTGGTATAGTGGGGACATTCTAGTGCCAGACTCAGGGTGGAGCTAACCTTAGTCAGCTTCCACCTCAGATTTGCCTCCATATGCATGGTGGTCTGAGGTATAGGCTTATGCCACCCCAAACCCATTGAACTCAATGGAGAGCTTTTTCATGGCAGGGAGGGTTTTTTGTATTTTGCCTCCCATGCCACTGAAAAGCTCCCTGGAAGCAGTGGGGTAGCACACAGCAGCGCCAGCCACTGAGGGCTCTGGATTAGGCCATCCATCTGCCAACCACAAGCACTGTATCCACTGCATCTCACCATTCTTATGTTTTCAGGCTTTTCAGCAGCATTCCAGGAATCCCAGAAACAAATCTGTTACCCACCCAGTGCCATGCAGAAATCTTCTAGCAGCATTAGTGTCCCGTAGTAAATCAGGTGTACCTTTTCATAGGCTTATTACAGGTAAGTTTTTTTTATTGCTAATCCCATGTCAATTGTTAAAGACCGATGCCCATCAAATTCTCTTTCCAAACATCTGCTTTAAAATTCATTGGTCATTCATTTGTTAGGAAACTATAGAGCTCCTGTTTCTAAGTACTTCAAAAAGTTTAAAACAGTGAAGGAATATGTGCATATGCTTCACAACTGACATACACATGTGTCATACTGATAGACTTGTTGAGGAACCAGGACTGGCTGAGAATCCTGATCTCTTGGCCTGCAGGCTGGTCCATCCTAGTGGGTATTTGATGCTTAATCTATCTATCTATATATAAAGCTAACAGTGACTTTGTTAGTCATGCCCTAATGCCTCCAAATTTTCACATGACGTCCCTCCCTGTTGCGGGCAGGTAATCGGACCTTCAAATTGCCGAAAGTCCATACCTGAGCCAGGTAAAATGTCTTTTTCCTGGTGCACCAGGCCATGAAGCTGGCTGTGTTTAACTGTCACCCTTAGAATGTTCGTGCAGCCTGTCTGTCTGTGACCTGAGGGCTTGGTATGAAGGCTTAGAATGTTTGTGCAGATGGGCAGAGATGAGCAGTTAAAACAGTAAATAGGTAATACTGTTAGGTAATTCGAGTGGAAGTTAAACACATACACACTTTACTGTGTGAGACGTCAGGTGGGGTTCCCCCCCCCACACACACACATGCAGGTAACTTTCACTCTCTGGGCCTCACCCAATACTACCACACAACACACATAATCTCATCCACATCCAGCTCATCCTCACACACCTCACTCTGCCCTCCCTCACATCCAACCCCCACTTACCCACTTCCTCATCCAACTTCGCCACAGCTCTCTTTTACTAAAAGCGAGCTGGAGTTTGCCTTTTTCTTCTAAGAAAATCCACGGGGTGGGGGCGAACCAACACTACTGTCTCTGCTTCTTTTGCACATGTCCTTTTAAAAACCCAGGGAGCTGGCCTCGATCTGAGCACCTCACCACCCTGCCTCTGCTGCCTGACTGGGATAGCCTCCTTACCCCAGTTCTGCCTTACCCAAACCAGGATTGTGCGTGTCAACCAGCCTTATTGTCAGTGGGATTCGCACTCTGGACAGTTCCATTGTGGAATGGAAAGGGTTACCTTATACTAAAAACCAAGACAGCACCATATAATAATGTGAATCAAAAAGGGAAAGAGGGATTCCATTTGACCACCCCAAAAGAAGAAGAAGAAGAAGGAGAAGAAGAGGAAGAGGAAGAAGAAGAGGAAGAAGAGGAGTAGGAGTAGGAGTTTGGATTTATATCCCCCCTTTCTCTTCTGTAGGAGACTCAAAGGGGCTTACAACCTCCTTGCCCTTCACCCCTCACAACAAACACCCTGAGAGGTGGGTGGGGCTGAGAAAGCTCCAAAAATCTGTGACTGTCCCAAGGTCACACAGCTGGTGTTTGTCAGAGTGCACAGGCTAATCTGAATTCCCCAGATAAGCCGCCACAACTCAAGCTGCAGAGCTGGGAATCAAACCCAGTTCCTCCAGATCAGAGTGCACCTGCTCTTAGCCACTAAGCCACTGCTGCTCCCAAAAGCTATGCTGGGGATCACTGGACCTGCATGGACATCTGTGTGGGTTGCGGACTGTGATGAGAAGGACAATTGCCACAGCAATGCGTGGCCGGGCCCCGCTAGTGTAAATATAAATAAGGCCACAGTAGACATCCAGCAAGTGAAAAAGATTGCTGGTTACTGGAAGGCAGACCTGCAACTTAGCAGGCACGGATTCATTTTATTTTGGCCCTGCCAATGATTCCCCACACGTGCCTTTGTCATTCTTGACTTACTTCTTTGGCCTCTTCCATATGGGCAGTGGGATAAGCAAGACCCCTTCTCTCCTTTGCAAATTGAGAGGTCTGTATGAGAAGTATTACTGTCATATGGAGAACAGATGGACTGCCGTGAGCAGATGGTTTGGAGAGGACCATGCCAATGCAATCCTACGGTATGTAATTTCTTCTTCTGAATGAGAACAATTTGATAATGGAAAGGGTCCAAAGAGGCGAATTGTTTTGACCTGATTAGCCTATCACAGTGGCACACCAGGCTATAAATTGTTCTCAGGCTGAAAGCAGTAATGAATTATGCTGGAGCACCTGATACTTCTAGCTAGCAAAGGTGAAGCAGGGATTTGCCGACTGTATCATTTCACTTACAGTTCAGCAATCAACCACAGAAATAGCCAGAAACAGAACGATCGAGATGTATATTCTATGGCTCTCTAATCAATGCTCATGGAGGCAGCTCCTTCTTGCTAGCATTGATCATATATACTCTGAGTGGATAAAGCTGGCTCTCCATCCATGAAAGATGCTTGGTGATTTTAAAAATCTTTAATATCCTGCTATGCAAATAGGTGTAGTTCAAGAAAGAGGCATGATCACAAACTTCTATATCCAGAAACACTCTTTCAAAGGACAAAGGACAATAAGTCTTGAAGACAGAAGCAAGTAGATATAAAGCAGGGAAAGATCTGAGATGTAGTACTTTCTCCAAAATTTAGGTTTAGTTAAAAAGGAGAAAAAGTACCTAATTTATCGATAAGATGAACAAAAACCAAAATAATGTCACAATGACTAAGTCACTCCCTGACACCATCTCATTCCCTTCCCCTAACAGTTAAGAAAACTTATTCTACAGAAAATGTCCTGTCTATCAGTGGCAGAGCTACAAGGGGACAAGGTGGTGCGTGTTGCACTGGACAAACACCTGGGGCGTGTGAAATTTGCCCCCATGCCACTCTGCCTCGCCAGGCATGTCCCCGTCACACCAGCCTATCCCATTTTCAGCTGGCCGAAAGCTATTTTCTGCCGGGTGGAAAAGGTAAGTGGAGGGGAGGGGGAGGGGCTGGGGCCGTGGGGGGCGGAAAACACAGAGTGCACCAGGGCACACTCCTCCCAGCTCCACCATTGCTGTCACTACAAATGTATGTGAGAGTACAGCTTAATTTTTACAAACTTCCTAAACAGTTTGTCTTCCCCATTTCATTGGATTTTGACTATAATGTATTCTCAAGTGTTAACAGAACCTAGTCATTCCTTAAAACCAACACCCTTTGCCTTTTATGTATAACAATTCAGCTTTTTTTTTGCAACTTCATATTTGAAAGTTAGTGGATGAAGAAAAAAGTTATGTAGTTGGGGGCATGAAGGTACAATTCTAAGGATACTTTCCTGGGAGTCAGCCGCACTAACCTGAATAGGCTTCTAAGTAGACCTACTTAGAATTACTCTCTAAGGGAGTGAAGCAAGCAAAGTGGCCCATCACAGATTTTTATCCATACTTACCGTTGCAGCAGAAAAATGTTCTCCTCCCTCAATAGTAACGACACTGATTATTTGTTTATTTAAAAACTATATATGCCACCTCCAAGAGGCCTACATAAGGTAGTTCAAAGTAAAAAATAGCCCAATCTAATTATGAAGGAAACCTTAAAATTGCCAGTATTTAAAAGCCCTAAAACAAATATTGAAAACAACATTAATCAGCCTAACTATATTCATAAAACAGGTATTGGCTAGCATTAAACCAAAAGCAGTTTTAAAGCAGATCACCCTCCCAGCCCCAGTTCAAAGCCTGGATTAAATATATATATATATATATTGGCCTACTGCTTAAAGTGAAGTTTTGTAGCTGCCAGGTAAATGTCAAGAGGGAGGGACACACTGAAGTCATGATACCATCACTGAGAAGATCCTGTCTCTGGTTGCTGCCTACATCATTTTTACAGGGAGCGATACAGGAAGCAGGAATTTGGAAAAATATCTGAACTGGCATGTTGGACAAATTTCCTGATATCGCTATTGAAGATAACTCAATTCAGTTGCACATTATAATTCCCTTAGACCAGGGGTTCCCAAACTTTTTAAACAGGGGGCCAGTTCACTGTCCCTCAGACTGTTGGAGGGCCGGACTAAAAAAAAAACTATGAACAAATTCCTATGCACAAATGATTGTAAAATGTTTGATTTCACCTTTCAGCCTTTCTGTCATGGTCTATTTTTAGAACAGTGACCAAAGTATGTCAAGTACAGGGTGGGCTCCAAATATTGTTGGGGAGGCTGTGGAATACCTTCCCCTGTAAAAAAAAAAAAAAGCAGAACTTTCCCAATGAAGCATTCTATCTAACCCAGGATCAGGTATCTTCCTGGGTTATTTCCTCCCTAGCAGCCAGCGAGCAATTCGCCAGCCTGGCTGATGCCAATGGGAGTGAGGCGGAACAGAAAGCCTGAGAGCAACACATGGAGAAGCCGAGAGGGAAGGGCGGAGCAGGCGTTGCCACATGTAAGGTTTCCAACTCTGGGTCAGAAAATGCATGGAGATTTGGGGGTGCCATCATGTAACTGAAAACAACGGCTGTTGGGGCCAGTTCCTCCTCTCCCTCGAGCCCCCACTGCACATGAATGGAGCCATCGCTGCCATGCCTGGCGGGCCGGATAAATGCCTTCAGGGGGCCACATTTGGCCCCCGGGCCGTAGTTTGGGGACCCCTGCCTTAGACCAATGGTTTTTAATATACAATGAAATGATCTCTCTAAGTCCCTGTCCTATTATTAAGAGGATCACATGATGATATCTCTTGGGCAACTGTGGAGTACAGAATGATGAACCGGATTGATTTTTGATCCAATCCAGTAGCATTCCTCCCCCCCACCCCTTTCCAGCTATGAGAATGATATACAGGTGGGTAAATTAACTGAATACAGGAATGAAAGCGATGAAGCAAAGTTCTCTATGACTTATAAAGGAGAAAGGTTCAAGTCACAGAACATTCAGATTCGAGCTGCAGCCAATTTTCCTCTTTTGTTGTCATCCGTGTATGAAAGTCTGTCTCTTTCCATCCAGCTCGGCTTCCCTGCTGTGAGGTCACAGCCCTGTCTTTATGACATTGTTGTTGGTTGGCATATAAGTGTTTTTGCTTTCTCAAAGTCAGGTTTAGGACTTCACTAGCAAGGTCAATGAGAAGCAGATGGGCTTTGAAGGAAAACAGGAGAGGGACATTCTTGTTTAAACACAAATAGCAGTGTTAATTAATTATCTGAAGTGGCAGGAGAAATTATGAAAGACATGTCAAATAGCAAAGGACCTTTCCATTGCCTTTCCGGAGAGGCTTTCCCTCAGAGAAGAGGAGAATTATTAATGCCTATTCAACCTGCTGGGACCAGCCACTCTGAGAGGCCCCCAAACTGAAAATAATGGCATGTACTGGCTTTTCAGACTCTGCGTGATATCTCTGCGTGATTCTTCCACACACTGAAGGATCAACTTTCAATGCACTTTTGTGATAGTTTGCAAGTGGTTTTTGCTGTTTCACAATAAAATTCAGTTGCAAAGTGTATTGAAAGTGAATAGAAAGTGCCTTGTCAGCATGTGCGAAAGCTGTGGCAGGAGGTCTTCAAGATGCTGGAAACATCCCAGCCATGTTTATTTATTTATTAATTTATACCCCACCCTTCCTTGAGGGGCTCAGGGTGGCAACAACAGTTTAAAACAAACAACACAATGTTGTCAACACAATGATCTTTATTTGGGAACCCAAGTTCAGAATACTCTTCCTTAAGGGTACTGAAGATTATGAAGACTGCTTATTTTCATGGCAGATGTGTCTCAACTGTTACCATAAAGATATATATATTTTTGGATAGTACTAACTTGAAGCCATTTCACAATTGTCTGTCTGTCTATCAAGTTGCATTTGAATTATGAAGGCCTAGTAGGCAGTGACAGCTATATTTCAGATAATCCAGCTGGTCCAGAATGCTACCACTCAGCTATTAATTGGTGCTTGATGTCATGCATATTACTCCCATTCTGCAGACGCTCCATTGACTGCCTATCTGCTAACAGGCTCAGTTTAAGATGCTGACTATCACATGGCCTTGGCCCCTCTTATTTGCTGAACAACATTGCCTAAGTCAGCAGAAGCTTCCGAGGTTGCCATCCTGAAAATGGCAAAATCAACAAGTGCCCAACAAGTGCTTTCTCCGTTGTGGCTTCTGCCTTGTGGAACGGCCTGCCTGAGATCAGGAAGGCTTCCACTCTCCTGGCTTTTGGCAGTCAATGCAAAAATTGATCTATTCAAGAGGGGTATTCTGTGCAGGTAGTGCATTGCACAATATGATCTTACAAACTTACTTGGACAAACAATTAAGGACTGTGGTGTATACTTCTGCGTTGATCCTATTGTAAGGATGATCCTATTTATGTAATTTCTGTATTACTTCACGCGTCATGTGAATACTTATACTATGCTTCAATTCTGTCTGGCGATTACAGTCTTCTAAAATCCTAAGGCATTGGTTACTGAATGTCCCATTTTTGTGATTGTACTGGCACACTATTGGTAATCTGCCCTGAGTCCCTGTGAACAGATTATAAATAACATAAATAAAATAAATATGGTGCCTCAAAACAAGAAGTCCCTTTTTCTTTCTCTTTTGTATCTTAACTAGGATTACCGCCTAAGTGCCTATGGGTATGACGCTGTCTTTTGTAAGGACCTTGCCTCCTCCTCCAGCCGACACCACTTAGAAAAGGTTTCCCCTTTTTCTTTTGGACTTAGTTGTTTTAATAGACATCCCCTTTTAGAGTCTAAGGGAATCCAAAACTAAGGGAATCTCAGAAAAGCACCTGAATTCAGCCATGACACTGGAGAATCTTGGGGAAGAAGTAGGGTGTTGTTTCTCAAGGACATAAGAGTTTTCAATTCTGAAGACATTACCCAATATCCCTACAAACCCAGAGGTACCTGCCCAGCCCAAGGTCAGTGACTCAATCAGGGATGACATTGAAGACATTATTTTGCCCTAAACCCTAACCTCAGGAATCACCTTTGCACATCCTCAGTCTTTGTACCTATCTAGCTCACAGTAGCCCAATCCAAGTAATTTCCAATTTTTCCTTCCAAAGTATATCTTTAAACCTGCCAGTAAGATCCAAACTTGTTATCTTGACCCAATACTAAATTGGGAGGGCCAAACACCCACTGGGACCTTCTTTCCATAACAAAAGGACACAGAGGCCCAGCAAACTGTTCCTCATATCTCCGGTCAGAATCACAGCTGGTTAGAACACAGGTTTCCCTCAGGGAACTCCTGCTGCTTTCTGCAAGCTTTTCTCCTGGCTTTGCTGGTGCTCCTTGGGCCTCCAGTGCATTGATCCCAGTGCCTCTTCAGACTTCAAACCCTTTCATTTAAGGTTGTATGTCCTTCCCTGAAACTTCTCAATTTCTTCTCTTTTCTCTCTAATAAGTTGCAGTCCCTCACTGTGTGTGTGTGTGTGTGTGTGTGTGTGTGTGTGTGTGTGTGTGTGAGAGAGAGAGAGAGAGAGAGAGAGAGAGAGAGAGAGAGAGAGCTGAGTGGAGTCACCTCTCTGGTACTTAATGCAGGTTCTTGATATTTTTATATACAACAAACTTATTTGTGTGTGTTTACAATCATTTTCTTTCTAATTCATCATAATTTTATTTTGGAGTATCATTACCGAGATCTACCCTGGTACACAAAGACTACAAGATCTCGTGTTATCCCATTCTGAACCTGTTCTATAGCTAATTTCCCTCCTGAGGGACTAGTTCAGGTAACTCTTTAATTGAAACAACCTTTGCTGGATTAAATGGCATTATAGAAGGCAAAATTCATTAATTTCAATATATCCCCGTTTTTATCCTGCCCTTCTGAAAGAGTTCATCATTCTCTAATTTATCTTCATAACAATCTTATGAAGCAAATTATACTCGTTTCCACTGAAAGATCTAAGTAGAATTGTAACTTCATCTACCACATGCTGGATCGTGTTTTTTTTTTTTTTAGAATGCTCTGCTTGGGTCCTAGTAGGACCCAAACGGAGCATTCTAGTAGGACAGAAGCAGAGCATTCTAAAAAAAAAGTCGATCCAGCATGTGGCCGCTGAAGTTACAATTCTACTTAGATCTTTCAGTGGAAAAGAATACAGCTTGATGCGAGAATGGCAGTTTAAGCAGTGCTATATAACCTACCAACTGATATAGTGAGAGGATAAAAGGAAAAATCCAGGGAAGCCGCAATTAAGAGCCAAGCAAGCAATTAACTGTTTTAAAAAATCTGATTAGATAGATTTCCCAGGGAAATATACCGTTTGAGCTTAGTAAGACAAAATTGCACACTGGTGGTCTTGCGTATGTCTCATCTTTATTCCGGTTAAAGTGATCACCTTGCCTGCACTGTGCATCTTGCAGCTTTTAAGGTACTGCCATTGGACATAATGCTAAAATCAGCATGACAGAAAACTATCTCCATTCTGTAGGACTGTTTCACCAGGTGCTTTTATTTTGAATAGAGTCCCATGGTTCTTGTGTCATGATAAGCTGTACTTAGCAGCAGTTCCTTTTTTATCAACATTGTTAATGTGTGGCCCTAGGGTACGTTACTGCAGCTTCCTATCAGATAATTATTCACTAAATCATTCAACCAGCCACTAGGTATAGAGCAACAACAATGTTTCCAAACTATAATACCATCTTCCATTTATAATGTTCTTTTTATCTCAAAGGATTCTAAACCATTTGCCAATCCCATACATGATAAAGGCTTGGTTTCCCCTGGAGCTAAAAGGAAAATGGTTCCAGTGGCAGATGAAATGCAGCTGTCTAAATTGCGGAGCACTGACATTTGTTAAAGGATGGATTTTGAAATTCTGCTTGCAAAGTATCCCTGCGATCCTCTGTTTTCAGGAGGCAGATCACAGGAGCATGCACTGAGGTCAGAGCTCATAATCAATCTGTAATAATAAAAGAATCCCTGCTTCTGTCTGTCTGTCTTTGGCATGCATAACTATTGAGAAACTACAGACAGGAGTCTCAAAATTGGACACTGCATTCTGGATGATCATGGAGGTTGCAATTCTAAACCTGAAAGGAATCAGAACAGCCTGGCTCATGCAATCTCCAGAAAGCCCCATTCCTGCTTATTCTTATTGTAAGCAAAGATCGACTATGGCTAGCATAACTCATCAGAAAGTATAAAGCTTGGGGTTTCAGAAATGGCCACCAGCTGCAACATGATGATCGTAGTTGCAGAACATCCTGGTCATAACTTTCAAGGCCATGAGTGGTCTGGGACCGTTGTATCTGTGGAATTACATTACCCCATATTGCTCGTAGAGGATGCTCCGGTCCTCTGATAAAAATCTTCTGGTTGTTGCTGGATCCAGGGATGTGCAGTTGGCCTCAACCAGAGCCAGTGCTTTCTCTGCCCTGGCTCCACCTGGTAGAACTCTGTTAACTGACGCCAGGGCCCTATGGGACCTTGAATAGTTCTGTAGAGCCTGCAAGACAGAGATGTTCCACCAGGCCTTTGGTTGAGACCACTCGTATGTCTGATGCCATCTGCCAGCCTTTCTAGAATAAGTCAACACTTGGTTATTCTGCGTTGCCCTTTTCCTGACCTGTCCCATGCTTGGATTCTGTTAGGAGGCTTTATACCAAGCTGGGCCAGATAAACTGACATGGGGTAGTTTGTTCATCATCTTGAATTGAGTGGTTTAATGTGTTTTAATGATGAGTAGGTTGATAATTTTATGTATAAATACATTGTTTTAAAATGTTGTGCACCGTCCTGAGCCCAACCTTGGTCAGGGAAGGCAGGATACAAATTAATTAAATAAATACATTTGCTGACCTCTGCCTTTACCGCTATATGTAATGGAAGCTTGGGTTACCTGTTTGCAGCAGGCATCTGTCATTGGAAAATAATGTTAGGCATGACAACAATGGCCCTCAGTGCCAGGATGATTGTTGCGCTGTGTTCAAAATTTCGGGGACTTAGTTTTTTCTGGAAACTCCACTTCCTTTCTTCTATGCTATTTGCAATAGTAACGAAGTTGTCTTTTTTTGTTTAGCATAACTGATCACAAAATAAAGAAGAAGAAGAAGAAGAAGAAGAAGAAGAAGAAGAAGAAGAAGAAGAAGAAGAAGAAGAAGAAGAAGAAGAAGAAGAGGAGGAGGAGGAGGAGGAGGAGGAGGAGGAGGAGGAGTTTGAATTTTGGATTTATATCCCCCCTTTCTCTCCTGTAAGGAGACTCAAAGGGGCTTACAATCTCCTTTCCCTTCCCTACCCCACAACAAACACCCTGTGAGGTGGGTGGAGCTGAGAGAACTCTGAAGAACTGTGACTGGCCCAAGGTCACCCAGCTGGCATGTGTTGGAGTGCACAAGCTAATCTGGTTCACTAGATGAACCTCCACAGCTCAAGTAGCAATGCGGGGAATCAAACCCAGTTCTCCAGATTAGAGTGCATCTGCTCTTAACCACTACATCATGCTGGCTCAAGCTGGGAGGCTCAAAAATGCTTCACCAGATTCAGGACAACCAGGGGAGTTGCTGTACTAAAGATGATGGGAACTGGAGCCTTTGCTCAGGTTACTGTGACAAGCCCCATCTCCTTTGCTACTGGCAATGGAAACAGTTTGTGACAGGCATAACTCATTGGAAAATTGCCCACCAACCTCAGGGTGATTCAGGGAGTTTCTGTACCAAAAATAAAGGGAATGGGAACATTTTGACCCAGAAGATTTTGCTAGATGTCCTGACACCTGTCATTTACTCTCAGCCAGTCATACACTCTCATTGGTTGTTGTGATGAAAAATGGTTCCCTACTACACCAAATCCAAAGCATAATATTGACTATAAATCTAATTTTGGCTACTATTCACCAAAAAAAGATAATTACTCTTGTTGTGGTTTTATTAGGAATTGCTGTCACTTTTTAAATAGGAGGCAAAATTGCTCATTTAGTACTCCAGTGACAAGGTGAACTAGGTTTGTTTCCCCATTCCTACATTCCTGCTGGGGGACCTTGGACTAATCACAGTTCTTCATCATTCTCTCAGCCCCACCTACCTCATAAGATGTCTTTTGTGGAAAGAGGAAGGGAAAGAAGTTTGTAAGCCACTTTGAGTCTTGTTTTTAACCTCTCTGGCAAGCCTGAGCTCATTGTGGGCTTTAGCTTTTCTAACTTTCTCCCTACACATCCTCGCTATTTGTTTGAATTCCTCTTTGGTGACCCCCCCCCTTTTCCATTTTTTGTACATGTCCTTTTTTTAAATCTTAGCTCATTTGAAAGTTCTTTAGACATCCATCCTGATTTCCTTAGGCACCTCCCATTTTCCTCCTCATTGGAACTGTTTCAAATTGTGCCTTCAAGATCTCACTTTTAAGAAATTCCCATCCATCATGCACTCCCTTCTCTTTTAGTATTTTTAACCATGGGATCACACCCAGTCGTTTCCTAAGCTTACTTAAGTCTGCTTTCTTAAAGTCTAGGATGTGCATCTGACTATACTTAGTATCCCCTTTCCACTGTATTTGTCTTCCTGCAAGCCATAGACATCAGGAACATGGAACTCTACGAGGGCCCAGGCTTTCACGACCCTGGCCCCTGCGTGGTGGAATAGGCTCCCTAGAGAGACCAGGGCCCTGTGGGACCTACAAAGTTTCCTCAGGGTCTGTACACGGACCTTTTCCGCCAGGTGTTTGACCAGCCAGCTTAATTGGTAGATCCTTGTAACATCTAGGCTTCCCATGGGTACAGAAAAGGGGTGGATAAATGTCACCATCTGAGCCAACTTGCTATAATGTACATTGTTTTTATATTGTTATTATTGTGATTTTATAGTTTTATGATTGCTGTTCACCGCCTTAGCCTTTTGGGAGAGGGTGATCTAAAATTTGATAAGTAAATTAACAAACAAACATAATACTTTGCAGCCACTCATATTTGGTTATGTGCTTGTCCCATTGAGGGCAAAGAAATAGTGCAAAGCGATGCAATCTTGCTTCAGTCTAAGCATTGTGGACATCAATAGATTTAGACTGCACTGACTCTGTATAGGCTGAACTGTAATTCATTAGAATAAAAACAATGTTTCCTGGAACTGTCATGTGGGTGATCTCAACCAACTCATCACATGCCCTCCCTTTGTCAGGTTTCTGAAAATGAACTGTAAAAGCATTCTGAAAAAGGATCACGTGCTTTCAGTATTCATACAGACTTTGGTGAACATCACTCCTCACTTCCAGGTATATTACTATCCTGCTTTTGGTATGATCACTGACTGGCTAAGACAATACATGATCTGACTAACACAGGAAGGAGACAGAATAAGAACCAGAGATAAATAATGGCACAACAGTAACTTCTAGAGAAAATAAAGCCACCCCAAACAGGCTAAAAATAGAGATTTTAGAGAGAAATATTCTCCATATCATAGATTGACAACATTGAGTGCAATGTTAAACTAATAAGTGGCTAGAACCCATGACCATGTCCATGCCTGCTCAGGCTGGGATCTAGCCTGATGAACTATAGTTGTTTGTTATTTCCATCAATATGAGGTACTCCAGTTCCACGCCACATTTCACAGAACCTTCAAAACTGGCAGAAGTATGCCAACAAAGATAGATGGATGCCAACATGGGGGCACTACTCTCATGAGCTCCCATTTCCTTTTTCTGCAAATGCCATTCCTGACATTAAAAAAGGGCAATACGAAGTAAGTAGTGGAAGAGAGACTTTAACCTTTGCCATCTGAAAAGGTCACCCATCTTCTCATTTTCCCTCATTCTTTTTTTCCCCACTCAGCACCAGGCACTCTTTTACTCACTTGCCCACACAAAGGAACGCAAACACTTCCCTGCTTTCTGAAGTTAAAAACTGCAGCCCCATCAAGTTTATGGTTATCTGAAAGTGAACTCAGCTACCCAATTATCACAGGAACTAGGGGTGAGATCAACCTTCCAGTGTCATTAATTTGTGTCTATTGTGAGGAAGAGGGGGAGATAGAGGAGCTGAAGGAAAGGCAAAGGGTGGCTGAGTAAAAAAGCATCATCAGTCTTCTTCAGCAGATGAAGCTCCAGTGCGTCTTTTGTTCCATTATAACCCTACACCCCCACATCATGCCTCTATCTTTCGATCCTTTTTCATAGCTGAGAGAGCCCCTGCTGTGCTCCACTGGAAATCACCGTCTTCTGTTAATTTCTCCTCTCACGACTTCCTACTGCTCTGAAATCATATTCAAGTCAGAAACTCAGTGGCACACATAAATTTCTACCCCCCCCCCATCTGAATTATCATGGTGATGAATAGAGGGGCTGTTCGCTTCATAGCTGCGAACATGAATCAATGCAAATGCATTCACTCCCTACAAATGGCTTGATATGTATCAAAAAGGCCAGCATTTGGCTTCAATGTATGAGTATGCTCAATGTCAGCTATTCCAAGTGTTGTTTCACAAGAATCATGGTTTGAGCACTGGATGTAGCCTAGCAAGGTATCTGGGATAGTGTGTGCTCAAGTCTCAGAGCTCTCTTCAGCAGGGATAGGAAAATCATCCCTCTGACTGGCAACCAATATGAGGACTCTGGACGGCCATGTCCGGTACTAACATAGAATGATTACCTGCTGCCTTCGTCTGGTCAGCAGACCAGTCAGGATTGCTAGTGGTTGAAACTGACAACAAAAATTGGCCCTTAAGTGCGGATAAGGACCTTCGGCTTATGCAGCAGATCCCAGAGATGGTTTGGTGGTAACAAGGAAGTATAGATGGAGAATAATAGTATTTGTGAGGTCTAGGGAGAGAATGCCAGGGGCTTTCAGCATGTTTATGAAGGGGAAGCGCCGTCTACATGTGTCAGGTTGCAGACTCTGACCACTTCCGCACATGCAGAATAATGCACTTTCAATCCACTTTCACAATTGTTTCCAAGTGGATTTTGCTATTCTGCACAGTAAAATCCAGCTTCAAAACACATTGAAAGTGGATTGAAAATGCATTATTCTACATGTGTGGAAGGGGCCACTGTGTGGAATAGCAAAATCTACTTGCAAACAATTGTGAAAGTGGATTGAAAGTGCATTATTCTACAAGTGTGGAAGGGGCCATAGTGAATCAACCCCTGGACACTGTGATAAAGTGGATGGGTGAGAACAAGGTGAACATGAATCCGGACATGATAGAGATTGGTTGTTAGAACTAATGTTCTACAGGAGATGTGCTTTCCTATCTCAGAAGATCTGAAAATTATAATTACAGCAGCATTAAAGGTCTTTGCTCTTAGATTCTTTGCTATCTTTTGAAAAACCACTACAGAGTGTAGTTTTTAAAAATCCTTTTTTGCCCCCAGTCGCATTTGTCCCCAGTCGCCCCCAGTCGCAACTGTCATCCCTTTTAAACTCAGACAGTCTGACTACGCTGATAGAAGCTGTTGATTACTTTCATTGAGGTGCCTTTCAAGACAGCTTGGAAGCTTCAGCTAGCACAAAATGTGGTCCCCTGGTTGCTGACTGGAGCAGGCCAGTAGGTTAGTATACCATGAATATTGCAGCCACTAAATATTTGCTTCCAGGTCCAATTCAAGATGTCTGTTATTATCTTGACAGCTTTTCATGCCCTGGAGCCCCCATATCTTAAAGTTCACTTCTCATAAAATAAACCTATGGATGCACTCAGATCTACTAACCAATCTCTTTTAATTGTTCCTTCATCTTGGGAAGTCTGATTTTCCTGGTCAGAAGCTGGACTGTGGAACCGTCTACCTGACATGACATCCAATTTGTCCTAGTCTTTATGAATGCATAGTTGTTCCAGCAGAATTCCATGCATGGAAGCATGAGGGTTTGGTCTGATCTTTCAACCACAGCCTGAAATGCCCTCAAAATGCTGCTCATGGAACATTCCCACTATCAGGATCAGTATGAAGGGGCAGTTGAAGGGCTTCCTCAGCAGGGAAACAGTAACTGAAAATTACATTCTTCCTTGCACACATGCAACTTTTCTAACTCATGGATCTATGAATGGCTGGATTTTATATACTGATGATTTTTAAAATTCCTTGCCTTTGTTAAATTGAGATTGTGAGAAGTTCAGTTTAGTTTTTGTCCAGGTAAATGTAGTGAATTTTTCCAATGTGTACGGGTTTAATTTTTGCTGTTAGCCACTTTGAGCCTTTCAGAAAGGCAGGATATAAATATGTGAAATAATAAATAAATGATAAATATGCATAACCTTGTGTTCCGTTATTTGTCTCAAACTGTCTGGCACTTGAACTTCCACTAAAATATTCATGACAATTGCTATAGAGTTGGGGCCCAAACTATTTACTTACTCCTCCACAATTCCTCCTACCCATTTAAACTGTGGGTAAGGTTGTGGTCTAGGTCTCTTCTGTTTGCAAGGTGGTACCCAGCTTGTCGTATGAGGCTTTTTCTGTGGTATCTTCTCAACTGTGAAGAAGCTTATTGAACTGGATATTACAGTTACTGAAGAACAAATGTTAAAATGTTCATATTCAGCACATTTATCTTTTAATGATACACTTCAAAGATCCACAGTGCAATCCTAAGCAAAATTCGACCCTTCTGAATATATTGAAGCCAATGGGTTCACAAGGCTGTACACTCTGTTGAGGTTTGAACAGCTAGTAACTTTTGCTGTTCTGTTGTTTTCAAATACATGCATTATTATGTTATTTATTGTAGTTTGGTTTTTTAAAATGGTGTGGATTTTTTAGATTCACATCTATGCTATGTGCCTTCTGCTTTCTAGAAGAGAAAAAATAGATTCTAGACAGCTATCAATCAATAAATGCATTCCCTTCTTTAGGAGGAATTCATTTTTCTGGAGGACACCACGGCACACCACCAGAGGCGTTCCTCCCATTGGGCAAAGTGGGCAGTTGCCCTGGGCGCCGCCTTGTGGGGGGCGCAAAAACTGCAGGTTCATTTCTGGGATTTGGGAGGGTGGCTGCCCATGGGGGGGGGGCATCAAACTCAGGTTTTGCCCAGGGCTCCAGTTTGCCTAGGTACGCCACTGCACACCACAAAGTTTAGGGCAACACTAAAAGGAACAGCCTTTTCCCTTGGAATGTTCATTTCTATAATACAGAAGAGAACTTAATCTTAATCTACGTCATTGAATCCAAGACTTCTCCCATGAAAACCGTGAGCCCCCTGGAAAGGAAAACTGATCTCAAACCATTGCATACTGATCCCAAAGTTGAGACTGGGCATACAGAAGCCCTTTACTCAAGGGGAATTTGGATGCAATAGGATGAGGGGACTACATAGCCCCAGTCAGTTCCTTTTTATTATCCTTTTTTTCTCACCCTTTAGAACTATTACCAGATTCAATACACAAGATGGGGTAAAGAGAGAGAGAGGAAGAGTCTAGAAAAAAGTAAAGCGACTTCATTAAGATAGAGTGGAACAGCAGAGTCACGTAGCAGGCTTTTGTCCCTTCTCTGCTATTGCAAAATGCAGTGAAAAGATTGAGGAATAAAAATCAGATCAAGGTAGTTAGCCTTTAAATGTGTTTCCTGTCTGGTGGGCTGAAGCTAAACAGTTATTGCTGCTGCAGGTTTGCCTGTCCGTATGCACAAACACAGACAAGTAGCTATTAGCTCTGTGTGGTGTCTTCCCCCCCTTTTTTTGCTAAGCAATTAAGCGTTTATCAATCTCAAGGTCCAATGCAAACCTGCCACTCCACCTCCCTATTACCTTGACTCATTACGCAGTAGCCAGAGACTTTATGTGTATGCAAACCCCTAGATCTATTGGTCTGCTGCTGAGAAACTACCATTAGTCATGCATTAACCAGAAGGGGAGCACCTGGGTACTCCAAACCATGAAACAAGAGGGTGGCAGAGATCAACAGGAAGGGGCAGTAGATGAAAGCAAAAATGAAAAGGAGCCTGATAAATTTGGATGTACAGGAAAAATGTGTAGGTACCTGGAAGGGTTATCTTTATGTTACCATGAATGTCTTTTCAGATCATGTACAAATGTTTCTCTGCAGGATATGCATGCATATGGAGACAGGTATTGCGAATCTGTATTTTATCTCAATGTATTTTTGTGTCCATGTGTTTACAAATCATGTATAATCTGACAGGAGTTGCCTTAGGCATTATGGTAAAACGTTAAACATGTTTCCCTTGTGGTAAGGATATTCGATCTTGAGGGAAGTCATTTTCAGGTAGCTGGTTCAAGGGTGAGCCTTCTGGTAAAATGAGTGCTCGGTTTGCTGGGGGCAACATGTAGATGACTGGAGAGGGCAATGGCAAACCCACAGCATAAACAAAGTCTGCCTAGTAAACATTGTGATACGATGTTACCCCATGGGTCAGCAATAAGCTGGTGCTCCCACAGGGGACCATGTTTAACTTTTTGAAAGAATATAGACATTATTGTCATTTCTCCAAGAATAGGAGGAGCAAAATACATCCAAACAATCTTGAGGTCCTGTGCTTAGTATTAATGACATTCGTATCACCTCCATTTCCCTAGAAGTTGAGGTTTGCTTATTTAACAATTTCTTTCTCACCTCATCCAGTCAAAGCCACCAGCGTCTAATAAATCAGCAAGCTGCAGACACATAACAACACTCAGTAACAAGTCATCCACTAGATAAAAACAACACACAAAATAAAGAGACAGATCTACCAAGTTAGCCCACGTTATCCTATTCCAAAAGTTCAGTGAAATAGGTTAGGCTGTCCCTGTCCCTGAATGGGCTAGATCTAGGGCCACCTTGGATGTTATGAGGGATGAATTCAAGCCTCTTTGGTTTATTTATTTATTTATTTATTTTATTGGATTTTTATACCGCCCCATCCCCGGAGGGCTCTGGGCGGTGTACAACATTTAAAAACAGTATAATTAATAACATTTAAAAGCAGCGATCCAAGTTTAAATATAAATTAAATTAAAATCCAAGATGTAAGGTGGCGTCCAGCGTTTCAACAGCATAAAATCCCTCCCTCCCCACGATGAAGGGAGGCATGGCGAGTCTCAGTGATGGAATCATGGCCCAGGTGTTGAGGGCCACAGACGGGGCACTATTAGCGGCTGGGTCCTCCGAGCAATGAACAGCTCTGTCTTACAGGCCTTGAGGAACTCCTTAAGGTCCAGGGGTGACCCGGACAGCTGGAGGAGGCGTTCCACCAGGCAGGGGCCAGGGCTGTAAAGAATCCTGGCCCGCGTGGAGGCCAGCATCACCGAAGGGCCAGGGACCACCAATAAGTTGGCCTCAGCCCGATCGGAGAGGCCGCCTAGGGACATATGGGGTGATGCGGTCTGCGAAGAATCTGATGGTCCCAGGCCGTGAATGGGCTTAAAGGTGAAGACCAACACCTTGAAGATGATGCGGAACTCTACTGGAAGGCAATGCAGCTGCCGCGGCGCAGGCTGGATATGTTCCCGAAGGAGTGCTGCCTGTAAGCAGGCGTGCTGCTGCATGGTGAACCAGTTTTCGCCTTGGATCAGGCGCGGAAGGCCCGCGTGAAGCGAGTTACAATAGTCAAGTCTGGAAATGACCGTTGCATGGATCACTGAGGCTAGGTCTGCTCTGGAGAGGAAGAGCCAGCCGCGGGCCTGGCGGAGGTGGAAGAAAGGCAACCGGGTTGTATGAGAGCCACCTGGGTCTCCATTGTGAGGAGACAAATCGAGGTGGACTCCCAGGCTGCGAGGTCGGTGTCAATGTGACCCCCTCCCACACCAGCGGCTGACCAAGCCAGAGGATCTCCGTCTTGAGGGGTTCAGTTTTAACCTGCTCTGCCGCCTTGACCAACCGGCAGCAGCCTCCAAACAGTGCTGTAGAGCCACAGGGGCGGCGGCTGCTCCCCCCTCCATCAACAGAATGAGCTGTGTGTCATCTGCATACTGATGACAAATCAGCCCAAAACTCCATACCAGCTGACTATATAGATGTTAAATAACAGCGGAGGCAATAATGCTTGGGGTACGCGGGCACTTCCGGGAGGCCTGGTCCCTCGAGTCGGCCCGGAGAAGCGAGGTTATCCATTGAAGGACAGTGCCGTACTCGAGGCGGCCAGGCGGTGGGCCAAAAGGTGCGTGGTCGACCACATCAAAAGCTCGCGGTGAGATCTAACAACACCAGCAGCGCCGATCCGCCCTGGTCAAGCTGGATGCGCAGTGTGTCTGTGGCGGCGGCGAGAACAGTCTCCGTCCCATGCCTTGAGCGGACTGGAAGGAAGTTAGAAAGCGATGCGTCATCAGAAAACCTTGAAGCTGCTCCAGCACCACTCTCTCAATTACGCTAGAAGCGAAAGATTCGAAGCGGGGCGGTAATTGGCCAGATCTCCTGGATCTAGCGGTGGTCTTTTGAAGAGTGGGTGGACCACTGCCTCCTTCAACCCATCCGGGAAGGTTCCTTGCTCAAGAGAACCGTGATGATACTCAACAGATGGGGTCGTAACTCCGCCCGGCAGGTTTTAAACCAGGGCAGACGCGGATCCAGAGGACAGGTAGTAGGTCTAACAGCAGCTAAGGCTCTGTAGGCAAGCGGCTTCAGAGAGCAGGGAAAACTGGGTCAAACAAGGGCTCGAAGACGGCAAGGGAGTCTCCAGTTCGCTAATTGTAGCTAACGTGGATGGAAGATTAGAGTGGGCGGGCGACGCACGATCTTATCATGAAAAAAGCTCATAAATGCCTCACAGCTAATATCAATTGGGGGTTTGAAGATCTCTCTCGATAGGGAGGTCAATGATCGAATTATCTGGAATAATTGAGGCGAGAGCTAGCGGGCCAGCGAGGAGGAAAAGTCCTCTTTGCCTCGCCGTCGCCATCTCATAGGCTTTCATAAGCGTCCTATAGGATGTTCGGCGCTTGAAAGCTTCGTCACCGGATTTTCGCTCTAGACGTCTAAGCCCCCGCTTCATGCGGCGCAGCTCCTCTGTATACCATGGAGCATGCCGAGAGCAGGGACGTAGAGGACGCCGGGGAGCAACAACATCGATGGCATCGGAGAGTCGGGAGTTCCAGTCCTCCACCTGCTCATCGAGTGTGCCGGCGGGTTCGGGGTTCAACAGCAATCCTATATAACTGTTCTACACTAGCTGTCAGGCAAGAAAAAGGAACTGGTACTGGATAGGATGGGAAAAAGTAGCCCAGGTGTACCACCTAACCCTTCTTTCTCATCCATGCACAGCTGCATAAGAACTGCTTAATACTCAAAGGGTTGGGGTGCTGTGTGGTTTCCGGGCTGTATGGCCGTGTTCTAGCAGCATTCTCTCCTGACGTTTCGCCTGCATCTGTGGCTGGCATCTTCAGAGGATCTGATGGTAGGAATGGAAAGCAAGTGGAGTGTATATACTGTCAGGTCAAAAGGTGAGGCCATCTGAATAGAGTAGCCTGGCATGTGAGTCACAGAGAAGTCTGTAGCATGGGAGTAACAATGAAGATAGCAAGGTCAATAGTTGAATGGATCTGAATAGAAGTATCCTCTAGCTACTGCAGGAGGGATCCTCTAGCTACTGCAGGAGTCTACCGTATACCATGTAGCTGTGGACAAGTCTACATAGGAACCACCAAACGCTGCACTCAGACACGAATTAAAGAACACAAAAGGCACTGCAGACTACTTCAGCCAGAAAAATCAGCAATAGCAGAACACTTGATAAATCAACCTGGACACAGAATATTATTTGAAAACACAGAAATTCTGGACCACTCTGACAACCACTACGTCAGACTACACAGAGAAGCCACTGAAATTCACAAGCACATGGACAATTTCAACAGGAAGGAAGAAACTATGAAAATGAACAGAATTTGGCTGTCAGTGTTGAAAAACTCTAGAATCAAGACAGTGACAAATCAGCTCCACACAAACACAGGACAACTACAAACTGTAGCACTCAAAGGGAACAAAGACCAGGATACTTCTATTCAGATCCATTCAACTATTGACCTTGCTATCTTCATTGTTACTCCCATGCTACAGACTTCTCTGTGACTCACATGCCAGGCTACTCTATTCAGATGGCCTCACCTTTTGACTTCACAGTATATATACTCCAGTTGCTTTCCATTCCTACCATCAGATCCTCTGAAGATGCCAGCCACAGATGCAGGCGAAACGTCAGGAGAGAATGCTGCTAGAACACGGCCATACAGCCTAGAAACCACATAGCACCCCAGTGATTCCGGCCGTGAAAGCCTTCGACAACTCAAAGGGTTACTTGACCATCTCAGTTCCTAAATACTTCTTCCCATCTGAACTTGCTGATGAGCCATGGTCATCATTGGAGGCTGTGGTTCAATGTCCTTTGTGTTAGGTGGGTGGAATTAAAGATAGAACTCTCTGTGCAGACACCCAGGATGTGGAAATCAATCTCCAGAGATGTACAGATGCTCTCTTTCCTTCCCTTTTTTGGTCAACAGGTTAAGACTGTCATTTCATTGGCCCTTTGAAAAATGATATTAATGACCATTTAAGGATTGGCTTGCTGGTCATTTGCTTCTAACGTTGCTTCCTTCTCTTCCCTTGCAGCTTTCCCAGAATTGTGCACAAAGTTACTCCCAGATGGAAGGCTAACTGGAGGTAAACAATATTTCAGTTTGCCATGATAGGTTGCTTCAGCTTATTTGTCTGTACCACAAGACCAAGTCTAGAATTATTTCCTTCCACCATCTAATTCTACTAGTATGGCATTTCATTACTGCTTGAATGATTTTTCATTATTTCTGAATGTAAAAGTGAATGTAAAAGTGAATGCATTGTGTCAGTGTCGGAAAAGCAAGAAGTAACTGCCACCTGGTGCTGCCTAGATGGTCTTAGTGGCAGTTCTGGGTTGTTCATATTCTCTCCCCCCACCCCCCAACTACAAGCACAATGACTATCATAGCATCCCCCATTAGAAGACTGTGTAATCCAAAACTGGATGCAAAAAACATGAAGCCAAGCCCCACATCCTCCAATTTCTCCCCTGGACTCCCACCTCCTGTGTGTGCTAAATTATATGCTGCAAAGTGTTAGAGTTGCCATGATTTTTGCAGGATGCTGGAAGTGAGGAGGGCATCAGAACTCCAATGAATACAAATCAGCTAAGATTCAAAAGGGTTCTATCTTCCATAATCTTTACTGAATAGTAATCTGGGAATTGCTTTTCAGGGAAATACAGAGACAGTTATTTCAGTCTGGATAAATCACTCTTACTTACACCAAGAAGATGCCCAATTCTTCTCCACCATAATAGCTGTAATCTTTGAAAAAGTATTATTCAGAATGGGATGTGACCACCCACCCATTACTGGAACAGTACAAGCAAATGGTTCTCTCTGCCCTACTTGGTACAACTGTCTCATGATCTTAAACCACAAAGTTCAACTTCAGGTTGCAACTGTAAGTTTCAATACAGGGCTACAAGCTACTCTAGACAAACAGTTGATCAGGTGGTAAAACTCATCTTGGACTTGTACCACTGCAGACTACAAGTTGGGGAACTCCATGATTGAGTGTTCTATCACAGGGATATAGCTAGCTTTTCTCATTGATTGGAGTGCCACCTTTCTCAGTGGAACCAGACTGTCCAGATGCATCCAGGGAAGGGAAAAGTGATGCTCTGCTACAGTAATCTCTAGGCTGAAGAAGTTGGCAGTTACCACTAACACTTAAAAGTTTTCAGTTTGTTGCATGCTCAATTGTAGTAGCGGAAGTGTTCTATTAAAAACCAAGAGCAACACAACTTTTCCTAGTCTAAAAATTATGTTCCTGCACTTTACATAGAAGCTGCTTTTCAGAAACTAAAAACCTGCTTTTAAAAAAGAAGTCTTATTAGTCAGAACAGTATTTTAGGTGGGTGCCCTGTCAGCTGCCCTGATTTACCTATGGCCTTGCTGTAGTGCATGTGTATACTGCAGTATATTCAGAAGATAGCTTCGTGACTAGAACTCTCCCTGATGATAAGTTAGGAGTCTTGCACAGAGGTCTCCTATCCAAGTGCCAGCATGTGAGGTCTGAAAAAAGTAACCCAGGAATAACAGCTGTATTGTGTTTTCTGGTGTTTGCATAGAACAGCTCAATGACAAGAACTATGTTCTGTTGCTTTAATATACAGCAAAATCTGCACCTTCTATTCTTTGGAGTGGAGGAAATACAAGATATCTTTTATCACCTCATTAGCAACTGCACTTCTAAAACTAGACAGTGCAATGGAATAGTAAGAGTGTTGGACTAAATTCTGGGAGACTGGGGTTTGAATCCCCACTTTGATGCAGAAGCTTGCTGGGTGACCTGATGGCAGTCACACCCACTTATCACAGGGTTGGCATGAGGACTTGAGGAGAATGATGTAAGCCACTTTGAGCTCCAACTAGGGAGAAAGGTAGAGTATATGATGAAGTAAATAGTGAAAGGTTATTCTGGCAGAAATATGTCTTTATATGTCTTCCTTTTTCTTGCTTTCATCTAGTGACTTGAGATTTGTCTGCCTACCCATCATTTTCTTGTTTGCAAGATTTAAAAATGAACTGTGCGAGGCCCATAGCTGGCAGGACCCGGCTTGTAATTAGTTCTTCCTTGTTCTTCAGTGATAATCACCCCAGTATGCGAGACAATGTATGTTTTGTGAACAAGTCCCAAACTGCACTGAAGGGTTTTGAGGAGACAGGAAAGGGGCAGCCAAACAAATCTGCAAAGTATACTTTAAAAATGCATTTGTGTGATTGGAGCAAAGTTAAAGGATTTCCTTCAAGGATGTTTTCTACTGATTAACCAGAAGCACAATAAACACATTATTATTATTATTTAGGGCAATGTACAAGGATGCTCAGCTTAAGAACCTCATTCCTTCTTCAGTCTAAGACCAGCCTTTTTCCCCCTAAAGACACAGTTGTGTTTGAACCCAAACTTTCCCCTTGTTTTCTGCAAAAGACCACCATCATACCTTTTTGTGACTGTTTCAAGAGCATGACTGTGGATTGAAGGGTCTTCCATAATACACTGAAGCTAGACTTGACTGTTGTTGCAGGATGAAGAAAGAGCCAAGTGGACACTCCTACAGATCAATTCCATGGCAAAGGACAATCAATTTCAAAAGAGCAGCATACAGCAAGTGGGAATATAGTTTTTTTCTTTCTTTTGTAGGCAAATTAACAAAATATGTCATTATTACAGCTGGATATGTGAGTAAAGAGAAGGATGATGTACTGTAAGGACACTACAGAACAAACCTACATGGGAGGGTAGGATAACTCATGAACATTGTCCAGTTATACTACTGTATTTATCACCCATTGGAATGAATGGCAGAGGAGAAATTAAAGATGTGTACTGTAGAGCTGTGACTCTCCAGCCATTAAGAATGAAGCCCTGTCTTGTCTATATATCTCCATCCTGGGCTGTGTTTCTTGATACTTGATGGGATGTTGACAAAATAGGACAGAGTGCTGAGAAATGGCTTTTAGAGAGACAGGCAGATGAGCAGATGAGCATGTACATGCAGTAGCACATCAAATTATTAGGGGTCTGCTGCTCTGCGGTGGTTTCAGAAGGCTGGGTGTATTGCTTGCTTCACGAAGATAATTCCTAGTTGGCAAACTGCACTCTAGTTGGTTAGTTTTGTTTCCAAAAGTCAGCGTCAAAGTAGTAATGTGAGGGTCTTTCAGTGTGCAGCATTGCTTCCATGGATTCCAGTCACAGAGCTAAATAGAACCACAAAAGCAGGGACAAATAAATCCGTGCACGTGAATGCTGGAACGTGTAACTCTCATAAAGATGGTAATTAGAGCTCAGCGGGAGAGAGATTCATTCTTCACCATAATCATCATCATCATCATTATCATCACCATAAAGGCATGTACCTCCAAGAGTTATCATCCAGGAGCAAACTAATATTAGCTAGCATTGTTATTATTGTATTACTACTAATAATGATTATAGGGCTCATGCTAGGAGACAGGGCCTTGCGCATAACTAAGTAAACATGTTTTAAAGTGCTCTCCTGAAGGCAATGCCTTCAATGAATTAAAGGAAATGACAGATCTGCTCAGAACACATGGTAAGGTACCAATTGATTGCCTCTCGTTAATAACTGCTTAATTTGCTTTCCCCTTACCAATCACATTGTACAAATGGTTGGCCTCGGCCACACTGTGACAAAGATGCTGGCATTTGCATCGGTAGACCTTTACTGGAGTTTCATCTCCCTCCTCCTTGCTTTTTCTCCCTTCCACTCTTCTCCGTCACTCTGCCAGCTTCTTCCCTCCAAAGCTCAACCAACATGCCACTGTTAATTTAGCTGGAAAATTGCATGATAGCAATAGGAAAGCAAATTGATCAGACCTTCTGAGCAGCAGCGGGAGGAGGAAAGAAGTACCCTTAGCCATTTCTCCCTGACCTCTTCCTGTGCTTAAAGAAAACTCATAAGCTCTCAGCACGAATTAGCATGGCCTCATTATGGAAACAGAATTGGGGTCAGAAGGAACCAAGATGGGTAAAGAGGGGGAGGAATCCATGAAAACAGTATCAGAGGCAGAAGTGGCCAGACTGCCCACATTGCTTAAAAAAGAAGAAAAGAAAAGAAAACCAGAAAGCCTGCTAAGACTCAGAAGAGACAGGTACAAGGGGCTGAAAAAGGATACACAGTGTTTCCTGAAAGTGCATATGTGATAAACTGAACTAGTCTAAAATCCAAAATGCACACCTTTAGTCTTGGCCCCAGCAAATGTATTCCAGGTTAGGGGAAGCATTAATGTTAGGTGGGTTAAATTAGATCCACTGAGGGTCTCCATCTAGTCCTCAACGTTTGGACAAAGGAATAGCTTCTCCAGCAACAAGCTTTAATTTAGACCAGAGAGTCTATACTTGAAACCCTTAGACATCCCTGAGGGTAAAGTATTGCAAAGGTTGTTCATGAATATGAGAATATGGACTGTTATCATTTATGGGGCTGAGTGGGTGAAAGAACCATTGATTTCATCAGAATTTAGAGAATGCCATTATTAGAACTTGATTTTTTTTGCTATATTGTAATTAGTTTGATTTCTATTTCTCTCTCTCTCTCTCTGACCTGATACCAGTCTTTTGATACCTTTACTTAATTTTCTTGGAATTGTGAATTGAGATTTATTCATTATTCATTTTTTGAGGGGAGGAACCTCTGAATCAGTACAACTGCATCACCATTTCCCTCGTGTGTATATGTCATTGTGGCATACAAAAGGGTGTGTGTTCAAAAGAACATTAATGCCCCACTGGATCATAAATATGGTCCATCCAGACCATAATCCATGGCTCATGAAAATAACAAAGGCTCCTTAAAGGAACATTTTGATATCAGTTTTTCATGAGGCAAAGTTCTTATAATCGGCCCTTATCAGCTATGGGTGTCAAATGGTACATAAGTCTACAAATCTATATCTATAAACGCGAAATACCACTGACTGACTCACTGACTCACTGACTGAGTGAGGGGTGGCATGCAAGGGAGGGGAGGGAAGGGGAGGGGCCCCGGCATCTGGACATGGCCCACCACCCTAGCGGAGGGAGGGAGGGAGAGGGGAAGGAGGGAGGGGTGTCTTGCAAGGGAAGGGGAGGGAGTGAGGGGTGGCATGCAAGTGAGGGGAGGGAAGATGAGGGGGCATTTTTTATAATCTCCGTAGCGAAGCACGGGTATCCTGCTAGTGGTATATAACTAATGGTGAAGGCTGATTGGGGGAGAGGAGTTATTTCAGAGAGACATCAGGAAGCCCAAATCCCAAGAATAAGATATTTTGATGTCAAGATATTTCACTGTCTTTTAAAAGATTTTGTACGGTTGATCATTGTTGAATTATTGTTTATTGTATTGTTGTGAGCTTGCCAAAATTCTGCGATCCAGAGGAGGGGTGAATATGTCTAAAATAAAATCAAGTAAAAGAGATATTGGGCCACATTGCAGAGGAATAGACACTCCAAGTGGGCATGGGACACCAATCTCACATCTTACTGAACCAGCCAAATAGGATCTTTGGTGTACATAAATCTGAACTATTTCACTGATGATTCCTGTTGCATCCAGTGGTATCAAATCAGCACCTGATTTCCAACTCAGCACCTTCTCATGGAACTGGTGTGGAAAGGCCACTAACATACTTTGAGGCTATTGCTGAAATCCAAGGAAACTGGCATATTCCCTACCTACTAGTGAAAATTTTCTTATTTTTAATGCCTGATATGTTCTTCTTTTGTTCCATTTGTTCTTCTGGGTATAGTCTATCCAGTTTGGCTTATGTAAATAGCAAGTGGGCATTGCTTGTACATGGTAATATATCTCGCAACCGGATGTGAAGCTCAGTGACTTCTTGATTATATGACTGCTGCTGTTGGGAGACAGAGTCTGCACCAGAGTTTGTTGCAGAGGCAAGTCTTGAGGCTTGTTGTATTTCAGGCAGATTCCACATAGGCCAAAAAAAGCAGTATGAAAATCTTGTAAAATGGTTTAAAACAGTGTAAAAGGGATAACACCGTTTTCACACTGCTGTTTTTGGCCCATGCAGAATCTGCCTGATTGGGTGATCAAATGTTCCTGGTGATCCATTGCTTCAGCTTTGGAGCCTTCTGTAACCAGCCGTTGTTGCCTCCAGTTAACAGTATTCAATAGTAGCTTGTCTCTGCATCTTCAAAGGTAGATTGTCTCTGAATATGGAGGTTCTACTGAAAGATTGTGCCTAGTCCCCTTTTCAAACCATATAAACCATTATTAAATCTTGTGACACAGAATTATGTAATTGAGTTATATATAGTATTAAAAAGTGCATGTATAAAATCTGCTCCAAATCTACTGCCCATCAACTTGTTCAGGTGCCCATACATTCTAGGGATAAAGAGGGAAAATCTGGTGTCATATGGGATTATATTCAGATTTGCTGTTATTTTGAAATAGCTTCCTTCTCCCTTCCTCTGGGAATTAGTAAAAGAAATAAACGAGGGGCTTCTGGTGAATGGATACTTATGATAAATACCTTTAATACATAATGGAGGAAAGTAGTTAGAACAATAGTGCAGATGAAGACCAAGCTGAGAACAGGAATTTATAGGATGCAATCACTTCTGCATCAATGGCTCATGTTGTTTTTGGCAGCAGATTATGTAAAAGAGAGCTGACACAGATATACCTCTGTTTTTTGCTAGTAACAAAGCAAGTCATTAGTCTTCATTATTTTGCAGGAAAGCATAAAATATGTGCAGCATTTTCCCTTTTTCTTTCTTTTTCACTAAAGGTATTGCAATTGAGTGAAAGTTGATCCATTTAACACTGCAGTCATTCACAAGATGCCTTATGATGCTGGAGAATCAGCCTCTTGAGTCCTTGTGATACAATCCAGAGGGCCTCAAATGGAAGAGAACATCAGGGAGTTTTGGGTCTTGCTCTCTACCAACTGACTAAATAGCACACTAGCTATTCAGATTCCTCCTTCGCTGGTGCCACAAAGCTATGCATCTTCAGTTTGTGTTTTAGACACAGAAATCTTTTCCTAGGGCTGTGCAGGAAACTAACCCTCCTCTTGTTTGGGGACAAACAAGGGCCAATCATGGCTACAGGATGCAGGACAAAGGGCCAATCATGGCTACAGGATGTGCTTCAGAACTCAGGAGGCATAGTCATGGTATCTGCAAGGAGTGCCCAATGAGTAGTTCTGAATCTTCTTTTTTTGTTGCAAGTACTCCTCCAGTACAGAATGGAGGGCACACTGGGAAGAGAAAGAAAACAACTTTTCCTATAAAGTTCCAAAGGATGAGTTACATTGAGTTGGGTATTATTCTCCTTTCAAGATGGATCTCTATTGTGTTGTCTTCATTTCAGTGCAAGGACAGTGCTCTTGGATGTCAAAAGAGGGCAAAAAACGGGCCAGGGGAGCAAGGAATGGGGAAAAGGCAAAAAACAGGCCTGGGGAGCAAGGAATGGGGAAAAGGCAAAAAACAGGCTGGTGGAGCATGGAATGGGGAAAAGTCAAAAAATGGGCCAGGGGATGCAGAGGAATGGGGAAAGGTTAAAAAATGGGCCTGGGGAGCAAGGATTGGGGGAAAAGCAAAAAAAACGGGCACGTGGAGCAAAAAATGGATAAAGGGCTGTAAAAGCAAGGAATGGGGAAAGGGCAAAAACCGGGCCTGGGGATGCAAAAGAATGGGAAAAGACCAAAAACTGGGCCTGGGGAGCAAGGAATGGGGAAGGGCGAAAAACGGGGAGAAGGAGCAAGAAATGGAGAAAGGTCAAAAAACAGGTTTGGGGATGCAAAGGAATGGGGAAATGTCAAAAACCGGGCAGAGGGAGCAAGGAATGGGAAAAAGGCAAAAAAAATGGCCAGAGGAGGAAGTATTGGGAAAAGGTAAAAAAATGGGCATGGAGAGCAAGGAATGGGGAAAGGTCAAAAAACAGGCCTGGGGATGAAAAGGAATGGTGAAAGGTAAAAAAAAATGGGCCTGGAGATGCGAAGGAATGGGGAAATGTCAAAAAACAGGCCTGGGGATGCAAAGAAATGGGGAAAGGACAAAAAAATGGGCCTGGAGATGCAAGGAATGGGGACATGTCAAAAAACAGGCCAGGGGAGAAAGGAATGGGGAGAGGTCAAAAAACGGGCCGGGAGAGCAAGGAATGGGGAAAAGGTAAAAAAAAACACGCCTGGGGATGCAAAGGAATGGGGAAAGGATAAAAAATGGGCCTGGAGATGCGAAGGAATGGGGAAATGTCAAAAAAGGTACAGGGGAGAAAGGAAATGGGAAAAGTACGCGGGCCCCGGGATGCTGGGAGGAAATGTCAAAAAACAGGCCAGGGGAGAAAGGAATGGGGAGAGGTCAAAAAACGGGCCGGGAGAGCAAGGAATGGGGAAAAGGTAAAAAAAAACACGCCTGGGGATGCAAAGGAATGGGGAAAGGATAAAAAATGGGCCTGGAATCTGCGAAAGGGATAGGAAGTAATAAAAAAACAGGCCAGGGGAGAAAGGAATGGGGAAAGGACAAAAAGTGGGCCTGGGGATGCAAAGGAATGGGGAAATGTCAAAAAAACAGGCCAGGGGAGAAAGGAATGGGGAGAGGTCAAAAAACGGGCCGGGAGAGCAAGGAATGGGGAAAAGGTAAAAAAAAACACGCCTGGGGATGCAAAGGAATGGGGAAAGGATAAAAAATGGGCCTGGAGATGCGAAGGAATGGGGAAATGTCAAAAAACAGGCCAGGGGAGAAAGGAATGGGGAAAGGACAAAAAGTGGGCCTGGGGATGCAAAGGAATGGGGAAATGTCAAAAAAACAGGCCAGGGGAGAAAGGAATGGGGAGAGGTCAAAAAACGGGCCGGGAGAGCAAGAAATGTGGAAAAGGTAAAAAAAAAAAAAACACGCCTGGGGATGCAAAGGAATGGGGAAAGGATAAAAAATGGGCCTGGAGATGCAAAGGAATGGGGAAATGTCAACAAACGGGCCAGGGAAGAAAGGAATGGGGAAAGGTCAAAAAATGGGCCTGTGGAGCAAGGAATGGGGGGAAAGCAAAAAACAGGCCTGTGGTGCAAAAAATGGGTAAAGGTCAAAAAACGCGCCTGGGGATGCAAAGTAATGAGGAAACATCCTGAGACAACCTTCAGCAAATGGAGGCAGGGAGAATCCCTTCACCAGTACACAAAATGTCAGGTGCAAATGGAGAGAGACCACAGAGCAAAATGGTCAGGCAAAAAACAGCCTCTTTTTCCCCTCTTGACACCTTTGCAATGTGGAAAGCGCACCAGAAACTGCCTCTTTTTAAGACTGAAGTTTACTGGATGCAAAAAGCCAACAGCAGGTAATCATCCTTACTTACTTGCTACCAATTTAAATGTAAAATACAAAGGAAGTCCCCCTTTGAAATTTGACACAGAGCATGGCGGAATTGTGTTCCCAGAATGCTGTGCTTCAACATCTCACTTTGTACTGAGACTCAACAGGAAAGAAAAACAGAAAAGCAACCAGGGAGAGTAGAACTGTTAAAAACCAGCTGAGTCAGCTTCTTAGAGGTAGTTGATTTGCTTTTTTATTCTATTTTATTAATTCTGCTTTATTAAAAAAAGTTAGATGAAAGAGGGAATAAATTGCCCTTTGAATTTATTTACTTCAGTACAGTCCTTGATAATTCTCACCCTTAAATCATGCTAGTGCCATTCTGCAGGTCCTTCCAACATCAATATTAAATGCCGCAAACTCCTGGCCGTGGCTATTGGAGGCGGTGTTTCATAATCCTTATGCAAAAATTAAAACGAGAGTTCCAGAGAGAATGAAAGAGCTACAGAGGAGGAGACAGAAGGCACAGCATTCCTCAGTTCTCAGGCAAATTCTGTGCTTTGCTAGCACTAAAAAGAAATTAAGTCAAAACCAATCTGACTGATTGATACACAAGACTTATGGGGACACTATAGTTATGCACCTATGGCATGTCACATTTCAAATGCCTTCTTCATTCACCATGGTGAATGATAAGTCAGTCCAAATCTGTCATACTCATCTTCAGGATCTGCAATCCACAAGGCAAAGCTGTGGGGAAGTTTCCAGGCTTGGGCAAGAGGACTGAGCCTCCCTTTTTAATGTATCCCATGTATGCCCTTCTTCTAGACCAAACAATTTTGTTTCCAGCCCACAAAGGGGGTTCCAGGTTTTTGGGGGCCTTGGCCAAAAGTTCTCTATCCCTTTCTGCCTACTATCAGGCCCCTATTAGATACCTCCCTTTTCTTGTACTCTTCTGCATAGCTTCACCTTCCTGTGTCTCCCCCCAATACTCACAAGTCTTCCAACTACTCGTGCTAACTTGCACTACCTGCAATTCTTTCCTTGACAACACTGGATGGTGCATATGAGTGGAAGTGCCACCCTTATGGTTGCCAGGAGCACTACTGCCATATACCACTGGAATATGTGGCAGTAGTGCTCTGTCAGAGTATTCTAGCATCAGTGGCGTTCCTGCCTAGGGACAGGGGGTACCCTTTGTCCCCGGGCGCCCCCCATTTGGTCACATGGGGGGGCGCCAACATTTCAGGGTCGTTTGTGTGTTTTTTATAATGTTTTGGCATTTTTTTCAGACGCCTGTTTGCAGGGGCGCATTTTAAGGCTAGCGGCACCAAAATTTCAGGGTACCATCCAGAGACTGCCCTGATGATACCATCCAAATTTGGTGATGTTTGGTCCAGGGGTAGTAAAGCCAGCAGTCTGAGGTACCCCATCCCTATTGTTTTCAATGGGAGCTGACTGGATAGGGGCTACCCATTTTGAGAGACCATAACTTTGGTCCCCTTTAACATAACTTCACCAAACTTGGGTGGCACTATAAGAATAGTTAATGATGATACTCCCTGAACATTTGGTGTCACTAGCTTTAAAAAAATACACCCCTCCAGGCACCCCACAAATTTGCCCAAGATTCTTTTGTTTTGCAGGTGACTTTGCTCCATTGTAGCCAATGGGGAATTTCTGAGCGTGGTAAGCAGGCTGCACATTTTTTTGAAGATAGAGGCACCAGACTTTCAGGGAAAAATGGCTCCCAGGAGGGCCTCCTGTGTAATAGCACCCAGGTTTGGAAACCTTTTGCTTCTGGGAGTTCACCTTGCACCCCAAAAGTTTATTTTGTTTCCGGGCCCTTGCATAAGAAAGCCTGTGGGCTGCAGTTCTCTCAGAACTCTCTAACCCCACTGCCAGAAGAAAAAAGCTCACCAGAAGCTTGGATGCTATTACTCAAGGCCTCTTGGAGCCACCTTTGAGAAGTCTGGCACCTCTATATCTTCAAAATGTGCAGCTTCCGCCTCAGAAATTCCTCATTAGCTTCACAATGGAGCAAAGTCACTGCAAAACAAAGAATCTTGGCCAAATTTTTGGGGTGCCTTGGAAGGGGTGTATTTTAAAGCTAGTAAAAATTTCAGGGTATCATCTAACTATTTTACAGCAATGCATTGTCACCCACCAAGTTTGGTGAACGTTGCATGTTCAGGGGACCAAGAGCTATGGAGATCCCTCAAAGGGCAGCCGCCCAGATCTTCAGGTTAGCTCCCATTGAAAACAATGAGGGATGAGGGGCATTCCATTTGAAGCGCCCATAACTTTATGCTGCTCCCCTGAACCAAACATCACCAAACTCGAGGTGGTATCATCAGAGCCAGTCTCTGGATGATGCCCTGAAATCATGGTGCTGCTAGCTTAAAATATAAGTGCCTCTTGTAGGTTTCGAAAACTCTCAAAAAAATACCCCCCCCAAACCCCAAATACCTTGGGGATTCAGCATTTCTGTTCACCATATTTGGGTTAGGACATAACCGGGACAACTTTTGTCCGAATGTGCCCAAATTTCGCCTGGTGATTCCAGCCAAATCTGCTATTTGTTTCATCTGAATCTCCAACCCTCAAAAAGTGCTGCTGTTTCTCAGGGTGGGGATTCTCAACAAGCATCACTTTCCGACTTGTGTTTAACTGGGGACCCCCAGATTCGTCTCCCCTTTATGGTAGATTTAAAAAGAAGAATTTGACCTAGTTTAAAACACCATTGAAAGTGATTCTGTTTGGGTGATTCCCACTGAGGTGTTTGTGAGAGATGATGCTGACATTTGTTTGCAATGTTTTACTGGGGCATTTCAGGAGATTTTACATGCTTAATACCCACTTGCACTGGCTTGGAGTTGTTTCTGCCAAATAACCTACCTCATAGGGTTGGTGCTGTGATAGGAAATTAGAAAAAGAGTTGCGGGAGAGCCAGCGCATGTTTGATGGGAGGGAGGTGTTTTGAGCTGGTACAAAAATCATTGTTTCAATAAGCAGGGGAGGGTGGCTGCCTCCATATGCTGGCGTAATAAACTCAGGTTTTGTCCCCGGGCTACCAAAAATGGTAGGGTACTCTACTCCTGGGTGGGGAGAGAGCCATGTATGTTTTGATGGGAGTGGGAGGTGTTTTGTGAGCTGGTACAAAAAATCATTGTTTGGTCATGGGGAGGGTGTAATGCCCATATGGGCCAAACTCGTTTTATCCCCGGCTTCAGTGCCTAGGTACGCCCCTGTCTAGCATAGTGTAGTAGTTGAGAGCAGATGATTCTAATCTGGTGAACCAGGTTTAATTCCCTACTTCCCCACCTGCAGCCTGCCGGGTGACCTTGGGCTTGTTACAGTTTTCTCAGAACTCTCTCAGTCCCACCTACTTCACAAGGTGCCTGTTGGCCGGAGAGGAGGAGAAGGTGATTGTAAGCTGTTTGAGACTTTTTAAAGGTAGAGAAAAGGGGGGTATAAAAACCAACTCTTCTTCTTCTGAATCAGAGTCCAGGGGGGCTGGCCGCTGGTCCCTGCCATCACTTCAAATATTCATAGAGGAAAAATGAAGGGGTCTTGCTGGCTCAACCCAACATACAACTTCACTTTCGGTGTAAAACTGGAAGTGCTCTCCTCGCATCACAGCAATATTTCAGCCATACAGTCCTGAGTGAATCCTACAACATCACTGGACATGCTGACATCACTTCCAGTTTTGCACTGGAGATGACATCACAGATTGGTGTTAACACTGGTCACACAATGTTTGCAAAGTTTCCCTTGCATAGTCTGAGAAGCATCTCCCAGCATGTCTTTCTGTAGCTTATGAGGGACCACAATCCTCTTTTAATTTACAATGTAGAGCTCCACAGTCTTTTATTTTAGGGTTTGTTCAAGGATTTCACAGCCTTGCCATCCAAGACTACTCTTGAAATGGCCTCAAAACTTTTTTTTTCAAGTAAGCTGTCTGATTTTTCAGTGTAAACCTCAGAAAGAGCAACTTTCAGTACAAAAATTAGTAATGATGGATATTCATCTCAGCATTTATCTTGGTTACAAATCCTGCAAACTGTCAATAAACATAGTAAAGAATCTTGCAACATCTTAAAGCCTGGTAATTTATCGTGGGACAAGATTTTATTGCCTTGTTCAGATGAATGATTATTGATGGCAATACCAAAACCTCTTCCTATGTAAAAAGCCCAGCTTTGTGTGTGTTAGCTCACAGAATCCTACTAACTGATGTACCATGAACACAGTTGTTCTTCAGTGTTCAACATCTCTCCTACCAACATATTTACATTAAAATATGTAACCTGTTGCCATCTCTTTGTGTTCACCTCTGCTGTCCAGTCTGACACTAGAGAACTGGCTCTTAATATTCACAGATTTTACTATCCCTGTTTATTCAAATGACCTCTGCGATTGAGGTTTACTAGACAAGCAGGAACTTCAAGAGAGTAGAAATGTCAGCTGACCTTCTGGGATGGCTTTCTGAAGCCATCTGGAACAACCTCAAACACTCGTAATTATTTTGTATTGTGAATGGTAGGAGAAAATGGGCCCTGTTTACAAATACAAAAAAAAATGAGGCAGTGTGTCTGTTAGGCCACTAAAATACAATCTGTCTGAATTTCATCTGCTGCTTGGACACAGAGGAAGCTTTCAAACTGTTTTTATTGTTCACATGTCTGAGAAATAACAACTAAAAAGAGAAATGGCTTTCATTCATTTGAACAAATGAGCAATAGACTGGTTAGGAAAAAAAAATTAAAAATTCAGTGGCAACCAGGGATGAGGAAACGCACACATCCATTTCCCTTCTCACAATACACAGCTAGAAACAGGGAAAGGAACACAATTTGGGGGTGGAGGAGGGGGAGGAACTGCAAAATTTGGAAGTTTCCCCGACTTTCAAGTTCTCACCATCAGGGATCCTATAAGCCTCAGGTGTCAAACTCGCGGCCCTCCAGATGTTATGGACTACAGTTCCCATCATTCCCTGCCAGCATCATGCTGGCTGGGGATGATGGGAACTGTAGTTCATAACATCTGGAGGGCCGTGAGTTTGATACCTGTGCTATAAGCAGTCATGGACTTGGGGAAACAAATTTTTACTCCCCCCCTTCCCGGCTGGCTTTTCACCTCTATCTTATTTTTTGCCTCTTAAGCATAGTTAGATCTCATCAGTTTTCAACCCCCCCCCCCCGCATTTTCATTCAGTTAATTGACAAACACATGGGTCAGACCCAGAGGAAGATAGGCACAGGAACTAGAGTCCATGGACAAGTTGAAATCTATTGAAAAGTCCCCACTGGCAGCATGTATTAAGTCTAACTATTCTAACTTTGCCCTGACTGAATAGCCCAGGCCAGCTCTTATCAAATCTTGGAAGCTAAGCAGGTTTGAACCTGGCTGGCTCCAGCCTCACATTTTTCCTGCTTATCTAAAAAGCCTTTCCAGGTATGCCACAACTATCTGATAGTCAGAAGATACACATATGGACCAATCCAACAAAGTTAACCATTGTGGAGGTTCCTTTGTAAATTTTTATGTTTCAGTTTGATGAGTAAAGTCTTTGCGGGTTTACTAGTGGCTCAAGGTTATCCTGGGAGCCCTTGTGAGCAGATTTGGCTCCTGGGTTTCTAACTGCCTATCTAGGGTTGCCAGGCACTACCTGACAACTGGTGTGACCCTGGAGGGGTGTGTATGTCAGGGACATCGGGAAACATGTCACACCTCTCTAGGAACCATCAAAAACTCTATGTTAAAGCCTTAGCATTTCTGGCTGTTTCTAGAGAGTTAAGACATCGCTTCCAGATTTTCTCTGAAATTGATGTCATGTCATTAGCCTGACAGTGATTTTTTGTTTGTTTATTTTTGCTCCCAACACCAGTTCAAGTGGGAACTTGAAACCTAGGGGCAGTGGATCCCTCAACTCCCCCCCCCCCCGGAAAAAAACCCAAAAGATGGAAGCCCTGTGTCTAGCTCTGCTACATAATATAAGATGTGTTGATTTTGTAATATATCTAAAATGTTTTGTATATTTACTCCTTTTTTTCCCAGGAAAGAAATTCCCCATGAACTCCAGGACAAAAGACTACTGATTATGACTGAATGTGGTTTCCTCAGGCAACAAACTTCTTTTAAAAGTAAAATGCTTCTTGTAGACATTTTGCTGAGAAAAATACATCATTCGTGACAGTGACAACTTAGGAGCTTCCATTAGCGGTTGTTTTAGGACACTAGAGATTTTTTTCCTTCCTGAATCTTAAAACCAGGCTCAGCTCAATTTAGCCATGAAATGTTTTACATTCCTGAGAATGAAAGCTCAGCTGAAGGCAATGTTACAAATTGATACCACTTTTTAGCAAGATTGCTACCACGGGCCTTCTAATTCTGAAGATCTTATGTGAAAGAAAGCAAGGTGGGATCCTAGAAATGTTACTTACTCCAATTTTAGACAGTGTTTTACACAGGCACAAAAAACCACAATAACTCTGGTTATTGTGTAGAAACTTAAGGATAGGCCCATTAACCTGAAGCAGCATCAGGCACAAAGAAAACAATCATGCCGTAAATGGCCCCTGATGATCTAAAATCACACCTTTCAATCCTACTTTCAAGTATACAATGTTCTGGTGAAAACAGTTTGATGTTAATTTCCATGCAAGGGGAGGGGTGGGGGGTTGAGCCAAATGAGAGCCTTTCTTCCCGAAATTCAAAGCATGGAGCATGCTGTTATCATTCTTGAAATCACACCCTCCCCCTGCAGTCTGGTGGCCCCATTCCAATTTATTACAACTTTGGTGGGAGCTCCTACCAACTGCCTTAAAGTATTCCCCACTGTGGACCAGCAAACAGGTGCACATCAGTGTGTGTGTGTGTGTGTTATGCCAAACCCCCCCCCCCACCTTTTTCTATGTGGCTTTGGTCCCCCTAGGCCTAGATAATTAGATCCATCCTAAGAAAACATCAATATTTCATATTTAATGAGCTGGTCTGACCCAATTATCCCAGTAGGTAGTTCTTAAGTGGAATTACAGAGTACAGCGGCACCTGTGATATGGAATCACTAAAATAGGAATATCTGAATGTTAGCAAGATACACTGAGTGGAGTCTTGTCCAAATTTCTCTGCAAATGTTGGAGTTCTAAATTTAAAGTATCAACCAACACCAGATTCACCATTTTCAAGGCCTTGGGGTTGTAGAGCTCTGGTTCTATTTACCACATTTTTATTCCACCCTTCCTCAAAGAGGTTTACAGTGGTGTAACTGAATCTATTCTTCTTCACTAGATCCTCACAGCAACCCTGCGAAGTAGACAATGCTAAAGAAAAGTGACTGGTCCAAGGTCACCCAGTGATTTTCATAGCAAAGTGGGAATTTGAACCCAGGTCTTCTCAGTCTTGGTTCAACATATTAAAAACTACACCATACTGTATGTGTGGTTTGCCACAGCTTTTGGTTCTTTCTGTTCATGCCTTTTCCTCTTATCTGCATTAGTAACATACATGTGTATTTATGAAATATGGCAAAAAAGCAGTTTTAATGTGCTCGTGAGTAATGATTGTATCAAGATTTTTTTGTATAGGGTTCAAGAAAAGCACAGGAGGTTTTACAAAGACCTCACAAAATAATCTAAACCACCAACTTTTGGGGGCGTTGCTTTGTAAATGAGTACACATCCTTCAGAGAGAGAAAAAAATCAAGTGCACTGAAAGCTGTGCATGCTCCAATCCTGGATTTAAAAAAAATCTCTGCATTAAACTAGGGTTAAAGAGCAGAAGGCAGTAGACTGCTTCCGCACATGTGGAAGGATGCCTGATAAACTGGAATGAATGAATGAATGAACAGTGTTTCTCTGCCTTTGCTTTCAAATTGGAGTGCAGTTTTTTGAAAGCATGTATTTATTTATTATTTATTTAATTTTATAGACCGTCTTATCCCGAAGGGCTCTAGGCGGTTCACAATACAATATCATGTCCAATAAATTATGTAAATTCAGTATGCAGTATGCAGTATTATGTAAATTCAGTATGCAGCATAACAAATCAACTGCTGGCAGCCTAAAAAACCATGTTGGTAGCACCTGGTCTTAAGGCTGGGAGGGGCTGGCAGTACCTAAGGATTGCAGGAGTCTCATGAGGGAGCAGCCAATCTGCAGCCAGCCTCACCAAAAGCCTGGTAGAACAGCTCAGTCTTGCAGGCCCTGCAGAACTCGCCAAGATCCCGCAGGGCCCGGTCAGCTAAAGGAAGAGCGTTCCACCAGGCAGGGGCCAGGGCCGTATCAACCACCCTCCAGGTTTTCTCCATCTTCAGCAAACATATTCTCAGACTCGATTTTCAGGCTGAATAAGCACATTTTTGAAGTGCTTACTCATATTAGCTCTTCATAGTCGCTGTTCCCTCCTGCCATGCCACAAGAAAGCCTTTCAGTAGCATGGCGGGAAAAATGCTGGGCAAAGGGTGGCTGCTGGAGAAGAGTGCATGGAAAATTCTCAGGAGGATGCTCCATGGCCACTGTGAATGCCTCTGCATTGGCAGCAGCAATGAATGTTGGGCAGAGAATCATTACCACATGGAAGCAGCCTGGTAAGAATTTAGGAACTAACCCCCCCCCCCCCCACATACACACACACACAAAAGGAGTGGGAAAAAAATCTGCTGGTCACTAGGTAAAACACAGCAATACTAAATTCCCATGGAAAGGAATGCAAACCTGACTTGTGCCAAACTATCCAGCCTGCGGTGGTGGAAAGTGCTGTCAAGTAGAGGTTGGCAGGGGTTTCAAGGCAAGAGAAGTTCGAGAAAGTTTGCCATTGCTTGTCTTTGTGTAGCAATCCTGGGTTTCTTAAGTGATCTCCCATTAAAATACTAGCCAGGGATGACCCTGTTTATCTTCCAAAGTATAACAAGATTGGGCTAGCCTGTGCCATCCAGGTCAAGGCATCCTGCCTGTAGCAAAGGACAATCCAGGAATTGTCTGCTGTAATAGCTAACCACAAGAATGTTCCTTTTGCCTTGGTACATCATTGTTTTGCGTCCAGATGTGCAGATGCTTTTCTGGTGAATAATCACAGGATGGTGAATAATCACAGGACACATCTTGGAATTAAACAGGCCACAGCCCTCTTTATTGTTACAACATCCTTAAGGCAGAAGCTGGGCAATCAAGAGGGGCACATCTGATCAGCAGCTGCTCAGCACCCCTGGCTGACCCTGGCAACAACCCCAATCCCTATTGAGGAGGACAGAGAGGTATAGGGCCACTGGGGTGCCCAATGTTTGGGACCGCCTAACTGCTGGGGTGTCAGGCTCGAATTATAGAGGCCTCCGCAGCATGCACCATGAGCCCACCCCACCCCAAGCTTCTTCAGGAGGCCCCCAGCCGTGAGAAGATCCGTCACTAAGCTCGGCCTTCCCACAAGGATGTGCTCCTCTGCCCAAACCACCAGGGCTGCAACGAAAAGCAGCCCACCCAATACTTAAAAATTAGGAAGGGTGGGTGGGTCAGTTTTGCTCCAGGTGTCGAAAGAGGCCAGAGCAACTGCATGTTGCCTAATATATAGGGTCCGTGCTCTACCCTTTTCCATCTCATGCACATCATGTAATCAGGGCCGGGTGTGGTTCAGCTGCCCAGCCAGCCCAGGGCACACATGATCACAGCTCCGGAGCTCACCATTTGCCCTGCCCCCTGTCGCAATTATGTCCTAGTTGAGTCTAGTGCCGCTATTTATACATCTAAGACTGTTTTTTTCCTAAGAATTCTTGGGAAATTTAGATTACCATTCTCCCATCTGCAGTGTTCTGTTCTTTGTCATCATGTTATGAGCTTAGGGAAATTTACCCTTTGTGAACAGGGGCAGACCAGCAGCTGGGGGGGGGGGGGGTCCCTGCCTGGCTGGTGGCAACTGTCGCTGAAGCCTACAAAGATTGCTGGCCACAGTAAGAACATAAGAAAGAGCCTGCTGGATCAGACCAGAGTCCATCTAGTTCAGCAGTCTGCTACTCACAGTGGCCCACCAGATGCCTTTGGGAGCTCATGTGCAGGATGCGAAAGTAATGGCTTTCTGCTGCTGCTGCTCCCGAGCACCTGGTATGCTAAAGCATTTGCAATCTCAGATCAAGGAGGATCAAGATTGGTAGCCATAGATCGACTTTTCCTCCATAAATCTGTCCAAGCCCCTTTTAAAGCTGTCCAGGTTAGTGGTTACCTCCTGTGGCAGTATATTCCAAACAGAAGAAATGTTTCCTTTTATTAATTCTAATTCTTCCCCTCAGGATTGTCAATGAATGGCCCCTGGTTCTAGTATTGTGAGAAAGAGAAAAATTTCTCTGTCGACATTTTCTGCCCCATGCATAATTTTATAGACTTCAATCATATCCTCCCTCAGACATCTCCTCTCCTGTTAAGCTAGGTAACAAAACTAAAGAGTCCCAAACACTGCAGCCTCTCCTCACAAGGAAGGTGCTCCAGTCCCTCAATCATCCTCGTCACCCTTCTCTGCACTTTATCTCAACAAAGGCCTCATCTTTCAGGCTTGAATACTGCATCAAGTTTAAAGCAAGGAATATTCCCCATAAGGCCATTGTTGCATATTTTGGAATTAATCAAGACTGTTGCCAAGCACCATCTCTCTCCCACTTGCAACAACCAATTGTGGGAAAGGGGAAGATCAGTGACTAACTGGGTGACTGTGTTGTAAACTCAGAGAAAAAGGTTGTCATGGAACCACAATAGCATTTAATGGTGACCAAAGTTTCAAAATGAAAAGAAATGAGAGCAGAGCTTTGAATCAAAATAATCTAATCCTGGAGTCACAAACCCTTTAAGCTGAGTTCAACCTTCAATTTGCAACAAAACAGAGACCCAGACCCACATGTGTTTACCCACCCTGAAATAACTGATTGTGTAAATGGGACCAGACAGAACAAAGGAAAAGAAACCTGACGTTTTAGAGGAAAAATGCTAGTCACAGAACATGGTTCTCTATCCAAAAGTAGAAATATAGTAGCACACACATTACTCTGAATTAATGAAAAAAAGTTTCATTTCTGAAGGAAGTGGGGCCATGCTGCCTTTGTATAATGCAGGAATTAAGCAAATACCCATCGATAGACTAACAGTCCAATTCAGTTAAGGCTGTTTCACATGCCCCCCCTCCCCTCCTCTCCACCACGCTCCCTATATTTCACTTCAAGGGCCATGATCAGATGGTGGGCCCTCTCCCCTCCCCCCTGCAACATCCCCAAATCTAGACTGCGAACTCAGCTCTAAAATATAAATTAGTACAATGCCTGTGCCAGGTTCCAGAGAAATTGTTGTTTTAGCCCATTGCAGCCAGAACCTTAGAGTTTCACAGCCCCTTAAAGTGTATCCATAGACTAAGTCAGAATCTCTACTTCTCACCTTTCACAACAGCCTGGTGATGCAGACTTGCTACTATTCTCATATTTTAGAAGTGGGAAATGTGGAGGCTGCAAAATCCTGAGCGTTGCTGAGATTTCACATCTCTATGGTTCAAATACAGCAATAAGCCCGCAGATTTTTTTTACCAATTTGGAGGGTTGTCAGTTTTTTTCCCCACAGGAAAGACTCCTCTGCTCTTAATAAATGCATAATGCAAGCCAGCAATAGCAACTTTTCCGAGAATAGAGAGTATAAGTTATTGCAATCCTCAAATCATATGGTGTGCAGAGTACTGCCAATGGGGTTAACGTCTACATTGCTCCATGTTAATGTCTATATTGCTCACACAATATGAGATATAGAGCTTATTCTCCAATTGTTCACTTTGCACTGTTGGTAGTTGCCCCTGGTTCAAAGAGCCATTCAAGTTAAGAGTTACCAACTTTTTTGGACAGGACTCCTAAACCAGTAACGGAAGAAATTAAACAGATGCAGCCAGTGGTGGGATTCAGCAGGTTCGCACCATTTCAGCAAAACCGGTTGTTAAAATGGTGCTTGTAAACAACCAGTTGTTAAATTATTTGAATCCCACCACCGGAACTGGTTGTTACATTATTTGAACCCCACCACTGGATGCAGCTCTTTCTGGGCCCTTCCCCACTTACCTTTTCCCGAGGGCTGCTGCCCGCAATTCCGAGCGCGCAGCATCCCTGGCGCGCGCTCGGGCTTCCCCACGACCCCGCGCTCTTGGCGGAGTCAGTAAGCATACTGAAAGAGCGCCAGGGGATACCAGCAGCTAGAAGTGCCCGACAGCAGCGTCGAGGCGGCTAGCTGTCGCCCGCCCTCTCAGTGAGAGGCGCCGAGGGACCCAGCTACTCTCCTCAGTAGCGGGGCTTAGGAAGTAAAGATGGGAAGGGCCCATTGAGAGTGGGGGAAACAAGTGGGAATACTTCACCTACTGCATTTCTGCTTGTTACACTGTTCAGTGTGGAGGGGGGGGGGCTAACACTGAACTCCACTGTCCTAGTTTGTGGTTATAATAACGGGGGAGAAATAGCTCACACCAGTAACATGTGAATGCTATAAGATTATAATTAAAGAACAGAAGGTATCTAACTCACAAAACGTTGAAGTATGAGCCTGGAAGGTGCTTTTACCCTTTTCCTTTATTCAATGTTATTTTTCTTTTCTTCCCTTTGTGCTAACTTCCCCCTTTATTGGGGGGGGGGGAGGTCTTCTCTTGTGTTTTTAACAAGAGCTTGAATGCTCCTGACATGAAAATAAGTCATGCTACAGAAACCGTTATCAGCTGCATTTCTGTATGCAGATGCTGTTAAAGGCATAGGCGTAGGAATAATTTAAAAAAAATCATGAAAACAAACAAATAAAAAAGAGCATGAAACTTGAATTAATAAATACATCAACATCAAAAATATACACTCTCGAACTAACTGCATATGAGACAGGTTCTTTTTTATTTTAAAGAAGAAAGCCTGCTTTGCAATTTCACCTCTCCTCATACTGTTCTCCCCCTTCTTCCCTCTTTTTACATGATCTTGTTATTTAATAATGAGATTGGGGAATTTCCTTTCTGCCTTGAGACTATGAGCTAAGTTAGTTAGCCTACAGTCCAGGAGAAGCAGCTCTGGCCAGAAGCATGTGCCTGGCTCAGAGTCTCTTATCAACAAGAGGAGGAGAGAGAGTTCCCCTTTTTTTGCTGGGAGAAAATCTTGTCTAACTCACCCAGGATTTTTGGCTGATTCTTTTTTTTTTTTTGCATTATGGAGTAGGTGTTAAAAGATAGCTCTCCAGGGGGAAGTTGCAAAATATTTCATTTGCAAAACAACAGTAACAACAAAACTAGCAATTGTTACCACCAGGAAACTGAACAAAATATTTTCCTGAAGTCAGGTTGCCTGGCTACACTGGCTCCATGCCCAGACACGGAGACTTGTGTGGTTCAGAAGCCTCCATAAGGTTCACAAAGAATGTATATGTGTGTTTGTGCCAATGCTATATGGTTTCCCTTGTGTTTGTGTCAATGTAATAAAAGCCCCTCTGAGTTGAGTTTATGCCTGCAGTTTAGGATTTTAGTTTAACAAGGTTCTTCAGTTAGGTTAAGGTTCTATTAGTTTTAAGCAAGCCTTGCCAATAGGTATATGTCAAGTCTTGCCTATAAGTATGTGTGCTTATCCTTTAAGGTTTTTCTTAGGTTTAAAGTTTAGAAATGCTGTTTTTGAAATTTGTGTCTGATAGTAAAAGCAACACCATCTGTAAAGTTCTGATACTAAGGGACAAGGAAGTTGGCTCTGGAATGCAGCTTAGACCAATGCCCAGCCGACTCTTTGATAAGAACAAAGACCCTCTTTGGACTTGCTAATCGAATCTGTTGCCAGCACCCAAGGGTCACCCAGCCGTTGGAAGACGTGCAGGTACCACCATTGGACAGTTTGAACTTCTCTTTGGTTCATTCCGCACATGCAGAATAATGCACTTTCAAACTGTTTTCAGTGCTCTTTGAAGCTGTGCGGAATGGCAAAATCCACTTGCAAACAGTTGTGAAAGTGGTTTGAAAACGCATTATTTTGCGTGTGCAGAAGGGGTCTTTGTTACAGCAAGGTGAAGTGGGTGCCTGGGGGCATTGCGATAGCAAGCCAACCTGGATTTTATGAATGGACTGTTATCGGCTCTCCTTCAGCACCATTGTGAGATCTTGTGGGAAGACGGCTGACAGAGGGATTTGGTGATCCCATTCAGAAAAGTGTAACTGTATCTGGCTTTTGAACTGTTTTGTATTGCGATTGGTGTTTTGGGTGAGAGACTCGCCCCCTCCCCTACTAGATCCCTACCCCTTCTGCCCCTTTGAGGTTTGGGATAAAAGTTCTTGCACTGCGTTGCAAGAGGCGATTCCCTCCTGACCGAGCTGTGACCACCATCTGCAATAAAATCCTTTTGCTTGAAGAACATCGGCTTCCTGCGCCTCATTAAGTTGCTGAGCTGAAATCACTTATTGTTACCTGGCAAACAGCGGTAACACAATAATAAAAGGATTGTTGAAAAAGAACATGAGAAAGTCACTTAATGCCAGGATTTAAACATCGAGATTCAGCAACTGTGAAACAAACCAGCTGAGGTTGTCCTGGTGGCAATTGGCACCCTGGGCATCATTCTGAAAACTCTAGGGCAGTGCTTGAAACATCCTCAAATTGACAAAATCAACATCTGTCCGATTCAGAAGGCAGTCCTGCTGGGATCTGAACGAAAACTATGCCAATACATTACAAAGTCCTAGGCCTCTGGGTGAGGCTTAAATTGTAATGAAAGGCCAATAACCAGCTAAAGAACTTGAAGCTGTGATATTAAACAAAATAAACAATAACAATCTAGCTTCTCTTTCAGTGGACACTCAGCATGATTTTGACTATGATTTCATTTTACAGGTATGCCTGGCTTTTCAGTGATGACATGCTTTAGAAAAAAAGCTGTTATATATATTGATTTTATATGTATACATTCAGCCCTAGACAGGGGCGTAATGCCCATTGGGCAAGGTGGGCAGCTGCCCAGGGCACCACCTTGTGGGGGGCATCAAAATGCAGGGGTTGTTTTTGGGTATTTTAGTGGTTTTCCATTTTTGGCCTGCAGGGGACGCAATTTTTAGGCTAGCAGAACCAAAATTTCAGCGTATCATCAGGAGACTGTCCTTATGCTACCCCCCAGGTTTGGTGCAGTTTGGTTCGGGCGGGGGGGCAAAGTTATGGACCCTCAAAACTGTAGCCCCCATCTCCTATTAGCTCCCATTGGAAACATTGGGGATGGGGCACCCCCTTTGGGAGTCCATAACTTTGGACTCCTTGAACCAAACCTCACCAAACTTGGGGGGTAGCATAAGGACAGTCCCCCGATGATACGTTGAAATTTTGGTGCTGATATGTCTAAAAATGCACCCCCTGCATGCACCAATGTCCTGGTGCAAAAAAAAAGAATTTGGTCGTGCTGGAGTGGCCGCCCATGGGGCGGGGGGGGGGGCATCCAACTCAGGTTTTGCCCAGGGCTACAGTTTGCCTCGTTACGCCCCTGGCCCTAGATTAACTATTAAGCAAAATAAGCACAGGCTTAGGGCCTCAAGTAAAGAGAGCTCTATAGAGTTTTTTCCCTTGTAAGTTAGTTTTGTTTTAACTAGTTTAGTTAACTTAGTTTCCCTGTTAAGTTTTTCCTCCTAAGTATTCCCTGCTAAGTATTGAAGCAGATTTGTTACATCAGATTCATTTTGAGGATATGTCCAAAGACTTTGCAGTTAAAAAATACAGGGGAAAACTTTTTGTAGTATAAATAAAGTTATAAGCAAGCAACAGTAAACATTATTTTCTATTTTTGATTTGTGTAAGTTAAAATGCTGTGTATCTTCAAAGCAAGAAAACAATGGAATAATAGGTGCTTTGTTTCATACCAATAATGATATTTATTCATTAGAGTATATTTATTTTAGAGATTACTTTTGTTTTTATTTTGAATTACAGATACAGTATATGGGAGTACCACAATCTTTTCAGTGCTTAGGGCTTCTAAAGTCTTAATCTGGCCCTGTATATATAAAAAGGACAATGTACACAATGTATGCGGGGTGTCATTTTGTACTGTTGCCCCCTTCAGAAAAAAATGTAGATCTGAATGTTTGATTTAGCCTTAATGGCTGTGATTCTCATATCATACATTCTTGTCTCTGAAGATAGTTCATCAAATTAAAAAAAAAAACCTGGAAAACTATATATTGCTGGAATCGGCAGGAACAGCTGTGTTGATTCATGTAGTTTATTTACTGAAAAGAGGCCTGGGTGTGATGCAAGCAGAGCAAACACCCTGGGGCTAGTTCAGCAAACGGCCAGTGCAATGGAGGAATCAAGCAGCAGAAAATTGCAAGGAGCAGCGAAAAAGAAAGTGAGAGCTTTACTGGGCTGGAGAAATAAGTTGTCTCCTGAGCTCCACACAGCAGGCAGGAGACGACTTTAAGTAGACTTCAGGAAAAAAGATTGATAGTTTCAAAAAAAACAACAACCTGGGTTGAGCTGAAATAAAACATCCTGGGGACATTTTGGGGGGAAAGCTGTGCAGAGTTCCTCCCCAAAATGCTTCTTTTCACATGCTCAAGACATTTTATCTGTGTTGAGCAGAGAGGGCCTCAGTAATCATCACTGAATTCTGAGCTGGACCTAACAGTCAAGTCACATCCCAGGGCTATTTTATTCCAAGGTTACTATAATAACAATTGTTGCCATGTTGTTTTCTGACCCTGCTCTTTTCACAAATATCAAGCAAGTGGAGGGAGGGGAGGGGTGGCATGCAAGGGAAGGGGAAAGGGCCCGGCATCTGGACATGGCCCACCCCCCCTAGTGGAGGGAGGGATGGCATGCAAGGGAAGGGGGAAATCGAATGTCCTGGAGGCTGGCATACATTCTGCAACTGCAACTGCAACTGCAATTCTTCCTCAAAGGAACACTGGCAGAGGGATTCACTTGGATGCTATAGCACAGCATGCAAATTGTGCTTATTTTTTATTTAGAAATATGCTAAACTAAAAGAGAATTTCCTGAAAAAAGTAATGTAACTGATAAGCCAAAGTTAATTGAAAGTTAGATCAGAAAAGCAGTAACACAGGCCCACCTCTAAAGCACCGTGTTGATAGTCATCATAATACTCCCAGTACCCCAGCCAATGACCTTGTTGTTCGCTGCTAAGAGTAATGGGCCTCCTAGATTGACTTGCCGACAAAGAGCAGTTTAAAAAACTTCTTTAACAAGAGTTTTCAAACTCTGAGCTCCCTTAACAGTCTTCAAAAAGCTGGCCTTTTGATATTCCTTTTCCTTAGCTTTAGCTCTCCCTTCCTTTAATCAGAGGAATCAGACATTTCAATTCCAGAAGATGTAAAGGCGCAATGCAGACTTTGATACAAAGCTGTTCCATCTAGTTGTACTCCAAAACAGAGTTTCCAAGCTTTCGAACTCTGTTTGCCAGACTTGATTAGAAGCCATATTGGTCGACACAGTAATTGCTCCATAATCATATCTTCAGCACACTGACTTGGTTTATGCATACAATCTATATTCTAATAGCAGTCAACAGGTCACCAGTTAATAAAAATGCCATTAACATCCCCCTGTGACTAAGAAATGGAGATATCCATCTCTTCAGGCCAGTGGCAGGCCGATATAATTTCCATGGCTGTTAGTGTAATTAACTGTGCCTGGCGCATGGATCTCCCAGGAGGATAGTGTAAACCTGGAATAACCTTGGCAAGCAAGCACTTGCTGGTGGGATGTTGTGACCTAAGATGTCTTTTTCCCTCTACAAGAGCTCAGGATATAGGGATGCCAGCCTCCAGGTGCTACCTGAGGATCCCCCAGAATTACAGCTCAACTCCAGACTACAGAGATCAGTTCCCTTGGATGAAACAGTTGTTTTGGAGGATGGACAATATGGCATTGTACCCAATTGCTAATCTCTCTAGGGTCCATCCCCAAATCTCCAGGAGTTACTTAACCTGGATCTGTCAACCTGACCCCCCACCCCACCCCTCACTGATAACTGCAGCGGGGGGCACACCTGGCAACCCCATCAAGATTGGAAGGAATAAACATATCTATAAGGTAATGTCCAAGGATACAGGAATTAATTTTCAGACAGTCTATAAGAGTGCTCAGATTTCTAAACTGGGGTGAATAACAGAACAAGTACTCAGAAACAAATGAAATAATGGGTTGGTTGGTGAATTCAGAGGAGATCGTTTTTATCTTCCATTTTCTTCATTTCATATATATATATTCCAGGCCTTAGCCACAATGGTTTTTAAAAAAATAATTTATGAAATATACTCCAAATATACTTTGAGTTTATAGTAGTGGTTGAAGTCCCTGAATATATGGCTTAGTTTACATTTACCAAACCGATGAATGAATAGCTGGCTCAAAGACAGAGCATGCACAGAGATTTCCATCAAGCTCTTCTTCTATTTCTTATGTAGCTCTTCTCCCCTACCCCAAGTATACAAAGAATAACTCTGAAAATTCCTACCATCATGACTGAGAGAGTAGATTTTCTCCAAATACCTGTGCTTAATTTTTGATAAGTCTTTGGGAAGCATTTTCAGTTTTGGAAACTAAAAGAGTAAGAAAATGCAGCATTTTGTTTGAGGTACTGGATTGGGTAGTCTATTTCACCACCACAACAGGTTGTTAGGAATATTGCTAAAGTAACCCTTAGGGCACAATACCACAGCAATTGAAGTTTTCAAGATTAAATACAGGCAGTGATTTTACTTACCTGAAATCTCATACTTTGAATTATGCATTTGGCTTCCAACCTGGTAGCCAATTCATTCATTAGGTATGTGAAACTTCTAGCAGTCATTTTTGGTGCCAGCCATGATATCTAAGAACAGTGAATGCAACATGTAATGTGTATTCTGAGGGGTGAAAAAGTTTCTATGGGCCATGGTGATAGTCTTTTCTACCTTTTCCTAGTTCAATTCCTCTTTCCATTCATTCTGCTTGGTCAATATCCCTGAGATGTCCTGTTTCCCCATGATCAGTATTTTGCAGCTAAAAACCTCATTTACACAAACAGCACTCAAAACCATAAAAAACTGAATTGCGCATGATCTGATTCTGAGGAACAAACTAGATGTTTTCCAAATCCAAAATTGTGCCATGGGGAGAGTTTCCTCCATAACCACCCATTGTGGGAACAATAGACAACTAAAAGAAAGCATACACTGGAATAGCATAAAGGATGTTACAGATGTTGGTCATGTTTAGAGTGCAGAATCTGGCCCTCTAGATCATAGGTGTCAAACTCGTGCCTTCCAGATGTTATGGTCTACAGTACCCATTATCTCCTGCCAGCATCATGCTGGCAGGGGATGATGGGGAATGTAGTCCATAACATCTGGAGGGCCGCGAGTTTGACACCTGTGCTCTAGATTGTGGAAACTGAAATCTTAGCGTATAGGGTAAACCTAGATGATAACTTTAATTGAGCAACCAATTGGCAAATGCAAGGATAAATTGGTCTAGTACAAAGTGATCATCTCAGCTTAATTTGTACCTTTCATTACGCCCCTTTCATTATCTCTACCTTTCATGATGTTCATTATTCATTATGCATAGAGAGAAGCAATACTCTGAAGTACTGAGGAAAAGTTTACAACAGAGCTAAATGTCCAAGGTCCCTTTCATCTGAAGTTCTATAATGTATGCATTCATTTCAAAGGACACTTTATGCCAATCTGGTTCTAAAACATAATTGTTTTTAAATCCTTGGAGCCTCTTCCCCTAAAAAAAGGACATATCATAGACAGGCACTATAAACATTTCTTCTGCAGAGAGAACACAAGCTGGTATTCTTCTACTTAGATGCCCACAGATATCTGGCTAAATTAAATCTGTTCCTAAGTTTTGTGCCAAGGCCAAAGGCAAGTGGTTTTCAGCAAAGACATGTCCTGTGCTTAAATCACGATCGCACTCCTCCTCCAAATCTTTTTTAGATTCAGATGACTGATCTGCCTACCCAGACTCATTTACATTCTTCACCAAGGCATGTCCATCTGGCCCTGTGCCCAGTACACGGGCTATGTCTCTCCTTAACAAAGCATCTCTGTGCCCTCTCTTTGAACATCACAACTGGAAGGGTTGTGGGAGGATCTCAAGAGTTTTAATAGCAGTTTTTATTGTTCTCTGAGGAAGAGAAGGGAACGGTCTTTCAGGCCTTCCTTGTCAAAATGCACTAGCTTGCCCTGGAATGAAGCCCACTCTCAATCAGTAACTTTTATCTCTTTGCAGACCTTGAAAAAAAAAGAATCAGTAAAAAACAAAAGGCAGGCAGTCAACAGTTCTACATCGGAGCAAGGTAACTCCACCGGCAAAAGAAAACTTTCCCTCTTCCTCTCGCACTGCAGCCCACCAAACCTCCTGAAATGCTGCTCCTGGAGTTCATGGGGTGCCCTGCTTGGTGTGATGTAGGAGTCTGCATTGGTAAAGGGGTTACAAAAATCTATGCCTCATCCTTCCATTGTCCTCCGTAGCTTTACATATGGATGCCAGCAGTGGTGGGATTCAGCAGGTTCACACCACTTCGGCAGAACTGGTTGTTAAAATGGTGCTTGTAAACAACCAATTGTTAAATTATTTGAATCCCACCATTGGATGCCAGCCTCCAGGTGGGGTTTGGGAATCACCCAAAATTACAGATCATCTCCAGATTGCTGAAATTCCCCTGGAGAAAATGGAAGATTTGGAGGGTGGACTCCGTAGCATTGTACCCCAGTGAAGTCCCTATCCTCTCCAGGCTCCATAGCCAATCACCAGGAGTTTCTCCACCTGAATCTGGCAGCCCTATCTCATCCTCAGTTGGTGACCGGGGGGGACCTGGCAACTCTACCATTCCACCATGAGAAAGGAAGATTTGGATCCAGCATTTTTAATGAATCCATATGGCACATTAAGTTTTTGCATCAGTCCTTTTTTTTTTTTTTGCAGCATTCTCCGTTGGACAAACACAAACTTTGCTGCAGCCTCATGACTTTTCTGCAGTGGTTCCTGTGCTGTGGAAGGTACTGCCTGAAGAAGTGCTGAGCCTGCCTTTGGAAAGGGTTGCAGTTAAGTAGCTCTCTTCCAGAACATTGTTTGACAAGCTGCAGTTGGGTTAATGATGGGCAAAGAACAGTCATGCGGCAATTTATTCTGTCTGTTTAGCATTTTTAAACTTTCATCAATACATTTTGTAATTGTATTTTAACTCTCTTTTTTTGTTATGTTAGCCTCTTAGATTGCAAGAGAAGGCAAAGAAGGATTCTTTTTAAAACCCTAAGTCTGGCACTGAATTACCAAACGGGGTTGCAACTGACTCACACAATAATCAGGCAGCCCTGCATTTATCTTGTACAGGTTTTAACTATTGTTATACAAAGACATGGCACTTAAAGTACATTCCTGAGCAGAGCTACAACTTTCAAGTTTCACTGAAGTCAACCGTTAAAAAAATGTATAACCCTCCTTAGGACTGATTGAGGTGCATGAAGGTAGCCTTCTCTGAAGAGCAGAGTTTGCTTTACAAGCTTTGGATCTGGAAAGGACCGAATAGAAAGAACAAACTTGTTAGCCTGGAAGAACTAGACAGCCCTTCTTTGGAGCAGCAGTAACTGGAAAGAGGAAAGAGCAGCATTTGCCAAAGCTGAACTCTTTAACAATTGTGCTGAAGCACCCTAGTACAGAGGTGTCCCACCTTGTCTTGTCAGGAATGACCAAGCTTGAAGACTCATCCAGTGTCTTTCCATGAAGAGTTCCTGCTGTGGCAAGAATGGGGTGGGGGAGGGGCACTATGTTTCAGTCTTGGTCCCAAGAAGAACACAGTGTTGTTTATACCTTCTGCAAAAAACTGTGAATAGGACTCTGCTATAAGACAATGGTTAGTGAACCAGTGGTAATCTTTTTGGGAATGTTTTCACAAATGCTTTCTGTTGTATTTTAATGAATTGGATTTATATTTTGAGTATTAGAATTACTCTCAACTATGAACTGGGCCCTTGGGGACTCAAGGGGTTGCATATGTTTTCTGGATTCACCTCTAACTGTTGCATAGAAACATATGAGGCCTAGGCTGGATATGTGCCCAGATCTTAAGCATTGAGAAGAGTGACAAAATAGATGATAGTTCCGAATAAATATAGCAGGTGTGTGTGTGCGTGTGTGTGTGTGTGTGTGTGTGCGCGCGCGTGTGTGTGATGAGAGGAGGGTTTGCGCTAAGCACATGGCTAGTTACTTGCTTTCGGCACTTTTGTGGTCTCTGTTTTGTGAGTGATGGAAGGCCCCTACATGAGTATTACACACCAGACAAGACACACGCCAAAAGGAGAGCATTATAAAGCTTGGGGGAGGGGAAACAAAGTGGAATAAATGCAATCAAGATGAAAGTCCTCCCATTAGTTCTGAGCATCACAGACAAGATATTGAGATTCTCTGCCACATAGTTTATAACTGTATTATCCACTGACTACCTGTAATATATCTTTATGTACCAGAGAACTAACTAGATTAAGGGAATGCAATCTACATAGCTGATAAATAACACAGTCGGACTCTACTTTCAAAGACAATCAGGCACCAGCTTTATAATAAATTAAGAAAAATAGCAAACACACAAAAAAATGTATTGAACGTACAAGAACCACTTAACACCTCCGACTGGAGTAGCACGAGAAAGGGAAAAAATGAGAAAAGGAAAACTGAAAAAGAAGAAAAAATATTGGAGGTGATAGATAATGGGGAAGAGCAATATAGAAATGAGATCGCATGGAGGCTGGTGTGCACTCAGTGTTGATTGTAACCATATTATGGGAGTCTTTTAAAGGAACAATTGCAAGCTATTTACACCACAGGTATGAGGGCGGTTTGTTACATCATCATCTGACACAGCTATGGTAAAGGATAGTAAATTGTGCCCAGCAGAAATAACAAAATGAATGAGAGAAAAATGATTCAGACACTAGATGCCCTCTTTCCCTAATTAAACATGCACATTTTGAATTTGCATAAGCAAGGGACAGTCAACACTGCAGATTACCAGCGCAATTCCAAACAGAGCCACACTCTACATAAACCCACTGACTTCAAGGCATTATCTATTTTATTTTTATGTTATTAAATTTCTGTTGAGGACTGCACTCAAAGGGTTGTTCACTTCAACATTGGTTCACTATCAGCTTTAGCCAGCACATGAGTGTTGCCCACATCGTCTCTTGAAATTCTTAATGCTTCAAGCCACATTGTTTTCATTCTGACCCTTGAGACCCATCAAGCCTGAAGCATCTCATCAACTGGAGCAGGACGTTTCTTTCCAAGTGTCAGCCTGAATTACTGCCTTAGGTCCCTCTCCCCACACCACTGCGGTGAAAAACACAAGCCAACAAAATACAAACTTCCGGCGTCTAAAAATGGTCACCAGTTAGGGTTCGGTGTATTTCAGGGTGGATGGTTTCATACTAACACATTCAGAATGTACTCACAGTGTCTTCTTTTTGATGATGATCAGGGGCCTGAAGACCAAGCCCTATGAGGAAAGGCTGAAGTAGATGGTAATGTTCAGTCTGTGGAAGAGGAAGTTGAAGGGGGACATGATTGCTCCCTTCAAGTATTTGAAAGGCTGTCACTTAGAGGAGGGCAGGGAGATGTTACAGGTGGCAGCAGAGGATGGCATTTGCAATGAGGGGTTTAAACTACAGGCAGAAAGGTACCAGCTGGCCACTAGGATATTTTTTTTAAGTATGAGTAGTTCAGTAGTGGAATCACCTGCTTAGAGAGCTGGGGAGCTCCCCTTTACTAGAGTCTTTAAGTAGCAACTGGACAAGCACTTGTCAGGGATGCTTTAAGATGATACTACATTGACCAGAGGGTGGACTAGATAGCTATAACTCTCTACTTCTATGATTCTGAGACAGGCTTTATGTATATCCAAGAAAGTGGTTGTAGACACGACACCTTTCCAACACTATTTCTATAAGAATGATTCTTTAATACTGTTTGTATAGCCTTTCTCCTTAAGGAAGAGCATGTGAGTGATCAGAATTTGAAGATAAAAATACTTGGTGAGCCAAGAGCCTAGAGATCTCTTGGATATATAGCAACATACTATCACCTTCTCCATAATCTTTGCAAGAGTCAGGATGAGATCACTTGATGGTAAAAAGAGTTTAAAATAATGCCAAGGCAGCAGAAAACAGAAGAAACATTATGAACATCACCAACTGCTTCAAAGAGGTAGGGATATGGAGGGTTTTTATGAGCAGGGAGATTTTGGGGTGTAGAAATTGCCATGCCCATCAAAAACATCACAAAAATCTTTGGGGGTGAATATTCAATGTAGCCATAATTCCAACTCCTTGAATTCAGCCATTCATATTAATGAAGCAGCTTTCTCCTTTGACAAACTATGTATTCACATACTAGAAAACAGATGATAGCACTGAAATATTTAAACAACAGTTTTATTGGTATGAATATTTTAAGCCCATAAATGTAATTTGTTACATATTATGTGTAGGGATGGGTAAAATTCTCTGGCTCATGTAGGAATTGGGCTTGACTAATACAAAGTATTTTCTAAAAATCAGAAAACATTTTGGAGTTTCTTCTTCTCACGCCTAGTTTTGAAATCTGGAAACCCCATTGTGTTCTTGCTGATACCACTGGAAATGTAATAGTCAGTGCAAGAACTCCTCCCAAGTTCTCCTCCTGTGAGTTTTTGAATCCAGTCCCTCTGTTCTTCCTTTATCAAAAATGCTGATAACAATATGAGGTCTCTTGCAGGGCCTCATTTCTCCATGGTTCCTCAAATATTGAAACAGTATCACAGGCACAAGGGATCAGTGGTCATTGTTCAGGTTCATGTGGTAGCAGCAGACTGGCCAGCCTGACCAAGAAAAAGGAAAACATCTCCCCGGCTACCTGCTCCTTCCTTCTTCTCCTGTCCCAGAATGCCTCTGACATTGAGCATCTGGGAAATATTCCCAGAATTTCTGACATACAATCTAGGACTTCTGGGAAATTCATTTCATAAAGTGCAATGCATTCTATAGATTCCTGTTAATATAGACAGCTGAGGTAGTTGGGGGAAGGGAAGAAGGGACACAGGTAGAGAGATCCTTCCTTTTGATCTATGAACTGCTGTCACAACAATGGAGCAGGTAAATTGGAGACCAGAAAAGAATCAAAGATGAATTGGGGAGTTGTGAGGCTCACTTCTTTTTTAAGGTGGTACTTATTATCCACTTATTCACACTGTTACCCACCTAAACACCTACAACTCAGAGCGATAACATCCTGGAGTGTTGGTGGGGGGGGATATTCACTTTAATTTTAATCAGGGAAGATATTTAATAATTTAGGAGATAGCACATGCCATCAGACTTACTCAGTGACTCCAGGACATTACCACTAAAGTAAAAGAATGATAAGTGTTTGTAAAATTAATATTTCACTTTAACACAGCATCCGAAACTAGCTAGGAAAAGTTCTCTAGAGGTAGCATAAAACAGAAACACCTTCCTAAGGAGCTCTGAGAAAAAGTGTTTAGCAGGTTAAATCCTATTTTAGGAAAGTACACTAAAGGAACATGAAAAGAAACATTCCCAGATATGAAGAAAGCACCTGTTATACCACTATGGAATAGATAGACATGAGGTACTCCACAATCACATGATCAGAAAAGGTACACAAAAAAGATCAGTTCCAGACTGGTGAGGTAGTTGTTCTCCACCTTGGTTCTTCCTTCTTGTCCCCCCCCCCCCCATGTTAGTTCTACCACCTCCTTCAAAGCTGTCAAACATCACCCTTTTCTCCAGGATCAAGCAAATATGTCCTCCTCCTTCCTTGTCTTCCCTTTATTCCTTAATGCAACATGTCTTTGCCCCTCTCCATTTCTCTCCCCCGCCTCTTGCCAATACACTTCCACCACAGGGGGTGCCCCCCCATCCCCATTGTTTTCAATGGGAGCTAACCTGAGATGGGGGCTACCCATTTGAGAGACCATAACTTTGGTCCCCCTGAACATAACTTCACCAAACTTGGGTGGCATCATAAGAATAGTTAACAGATGATACCCTGAACATTTGGTGTCACTAGCTTTAAAAATACACCCCTTCCAGGCACCCCAATAAATTTGCCCAAGATTCTTTGTTTTGCAGTGACTTTGCTCCATTGTAGCCAATGGGGAATTTCTGAGTGTGTAGGCAGGCTGCACATTTTTGAAGATAGAGGCACCAGACTTTCAGGGTGGCTCCAGGAGGGCCTCCTGGTAATAGCACCCAGGTTTGGAAACCTTTGCTTCTGGGGGTTCAATTTTATGGGCCCCCAAAAGGCTTTTTTTTTTTCCCACCACATGCATAAGAAAGCCCGTGGGCTGAGTTCTCTGAGAGCTCTGTCAACGCCCCGCCCCCTCCAGAAGAAAAGCTATCCAAGCTTGGATGCTATTACTCAAGGCCTCTTGGAGCCACCTTGAACGTCCGGCACCTCTCTCTTCAAAAATGTGCAGCCTGCCTCAGAAATTCCTCATTAGCTACATAATGGAGCAAAGTCACTGCAAAACAAAGAATCTTGGCCAAATTTTTTTGGGGTGCCTGGAAGGGTGTATTTTAAAGCTAGTGACACCAAAATTTCAGGGTATCATCTGTTAACTATTCTTATGATTGTCACCCACCAAGTTTGGTGAAGTTATGTTCAGGGGACCAAAGTTATGGTCCCTCAAAGCAGTAGCCCGCATCTCAGGTTAGCTCCCATTGCCAATGGGGATGGGGGCATTCCATTTGGGCGTCCATAACTTTGCTCGCCCTGGACCAAACATCACCAAACTCGGGTGGTATCATCAGGACAGTCTCTGGATGATGCCCTGAAATCATGGTGCTGCTAGCTTTAAAAATGCGCTCCCTGCAGGCCGAAAACCCCTTAAATACCTTGCATTGCGCATTTGTTCATATTTGGGCAGGACATAACCGGACAATTTTTTTGTCCGAATGTGCTCAAATTTGCCCAGATTCCAGCCAAATCTGCTATTTGTTCATCTGAATCTCCAACCCTCAAAAAGTGATGCTGTTTCAGAGAATCCACCCCCAAACAGCATCACTTTCAATTTGTTTTAACTGGGGACCCCAGATTATCCCTTTAAGGTAGATTTAAAAGAAGAATTTAACCTAATATAAACAACATTGAAAGTGATGCTGTTTGGGGTGGATTCCACTGGAGGTGTTTTGTGAGAGATGATGCTGACATTTGTTTGGTAAATGTTTTACTGGGGGTGATTTGTGAGAGATTTACATGCTTAATACCCACTTGCACTGGCTTGGAGTTGTTTCTAAGGCTAACAACCTACCTCATAGGGTTGTTGTGATTAGGAAATTAGGAAAAGAGTTGGTGGGGAGAGAGCCATGTATGTTTTGATGGGAGTGGGAGGTGTTTTGTGAGCTGGTACAAAAAATCATTGTTTGGTCATGGTGGGGGAGGGTGGCTGCCCATATGCTGGGCGCCAAACTCAGGTTTTGTCCCCGGGCGCCAGTGTGCCTAGGTACGCCCCTGCCACCACCAAATCTTGGTGCGTGTAAAGGGTCGTCAAGTCAAAGCTGAATTATGGCAACCCAGCAGGGTTTTCAAGGCAAGAGAGGAATGCAGGTGGTATGCTATTTCCTTTCTCTCCATAATGACCCTGGTATCCCTTAGCACTCTTTTCAGAAGTAGGCAATGGCAAGCTACCTCTGCTTAATCCCTTGTCATGAAAACCCTGTGGGGCCACCATAAGTTGGGTATGACTTTACAGCATGTTACACACACACGTGCTCTGATCATTTACATAAAAGTTGTTTTTCAAAACTATTTCCAGGATGATTTTTGCCTCTCTTTTCTATTTTTTGTCTACTTTCTAGTAGTTCATTTTTTTTAAAAAAATCTTTATTACTTGAAAAATATCTCTTTCACAAGATAATATGGCATCAAGGATATACATCTCTTTTTTTTTTAAAGCCAGGTCTGGGGTGGGTTAGGTAGTAGTGTTACTTAAAACTGCTGCATCTGTTCCTTCAGTGACAATATAGTACAAATCCAAAGAATGCCTTTGAAGGCAACACTAATCAAAAATATTTCCTGTTATTTCTGTGACATTGTGAAGTTCAAGACACTTACAGACATAATAGCTCTGCCATTTTTGAAAAGTTGAACTTCCTGAAATGTTATTTTGAAAATTAATTCAGATGCTAACATTACAGAGCATTATTTCCCACTTAAAAGCACAGATATCTGGTTTCACTATATAATTTTAAAGCAGAGACACATATGTGCACATTCTTGCCAATACCGGCTTGCCACTGAAATCTATTCCGTTTATTATTCTGTTGGCACTCAGCCATACAAATATAGTAGCTTAAAACAGTACAAGATAGAATTCCTTATTTGCAACCAGCATTTACCAAGAGCTAGTATGGGCTTTCAGAAAATTTGCTGTGATCGGAGAAGCCAAATGTGCAAATAATGCAACATTATAGGTAATACAATCTCTGCTGATGACATGACAATTTGTCTTCCTTATTATAGGCCAGTATTAAGTTTTCCTAAGAGGGGTGGAAAGCCAATTGTTCCTAACATCTGGAGAAAGTTGGCAGCTTACTAAATAGGGATCTAAAGTCTCCACTACCTTTTTTGGCACAGAAATATGGTCTCTCCCCATATGGCATTTACACATGGTAAGCTGCCAGCAGTGTGAGAAATGCCACAGTATCCAAATTGTGGGAACTCCACATCTGTCTACTTGGTGCTAAACAATTTCTGAATGATACTGAAGTGGACTCAACCATCCTCCAAGGGACCTTTCTCCAGCCTAAGGAGTTGTTATGTACCCCTTCCACCCCACATCTCAGATCACACATCCAAGCTGGGATATTTATAAATACAAGGTATATGTGAGATATATTTCTGAGTTATATTAAGGCTAACAGATATATATGGTGTAGTGCAGGATAAAATGGACTAACAGCAAGCCCAAAGAATAGCAAACAGTCAATAGGAAATAAAATTACTCATTTGCTCCTTGATGTCCACACCCAAGCCAGAGCTACAGTCAATAGAATTGTAAATGTGAACTATCCCTTGAATTGAGATGCTGCACCCTTCCTTCCCTTCAGCTGTTCCTAAAAGCTCCTAAGTGTTCCCATCCCTGATTTAATCTCGCTGCCTCAGCTAAATTACAATAGCTCTTCTGACCACCTATTCAAGGTGTTGCTAATGTAATCAAGGAAACAATTGGCTACCAACCCCTGAGTTTAGGACACTAGATAGAGCTGCTGATTAGCTCAGCCCCTGCAACCCAGCACAGATGCAAGAAACGAAACCTATTGCAAAGGGTCTCTTTTCCCGCCAAACTAGCGATCCACCCTATAAAAGCCCTGCTCACCTTAAGCTCATTAAATTCATTAAATGAATTCTGCAGGGCCTGTAAGACCGAGTTATTCCGCCAGGCTTTTGGGGAGGCCGGCTGCTGATAGGTGCCTATTAACAACTGAGATCCGCTGTTCCCCTCTCAGAGTTAGAGGAGTTAATGGTTGAACGCCATCTGTTTTAAATATTTATGGATTTGGAGCGCTGCATTTTAACTGGTATTAATTTTTAGCATTTTATCCTGTTTATCCACTTGCCTGTAATTATGTTGTAAACCGCCCTGAGCCCTTTGGGGGAGGGCGGTATAAAAGTGGAATAAATAAATAAAATAAAATAAAATAAATTGCTCATTTCCAACCTGAACCTCCCTTGGTCAAGTTGGTGTGAGACACGATATCGTCCTTCTTTGGGATCTCTGTGCTGGCATAGAGTCCCTGCCTTCTACTTCGCCTGCTGCATTGGAACCATTAGGTAACGTATCACCCTGCTCCTTCTCAATTCCCTCTCTATCTTCTAAACCTATTTTTCTCACCTTTTTATATCTATAGGAACTTGTGTGTATATGCCTCCATATCTTCCTGTATGTGTGCATGAAACCAAATTTATATAAACATTTTAAACTTAATTTGGACTCGTGTTACTCTGCGGAATGCTCCATGCTATATTTCCCCATGCACATAGTCTAAAAGATCCCCTCCCAGTCTGCCTCTTGCATCGCCAAGTGAGCAATTTCCCCAAAGCATTGCCAAGCCAAGTTATTTTCCCCATCACCATTTTAAAGATATCTGTGTGCTGTTACACTCTTAGCAGCTGGTGGAGATTCCTTAAAAATACGTTCATAACCTGTTAAGCTGGGTAACAGAGTCTTCCTCCTACCCAAGTGGCTTTTCCGTTGAAAGCTGAAGGAAAGCTGAGGATGGTGGAAGGTGTCAAACTTTGCTCAGCTGAACAGTAGAATAATGGTAGGATCCACTATTTTTGGGGGGGGTGAGGGTGAAACAGAAGAGATTAAGATTATGCACCCATTCATAGAATACAAATTGCAAGCTTGTGCAGCCTCAGTTTGTTTGGAGGCTGTGCTGGGAAGCCAAGGGGTATTTACCTTTCAACCTCCATTCAATTTTACTGTTCAGGAGCTTCCACCCCCTCCACAAACAGCCCTTTACACTGAGTTTGCCATTAGTTTCCATCGTCTTTCATTCAAAGTGTTGACTGACCAGCTTCATTTTTCACAAAGTGCTAAATTATTGCTCATCAAAGTACCTTATTCAAAGCCCAGACTAACCAGTTTATACTTCTGTTGGGATTGGACTGCTCCGCTCAATTCTCCATTCAAAAAAAAAAAAAAAAGGTTTTCTCTATCAAATATCTTCCGCAATAGGTCAAGGTTTGTTTCCCTCTTTTTGGAGGAGCATAACTGACAATTATATATGGAAATCTGTCCAAACTGTGAGTTCATAATATTTATTGTCTTGGTATGCTCCTGGAAGATGGTACATTTAAATGGTTTTATATTACATCTTGTACCTTTCATCCCACAAATCTTCTAGTGCTGTTTGGGATTCTTCCATTAGCAGACATTTCTATCACAGTACACAGACTTTGCTATGCTACTTCCCTCCTATTGAAAAGGTAACATCTAAGCAACATTGAATTGCTGTTTTTCTAACTTGGCAGAAGTTTTTTAAATAGACAGAAAGAAAAGGAGGAGGGGTGGTGGTGGTCTGCCTCCGGAACATTGTTTAGTATTACTCAAATGTTAAATGAACACTTTGTTCCTGTTACCAAGCAACAGATTGGAAGGGGCTGAGAAACAGAAAAGTGGCCTGAATACTAGGACATTATTCTGCAATTATCCTCAGGAAGGAAGCTTGATAAAGGTGGTGAGAACAGTGTTACCTTATGACTACACAGGTTTTCCTACGTATGTTGAATCAGGAGTGGGTGGTTAACTGCCAAAAAGACAAATACAAACATACACCTACTTCCTTTTTTGAAAAGAGACGAACAACAAGCATCCATTACTTCTTGAAGTCTCCAAAAGAAAAAAAAAAGACACTGCAAATCTATTACTACTTCATAATCTAAAGGTATAGGGCTCAAAAACTTGGAGAGACGTGCAATTGCTGAGAAAATGTTTAACAGTGCCATCCCAATCAGAGTTACACCTTTCTAACACCACTGACTTCAGCGGACTTGGAAGGGTGCCACTCATTGTAGGCTGACACTTTTACTAGCAGTAGGGTCAACATTACTTCCCCTTTTCTCCACTAGGGGCACACATTGTTCAGGAAATAAACAGTCTGGAGAAATCAGTGGTTTTCTGGTGGAGGCCACAACACATGGTCTACTATGCTGCCACTGATCAGTGACAGATAAAATGTAGGAAACCATATAGACTGCTCTAGAAGTTGTAGTCGTTATGACCCTGCACTGGACGTCACTCATTCAATTTAGCTTCTAACCACAATTCTCATTTTGGATGTATAACTGTGAACACCATTCCGTTAGTTTTAATGTACTTTGAGTTGTTTGACAGAAAGCCCACAGGCAGGTATGTGGAACATCATTATGAAAGCAACATGATCCTTTGTTACCATTTCAGAGTCTTCAGTGTTCTTTCTCCATTGAAAACAGAAGATAGCTCTTCTGAGAATCAGGTACTGTTTACAAGTATGGTGTCCACTTACCTAGAAGAAAAGAAATGAAGGGGAAAATAAGATTATATCAAAAAAGGAGTAACTGATCTCACTATAAATACCATTATATGTGTGTTGTTATATTATTAACTTATCCTTTTCCAGATGAAACAGAAATTGTTTTCTCCCCTTTTGCTTTATTTATCAAAAGCATTGATAAAACCACCTTTCCCAAAAGTCTAGTTAAAAGTGGTGTATAGTAAAACTCAGCCAACCCAATACAACAAGCAAAACCTGTACATCAAAAAAATAAAAAAATAAAACTAGCCACCCCATAAAAATCACAAAAAACCTCCACCCTATTGATCTGGCATTTGAATTGTTATCCTATCCTTTTCCCAAAGACCTACAAGATTCGCTTGTCCTCCCTTTTCCCTCAAAAATGATAATGAGAGTTAGGTTAGACTGAGAGAATGAGTGACTGCCTCCAGCAAGCTCTATGTCTGAGTGGGAAGCTGAACCTGGGCTTTCTTGGTCCTAATCCGACCCTTTACGCCACTGGCCCACGTTGCTATCTTCATTCAAAGTGCTTTGAAACAAAATCAGTTAGCAAAAAAAAAATAGTTCAAACACACATAAATACATGAAGGTGCCTTATATTGATTCAGACCATTAGTCTGTCAAGGACAGTATAATCTGCTCAGACTGAAAGCAGCTCTTCAGGATTTCAGGTAGAGGTTTTTTCCCGTCATCTCCTATATTTTACTGGAGATGCCAGAAATTGAACCTTCTGCATGCAAAGTGAATGCTTTACCACGGAGTCATAGTCGTTTGATCTCTGCCAGCTTATCTTATGTCATTTTATAACCACTGCACATCGGAAAGACACAGAATGTTCTGCACCATCTGTCAAAACATCCCCCCTACCCAATTGGAAATGTGACACATAGAACTGTTACATAGTTTGTGGCCCTGTTGTTGGTCAATGAGCCACAAGCTAGAACATAAGGAGTACCTCTGCTTTCCCTACCACCAATGCCTTGAATAAGCCCCTCCACTTGCACAGCCGGGTCACACAGAATGACAAGCAGAGTGGGGCCCAGTTAGGGACAATGCTTTCTTTCCCAATGGTACTTAGGCTTTTGCACTGGCACAAGAAGCCAAGTTGTCCTTATATAATGATGCTTGGATGTGTACACTCAGTCCTATGCCCACAGTACTTTATTGGCTTATTAATGATCAATTAATTAATATTGGCTTATTAATGATCAATTAATTAATTAATATCGGTCTGTAGTGGCACAAAGCAGCTTCATGTGTTTATATGATTGTCAATCAAAGTCTTCCAGAGTTGCCTTCACCCCATTGGCCAATTTGGTCACCTTTCCTTGCAAAATTTAGAGGAATTCCAATACAAGAAGGATTTAGGTAGAGAAAAAATATCTTATGAACACATAGTAATTTACATGTCATATAAGTTCTCACACTGTAATCAGTTTTGAAAATCACAGAAACTCTCTCATTTCTCCTCTTTAGAATTGAAATAATATATGGGAAATGACATTATATTCCTTCACTCAATAAACCCCTGTAATTCTGTTAAACCAGTATTAAATATTGCTATTTGCTGCCTGAGGAGGAGAAAGAAGTCACTGGACTGCCATTTTGTGGTAATAAAAAATGGCCACAGCTTGTTTATACTGATTACAGGCTAAAGGCAGCAGACAGATCTGCTCACTGGGAGCACGCTTGCTGAACCCAGTGTATGCCTCAGCCTGAGTGCTGGGGGAACCAGGAGCAGCAAGTCAGTGGGAGCCAGTGGGGCACTGGCCACTAAGTGGATCTCCTCCAGCTGCCAGCAAGTGCAGGCCTCCCAATAACCCATGGCTGGGCATGTGCCCATTCCACAAGGCCTGTTCTACCCCCAAGGGATCCCAATAATTCTACCACTTGGGGGATCCCAATAATGGGGAGGCAGGCATGCAGGCTCTCCACAAACCATCATGGGATAAATCACTGAACTGTGCATTTCTTCCGATCCACTGTGGCTTCTTTCCTCTAAATCACCCTGAAAGTGAGAGGGGGCACAAAAGCTCATATGCAAGAAATCCTACACAATATTTTTAAGTTAAGACAATGCATTAAAATGCAGTTTTATTGCTATGAGAGCTCTGGAAATGAAGATTTTCTCTCAGTGAATTAAATTTTACAGGATCACAATTAATTTGCTTGAAAGAATTACCAATTCTCCAGATTACAAGATGTTTTGATTAATGGTCAGAGGAGTTAAAACTCTAGGGATGATTCATCAACCCTTGTTTTGGATGATAACTATTTTGCAAATTGCAAGAATATCCTCAAGCACTAAATAATTTCACTTTTTTCTACAAAGGTTTATGTATGCACGTTTCCTTACTACTTTCCCTATCCTCATTATGTTAATATATTGGGGGGGGGGGTTCTCAGTCCTGCTGGGAGGCACAGGAATGCACACTTTCTCTCTCTAGCCAAGCCATTTTTTTTCTGGACTCATTTTTTGTGGATGCATTTGAGTCTGATCACAAGCATTTTGCACAGCCATGCATGTTCTCACACTGCATCTGTGGATGTCAACCACAGATACTTTGTATCTGTATCTGTACATTTTCACATAATTCCCACCTCGACCCAACAGGGAAGAAAAAAATACTAATTTGAAAAAGGAGCACTTCTCAATTTTCTGCGATTCAGCAAAGGCTTGGGGCGGGGAGTTTTGTGACTTGTATCTCAAGTCTTCCAGTCTTGGCATCTGCTTCTCTGCCTGACTTCCAAAGGCAAGCATGTTCATTTGTGTTAATAGTATCACAACACATTCATGCACTGCTGCCTGAGAGTGGTTGCTGGATCCACTAAGTTATGAGCATACACCAGCACAACAAATGCCACCAGCTGCGCAGGCACAAAGGCAGCATATACATGATATAACATAGCTGTATTTAAATGATGCATGCCATGCCAAATGATGACCCTGGGGCATATATTATCCAAGAAAAATCAGTCATTTGTGAGCATGCATCAACCACAACTATGCAATGAACAGTCATACAGAATGGTTTTACTGTGCAGACACACAACTACTTAAAATGCAGCTTATTTTGAATGTCAAACAAATCATCAAGATACTTGAGGTATGAAGTAGATTACAGGGAAGAGGCTCTGTGAACAAGGTAAATCTGAGTTTTGTGGAAACTGACTCATCAGCATTAAACATCTTTCTAAGTTGTTTGAGGAGGGATGGAACACAGGCCACGAACAAATGGCTTCAATCCTAAGAAGCACACAAACACACATGTTCATGGGAGTAAGCCCAATTAATAAAATAGGGGTTACTTATTAGTAGACCTGATTAGAATGGTTCCATGAAGCTCCCCCTAACCCCCAACTCCAGAAACTGAAGGATTTCTGAACTAGGCAAGGCTTTTTTCTACCTCAGCCTTTAAAGCTGTCCATGGTGCTGATCTGCCTCATTTTTCAAGACTAGATGGACTTCGCTATATGGTTTGAATAGCTTGATGGCGTGTCTACAACCCCTTTCACACACACACACACACATACACACACACACACACACACACACACACACACACACACACATCCTGATTAATTTATTATTATTTCCTGATTAATATACACTTTTTTTTAAAAAAAAAGTATTCAGTTAAGTAGTTGACCTGAGAATGAAAAGATCAGGATGGATTTAAAATTCCCTGCAGAAAATGTGTTCCAGGCTCAGGTCTGCCTTGTGTGTGACACTGAAAAGAACTCAACAGATGGGCTCCTGTCATTCACAGAATATTCTCATTAGGGAAGGTGGCTAAAATATACCATAAGTCAAGACAAGATGGCACATATCTGAAAGGGTTTTACACCTCCAGGGGGAAGCAGAAGAGATCACAACCCACTGTTATCCCCATGCAGGGTCCTTTAATCAACCTCCAGTCATTTCCCTTGATTGGCAGTGTTGCTCCAACCCCTTGTGCATAATGCGTAAAAATTTCCTGTCAAAGTGGATGAGAATGGAAAATCTATCTGTTTCTTGACTTCCTCCCACACCCATTGCCCATACAAATTTCCCTGGTGAAGAGAAAAAGGTCTGAACGTTTCTCCATCATCCCTGACACCTATGTGCTGAACTTCAGAAATAGCTTAATATTAAATAAAACAGAAATCCTGACAGAGAAATAGAGAATGAATGCAAACAAACAAGAAATCTCTTGTGAAAATTAATTCTGTAGTTAATTCTGCTCATAGAAGGAAGATTCCTTCTTTCTTTAGTCTACCAATTGATGAGATGACTCTGAGATCTAATAGTATGAGATAGAATGACTGACAGCTCCATCCAGGGAGAGGGGGGAATGAATCTGCCCTTGGGAGCAGCTGGAAGCCACATCGGCAGATTTGCCCTCCTCGGAGCACTGTGTGGTTGTCCCAGCTCTCCATAGTGCTGAGTTGCAAAACTGCATATGGTGCCAGTGTCCCACTGTTGCTGCTGTAGTGGGGGAAGGCATGGCCAGGAAAGGAGTTGAAGTTTGTTGGCTCCCTCCCTCCCATTTGGCACTCACTGCCAGCGGTCAGGAATACAGACTTATGCAATCCACTGGGTTAGCTTAAGTTTGTTAACCCCAATAGGGGTTTCTTGGCAGTGGGGAGACTTTCATGCTTGTGAAGCCTCCCCACACTGCTGGGAAGGCCCTTTGGGAGCAACGGGGTGGGGTGGCCAGCTGCCTGAAATCTTGGATGGGGTTGAAAGCCACATAAACTTCTGCCATGGCCTTTTTTCTTGTTGGGGACAATTCTAACATGGAAGTAAGTCTCATTTTATCAAGGGGACTAATATACAGGAAAGACTACCCTTTATAATCTTATACATAAAGCTTCACCTCTTCAGCCTTCCACTTTTTATTATGCTTTTCCATATGATCTGCTCTGTCCTTTCAAAATGGGCAAATCAGAGATGCTGATGGATCTGGATTGTGAGTACTTTGTACTGCTAGCCCCTGCCAATTCAAAAAACCTCACTCCATTTTCAGGTCTTTCCAGTCTTTAACCACCAATCACACACCTGTCCTTTCCTCAAACAGGAGCAACCAACCTTAACACCATGAAGGAGAAAAAGGACTTTCACACACACTGAATGATGCACTTTCAACCCCCTTTCAACACACTTCAGCAATTGTTTGCAAGTGATTTTTTGCCATTTTGCACAATAAAATCCAGTTGCAAAGTGGACTGAAAGGCATTGTTCAGTATGTGTGAAAGCCAAGAGTAACAGGAATGAACCGGCTGTGTGCCTGCGATAAGAGCGGTGTAGTTGTTTCGACAATGAAAATACTCCTGGGCACCTGGAGATTCAATGGATCAAACTATCTAGGTAGGCCTCACCTGGGTGGGTGGCATGGACTTCCTGGTGATCTTAAGAAGCAGGATCATGCTATTTCTTGCAAAAAGTTTGTCTTAGAACAGGCTTGCTACCCTGTGGTTTAGGGAAAGGGAGCAGCCTTCAGATTCTGAACTGCTTTGCCGAGGCTTAAGCTGCCATGGAATCCTTATGGCGCCACAAGAATGTTGTGGTTGCACCTCTTAAATCAATCATGGTTATATTGTTTTCAAGCAGTAAAATGCACTGAGGCATCCTCACTTTCCCATCTTTTCTACTGTCTCTGGACTAACCTATGTCCATTGTACATCCATAACCTTATCCCTCTTACCTATCCCATGCACACAGCATGATCTCCAGCCAGGATTGGTGAAACATATAAAAGGCTATTGAGATAGCTCAGTCATTCCAGTGACAGCCTACACCACCAGAAATAGACCCGATCGGTCTGAAAATATTTCTGGCAGATTACGCATAAGGTGTTTGCTGCATGGAAGAGGCGAATGTCTGCCTCAGCAAGATTTCTTATATGGACTTATTTCCTCTAGCCCTGCTTTCACTTTCCAATCTCTCCACAGCAAGCAAATCTACTTCTAGCGCAATTTTAATTTTGCTTCGCAGTGAGAGCTTGACAGATTGTCCAGTGGGCACAGCTTTGCCCTGGACCTCTCCCCTCTGCCTGCAGCCAGCTCACCTAGTCATATCCCCCCCACTCCCATATGCTGTTTTGCATGCCTCCTGGTCCCCTCATTGCCAACTTCTTCTGACTTCTGTTCCAGCTGTATCACTTATATTGCCTGTAGCCTCCCTGCTCCTGCATATCCTGCATTTTAAAAAGAAAATTAAACAGCTATATCGATAAATCAATACATATACTTTAAAAATGTAGAAATAATAAAACTAATAGATCAGTCCAATTTTCCCCTGTATTTATAAAACAAACTGGGACATTTCCAGTCATGAAGTTTTGTACACAAGCAATGAGTGATTCCAGACCACACTGGGAAAAGCCCTTTTGTCTTGATGCTGGGGTTTACAGAACGTTGAGAGACAGATGATCATGAACCTGGGGAGCTTTGCAAAGGCAGTTCAAGTTGCCCTTTTGCAATTTTGCAGCTTGCACACCACCATTACTCCCCCCCCCCACTTCCTGCCATAAAAGACAATCAGTGTTCGAGCAAAGTGTACAGATGCTGTATTCAAGACTTTTTGCCTTTTGGAGGCTTTTTATGTTGATATATTGATATATCAATAGATTGACAGATTAATAGATCTATCGATAGATGATTAATAGATGGATACACGTATAAGATTAAAGATAAAAATGAAAGATCATACTAAAAATTAAAGCATATATATGTGATAGAGAACCCGGGAAACATTCCACCCCCACCCCCCCCAAAAGCAAAAAGTAAGCTGATGGGTAATTCCTGCCCCACTGCAACCATGGGTGTGGGTAATAATGCCAAACATGCTCCAAAACAAAGACTTCTCGTACAATTCTCTTTGAAGTCGCAGGAGCCCGATCGTGCATAATTGTCATTCTCTGCTGAAGGTCTGGGAAAGTGAGAACTGCAGTGGGCAGTCAGTCTCCAGAACAGTGTTTTCCAACCTTTTCGATATCACGGTGCCCTTGACCTCACTCTTCATATCTCACAGTACCCCTGCCATCCTCCCCCCACCTTCACCTCCCAGTTCCCTTGCTTGCTACCCCCAACTTCCCCTCCTAGGGTGAAGGGAAGCACGGGGGTAGGGGTGGTGGGAAGTGGCTGCCCCCTGGGCCAGCTCCATATCCTTGCTGGTGCTGGCGGGAGACACTGCAAAATGAGGAGGCCGGTAGCATTGCCACGGTACCCCTGGGACATGCTCATGGAAACCCAGGGTGCCATGGAACCCTGGTTGGGAATCACTGCTCCAGAACAAGGACAGATTCTTGACTGGGCTGAGCATATAGGAAAGAAGCGACGACATTCCTTCCAGCCCTTCCAGCAGGAGGACAGCTCGGGTATTGCTGCATCTGCTGAATGAAAATAAACCCTTTTGTTTTCTGAGCTGACTGCTGACACCTTGCACTCTGACATTGTTGAAGGGTTTTCGCTAGGAGGAGTAGTTACATTTTAGATCTGGAGGGAAACTGTATGCATTCATAGGTGGTGCTGGATTCTCCAAGCCAGAGAGAAATGAGAGGGCGGGGAAGGACTACTGCTTTTCCTCTATCTCTTGGGCGCCACTGTATAATCCCCACACTGGCTACAGTAATGAGTTCCAAGGGGACCGTCACTCCTGTCTTTGAAGTATCATGTTTCTGTGAATACACTTTAAAATTCCTTTCATATATTGTTTGCTTGTTCGTTCCTTTGACTGTCTCCCTGCTGAGGGGGCTGACAGCTGTTAGCAAGGCCATCATGACTGACAACTTGGGAACATGTCAGCTGGATAAAAAACAAACAAACAAACTACTCTGACCGCTTCCATCAGAGGAATGCGTGGGGTGGGGTGGGGAGTAAATCCAGATATCCCAAAGCTAGGATCAATGGGGTACTTGCTGAAATAGTTGAGATGAGCTGGAACAGAAGCGGAAAAAAAAGGTCTGACCGAGAAAGCTGTAGGAAGAAAAACCTAGCATGGGGATACTGCCAGTGTAGAGTGATTATTTGATTGCTAGAGAGGGGGCGAAAAAGCTTTAATGGATGGAGGCTAGAATTTTTAAAAGACTGCATAATGCAATGACCATTAATGGCATCTGCAGGCATTACTATTAAATATTAAAATAGCGGTTAGAGGCCTCAAGTGAACAGGCTCAGAGGCCTACCAGACTAGGTTCTGCACATACACTGAAAGATAACAGCCTCCCCAAAGGATTCATAATACAAACGAACAGGTGAGGCAGAGGGTAATCAGAGCAGAGAGACTGAAGAGAGTCTTGTCTAAGGTCGCAGATTATTAATTACTATTGATTTATATAAAACTTTTGAAGTGCTTTACACATTTTTATTTGATAAGCAACCTTTTTCCTAGATAGTGATCAAAAGCTGAGACAAGGTAATATGGCAAAATCCATTTATAGTTGGATGAATACGGAATGTTCTCTTAATCTCAGCATCCAAGCCAGCAACGTTACAAAAAGCAGCAACAACAAATCTTGGGGCACCTTAAAAGATGAACAGATTTCTCCTAGCATGAGATTTTGTAAGCAGGACCCTACAGATAGAGCTGATAAAGCAGTTTTGTGCCATTAAAAGCTCATGCCAAAAGGAATCGATTAAGACTTTGTATTAATGCACTCTTTTTTTAAACTACTGTAGACTAACACAATTTGTTCTTCAAGCATTGCTATTGACGGAAATGATTTATTTATTTAAATATGTATGTACTATAATACATGTGTGTTTTTTAATCTATATATAACCTGGCCTTCCACCAAAACTTGTTTTTAGGGCAGCATACAGACTTATGTATTAGCCTACACACACAAACCCACCTTCACAATGTGTTTCCAACCACCTGGAGGGGAAAAGTGTCCCGGTCCCTTTTAATAGAGGGTTAAGAAGATGTTGTTCACCAGGTGATGCTATGAAAGGCTCCAGCTGTCCAATCCCACACATTAAGCTTCTACTTAAGAGGTAGGACGTTTTTCCCCCTTGGCAACCTTATTGCTTATATATTTATATTTCATGATAATATTGGGAAGGAAGATATATTATCGGTGGTGACCAACTTTTTGGACAAATGTGCCATAAAGCTGCTGGACTCCTATAACAAACTCTGAGTGGGGCTGGTCTTGAGCAACAATTTGGAAACTTCACTTGGTTCAAAATGTGGCAACTCAATTGTAATCAGAGGTTCAGCAGTTTGTTCACGTTATACTTTATTTAAAACTATTAAGTTCTCCATTAATTTTAGAAAAGGAGCCTGGAGAGGAGAGGGCCTTGGTGGGGTACAAAGCCATGAAGTCCATCTACCAAGGCAGCCATTTTCTCCAGGAATCTGGAAATGAGCTGTAATTCCAGAGGATCCCCAGATCCCACTTGGAGGCAGACATCCCTACTATGCTGACTGTGCCATAGTGCATGGTCTTCTCATATTGAGCAATGCCACAAACCCTGCCCTACTTTTGACACATACCTGCTGGTAGCACATGGAACAGATATACAGCCTCAATCAGGGGTAGAGGGGACAAAAGGGCTTGAGGAAGTGGTGCGGCCTTATGTTGGTGTGTTTGCCCTCACTAGGGCACATACCCTGGTGGAGGAGGCAGACACTCTGATGGCCACCCATTTCTCAGTCCCACCACTGCAAAATCTGGAAGTCCAGGCTACAGTGGGACTGTGCTTGCGTCCCAATTGGATGCCAGCATGGCAGCGGGGGGAGGGCAGGCCAGGACATTCCTGGCACAGTGATCTAACTCTCATGGTATAAGTCCATGGTGGTTAACCTTTGGCACTCCAGATGTTATGGACTACAATTCCCATCAGCCCCTGCCAGCATGGCCAATTGGCCATACTGGCAGGGGCTGATGGGAATTGTAGTCCATAACATCTGGAGTGCCAAAGGTTTGCCACCACTGGTATAAGTCCTCTAAGCCCTATAGAGGGCTTTCTGGTAGTGTTGGGGTTTTTTTTTGGGGGGGGTGTACTTTTTGTTCCCATGCCACTCAAATGCCTTCTTGATCTCAGTCTATTTTCTCTTTATCCTGAAGAACCTTGCTGGTTTTAAATGAGGAAAGATAAATGGTTCACGAAAGTAGATTTTGCTCAGCACAAGGTCTGAAATTTGCCACTAAGAGATATATGTGTTCAACAGGTACAGGAAGCCCCCTTATATGAAGTGAAGGTTTATTAGGGTCAAGATTGTCTCCTCTGGGTGGCAGTGGCTTTCATGTAGAGGTCTTTCACATCAACCACTGCCAGATCACCTTTGACAAGGTGAAGATGCTAGTGATTGAACTTGAGACCTTCTGCATGCTAAGCAGGTGCTCTGCTACTAAGTCATGGGCCCCTTCCACACATGCAGAACAATGCACTTTCAATCCCCTTTGAATGCACTTTGCTGTTGGATTTTACTGTGTAAAATAGCAAAATCCACTTGCAAACAATTGTTAAAGTGGACTGAAAGTTCATTATTCTGCATGTGCGGAAGGGTCCATGGTCTCACATGGGATCACATCCTCTGCAAGTTATGAGGTAGAGATACTGAATACCTTCTTGCCTTGCGATCTTGCTATTTCCAACTGTAACTGAACTAGCCAACAGAAAGCAAAACAAAACAGCATGAAGGTTTGGTTCAGCAGGGCTTACCTCCTGCTCCACTAAAACCAAGGAGATTTTAAGAAAGAACGTCCACAGGATTAAATATATGTTCCATTCTGATTTGGTTTTGTACACAATCCTAAATTTATACCCTTGGTTCTATGGCAAAACACCAAAACATCTGATTTTCAGTAGCTCCTATGGAAATTGAATGCTAAAAGAATATATAATGACTGTAGCATTTGCCAGGTCATAAATAATAATAGGTACTTAAATTCAGATTTTTATTTCCTCGTTCTTGGCACCCTTTCAAGCTATGACCTATTGAGCATTTAGCAGACTAGAATTCTGGGTTTGCTGAAGTGTGAAGGTCTTCATCTGGCCCTAACTTTTACTGCAGTCAGTCCAGGGTTCAGAAAGACTACCCAAAGCCTCTAACAGACATCTTCTGGAACACCCCTAGAGATCACTCAGAACACTTCTGGAACTGGAAATATGGCTACTTGCTTTCTTTCTCTGCCCAGGATTTTTAAAATATTTATATACATCAGTTAATGTTTCGATCATGTTGGTGAACTAAATGCATACCTCCTACAGTGTTCACATGCCCCAACCGACAGAGTTTTCTCTCCACCATATGGCAATATTTTATTTTATTTATTTATTTATTTTATTGGATTTTTATACCGCCCCATCCCCGGAGGGCTCTGGGCGGTGTACAACATTTGAAAACAGTATAATTAATAACATTTAAAAGCAGCGATAAAAATCCCAGAACGTTTACCAATAAGTCCAAATTTAACTATCAATTTAAATAAAAATCCAAGATGTAGGCGTTCCACCAGGCCGGGGCCAGGGCTGTAAAAGACCTGGCCCGTGTGGAGGCCAGCCGCATCACCGAGGCCAGGGGACCACCAGTGTTGGCCTCCAGAATGGAGAGGCCTTCTAGGGGACATGGGGTGATATGCGGTCGGGTGATACGATGGCCCCAGGCCGTGAATGGCCTTAAAGGTCAACACCAACACCTTTGAAGATGATCCGTTTTCAATGCAGCTGCCTCACCACAGGCTGGGTGGGCTCCCGAAGGGTACTGCCGGTAAGCAGGCGTCGCTGCTGCATGGTGAACCAGTTTTAATCGCGGATCAAACGCGAAGGCCAGCGTAGAGCGAGTTACAATAGTCAAGTCTGGAGATGACCGTTGCATGGATCACTGAGGCTAGGTCCGCTCGGAGAGGAAGGGAGCCAGCCGCCGGGCCTGGCGGAGGTGGAAAATTGTATGGGCCACCTGGGTCTCCATTGTGAGACAAATCCAGGTGGACCCCCCAGGCTGGCATCGGTGTCAATGTGACCCCCTCCCACACCGGCGGCTGGAAAGTCCCTCCCCGCCAGAGGATCTCCGTCTTCGAGGGGTTCAGTTTTAACCTGCTCCAACCAGCAACCGCCTCCAAACAGTGCTGGAGACGGCTGCTCCCTCCATCAACAGAATGAGCTGTGTGTCATCAGCGTACTGATGGCAAATCAGCCCAAAACTCCGTACCAGCTGAGCAAGAGGTCGCATGTAGATGTTAAATAACAGCGGGGACAGTAATGCCTACACCGCATTGGAGCTGGCACTTCCGGGAGGCCTGGTCCCCGCACCTCACTACTGGTTCCGCCCGAGAAACGAGGTTATCCACTGAACGACAGTGCCCGCGCGAGGCTGCCAGGCGGTGGGCCAAAGGTCGTGGTCGCATCACATCAAACGCTGCGGTGAGATCTAACAACACCAGCAGCTGTGACGGCGACGAGAACAGTCTCCGTCCCATGCCCAGCACGGAAGCCGGACTGGAAGGGGTCGAAAGCCGATGCGTCATCCAGAAAACCTTGAAGCTGCTCCAACACCACTCTCTCAATTACCTTCCCCAGAAACGAAAGATTCGAAACGGGGCGGTAATTGGCCAGATCTCCTGGATCTAACGATGGTCTTTTTAAGAGTGGGTGGACCACTGCCTCCTTCAACCCATCTGGGAAGGTTCCTTGCTCAAGAGAACCATTGATGATACTCAACAGATGGGGTCGTAGCTCCGCCCGGCAAGTTTTCACAAGCCAGGACGGGCACGGATCCAGAGGACAGGTAGTAGGTCTAACAGCAGCTAAGGCTCTGTCGACAGCGGCTTCAGAGAGCAGGGAAAACTGGGTCAAACAAAGACCCGAAGACGGCAAGGGAGTCTCCAGTTCGCTAATTGTAGCAAACGTGGATCGCAGGTAGTGGCGGCCCGACGCGATCTTATCGAAAAAGCTCATAAATGCCTCACAGCTAATATCCAATTGGGGATTTGAAGATCTCCGATAGGAGAGGTCAGTGATCGAATTATATGGAACAATTGTGCTTAGAGCTAGCGGACGTGAGGGAGGGAAGAAAGTCCTCTTCCATCTCATAGCTTTCATAAGCGTCCTATAGGATGTTCGCGCGGCTCCATACTCGCTCTAGTCGTCTAAGCCCGGCTTCATACGGCGCAGCTCCTCCGTAGGAGCAACAACATCGATGGCATCGGAGAGTCGAGAGTTCCAATCCTCCACCTGCTCATCGAGTGTGCCGGCGGGTTCAGGGTCCCGCAGAGCATTCAGGAAGCCAAGTGGATCCATGAGTCTCCGCGGGCGGGCATAAATCAGCCCGTCGCCTAGACGGGGTTGGTGCAGCAAGTCCATCCGACCACATGGTATTTAAATGACAGCTAGTCCAATCCATCATTTGTAAAACTGTATGATTTTAAACAATGGTTTGAACAATTTCAGTCAGCAAGAAACGGATGCAAATATCATACTAACCTGTCTTATGTCCAGGGAACAAAGACTATAAGATCAGAAAAGACAGAGAAGAGGGAAGACCTTTTGAATATATGAGACTTCTCTAGTCTCAAGTCTTGGCATGATGAGTGGACAGCATAGTGTGCATGAAGCCAATACATTAAGAACCTAATAGCTTGATCTTCTGTCATGTTAATAAAACTTTTTTTAAAAATCACACCCCTTTCCAAGGGAAGATCTAACCCCCAACCCCATAGGTTTTTTTTCATTCACACTCATTGACAGAGTACTTTTTTCCATCTTATTAAAAGATCATAAACAAAGAGCACTAGATTTGGAAAGACAAAAACTGCTATTTTATTTATTTATTTATCTTTTAGATTTTTAAACCGCCCCATCCCCCAGGGGCTCCGGGTGGCGCACAGCACAGTAACCATCGTATGCAGCTAAAAACAATTCTATCTGAAACTAACAGGCCTTGCTCATTGTTCAGCTATGGACTTCTTCCACCTGATGGATCCCTTCCGGCCTACTTCAAAAATCTCTCATCCCCATTACTGAGATGGTTCTTTATGCAAGCTCGTCTAAATGTCCTCCCCTCTGCAGTTCTCCGTGGCAGATTCCTTCAGGTCCCGTTACAAGCAAGAACTTGTCAATGTTTGCCCGGCCAAGTGGAAACAACTGCTCATGTTCTCCTGTATTGTTCTCGCCACACAGAACTCAGGAGTCTCTACACAGAACCTCATATTAATTCGTGTCTTGCCACTTCTGGCCAAGACAAACTACGTCTGCTTTTGAATGACTGCTGCACTGAAAGAACTGCAGACCTAGCAAAGTTTTTGGCAACAGCTTTATCAACAACTGTGCACTCCTGTTGATCACCTAATAACCTTTTCTATTGTTGTTATTGTCAATTTGATTGTTGTTTTATCCTATGCCCAATACCCTTTGCCTAATATCTTTTTAAAAAAGAGAATGTTGATAGCTGCCTTTATATAAAAATATTTATATATTCATGTGTACAGTCTTAATTCAACTATATTAACTACGAGTTCAAAAAGTAGTTTAAGTGTAACTGTGAATGAAATGGACAGATCTTTCAATGCCCAGTGAGCAGAAGAAAAAGTAAAGAAGGTCACATGAAATCTATCATTAACAGACAAGTTTTCTAAAAGCTGCTGGAGGGAATATTTTTTTTCATATAAAGATATTTTAAATATTCATATAATGGTAGCATCTGGAGGCCTAGATCAACATGGTCCCTATTGAAATATGTCTAAATTTGAAAAGTGCACAAAATAAAACATTAGGGGTTCTAAATGTACGTAGTTTACTCTGTTTTGCAAAGCTAAGCAAGAAGAAATAGAAAGTAGATTGCTGAACCCATCCTCCTGAGATTTCCAGCCCAGTTTTGCAGACTCAAGAGGTTTGGATTGGATTTGAATAATTAAACCAAATTTGTCAGTGCTTCATAGATGAGTCAAGCCTGCAAACTTTTAAGGTTTGTCCTCGCTGCTAATAACCCTCTTTACTAAGCATTAGCATGGCATAAAGCAGTTTAATGATTTAAGAGAATGCAAAAATAAAAATTATGCTGTCAAATCTTTTGTAATGGAAAACATTATGGATTTTAATCAGCTGCAATCTTTCCAATGTAAAATATATATTTTAAAAAGCTTAAATCAATCTCAACTGTGCTGAGGATGTGTTGCGGTTTTAATGGATGCATTCCAAAGGGCTTGCCCACTCCCGCAAAAACATCACATGGACGTGGTTATTTTGGAATCCTTAAAACATTTGCTCATCCTGTAATTCCCGTCCCCTCCTGACTCTATAATGAAGGATGTGGCCATTTCAAAGTCCAGTTGATTTCAAGAGGTTTAAACACAGGCTGATTTCAACATGCTTTGAAAGTGCTTAATTATGGGGTAGGATATACCCATTAATTTCAGTGGGATATCAAACTATGGTTGTCTGCCACCACTGAGATCAGCAATGTGTTCCATTGGCACTAGGCATGACCTGCTGGCAGAGTTGCCTCTTCAAACAGGTGACGCATGCCTTGGGATGATAGAAGATGCTGCCCTAAGCCGAGCACAGTGACAGGAGAGCCAGCATGGCATAATGGTTAGAGCATGTGACCAGGATCTGGGAAACCCAGATTCATATCCCCACTCTGAAATGGAACCTCACTGTGTAATCTTTAGACAGTTACATTCTGTCAGCCTAAACTACCTCACTGGGTTGCTGGGAGAATAAAATGGAGGAGAGGGAATTAGGTAGGTTGTTTTGGGTCCTACTGAGGAGAAAGGCAGTATAAGAATGAAGTAAATAAATAAATTAAATGTTGAATTATCTAAGCCTGTCAATTGGCTTATATTGGAAGAAGTGTACCAAATTGCAGAGTGAACACAAAACCAGTTGGACTTTGACATCCAAACTCTTCCATTTTGATTCTTCCATTAATTAATTTACTGTGATGCATGAGCTTCCTTCTTGTCAAATAAAGACATTAACATGCCTGCATTAAATGTTAATATTTAAAGCCCATCAAAATAATACAACCTCTAAAGAATTAAACTTGTACATGATTAAAATGTTGCATGTTTGCGGAACCAAGGCAGATTTCAGTACATATACATGCCCCGTATATATCCTGGCATTTTAGAACTCAGATTAAAAAACTGTGGACTACTCCAGAACAACTGAGCAGAATCTCCTTCACTACTCCCTGGCCAACTTCACATGTCGGATTTATGGATTCTGTGCAACCCTCCTCCTTTTACCTTAAAGGATACACAAACTGGTATGGGATTCAATGTATTGCTTCAGGTTAAAAATTGTATTTTTATGCTTTCAAAGTACTGATCAAGGAAATATACATGGCATTAACATGCCACAGAAATATCTTCTCAGCTGGGATGTGGCTGCGCAGTCCTGTACAGAAAAACAGCAGAAGAGGAGAACATAGAACCCCTCCATGTATTGCATTTTTTTTAAGATGACACACAGACTTAAGGTTTTGGGTGGATGGCTGTGTTAATCTATAGCAGCAAGGAAATAAAACAGGAGTCTAGTGGTACCCTACAAACCATCAGCATTGATTTTAGCATAAGCTTTGTCCATCATGGCTCACCAAAGACAAATGCATGTTCAGAAACATATGCAAGTACATTCATACAAACACATTAATCAAACAGCCAGGATTGGCTGCAATAACCCATTGAGTGCATATTCTGTAATAAGCTCAGATTTGATGCCACAGAAGTTATTGATGAACCTTCAAAGCCACCCTTGATTGAAACCTGAAGACATCACTGAAGAAGAGGGAATATACAATGTGTTTAATGGTTCCTTGTCCTGTAACACCTGGTCTGATGTTTCCTTTCTGTACCAGCCCTGCACACTGTCATGGCACTGCCTGACCCAACTCAGTTTAGCCTTCGGCTTTTCCCTGCCAGTTCCAACTTCTGTGCACAATGATGATTAGGGATGGCATTCTGCAGTTACCTAGTGATGGAAAAGTATTTATCTGCTCTATTCTACTTCCCTTTCTGTGCTGTGAACAAATGGGCCAATTCCTCTACAGGGTTGATTCTTACAAATGAGTATTGTATGAAATAAATTATTAAGAATGCATAATAAAACATCATCTGGTATTTCGTGTCCCAGAGGAATCTGTTAGCTAAATTCATGGAATTCCATTGCAGGGAATTTCAGTGGGCGTGGGAAGCAGTAGTCAAATGAGGTAGAATCTCTGAGGGAACATATTATCTATTGTTCAATATTAGAGCTGTTACTGAATGTTAACTATGTCATGCTACTCAGAAGGTTCAGCAAGAATCAGGACATTAATATTTGCCCAATGGCTCTGACAGACTTTTCTAACAGACTGGCTGAATCAAATGCTGCAGGAGGCATCAGAATGCAGTATTTTTTTTCTTCCTGCATTTCAAAGCAGCTATAATTGCCCAATGAAGTAAAGAAGAGATCAGACTGATGAGGAACTTATATAAGACTTTTAAAGTTTGACAGCTGCTTTTAACAGATAGTTCTTTCAAAAAAAATCTTAATACCATAGTACAACAGCAGTGGAGGAGTGTTGACACTGTAGGAAGAAAAGAGGCGCTAAGAAATTTCACACAGAATGCACTGTGGACTTTAGTTCCTGTCAAGAGATATGTGGAATTCCTTGAGAAATCTTACCAGCCTTATCTACAGATGCTCATGAATTTTGTGACCACACTATCTGGATCTTAAACCCTTTCCACATGGGCCAAATACAGCGCCCTGGGGACGGCAAAAACGCCGTCCCCAGGGAGCTGTTCGCATGGGGGGCGTGGCTGCTTCGCAGCCGCGCCGCCCTCGCTCCTCCCCAGCGGCGTGAAGCCACTGTTTCCCAACCTCGCTCCCCGAGCGAGGTTTTTGGTAAACAGCCGCTTCCAACTGCTGCCGTGTGAACGGCAGCGGCTGGAAGGTGCCATCCCTCCCCCCTTTCCCAATCGACTTACCTTCCCAGCCCTTTAGCATAGAGTGATAAGCTGTAATACTGCAATCAAATCTCTGCTTGTGACCGAGTTCAATCCTGACGGGAGTTAGTTTCAGGTAGTCAGCTCAAAGTTGACTCAGCTTTCCACCATTCCATCAGTAGAATGAGTACCCAGCTTGTTGGGGGTAAAGTGCTAACAACTGAGGAAGGCAATGGCAAACCACCCCATAAACATAGTCTGCCTAATAAACATTGTGATGTGACATCACCCCATGGGTCAGCAACACCCCTGTGCTTGAACCTTTACTTTTGAAAACAAAATTCAATTAAAATTATCATAAAAGCTAATGCAGCAATGATACATATAGTGTAACCTTCAGCAGTTAGAATCCTTCTAAGTCCATTGAATTCAACAGGCTTGGAAGGATTTGCCTCTGATAATTATTAATGGCCAGAAGAGGAAAAAATGAAACAAAGAAAACAGGCCCCAAAAAGCTCACGACACATTTGAATATTCTTAGTTTAAAGACCCTTTGGCTTCCATCAGCATGTATCAATCGTTTGCATTCAGGAGAATATTCCCCAATGAACTTTAGATTTGACCTCAGATGAAATCTTAGTGGCAACCTTGCATTTTTATTAAGATGTATTTTTTCACTCTTTATTGTAATTATTGTAATATAAATATATGCACCTGACATCTGCAGAGATCAATTAAATAAAAAGAATCAAATGGACTATTCTGAAAAAAAAAACACCTTTGGGGGAAAAAATAAGGGAGATCAAAACATTTTGGGTCATTTTAAAGAATAAGCACTTTCTTGCACCAATGGATATTTTCCATTCATTGAACATAGATGAAGATATGAAGATGCTTGTGGTTAGATTCCTGGTTCATCTAGCTTAGCCCTTCTACCCCAACTACAATGGTTTTCTATGTCCTCTATCAGAGATCCTTCCAGTCTTGATATGGTAGCTCCATGATAAAATCAGTTATCAACTGGTACAGTTCTTGGTTTTGGACTACATTTATGAAACTTAAAAAAACCCTTTTGTATTGTCGAAGGCTTTCACAGCCGGAATGTGAACATTCATAATGCCTTTAAATTGTATGAAGCAGTAGCTATTAGCCTTTCATATCCAGGGCCCACTGTTAACCTCAGCCACATGGACTTACTCCCAGTATTTTATCATACTAATCTACATTGCTGCACCTTATCCCTCTTACAAAAATACACTTTCATTTCTCAGTCATTCTCTTTTTGTAAGACAAAGAGATGTAAATAAGTGAATTGCCAAACTGGTGTCTGAAGACTTCTCAGAGACTACAACTGGGTCCAAAAACACACTGGCAAGAATGCTAAGAACTGATAAAGAGAAGACACGAGTCTAAGACTCCAGAGAGCTGTTGTAGCTCAGGATCAATAGTATTAAGCTAGACAGACCACTGACCTGATTCTTTAGCCGACAGTTTTATATGTTCCAAGGGAAGGGTATGCCTTTTCTGCATATGTAAGTGTAAATCATCCATACATCTCTGCCAAATTTAATTTTAAAAGAAATGGCAACTTAAAATTTGTTGTCTATGTAGACATGGGAAAAAAATGGGGTAACAACAAGCATGCATGTTTCAAAGCCCTATCAAGGCTTAAGATTTAGATATAACTGTTTACTTTAGTATAAGGTATAAACATTGTTTACATTTAAACCACTGCCATTTTTACTTCCGCAGATAGCTTTGCTATTATGGAGATGCAAATGTGTACAATGGTGTGAAATGGAAAGGTAACAGAAAATATTGCAAGTTAATTAAAAGGGAAAGAATGCAATTTATTTTGAACCAGAATGTTAAACAGGGGGATGGCATATACAAAGGAAAAAAATAGCTATGGTATGTAGAAAATGTCTCCTTAAAAATGTAAGGGATGTACCAGGGGTGACTGGACTTAGAAAGAGAGGCTTTTATGACTGTATCAAAAATCAGGTCTCAACATTCTAACTCAGTGGTTCTCAACCTTCCTAATGCCATGACCTTTTAATATAGTTCCTCATGCCCCAACCCTAACATTTATCCATTTTACAGATGGAGAACACTGATGCAGAGTCTTAGGCGACACCTGTGAAAGGGTTGTTCGACCCCCAAAGGAGTCCCAACCCTCAGGTTGAGAACCACTGAACTGATTCAGCTTGAATCCTCTATTGCATTAACACTCTGAACCTATTTTATCGGGAGGTTTATAGGGATAGCTGTGGCATTCTTGCCTCAAGAGTAAAGGCACCTCAACGAGAGTGTAATATGACACAGAATCATTGCCTTCATAGCTTAAAGACCTTGCTTACTAGGCCTCCCACTGTAGCAGGAGACTTCCTGCCATCTACTCACTGTGCCTACCACTACTCAGAAGGAAAGGAATTATTGTACCAATGGACATGTCATTGTACCTGTGTAAAACTCTAAGATCCCTCCAAAACATGATAGCACAATGCTCTAGGATTTCCCCCTCCCTTTCCTGCCCTAAGTGTAATGCAGGTTAATCACATGGTGGTTCCACATGGATTGTTCATGAGATGAATCTTAATAGAACTATGATGCTGTAGTGTTTAAATGTTGGAGTAGGGTCTGAGAAACGCAGGTTCAAATGCCTACTCTACCACAGAATGTCACCAGATGATCTTCAATCAGTCTAAACACTCAGACTGCCCTATCTCACTGAGTTGTGGGGATAAAATGGAGGAAGGAAGAACGATGTCAGCCACTTTGTCTTCCCAACAGGGAGAGGATGAGATGCAAATAAACTAAAAATATATATTATTGCCTCATCCAAATAATCCAATTATAAGAAATGTAGAAGAATTCTACCAATGTATGCATTTTTAGCAGTTTTTACTGGCTCTTGGGCTTTGGCCCTCTCTTTTGTAGCTTTTGAGGTATTAAAGACTGATCCACCAAGGGTTTTCTCAGGGTTTGCCCAGCTCCAACTTCCCCACCCTACCCTGAAAATCGAAAAGTTTCCGGACAACAATTGTTCAAATACAAGAGTGAAGTTAACATTCACCTTCCCCCTTCCCCCGACGCACACATACATAGGTACGATAGGGCAGGGAACAGATGAAGCAAGGAGAGGGCAGCAGAGTCAGAAACTGTTATTAAGGAGGCAGGTGAAAGCCACAAAGATATCTCCTCAAAGAGAGTACAAGGCACCCACTCCCTTAATAAATATTTATTGCAAGCTGCTGCCTATTATCTTTCAAAGAATTTTTATACAGTTCCCATGTCTTTCATCTGTTTCATGTTATGGTTTATCTAACCGTGGAAATTGCACACGTCAGGTAAACGTTGATTTACATGCAAATTGCCTCTAGTAAACTCGCCTTTAAGTAAAAGAAGGCTTAGAAATAATTTTTCCTCATTAATTTGCAGTTTGAGAGGGAAAAAAAACCCCTTCGCAAACAACAAATGCAAATAATCTAATTCATTTGTAAATATAAAACAATTTGTGTGGATTTAACTCTGCAACTTCTCTCCTCCCTCTGCTGTCAGTAAATTGCTGTTTACTGAAGGCAGACATGGGAAAGACAATGTACATCTTTGATCTACATCTCTCTCTCTCTCTCTCTCTCTCTCTCTCTCTCTCTCTTATGGAAAGAGCAGTGCCTTTCAGGGTTACTTTAAAATAGCACGACAGATTTGATTTTTAAAAAGCACTATGACTAGGCCCACTTGAGCACATATGGTTAGGGTTGCTAACCCTAGGTTGAGAAATTACTGGAGATTGGGGAGGACTGAGTCTAGGGAAGGAAGAGGCTGTTGCAGGATGTAATACTACAGAATATCTATTCAAAGTAATACTCTGTAATGCTACAGAGCATCTATACCTTCAAAGCATCTATTTTCACTTGGAGAACTGCTCTTTGTTATCTAGAGATGTGTTGTAATTCTGAGAGCTCTCCAGGTCTCACCTTGAGGGTGGCATCGTTTAATGTGTAGCAGGAACCATTATCTTGCTGAAGGACGAATGGGGAATGACTTTGCCATGGAGTGATTGCCTGCTTCATGGGAAGACATGCCCCATTGTGGAATTCTAGTGTGGTATCTAAAATTATATTTGAAGGAATATGGAGGTGGGGATTTCCCAGTGGTGCTAGACTGATGTTAAACAGAGGAAATAAGTCTGTCCTAGTGTTTCCCTTGATATTTCTCTCTATTAAAAATAATATATTTTTATTTAGAACATATTTTATCAGTAGGGAAGCAGCATGGCATAGCCCAGTCTGGTTAGATTTTGAAAGCTAATCAGGGTCAGTACTTGGAACTGAGGCCTCCAAGGAAGACTCTGCAGAGGAAGACAATTGCAAATCATCTCTGCTTCTCACTTGCCTAGAAAGTTGGCTGTGATTTGAAGGCACTTTCCACACACACAAACCCACACTCACTCACTCACTCACTCACTCACTCACTCACTCGCTCGCTCACTCACTCACTCACTCACTCACACACACACACACACACACACACACACACAATTTATTGAACCCTTCCTCTTAGAAACTCTGTCGTTCACTGGTTTGTATACATCAGATTGCTTTCATGGATGGATGTTATTGTATTCAAAATGCCCTGGAACAACATTTCAGGATTTTGGGGGGCTGGGATATGTGTGTGTGTGTGTGTGCGTGTGTGTGTGTGAAAGCTATGCTTGATGTATAGTTGCCAGCATAAGGCTGGAAACTGGTAGAAGGCTCACAGTGGAGGGGGTTCACTGGCAACATAATAATGTTGCTACAGGCATGTTGGGGATGGGCGACTGCCACCCCCATTGAAAACTTGGCAAGCCTAGCTCAGTAAATGGAAACCCTTCTGTCCGCAGAAGTGCTTGCGTGAATTCAAGTAATTGTATTCCCTTATTAACTTCACAGGAATCATGTGAGGTAGGTTAGGCTGCCAGTGGGACAATCTAGCCCAAGGCCATCAAACAAGTTTCACAACTGGGGATTTGCATGTGGATCTCCCAAATTCTAGTTCAACATGCTAACCACTACAACACACTACTCACATGCTGGGGTAGTACTGCATAAGTGCTCAAGAATAGAATAATACCTAAAAGAAAATTCACTTATAACTGACATGGGCAGTTCAATCCCAGTGCCAGCATGGGTGCCCAAACCACCAGCACAAGGGCAAATTTGCCTCATGGGGGAACATTTACCTCAGAAGCCAGGAACTGTCCAGCGCCCAGCCCAGAAGCCACCACCACTATGCAGGTCCGCCAGTGCAATACACTATGCCAGCATGGCCAGGGGCATTTTAGGGGCAGGCTGGGAGATGGGGCTAGCCTTAACCAGCCTCCACTGCCCAGTTGGGCCCCATATGCTGGCAGAGCTGGTGGCAAAGACATACCATGTTTTTCATGGCATATCTCTATTTTTCCCCATAGGGGATTCCTGGTTGCTGTTTCTTCCCCCTTTTTGGGGGCTTCCTGTGCTGCGGGAAAGCCCTTTGAAGGGGGTAAGGCAGCATCAGAGTTGTGCCACTCCCCCCATTGCCCTTCAGATCAGACAGTCAGTGTGACAGCTGACAAGTGCCCCCAACTGTATCTCATGCAGACATGGTAACTGGGAATGAAATAGTATTTTGTAGCAACAAAATAGCCCCATTTGAGTATTGAGAAAATGCATTTCTACCTGGGATGAAAGGTTGAACATCCAGCAACTGAACAGCAATTGTATTTGTGATGCAATAAAAATGACTTTTAGAACTTAGCCAGCAAAAATTCTGCTGTACATGCTCATTGGAATTAATGGGAGCTGCACTTCTTGATGGATCATATCATTGGAGAACAGACCCTTACCTTTCTTAACAGACTTGCAGAAATGCATGGCCCTATGAAATCGGTGTTTTGGACTGCTCTGTTTAAATTCCAGGATTATTTTCCTTTATTAGCTTTTCGTGCAGGAAAAGATAGTTCTAGGCCACTCATTTGTTTCTCATTATCTCTGTCTTCCACTTGGCATCTTAGTTAGCTTGAGTAACATGGCCATATTAGACCCGCACACTTTCGGTTTATAGGCGATCATTGCTCTGGCTGTTGTGACATTGCTGATTAATCCCTTGTTACTGCTTCTTATTTCCTCCCAAGTATAAAGGAGGGATAAAAATTCTGTACTTCTCTATTTGCAGCTGATTTGAGGATTAATCAGTTAATTACTGGAGAAGAGCTCAGAATTCCTCTCCTGATCTCACACACTGCATTGCTCTTGGGACTTATTACTAATCACTTCTGAATCACTTTAAGAGCTTGTTTCTATGCTCAGCTGTTGGGCAGCAACCCAGAGATCACATCTGTTTCTCTAACAGATCTGCTGTTTTGGCTTCCTACAACCCACTCCTATCGCCCACTCTCTTATCCTGCATTGTGAGAAGTCCAAGCTACACTTCCATTTGTAGTTGTAAGTCTGTTACAGAAGCAAGTATTCTCCGGATGTGTGAGCTAAAAAATCCTAAGTATAGCCAGACATACAACTGTGGTGATACACCCTTCTTCTTTGTACTTCCCACACATCCCTGTTTAGCCACCCATGGGGGATGTAATTTCATCCTTGGACCAAATCCCTTGTCTTTAAGAAACTGAGGAACTAGATAAAAATGGTTGGAAAATTGCCCCTGTAGGAATTTCCCCATGACTCTACAGTCTTTACAATAGACATTAGGGAAAAGTCCTAGAGTAGTATCTGAAAGTGATTCCCACCCTTCCCAAATGCAGCCATCCCCAGGCAGAGGCGTAGCTGGGCCAGAATGCACCCGGTGCATGCTCTGTGTTTTCTACACCCCTCTGCGGTACCTTACCCCCACCCCACACTTACCTTACTTCAGCCTGGAAAAAGGGTCTGTTCCCTTCAGGATAAAAACGGCCTGGTGGGAACTACACTTCCCAGGAGATCTTGGGGCTTGCAAGGTCTCCTGGGAAATGTAGTTCCCGCCAGGCCGTTTTCAGCCTGAAGCGAACAGGCCGCTTCTCCAGCCTGCACTGTTTAAATAAGGTAAATGTGGGGGCAGGAGGGCACTGCGAGGGGGTGGAGGAGCGGGGTCTGCAGGAGGAGCGATTCCCCCCCAGGCATGCACCCAGTGCAACACGTACCCCCGGCAACTCCGCCTCTGTCCCCAGGGACTGCCATCAGAATCTCCTGCCATTTGCACAGTAGCACCGTCAACCCTACCCGTATCCAAACAATATTGTTTTATTATTGATTGACGGCCCTCAAACAGATCATGTGTATGAGACATGAGAAACTTATAATCACTATTTTTGATACTCTTGATCTGTGTTAAAGTAGCAAGAAATGTTAACACAGCATTTATATAATTTTGGAAGATAAGCCATTTGTATGGCATTCGAAGGTGTAAGGTAATTACTTAGCTGAGAATGTGAGCCATATCAAGGGGGCGGGGAGTTATTTTTAGAAGACTATTCTGAAACCCTAAAAATATGTGAATCTGTATTGATTATCACCTCCTTCTTAGAAGCGTACTTTATAACCTTGCCCTGTATACCCTGCCTTATGAAATATTGGATTTCATATTGTTTCTCATGCTATGTGCTGCAAAATGCCAGTTTCCATGTTTGTATGGGTGGATAGCAGAGTGTCCAAGGTGAAAGCAAGCCTAAGGCAAAACAATCTGTGTGAAAATCTATGAGTTACTCCAGGCAATATTATCTGGATGTCTCATAACAAGGACATGCATCTTTGATTATCTCACCCTACCAGAGTACTCCGTTAACATAATGGAGACTGTAGAATTCCTGAGCACCACACCTCACTAAGCTGTTTCTTTGGAAGTCCCTGATACTGTACCTTTGAGAAACATTTCTCAAACAATTGCTGCTTCCTTGCATTTCCCCCATCTTTCAGATACAATCTCCCTAACAACAAGATCCCATCCTAAATCACTCAAGCCTCAGCTAAATTTAAATACTTAAGGCAGAGACTTTAGGAAGTGCCTCTGCATAAAGCCTTTCAGAGCTACTGATGTAATCTAGGACCAATTGGCCCCATTGTCCCAGGAAGTAGATCAATAGATAGAGCTGCTAATTAGCTCAGCCCTGCAACCAGCATAGAGGCAAGAAACAAAACCTAATGCAAAGGGTCTCCTTTTCCCACCAAACTAGCAATCTACCCTATAAAAGTCCTGCACATCTTAAGCTCATTGCTCATTGCTGACCTGAACCTCCCTTGGTCTTGTTGGTGTGAGACACGAATTCGTCCTTCACGTGGATTCAGATGCTGGTCATTTGAATCCTTGCCTTCTTCTACAAGATCTTCTTCAGCTGATTTACTCTATCATCCCACCTGTCTTTCCTACCTATCTATATACTAGGAACTGTGTGTATGTGCCTTAACGTCTTACTGTGTGATTGTTTGCAACCAAAACTTATATAAAAATATTTAAACTGCAATACGTTTCAAGCAGTTTCTGGTATACATAGTCTAAAAAGATCCCTACCCAGCCTGCCTCTAGCATTGCCAAGCCGAGTTATTTTCCCCATTGCTACTTTAAGATATTTGTGTGCTGTTACACTCTTAGCAGCTGGTGGAGATTCCTTAGAAATAAGTTCACAACCTGTGAAAACTGGGTAACAACTTTGATCTGCTTACTTTTGGTGAGAAATAATTACTGGGTTGAAGTGATTACTCTCCTTTAATTATCTACGTGGAATCAATGGATGGTATTGCAGTCTTTTTCGTTAGTCAGTGTTAAAGATGTAAATAGTTATTTTTACCCACACAAAAAATATGGAGGCTTCTTTAATGCATTCCTTTACCTGAACTGGACCTCACTGGATTCATCTGGAACACCTGCATTTGATTTCCTGCCATGCAGAGTTTGCAAAGTCAGGAGGAAGCCTGGCTTACCCTGTGACCTGTGTTTTTCTATTACCTCTCCTTGGACCCCCAGAACTAACCTGGAATATTTCAATAAAACCCAGCAGGATGTGTCACTTTGGGCGAGGCTTTGTTTCTTCCTCTGCCCTCTTCCTGCCATTGCCGCCCGTGTGCGTAATGTTTCTCTTCAGTCTTATCCTTTTTTTAAAAAAATTTGCATTTGCTCTGTGAAATGTTTGACAACAGCTTTAAAAATTGTGACACAGGTTAAAATCAAAGTTAATTATATGGAAAGCTTTCTTCTCTTACTTCTACCAAACAAATCGTTTTTGTTTGTTTTTAAAATGCATTAATCCATCCCATATTGGCATACCCAAACTTCATTTCAAGCTAATCTCCACTTCCATATGAAATACCATGATCCCAATTTGATTTGTGTCCTCATCAGGAAAACTATTACTTCTGGTCCTCTGCTTGCTGGTGGTCTCGCTGCAGAGAGGCCAAAAAGCATGACATCCCATCAAATCCTAGCTGCAGACAAATATGGGGGCTGTTGGTTCAGTTGTACAGATTCTGTGGGTGGAGAAAAGAATCACTCTCTCACACACTTGTCAATTTGATGCCGCTGGTTATTATTTCTGAAAGAAATAATAAGAAATCAGTCTTGATACCAAACTAAATACATCTGCGTACGACAAGGAAGGGGATTTTCACTCACATATTACATTTAACCACTGCAATATACACACAGTCAGACCTTGATACGGCACTTCTGTCCCCCTCAACGGCTAATATCTAGAAGAAGAGAATGGAACGTACCATCTGCGTTTTTTCATACTGATGACTAAGGAAATTTCTGGTGAAAAGTTCATACTGATGACTAAGGAAATTTCTGGTGAAAAGTTCTTTGCCCTTTCTGGAGTCACTTTTTTTCCCCTTTGGGTTAGGTCCTATGGCAGGGGTAGGGAACCTTTAACACTCAAAGAGCCATTTGGACCCGTTTTCCATGGTAAAAGAAAACACTTGGAGCCGCAAATAATTTTTGACATTTAAAATAAAGATAACACTGTATATATTGGGGTTTTTTTACCTTTTACTCCGCTCATTCTGGATGCATCCTACTTCCCCTGCTGCCTGCAGGGTGGGGTGCAAGGATAAGGAGCCAGCGGCTCGGCCCTCAAAGCTTCCGGACACCAGGGAAAAGCACTTCGGCCTCCGGCCTCCAATGGGGGGTGGCAGGCTGAGAGGGGAAGCCATAGCGCCCAGCCGGCTGCAGGCAGTTGGATGCACTGCTACCTGCCTGCCTGCACAGGGTGGTGGCAGGATGGGGGCAGAGGCTCAGCTCGTGGAGCCGCAGTGCAAGGGCAGAAGAGCCGCATGCGGCTCTCGAGCCGCAGGTTCCCTACCCCTGTCCTATGGCAATCATGTCTTAAAGAAACACGTAGGCCTTTTATGCATGTACTACTTACTACACACTTGTGAGGCAGTCAATTTGTAATCTTTGTTTGCAGCTCTCTTTTTGTGCTTTTGTCCACTTTTCTTTTCCCTGGCAGGCTTTTTTTTTGTAATCTGCATCAGGGTTTGCATTTTTCATATCTGTGAAAAGATGGCTTTTGCTTGCCTGGGTGTGGGGGTGTGACTTGTGGCATAGTGAAAGAGTGTGTTCTATTTTTTTTCTTTTGGCTGGAAAGGAGTGTCACAGCTGGATCAGGTTCCTGATTCATTGCTTTCCAGCATCCATTTTATGTGATCCCCTACTCTTCTCTCACCATTTCCCCCAGCGGTGGGATTCAAAAATTTTAGTAACAGGTTCCCATGGTGGTGGGATTCAAACTGTGGTGTAGCACCAATGGGGCTGGGCGGGGCACGATGGGGGCATGGCCGGGCATTTCTGGGCAGGGCTGTGGCAAGGACGCAGCCGCTGCACCGGTCCTTGGGCGGGAAACAAATGCACGCAGGCGCAGGTTGCCATGTACGCCAGTGCAACTCCTGCTAGACTGCTTCAAGTTCTGTGCGCTACTGCTGAGAGGAGGGGCGTAACTAAGGTAAAAATCACGTGGCAAAATCACCAATTAGTAACTCCCTCTCGGCACACACAAATAATTAGTAACCTACTCTCGGGAACCTGTGAGAACCTGCTGGATCCCACCTCTGATTTCCCCCCTTCTTCATTGTGTCTTTCCCTTCCCCTTGTTTCTTTTTCTTTTTTTTTTTGTTTCAGTGGCAGGACACTAACAATAGAATGCTGGTCTCATTAAGTCCCTTTACGATTCTCAATTCCAAATAAGGATATAAGGATCACAGTGCAATCAGAGGCTGCAATCCTACCCCTGCTTTATTGCCTCTAGATGCTACTGAACCCAGGGGCTTACTTCTGATTTTAAAAAAGCCAGCCGGATGCTTACTGGGGTGTGGATCATCAGAAGGTTCCCCTCCGATGGACGGAGGGGACTTTGAGGGCAATATGGGGAAATGCGGTCTCAAAGATGTGTAAGTCCAACACTGCTCACAGCCTTAAAGGTCAACACCTTTGATTACTTTGATTAGTATTAGAACTCTAGGATCAGGGTTGTTATCTTCTCCACTACATGAGTTACTGGGGATTGAACTGGGACTGTAAGCATGGAGACCATTTGTTCAACCACTGAACAATGGTGGATTCTGCACAGCACAAATATAACACTTTTCTCTGTACTCTCTTTCATTTTCTTGTTAGTGGGTAAGTTCTTGGTCTAATTCAGTATTCAAACATACATCATTTCAACTACAATATCCAGAAGGTCTCTCAACCAGGCACTGATCAGATCTAGAATTGCTACTTCAGCAGAGTTGCTGGACTGTGTACCCTCCATCCATGCCCTGGATTAAAACTGCTTCTATTTTAAAACAATATTAAAAAAACCACTCCCCATTCAGCAAAGCTATTCACACAACCCATTCAGCAAAGCTACGCAACAAAGGACACATTTTCAGAGGAGGCATAAGTTGTGGAATGGGCACGAGGGAAGAGAGGCCATGGTGGATGGGTACGTAGGAAACATACATTGGCTTCCCATTGCAAATAATTGGCAGTGCACTGAAGTGTTTTCCCAGCCCTTTTCTTTCTAATGTCCTAGTCACTGGGCCCACAGGAAAAGTACGCTTCAAGGATGTAAATTTACAAATATTTCACTATGGCCTGTAAAGCAGAAAAAAATTACAAAGAAAATCCCTGTACATTAACCATTCTAAAAAATGGATACGTTAATTGCCTCAAAATCCCCAAGTCAGAACACCTTGAAGAAATTACCTTCCTTTAGGGCATGACATTATTTTCCCATGCCAAAAGGATAAAATACATTTTATTTATTTAAAATATTGAAGTGCTCACCTATTTTTCTGAGCATCTCAGGACCCTAGCTTGTCACTAATGTGCAAGTCAGGTTTGTCCCATATCATACATTTTGATATTTTTCACAGCCCGAGAGAGCAAGAAAGTAGGATTTGGGCAGGGCAATTATAAAGAGACTTGGATAGGTAATGACAAGACCCTTGAGCTATCCTTTGTGGAAACTTAGGAAGATGATTTTTCTCCTCCTTCCCTCAAGAGAACACATCTTAAAAGCACGTCAAATTATATATTTGATATATTATGATCTTTTAGCAATGAAAAACCGCATTGAATGAAAACAGTTTAAATGATTTTGAACTTTTGCTACCTAACGCACTTTGAAAGCCCCAGTGTGATTGCACATGGGGAGAGTATAAGACAAGGAAACGGCAAAAAAATAAAATAAAAACCCTATTTAGAAATCCTTCTTGAGCTTCTTAGAGAATATTTCAAGCAGCCAGTAAATGACTGCAATGAAAAATCATTTCAAAACAGATAATTGAACATGCATTAATTTGTTCTGTTCTCTGTTTCTATTTCTGTCAGTTTGAAACCCATTTTGTCAGAAAAGAAGGAGCAGGAAGTGACAAAATACACCAAACACACAGCTGTAGGAGTAAACGTGCATCTAGATGAAACTACATTCTTTGTGTACATAAGTTTATACACATTCTTTCCCCTGTGTCATATAAAAATGAATTTCCACAGTATAAAGGATGCCAGTGAGTTCCTGGTAGATGTTGCTACAGATTGAACAAATACATCATTATGTCTTAGCATTTGCATAGTAGATGGAAAAACAAGGTGCTCTGGGCTGTAGTTATACAGGAAAGAGGTAGACCAAAATTGCTGGGGTAGTCTAGAACTACATCAAGCAGAATGGCACCAAACAGATCGTAATTCATTTAACATGTTGTAAGGGCAGGTCTAGTTCCATGGAATGGAACTGGATATGGTGGTGGGTCCAAAAAGGTGGCCTGCTTGCTTTGTCCACTTCCACATGGACTTGGCAGCACAGGGAAAAGAACAAGAGAAACATTACAAAATAAAGCAAAAAAACCACACTTGTACAGCTTGCCCGTTCAATGGGAGTTTTCTTCAGCATGATGGTCTTCAAATTATATATAAAAAATAGCCTAGCATTCACATTTGAAAGACAGTATTCATCATGAAGGCATCACCTCAAAGGGAAGATCATAGACTTCCCAGACCAAGAATACCCAGTGGGTAACATGGGTACCATGCTCATGGGTGCCGTATAGGGATGCCAACCTCCAGATGGGATCTGAAGATCCCTCAGAATTACAGATTCTCTACAGACTACAGGGATCAGTTTCCCTGGAGAAAATGGATAGTTGGAGTTTAGACTCCATGGTATTGTACCCACATGAGATCCCTATCATCCCCAGGCTGATTTCTCTGATCTCCAAAACCTTCTCAACCTGGATCTGGCAACCCTCCCCCCCCCCTCCATCTCTCAATGATGGCCAGAAACGACCTGACAACCCTAGATCCATGGCACTAGATGTTGCCTGCTAAGTGTTTTTAGAAGATGGCTGGGTTCAGGCTCAACAGGACTTCTGATTGGCTACTGGAGATTTTGATTGGCTGTGTACACATGAAGCCTGCTGGGTGACCTTGGCCTAGTCACAGTTCTTCAGAACTCTCTGAGTCTTACCTACCTCTTCTTCTAAAATCATGTTGTCTCAGTTGCAACTGTCAGCACATAGCTAGTTTTATTCTCTCACTCTGCTTCCCCAGCATATTTTTAAAACATTCCTCCTCTTGTCACCAGTATTTGGACTTCTTCCTTGTGTGTGTGGTGGGTTTTACTTGTTGTGTGGTGGGTTTTACTTCCCTTGTAGTTGAGCCCACCATCCTGTGTCAGCATTCACTGTGTCACTTGGGGCGGGGGGAGATATTGTTATCTAGACGTTATCCACAACAGTAGAATAGTTTGGGCTCAGAGCCACACACATGTTCTCACAGTTAAACCTGTGTGAAGTACAGGATCCCTCAACAGCGCTAATTAGGCATGTCACAAGTCCACAGCATTTCTTCCAGGGCATTCTCTTCTTCTCCCATAGAACATGAATGCAGATTCTGCACTGATTCTGGATTTATAGAGTTCAGAGTGGAAAGTCCTTTAGTCACAGGGACTCCTTAGACCAAGTGAACAAGGAAAGTGGGACTTTCAAGGCTACATTGTAATCAGAGGACCAGGTCTCACAGCCGGAACATTGCTTTTGACAAATAACATTGCCTGTAATGAATATTTATGTGAAGTTGTTTTAAATGCAGGGGGGAGAGGGGGGCAGACCTAGTATTCACACACACACACACACACACAAACTTTGTTCACAGCCTTTTAACCAATTGGGTTGTATTATGCAAATAAGGCAAGGTGACTTTTGCAATCATTCACCCATTTGCTTCTCTTGTCAGATTTCTACCAGCCTAATATTAAGTTATTCAAGGCTGTCACATCTCCTGCCAATCAAGTTGGACCTCTGCATATTAGACACTCCAGCCTGCAGAGTGTAACTCCTTCCCTCCCTCCCCCACACACTTTTAAAGTATAGCTACCATGAATTTGGCTTTACTTAGGCCCATGGAAACGTGACTAAAAGTACTGATATGACATTTTGAAACTGAGGCGGTGTGAGGGGGAAGTGTGATACTTAAAACTACAATTCACATTACTGGACATGCATTATTTTACAAACTACTTCAAGAAGGGTCACAATTGGCTGTTGTAAACCTAAAATTATACAAGTATACGAACAAAACTGGTGAATACCCCCCCCGCCCACTCCCCAGGTCTGTTGGCAGAAACACTACAATAAAGCACATCCCAGGACCCAGCAAAACTAGGTTCACCGGAAATCAGGAACCAAGAATGACAAAAATGCTCACGAAAGAGAAAGGTATGGGTACCTCACTGAGCTTCAGGAGAATCAACAGAAGCAAACACAGGCTCTCTTTCACCTCTGGATGGGCAAATCCTCCCCTTTTATTTGTTTGTAGATATTTCTGTGTCCTTGGTAAGTGTCCCTGAATGTCCAGGGGCACTTGGCTACAAGAATAAATATGACCTTTTCTCAAGGCTAAGATTTTATGAATTGTTTGATTGCATGGTTATGTAATTGTTAGTTTGGATGCTAGCATTAGTGTGCATTGTTCTGGGAATGTAAAAGTATTTCATCCATCTTCTTATCATTGCTGTTTCTGGTGGGTCCATTTTAATCTATGGGATGTATCTTTGACCGCTGAACATGTTTAGCTCCACTTTGAAATCTGAGAGGAAGACAGCTGTCAATATGTCTATTTCTCCCTCTTTTTTTGAGGTATAAAATGGACCAGTTATTTCATGATATTCTGGCTGGCTGTTTCCCTCTTTTTGTCCCCCCCCCCCCCCAAAAAAAAAAAAGATAACCGTCCTCCACTGTTTATTTCTGTCTTTTGGTACTTCACTTGTCTTTTGGTACTTTACAAGTGTCTATGGCCATTTATGCATGCACTACTTACCCCGAGGCTATTTGCTTTACAGTGGGGTTTTCCTGTGGGTTTTTGTTTACATAGGAATTACACTACTGGGAAAAATCTTCAGTAGCAGAACATACTCTAAACAAAACTGGGCATAACATTTTATTTGAAAACACTGACCAGTTATCCATGGGTGCTCTGTCACACATTGGGACTTGAACCACATCAGGGCAAGAAATCTTGCCCCAACTGACTTCCTCTTTGCAACGCACCAAGAGAGGACGTATGTCAGGGCAATTTTTTTGTCCCAATGTGCTTCCTCTTTGTGGCATGTCAAGAGAGGAGGAAATATTTCCTGTCCTGACATGTTTCCTCTTGCCCCATGAATGCTTCTCGCTTTCCATGAGGAAAGCTAGAGCACTTCTGGCATGATTTTTCACACCACACTGGGGGAGGGTGGTAACAGCTGGTAGTGGGTAGTTAGCAACTGAGATCTTTTGGAAACCAAAAAGATTGTGAGGGGAAAACTTTGTGCATAGCTGAGAATCAAACCTGAGAATCAAACCTGAAGGGGACCAATACCTGATGGTTTGATTCTCAATGTGAAGAAGACCAAAAGTGCACAAATGGTCTGTGTATATGTTTGTGGCTTATGTCAAGTATAGGCAGATCCCCCTGTGAACCACAGAATTTTACAATTGGTTCTTTTATAACACAGTCAATGGTTGCACTGGAACACATTTTATTTTTATTTAAAAGGTTAACAGTGGCAACGAAGTATGCAGTTTCAGAAATGAGATTATATATTATTACATAAGATGTTTTAGTGCCAATAACTAATGACATTTATTTACCAATCCCCTGTTCTGCCATCACTAGAAAATATCCTGCATTGTTTGCTGAGCTATAATGAATGAGAAAAGCAAAAAGATCACTCACACAACAAAAGTTCCAGTGACAAATCAAAGAATTTCAGCATATATAACAGCTGAATAAAAGTTAATCTGGTCATGTTAATCAATTTAAACACTGTAGTATCTGGGATACAAGCCACACCCATAGTACTGCTGCCACAAAATAACTAAAAGCAATTGTCTTGGATAAGAACATGTATGTTTGTTTGTTTTTAAGGGAAGGAATTAAATGGTACACTGTTTCCCCGGAAAATAAGACATAGTAGAGGTTTTGCTGAAGTGCGAAATATAAGGCATCCCCCAAAAGTAAGACGTAGCAAAGTTTTTGTTTGGAAGCATGCCTGACGAACAGAATACAGAAATATAAGACATCCCCTGAAAATAAGACATAGCGCATCTTTGGGAGCAAAAATTAATATAAGACACTGTCTTATATTTGGGGAAACACGGTATCTTTTGTTTTGGGAATTAATCTTTGAATAAAGCACATGCAGTTTACGGCAGCCCTGACCTGAATAGCCCCAGGCCAGTCTGATCTTGTCAGATCTCAAAAACTAAGCAAAGTCATCCCTGGCTAGTACTTGGATGGCAGACCTCGAACAGTCATGACACAGGCAATGGCAAATCCAACATCTCTTGCCTTGAAAACCCTATGGGGGGCATCATAAGTCAGGTGTCACTTGATGGGGAAAACAGTTATCACCAATAGCCAGGAGTACATGAGGTGGGGGAGGGAAGACTCCACTCCCATGACAGATATAGTGCCAGTGGAGCATGGAGACTGCCTGAAACTGCTTAGAGAATGATCTGCTGAAGATTTTTAAAAAAATGCTAAATACCAACATGAAGGACAGTAGAGAACAAACACACATACACACATCCTCCTTACACACACTGTCCCCATATAACCTGGCCAAATGTCATTTGGGAAAGGAGACACAAGGCTTTGTGCAACATCAGCATGACAGCAGCCAGCTGCCTGAAAATCAAAGAGACCAAGGGGACCATTTGCGCTGTGCCACTGCAGCAGACGTTTCCTATGTAACACACACACCATCCTATAAACAGCACAATATAGCAAATGCAACTTCTAATGCCATTCAAACCACTTAAATAATACAAATATATAATGGAAAAGATTTTAACCCAGTAACACTGTTGCCTAAGCAGGTTTACATTCTTCTTAGTCCAAAACGGCAAAAAACAAAACAGATAACTAAAAACCACAAAAAACAGATAACTAAAAAAACTGGTCAACAAAAACAGCTACAAACAACAAAGGTATAAAAGAAGTCAGAATCCAGCATAAACATTCAGCATAAACTTAGTCCAAGACTGCAAAAAAAAAGAGATTATAACTAAAAACGGCAAAAAACAAATAACTAAAAATTGCTCAACAAAAGCAGCTACGAACAACAAAAACAGGTATAAAAGTCACAATCCAGCATAAACACATAATCTGAATTGGATTTTTTTCAGAGAAACACAGGTTGCATATTTACATCTGTTTTTTTAAAATACAAATTAAAAGTCAATCTGGAGTCACCTGATCTCCAGATTTCTTCTATTACTTGAAGTTTTTTTATGACAGTGATCAAAAGTGGCTGGCAACTTCTCAATTTGATTCTGAGCCACAAAAGGGAAGGAGGCCTGTTGACTATGGATAGAAACCATCGCTGTCCTCAGCCATCCTCCTCATTTTTATTCTCACAACAACCCTTAGAGGTTAGGCTGAGAGATAGTGACTGACCCAATGCAGAGTGAGGATTTGAACATAGATCTCTCTGACCCTATATGATACTCTAAACTGTACACCAGTGGTTCTCAACCTTCCTAATGCCGCGACTCTTTAATACAGTTCCTCACGTTGTGGTGACCCCCAACCAGAGCCCTCCGGGGGTGGGCGGTATAAAAGTCAAACAAACAAACAAACAAATAAGTAAATAAATAAATGAACAAACCCCTAACATTTATCCATTTTACAGATGGAGAACACTGATGTAGAGAGTCTTAGACGATCCCTGTGAAAGGGTCGTTCGACCCCCAAAGGGGTCCCGACTTACAGGTTGAGAACCACTGCTCTACACTATACTTTTCTCAGATAAATAAAATAGACTGAGGCACAGGTTAAATCTCCTTTTTACTTCCTGTTTCATCTGCCACTAGAATCCCAGTGTCATGCTACATCCTTCTAAATTTATTGCAGTCAGTGGGTTTAGTTGGGCATGTTTAGGATTGCAATAAAAGCTCTTTTTCATGGCCATTGCTATAACTTATGAAGACCTTATTTTGGTCTGAGCATTTTCATTCTGCCTGTTTCATTTGCTAATTATTCCCATTTCATGTGTATCTCTTATGCCATTAATATACTATTAATACATTATGTGCTATTAGACCTATATTTTTACATTTAAAAATGTGCATTTCAACAACAATTTTACTATAAAAATTCATTATTTTTGTCAGGAAAAAAATGATTGTAATTTCATTCTGAGTCTGAAAAGCCTTTAGAGAAGAAAGGCCTTCTTTCAAATCAAGCTAAGGTAGTTAAGATATTCAGCAACCTCACTAGCTCAGACCACATACTGATATTGCACAGTACATGCATGCTCTGTCTGTGAGGTCTGTGATCTTGGAATGGTGGCCAAGTGTGAAAACATATTTATTTTATTTACTCACTATGTGTGATACTGTTTTGTGAAGCACATGACCATTGCAAAAGTCCGTGCAGTTTCACAACAATCACAGTGAGGATGCTTTTAACAAACTTCTGCATATGTGCTTCTATAAAGCTGTGCAATACATTGTACATTCATTGAATCACAGGTCCATTATGCATGGAACAATTACATTGGGGCTTTTCTCTGTGTAGTGGGCTTGTAGTGGGTTCTTCTCGCATTTCTCTGTTTACACTCCTGCCACAGAGCTTTTCTGCAGAGAACTCTCCCAGGCATAGTTCCCTAGTTCTGACAATCAAGTAATCCTTAAAGGCACAGATCTCATTACAGATCTCAAGATTGCTGCTTTAGCCTTTAAGCTGCATTTATATCAGTACTGTTCCAAAAATATTCCCCTCCCCATGAAAGAGGCAAAGAATTTCCCTGGACCACAGGCTGCTAAAGAAGGGTATCACCCTAGAGCTGATATTTTCTCTCACTCCCCCCTCCCACACTTGGTGTTGCTGCTGCCCCTGGAAGACAGAGAGGCTTGTTATTTCTAAGCACTCTCTGCTATTATTATATTGACATCTTGATATATCAACATGAGAATTGGAGGTTGTGTGTTTGGCTAAGCCTGTGTGAGTAAGCTTCTTTTCTGTGACTTGAAGCAGCCAACAACATGGAGGGGGGCAAGGGGGAAGGCATGGATATGGGCAGAGGGAAGATGCCTGGTCCAAAGCTGTGCTCACTGGCAAATCTGTCACATTCTTGCAGCAAAACAAATTAATAGCATGCTAGAAGTGGTTTTGTTTGCTGCAAAGAGAATGACAGATGAATGTGGGGCTCAAGGAAATACATCCGAACGAGAAATCTTGCTGCAATGGACATTTCCCTTCACCATGCAGCAGACACCTTGTACATAATCATAGGTCAGTGTGCTCTCTCCCTCCATACAGAAAGTGGTTCTGGCTCTTGTCATCCTGAGCCACTTTGTATCCAGTCATATTTTCTGCTTAAACTACTTTTACTGACTGACTTGCTTTGGGCCAGTATTTAAAATGATTTCATTGCACTGTATTTTTACTCTGCAACTCACTGCTACCCCAAAGATTTGCAAGAATTATGGAAAATCTGCTTTTGTTTCAGAATATAGATTTTTTATAACTACGAATGTATGATTTTGCTTTGCAAAATAAAATCAGAGAAATGTTCACTGCAATTCTAGGCTTCCATTAGACAGTGAACTTGTCCCCTAGAAGGCCTGAACCTCATTTCACAAAGCCATTAGCCTTTTCCTCTATTCATATTTACTCTGGAAAAAGTTTAACTTAACCTAACTTCAATATAACTTAACTTTCAAGTAAACATACTTAATATTGCAGTTCTGTAGCGCATTCTTAATCCTGTTTACTTAGTAAGTGCACATAGGTTTGCAGCCTCAGAGAAATTTAATGCAGCGCCTTCTGTGATATACAGAACATGCAGCTTCAATGTACTTCACATTTCTGCCAACACCCACTCCTTTCCAATGTTTCGAATAAGAGCACTAAGCCCATGACAACTAATCAATTCACATTACAGTCTTCAAAAAGATTACTGTATGTGGAGAGCAGCAGCCAGATCAGTACAGGCACGTTCTTGCAAATACCCATTGGACTCAAAGAGCTTGGCAGCACTTGGGATCAAATCAGGTTTCACTTAACCAGAGGCCGGAGCGAGTGTGATTTGCATGAGTAATTAGAACAGATTAATAGAATGACTTGCTTAATTAAGTTTATCTCAAAAGGTGCCTCTGGAAGGCTCAGGAGTCTGAAAATCCAAAAGCAATTTCCCCTTGATATCTTTTTTTGCTGGGGTTGAGGATATGCTCTACCCCTCCCACCTCCCTGCATGAATAGGTGGTATGCTTGCTACAGTCCGGTATCGTAGTTATGCATTGAAAAGCCTACATGTTATCCAAGGATGTTCCAGCACGGCCAATGTTGTAGAGGTGTCTTACACAGCTAGTGATTAAGCTTTTTACCTGACCTTGAAGAGGGAGGACTAGTCACAACCTGAAATCTTGCAAAACTCCACTGCATGAGTATCTTTGGATGCGGGGAATGACAGAGACTAAATAGGGATGGGTTGGATCCAAAAGCTGTGTTCCAGCGGGGTAAGGCACTTCCATCTCCCATCTACTGCTGAAGCCTTCAGGGCTCCCTGATAGGCACCTTCTGGAAGACAAAGGATCCTTAGGAACAAGATGGGCCTGATGTGAGGGTCTGTAGAGCAAGGGGAGAATCAGTAAAACAAAAAGTGTTTTGGATTCCAGCTATGATAGCATCAAATCGATGTATCTTATTTTTTTATCTTGTCTACCAGCAGTCATATGGGCTTCTGTCTCAGAAATAAACAGGCTCGCATTAGCATTATCAGCGTGTAGGTGCTGGCTGGAATTCTCTTGGGATTACAACTGATTTCCAGACAACAAGAAGCTCCCCTGGAGCAGGGGTAGGGAACCTGCAGCTCTCCAGATGTTCAGGAACTACAATTCCCATCAGCCTCTGTCAGGAACTACAATTCCCATCAGCCTCTGGTAGGGGCTGATGGGAATTGTAGTTCCTGAACATCTGGAGAGCCGCAGGTTCCCTACCCCTGCCCTGGAGGATATGGCTGCTTGGGAGAACAGAATGAACAGCAGCACATCCCCACTGAGGTCCTGCCCCTGACACTGCCCCCCACCCACATCCCCAGGAATTTCCCAAGCCAGAGCTGGTAACCCTAACTCACACAATACAATGTCTCTCCCTACCCACCCAAAGACTGCACACAGAAGGGACTGCATCCCTACCCACCTATTTTCTGCAGATTCAAGGAAGGAATGGGGCAATTTTAGCTGGTTTGGCAGCCCCAAAAGTCCTTCAGAATGTTATCCCTGAGGGATATGGACCACTGCTAACCCTAACCCTAACTGCTATCCACAAGTCTTCATTAAAAAGGTAGACTGTAAATAAGCAAATACATAAAAATGGAGCTTCTGGCTGAAATCTTACACCACTTGCGCCACAAATTGTTGGCCTTTGCTAGTGAAGATAACTTCTCAGAGCAACCAGAGGAAATGTTTAAATCTCTCCTCCAGGACATAGGGTGTGTGTAAGGTTGGGGTGCTGTGTGGTTTCCGGGCTTTATGGCCGTGTTGAGATACAATCACCTAGATACAATCCCCCTGACAGAAACAAGAAAACACAAACTGGCCAAACACTCCAAAATGAGGATGCAAAACTTGCACTATCAGTTAAATTGGGATTTATTAAAAATATAAAGGACACAGTGTGTAACAAACTTCCCTCTGCGATACACCTCAGAAGATGCCAGCCACAGATATTTTTATTTTTATTTATATTATATTTTAGATTTCTAGGCCGCCTCTTCCCCGAAGGGCTCGAGGCGGCTCAACAACATGGCTGTCATCAACAGCAACTCAATAACATAATAACATAATAATAATAATTAAACATTAAAACTCCGGCAGCAAATTACATATAATTTGAACAATCCAAGGAATTCAACAGCTTAAAAACAGTTCAAACAGGCGCCCCGCCTAAGGCTAAAAGCAAGGAAAAAAATAAAAGAAAGAGAAAGGAAGGGAGGAACAGGTGGGCCCCAGGTCTGGAATCACAGCAGGCCCAACCAAGATGACAAGATGGAAATGGAAATCGACACGGGATCTCAGTGGGGGGGGGCAGTAGAACCGCGGCCAGCCTCTAAAAGCCGATGGGAATAATTCTGTCTTACAGGCCCTGCGGGAACTTCATGGAGTCCCATAGAGGCCGGACTGATGGAGGCGGGGCATTCCACCAGGCGGGGGCAGGCAGTAAAGGCCCTGGCCGGAGTCGAGAAACCAACGCGTGTGGCCTTGGGAGCTAGGAGTCACCAGCAGTTCGTAACCACTGCTGAGAGCGCAGTGGCCTATAGTGGGACATAAGGGGTGGCCCAGCGGTCCCGTAGATATGCGAGGCCCATGCAGCGTAAAGGGCGAAGGTTATTACCCAGCACCTTGAAGGCGATCCGGAACTCCACTGGGAGCCAGTGCAGACGGCGTAGCACAGGGGTGATATGATCTGAGTAATCACCACCTGTTAGAAGCCGTGCCGCTGCATTCTGGACCAGCTTCAGCTTCCGGATCAATCGCAAGGGAAGGCCCGCGTAAAGCGAGTTACAGTAATCTAACCTCGAGATGCAGGTGAAACAGGAGAGATTGCTGCTAGAACACTGCCATACAGCCTGGAAACCACACAGCACCCCAGTTACAAAAAGCAGACCATTTTTTCCCCATACAACAAGCCTATGATTCAACAGATTATGAAACAGGAGAAGGATAACTTTGTGTCATCTATTGCTCCGGAAGACAATTTCAGGAAACAAGACATCTGGGTAGCTGTACAGCTCAATTAGCAGGTACATATTGTGGCATTTGTTGCTCAACAAAGAGCATGTTACCTATGGGACCCCAAGTAGGACAAAGATGTTAAGCAGAACGTTTTAACAAGAGTGATAATTTAGGTCTTCAGTAAGAAACCAGAGAGACCCTGTGTGACTTTTTGTCCCAGTGTTAGTAGCCATAAAACAGGAAAGGTGCTTTTCGCAGACACTGGGGGAAATTTGAGTTGAACCAGTTCACTGCCTAGACTGCAGTGTCCATGTAATGAGCCATTCCTACACAGCCCCCAGGGCTGAGGGCACATCAAGACTGCTGAATATGAGACAGCAGCTAAATATTGACAGCCGTCTGGAGAGAAGGAGGATCATCCCCTGCTGAATTAAAATGAAGTGGCAGGAAAAAGAGGACAGATGAAAGGTGGGGGCGGGGGAAAGAGGGAGTCAAACAGATCAATCAAAAAAACCAGGCAGCTAGGAAAGACACTTTTTGACCTTGTTGTCCACGAATCCCCTCTGAAGCAAGATTATCCAGAAGCCAGAGCTTTCTGAGAGAGTCACTTTGGATAACCAGGATGGGCTGTGACAGCAGACAAAGGGAGAAAGGACATGAGCTTTTTTGTTTGTTCGTTTGCCTAGGTTTTGCTTCCCCTTCACCCCTCCTATAGTAATTGTGACAGAAAGGGGTGGAAATAAAAGGAAACCATCAGAAACGTGGAGGAGATTATTTGAAGAAGAGCGGCAACATGCAAAAGTCCTGGGAGTACTTAGCGAAAGGCAAGTTTTTTTATCTTCCCACCTCTACCCACTCAACAGGAGGTGGCAGATTTTTCTTCCTCCCCATGGGCAGAATTTGACCTACCTCACAGAGCAGTCAGGAATAATGAGAAAGAAGCTCAAAAGAAACAAATCTCTGCCATTATGTTTTCATTATCTTAACAGCCAATATAGCTCTTTATATCCTTTCTACCCTTTCAAGTCTGCTCATTTTTGTGTCCCAAGATCAGAAGGTTATTATTTTTACAGACCTGTAATTGCACGATAGGTTGAAAAAAAAATAGAACAAAGATTCACAGAGAATTGGTACTTGGAAGAAGGAAAACATTTACACATGAGCATTAACGTTTCCAATAAAGTTGCAAACAAATTGAGCTTATGAACCCTCTCCCATAACTCTAAAACCCTTGGGCACCCAATGAAGCTGATGGGAAAAAGGTTCAGACAAGCAAATGTGCAGAATTGGGGCTCAAAAAAAGAACATCAGCCATAAACAGATGCAGAACTGAACCCAATAGGAAATATCAACATGCAGAATTTAATGTGGAACAACAACACTGTGCTATATGCACTAAGGTTTTTTTCAAAGCTGTCTACTCATGTGCAGTCCATAAGCATGTGTCAGTGTGCTGCTCTTCCTGCTGGTGGTGTATAACAGAAAATAATGCACGCTAGACCCCAAGTACATTTAACAGTTACATTATCATTCCCAGGAAGAAAAGCACACACTGAAAGTGACTGAAGGTAGAATGAGAATGGTGGTCACTCTTCCAAAATTCCTAATTGGGGGGAGGGAGTCTAAGCCTCTTCATCAGCTTTCTCTGCAATCATCAATGCTGCCCTTGTTACTTCTGGAGAATTTTTCAGCTGTTCAATGCATGTAAAAATGTCATTGGGCTAAACTGTGCTTGGACGATTCTCTAACGTACCACATTATTTTATGTTACACGTCTCTAGCTGTAAGAACAGTACAAGCCTCACACGCCTATGGGCTGCACATGAGTAAGTGGCTTTGTAAACCTTAGTACATATAGCATAGTGTTGTTGTTTCACATTAAACTCTGCATATTTCCTATTGGGTTCAGTTTTTGTATCTGTTAAAAGGTTCAGACAGTCAAAAAGTAGTACCTCTTCACTTGATAAGTACATCAATTCTGGGAGTTGCTGCCAGTGGACATAGTGACAGCCATGAGAACTGATGGCTTTAAAGGGAGTTGGATTCATGGGTCATCAATGGCTAAAAGCCATAGTGACATAAAGGAACCTTCACGTTCAAAAGCAGAACACCTGTGAATGCGAGGAGTAGATTGCAACAAAGGGGAATGCCTTGGTCTCTGGGCCAGGTTTGTTTACTTTTCAGGCCTCCATGAGAAACAGGATGATAGATTAGAATCAGATCAGATCAGATCAGAATGGCTATATTCTTATTTAAGACAAGAGTTTGTCTATAAACTGTAAAACTACTTAAATATCTATGTGATGTTTGGTATCATAGAAGAAAGAGAAAGAGTAGGAGGAGAAGAAGAGGAGGAGGAGGAGAAGAGGAGGAGGAGGAGGAGGAGGAGGAGGAGGAGTTTTGGATTTCTACTTCCCTTTTCTCAACTGCAGATTCCCAAGCAGCTTACAAACTCCTTCCCTTTGTCTTCCCACAACAGACACCTTGTGAGATAGGTGGAGCTGAGAGAGTTCTGAAAGAACTGTGACTAGTCTAAGGTCACACAGCAGGCTTCATGTGCAGGAATGGGAAAAGAAACCTGGTTCACCAGAAAAAAGTCCACTGCACATGTGGAAGAGTGGGAAATCAAACCCAGTGCTCCAGATTAGAGTCCACTACTCTTAACCAGTACACCACACTGGCTCATAGATACTTTTAGTAAAGGTTAATTTACTAAACATTAGAATAAAATGAGTTATTAGACCAACAGAGAGAAAGCTGTTTTTTTAAAGGCAGGTGGGGGAAGTCCCTTCACATCTAGGATCATTTATAATAATGCTTAGCATTTTTCTATCCTTAGGTCATAAGTGCTTTACTGAGGCCAATAAGTGCCTTTATTCTCTTATCTCATAGTTTCAAGTAGGTGAATTTGAGAATTCAAAAACAAACAAAAACACTGAGAAACTGTCATACTAGAAGGCTTTCACAGCTGGATTCAACTGGTTCTGGTGGGTTTTCCGGGCTGTGTGGCCGTGGTCTGGTACCATACCATGGCCACACAGCCCGGGGAACCCACCAGAACATGTCATACTAGACTTGATCATATGACAAAACCCTTCAAACTGTTTCTCAGGGTTGATAGGTTTCCCTGGATGTGAGTAGGCCCTTGGCATTATCTCATGTAACTATCATATACAAGATAACCTTTATGTCATGAACATGGGTGCAGATGCCAATGAATATGGAGTTTGGTTCACTTTTTATTGTGATAGTCAACAATGGTATAGTTGCCTATTGAGCAGATGTGGCACAAAATCCTCAGCAACCCTAATCAGATGAATGAGATGAGAGGCAGGGAAAGGCCAGGGGGGTGATAAATCAGCTCTGGCGATAAGATAAGGGAAATGCAAGTAGTGTGATAATTCAGGAAAGAAACCCTGCACAAGCATTCAGAAATCACAGCTGAGTAATCTGCTTCACCTGGGCATTGTATTGTTATTATGCTTCTCAAATTCTGCAATTAGAAATGCTTAGATTTCCTCATGTTATGTCTCCTTAAAAGACTCTCTTTGGACAACCAGGAGAGAGAGACAATGCAGAGCAGCAGAGAGAGAGAGAGACAAAGAAGGAAGAGGACACAACTTTTCCTTGCAGTGGTTTTCCTCTGCCTATTGCCAGGCTTGAAAGCAAATAATCTCTCTCAAATGCATTGAGAGAGAATGGTCTTGACAAATAGAGAGTAGGGATGGGAATACAGAGACTCCAAAAGGACCACAAAGCAGAGGAATTTGTTTGGAGAAGCAAGATAGAATAAGACAAAATGAACTTGGGGGCAGAGAAGATATCAGGGGAGATGGGGCTAAGCACCACATCAATTCTCTGCTTTGCTCTGCCACAGGCATCAGGGGCCTCCACCTCAATTGACTTCTCATGAGCGTTAGAGATAATAATGTTTCCCTGCTTTGCCTGTGTCTGCGACTACAGGAACATTGTCAGAGGGAACAAATATCTTCTAGACCAGGGGTAGGGAACCTGCGGCTCTCCAGATGTTCAGGAACTACAATTCCCATCAGACTCTGTCAGCATGGCCAATTGGCCGCAGGTTCCCTACCCCTGGTCTAGACCAACATTTCCCCGAAGAGCCACATGATACAAATTTGGTAAAAGCTGGCAGTCACTAGGGTTGTGAAGCTTCATGCAAAGCAGCCAGCATCTTGAAGGAGGAATACAGGACACCAGCAAGGCTTGTCAGCAACTTCTGCTCTCCGTCTCCAAAGACAAAATCTCAGCTCCATATGGAGGAGGCACATTGATGGTGAGTCCAGGGGAGATGGAGCAAAGGAAGAAGGCTTAGAATCACGGAATTGGAAGAGTTCACCAGGGCCATCAAATCCAACCCTTGACCATGCAGGAACACACAATCAAAGCATTCCCAACTCCTGCCTCTGCTTAGAAACCTTCCAAGAAGGAGACTCCACCACCCTAGGCAGTGCATTCTACTGTTGAATAGCCCTTACCACCAGGAAGCTCTTCCTAATGTTTAGGAGGCATTTCTTTTCTTGTACTTTGAATCCATTACTCCTTCTCCTAGTTTCTGGAGCAGCAGAAAACAAACTTGCTCCCTCTTCAACATGCCATCCCTTCAAATATTTAAACATGGCTATCATCTCATCCCTTAATCTTCTCTTCTCCAAACTAAACATGCCCAGCTCTCTAAGGCCGAATCCCCACTGCCGATTAATCTCGGGATACTCACCCGAAATATCCAGGTTTCATGAACAACTCCCAACAGCTGAACCGCCAAACACAGATTTATTGCGGTTCTGGTGCTCCCTCACCCTTATCCTGTTTTTCCTGAACCTGCTTGAATGTGAACTTAAAAAAAAACATGTCTCCAATCCAGATCAGTGGGGAGGTTTGGGAGTCTAATGTGGTTTCAAATTTCCTGCCGGAGAGAGTGACGAAAATCTCTTCCAGCCAATCAAAGCATAGCGGGTTGTGTGTGATGTGCATGCAGTCTTTTTTTGTTTGTTTCACGCCGGCTGAGTCTATCGTAACATGTGCACGAGAGAACATTACTCGCTTAAATGTGTGCACGAGAGAACATTACTTGCTTCAACCTTAGCATGATTTTTTCACGCAAAAACCCCAAGTTCCTGCCCCAACATGGCTCAACAGCCAATCAGGCTGAGGAAGAAAGAGCCGCTGAGCAGATCATGCATTCGATAGCGCAGTAGTGAGGATTGCTGCACTGTTTGAAAGTGTGATTGAGATGGATGTCCTCATCACACACACGCGGCGGTAGGGAGGGTGAAACCTCGATGAAAAGGTGCCATTTGTTTTGAAACCTCATTGTATCTGTATTTAATTTTCAGTTGGGATTCGGCCTAAGTCTCTTCTCATAGACATGGATTCCAGACCTTTTAGCATTTCAGTTGCCCTCCTCTGACACTCTCCAGCTTGCCAATACTGAATTGTGGTGCCCAGAACTGGACACAGTATTCCAAGTGGGGTCTGGTCAATGCAGAATAGAAAAGTACTATTATTTCCCTTGATCTAGACACTATACTCTTATTGGGGTGTTGTGTGGTTTCTGGGATGTATGGCCATATTCTAGTAGCATTTTCTCCTGATGTTTCACCTGCATCTGTGGCTGGAATCTTCAGAGGATCTGATGGCTTTACTACCATCAGATCATCTGAAGATGCCAGCCACAAATGCAGGCAAATGCAGGCAAAACATCAGGAGACAATGCTACTAGAACATGGACATACAGCCAGGAAACCACACAATACCCCAGTGATTCTGGCCGTGAAAGCCTTCAACAACATATTATACTCTTATTGATGCAGCCCAGAGTTACATTAGCTTTCTTAGCTGTCACATCACACTGCTGACTCATGTTCAGCTTGTGGTCTATTAAGACTCCCAGATCCCTTTCATATGTACTGTTGTCAAGCCAGGTATAGACCATAGACATTCATTTTTTTCTGCCTAAGTGTAACACCTTACATTGTTCCCTATTGACATTCATTTTGTTAGTTTTGGCCCAGCTCTCTAATCTGTTTGGGTCATTTTGAATTCTGATCCTGGCCTTTGGAGTATTAGCTACCCCTCCTAATTTGGTGTCATGGAGACATGGATTGAAGACATGGATAGCATCTCTTGCGAGTCTCACTCCCTTTGAGACCACAGCAAATGAACTGCTGCAGGCATCCAGGTGGGATCTTCCATTCCAATTTCCCCCATGTATTTATTCAAGGATTGCAAACTCTGGATTGGGAAATTCCTGGATTTTTTTAGGATGGTGCTTGGGGATGGAGAGGAGTGAGAATGTGATCCTATAGAGTCCTTTCACCCAAGTTGCCATTTCCTTCTAGAACTCCAGACCCTACCTGAAGTTTGGTAGCCCTCATTTGAAATGAACAATAACGAGGGGGGGGGGAGAGAGCGAACGAGCTCATTTGGAGGCTCTTGAAGTACTCCAACTTGGCCGACTGTCAGACATTCCCTCCCCTGGAGTGCCACAAAATTTGCAGCACACCGCCATGCTGTCTTATCGCTGAAGACCTGTATTTAAAGTTCTTGTTTTCCAGGGGAAGTTTGGTCTTTGATTGCCTCATTACACGGGAGTGGTCACTGGGGACAGCAGCCAGTCCTGCTCAGGGTGGTGTGTGCCTTGGCAAAACGGCCTCACTTGAAGCAGGGCTGAAAGCCGTTCTCTGGGTCAAGAGAGGGGTGTGCTGTGAAGCTGCAGAGCAGAGATATCTGACAAAGAAAGGGCTAGTCAGCAATGTTGGGAAATTTTACTCAGAGCAGACCAGAGATTCAATTGCCCTCTCCTTGGCCTTTTGTTATTTACCAAGGAATGAAAATAGTCCAGCATCAGAAACAAAAAAGATAAAAGTGAAATCATTCAGGAATTCATGTTTGTAATTATATAAAAAAGGAATATACAGAGCACAAAAGTGTTGTTTATTTAGGCATGTGGTTAGCAACCTTCTGGGCACATTTGGAGAAATATAAAGTAAAGCTACAAGTCTCAGAAAGGCTTGTGCTGTCAGTGTAACTAAGACTTATGTGATTCTGCCTCCTGCCTTGAATAAATGTGAGCTTTCTTAGGACGGGGGGAGAAATCAACAGGTCTATTGGGGGAGTGATTCCCATAGCCTTTGGGTGCCCGTTAGTCACTAAGAATTGATGCAGGGGCCAACTGATAGCTATCTCGCCTGGCCAGTTGGGTAATGTCAGTTCGAAAAGCTTTGCATTTGATCTCAAATCCAGAGATCAGTCCAATTCAGCTTATAGAAGATGCTGCACTTGGAATATATCTAGCATTTGTGTTTTCCCTAACTGCCTGGAGGAAAGCGGTGTGATGTGATCTGTTATTTGCCTCCACACATTAAGCCTCTATAATGGAACAGTTTCTTCAGGACAGTTGGCACCCCTGTGTGTGTATTGTGGCCCTGCGTGCCTTCCATTATGGATGGGCAGAAAATGTAAGAGGATGCTGGTAGAAAAGCTTCTTCAAAAATCTTGCATCAGGAGAATTTTTTTCAAGGGACTTGGAAAGAAGTCTTGGCAAAGCAGTGAGGAAAGTCAAAGATGAGAAGCCGGGATTGTGAACCTCAATCATACTATTTTATAGGAAATAGCTCATTCACTACCCAGGTTTGAATTAAGCAGTAAAAGTGGCAAAAGGTAGGAAGGTCCTTGATTTTCTCTCAAGAGCACTTGGAATGTTCTGAAGACGAATGAATCCTGCCCGGAAGGAGAGAGAGAGAGCTTAGATGGGGCCATTCAAAGTAGCATAATGGAAGATGTATGGGAAAGAAGGAAAGAGGAGGGACTCGAGAGGCAGATAGCCATGGGGTTAATGAAGGACATGGATGCAAATGATGTTGAAGGCAGAACTGGAAGAGTATGAAGAGTGGCAAGATGTAGATTTGCAAATTACAGGGCACTAACTTTGTCTATTACTTTGCATATACTTTCATCTATAGAGCATTTGTTCTAACTGCAGTTTCTCACTGGGGGAAAAAGTTTAGAAGCTTTCTCTACAGAAAGTTAAACACACACACACAACCCAGCTGAAATAAACTCAATCATTTCAATTTCAGACTCAAAATTCAGATGCCATGATATATACCTGGGTTTGGAAGGAAGGATTCAAATATGTACAAATACCCCTTCCAAAGGTTTCCCCGTCCCGCCCCCAACAACCCATATTTATGTCACCCAGCTTCATGAACTGGATGGTGAGTATTCTTTAAAATGGCAGGGTGAAAATATCTGCTGAACAACAGCTGCCACTCCATTGTTACAATCAGGGAAATTGGAGGGTTCCCAAACCCATTGTGAAAGAATCACCATTTCTTAAAACAAAATTCCCATTACAAATGAGAAACTAAAGCATATGACTCATAAAATAAAGCATATGACTTATCTTGAAAACTACTATTCCAGTGCGATACAAATCTATCCAGTGTGACATAAAAATGCATTTTGGATTATATTGGCCTAGTGTGCATTTTCTCTTACTCTCTTGTAATATGCCAACTTGTGGTACAGTCTTAAACAGAGGTGTGCACTTTTAAATCCACAGAGGTCCAGTGGGTTTAGAAGAGTGCAACTCTGCTTATGATTGAACCCTTAGTTAACAAGGCCATGGTTATGCCACTTGGCACTTTCTCTGCATCACAACTCCTGTGCCTGCTTTTTTTCTCAGCTTGCTTTCAGTGCAGTGCTAAACAGAATGAAAGTCAATGGACTTAGGAGGGTGTAGCTCTACTTAAGCTTGTGAGGCTCATCTTCCAGAATTTTGGAATTTGGTAGATGATGTGGCAGAGAGCCAAGCAATTAGTCATGGCTGAGATTTCTGTGTCGATTAGAATGAGCTTTCCCAAAATGAGTAGCGAATGATGCTGACAAAAATAACAGGCTCGTAATACATATTTTTACTGCTCATAATACTCTGTTTTATTATGAATCAGGCACCTTTACCCTGTAGCTGTTCATAATTAAAAATGAGACATATGTTGAGCTGGTGTCCCATTTTTGCACCTGACTTGTCAGTGTTCATCAGTTCAGGTAGCCGAGCCAGGTTGCTGCTTTTGAAGCATGCTCTGAACTTTACTACTTAGCCTTGAAAGAGTCCTTCCTTCCCGATAGCTGAAAATGACTTGCAGTTTCTACTCATTTACATGGGAAAAAATGTTATACTAACTAGCCTGTAATTTCCTGGATACCCCTCTAGACCCCTTTTTAAAAATTGGGGTGACATTTGGTATTTTTCAATGATCTGGCATGGGGGACAATTTTAGCAACAAGTTACATATGCTTGTTAGCAAATCAAGAAGTTCACATTTGAACAGTGCAGCCTAGAGAATAGTTCACAGTGTATGACCATTTTGAGACCTTCAGGAGAAAACTTTAACATGTCCATATATCATGGCAGGTGAAGTATTTTCAGCTCCCACCTTGTGGTTTTATCATAGAGTTTCCAGCAATTCCTAGACAAGCATGGCATTATTTTGGGTTTCCCTAGATCTGATGTCACACAGTTGAAGAGAAAGAATAAGAGTTTGGATTTATACCCCTGTAGGACTCCTGCAAGGAGTCTCAAAGTGACTTGAAAACACCTTCCCTTCCTTTCCCCACAACAGACGTCTTGTGTGGTAGGTGAGGCTGAGAGAGTTTCAAGTGACTACAACTGGCCCAAGGTCACCCAGCAGGCTTCATGTGGAGCGATGGGGAATCAAATCCAGTTTTCCAGATTAGAGTTCACCACTCTTAACCAATACACCATGCTGACTCTCACCAACACCTCCCATGTCCTCAGACACCACCTCCCCCGCCTCCAAATGTCATGATGGTGCCAGTCCATGCCTGGCAACCATAACAGGTGTTATCTTCCAAGGATAGGGGAGGGCCTTTTCAAATGCTGTCTCAGCTCTTATAAGCTCCCAACCACCACTGACTGTAGTCCAAAATCATAGGTAAAGCCACACTTATGGATGCATTTTGAATTTGAATGACCAATATACTGATAAATTTCCATTTCCATTTATTTTTAAACTGTGTTAAACTGCTTAGAAATCTTAAAGAGATCTGTATTGATGGTTACTATGCACTACTTTGTAGTTGCCTTTATGTAAGGTGATATCATTTTTTTTCAATAACTAAACAACTAAAGAACTAAACTAAGTGAAATCGCACTTGGCAAACTTCAAAGGTTGACTTCATGGATTAAAGGCAGGACTTTGTTCTGAATCTAAAACTGCAAATCTGGCATTTTTTTTTTTAAAAAAAAATTCAAACCTCACATTGAATATTCATTTCTATGCTCATTGGAAAAAAAAACTTTTTACTTTTCCTCTGGGATATCACGTTACAACATTTCCATTTTAAATGATATAAAAACAGCTAATAACTAGCTCAATACTTGAAAATTAAGAAACACTTGTTCTAGTTAATGTGCCCAAATAGTTCATGTGCATGTACATACATACCCTAAACCCCTCTCCCCGGGAGGTCATTATTATGCAAAAAAATTGTTCTTAATTAAGACTTGAATATATTAGACCTTTTGGGTGCCAAAAAGAAACTTTAAAAAAACATTGATGCTCACAGACTTTCTGAATTCTTAGGGTGACTGAATTCTAAAATGCCATTAGGAGATGAAAAGGTCAACCCCTGTAGCGAAGTAATTGGCATCACACACTATGTACTGATTAAAGCAGTCCTTATTTGGGGAGGGCATTTAAAATTGGGTCCTTTTCTGTGAGGTAAAAAGATTTGGGCAAACTGTTCTTTGTAGAGCAGTAACACAGAAGGAGGACGGGGGGTCTCCCCTTGCCATCCACTGAAGCAGATGCACTTGCCTAATCAGGAGGACACTTCAAATGGCATGTTTTAAGGTAACATTAAAGGCAGAGAGTATTTTCCCCCTGCAGTTTCTTTCTGTTCAAACATGTGATTTTCTGGTAGTTCCCTTAAGAGCTGGTGATGCTCATATGCTGCCTGCGTTTCATTAGCAAGCACTGGATGTTTTTAATGAGCCTGTAATGCCTGAAGAAACAGACGGTGGGTTGAAAAGCAACTTATATTTCCCCCTTTGCCTTCCCCCAATTGGTGGAAGACAGAAGAACAGGGGAATGAGGTCAGAGGCAGACAAAAAAGACAGAAGAAAGGCCTCATTGCAGTTCTTCTCTATAGAAGGAAATGTGGGATGAGTCTGAAGAATACCTGTGAGGCAGCTTTATTCTTCTCTTCAGAGAACAGAACAATGTTTGCTATATATTTTGATATACTGGAAAGTCCTAAACTCATTTGATTATGATCTGGGAAGGGATAGGAGCTATTTTGCATGAGCTCGTTTCAGCCAGACCCATCATAAAAAGTTCGCTAGTGTTCATAATATCTGGATTTTGTACACACACTTCAGTCTGAAGCAAGCCTAGAATCCAGCAAGCCTAGAATCCAGTCAGGTTTGAAATTTAGGCTAGGAGACTGTGTTATAGCAATCCAGTCTTATTTAAAGGGTCAATATTCTAACACTATTTTAGTCAGTTTTTGTGGTCTATATTTTTATACTGGACAGGGTTTTTAAAGTTGGATTTGAATTAGTATCTTTGAATATATTGTTTTTGTTGTGTTTATTTTGGAAGTCACTTTGGACAGGTTTCTGGAGAAGTAGCATACATATTTCCCAAATAAATAAATAACAGAGCAAGACTTCAACAGAGAGGCACACACTCAGACTGAATCATATGGGAACCACATCCCATATTGCAATAGAGCATTGTCCACCCACAATTTGCTATAGTTTTCAGTTCTTAGATTATAAGGGGTCTCTTTATTTTTTCCCCACAAAAATTACTAAATTACCATTTTTTGTAATGCTGTAACCCCTCTTAAAATCAGGTATCAATTGTAGGTATGGTGGTAAAGATGATGGTGTAGTGTGGACTAGTATCTGAGAGACCTGGATTTGAATCCCCATTCATGTTATGAAAATTTGCTGGGTGACCTTGGGCCAGTTATGTTCTCAGTCTAACCCACCTCACAGGATGTCTGAGACGATAAAATAGAGAAAAGAATAATGATGTAAGTTGCTTGGGGCCTCCGTTGAAGAGAAAGGCAGAGTACAAATTAATTAAATAAATGAATAATTTTAACCACACTGGAACTGAAAATATATGTCCGAATTCTAAAGTATATTTTAGATATTCTCCTGCTTCAAGTAGAACTCCAGAGGTGTGGAACGAAAGGTAAAATGAAATCAAAGAAGTTTGAAGGAATAGAACAGGATAATTCTGTTCATCTATAACTACAAATTTAGTTCTACTACCCATTCCATCTGCCACTGGAATGCTGTACAGCAGGTAAACCTGGCGCTCAAATTATGGGTAAAATTGTACAGGAAGTCTTCATGAAACCCACAAGTCCAGCCCTCTGTCTCCCCTTATTTTGAACCCCTCTCGTTGATCCACATAAGCTGAATCCTCAGCTTTGTTCTTTATGGAAAGCTGTTCAAACTGTTTATAGATTCTGGGGTCATGTGGTGTCTGATGGCATATGCTCAACAGCCAAAAATCATTTTCAGTTCAGAATAGAAATGGTACCCAGACCAACAACCTTCTTCTCCTGCATAAATACTCTGAAATAAGAGATGTAATTCTAAGGAGTATGATTTTTTTTGCATCCCCATTACTCTACCTCCATAATACTTTAACTGTTTTATGGATTGTATTTATTGATCGTTGTGACCCGCCCTGAGCCCTGCAGGGACAGGGCAGGATATAAAAATGAAATAAATAAAATAAATAAATACATCCCCACATGTACCAATAACTGTCTTCCCCCTTGTTCTCACTAAGCATATGAGAGACAAGATCCAAAAAGGGAAAATACCTCCTGCAGTGATGGACTCACCAACTAGGGTTGCCAGGGACTCCAGGCCATTTTGAGAGATGGACTCCTGGAAAACAGAGGTCCATGATACCATTTCTGGCTAAAAAAAAAATCTAAAGTGCCATCTTGGTGACACCATGGTCCACCCTCTGCCCCTCAACTTTCAAGGAATTTCATGAATTTCCATAGCCCACCATTGATTGACACCTGACAATCTTCCTTAACAAAGAAGAATCAACTTAGAGATATGGAAAATGCCACAGGATAGCAGTGCAATGACTCTGGTCCCAGCCTGGTAGAACATTCTGTCAGGTGAGACCTGACATGATTTTGCAGGACCTGTTGTTCTACCAGGCCTATGGCTGAGGCAGCAACGGTATTCCATCTAGCAGGCCTCCCTTTTCTCCTTCCCCTTCCTTCTTTCTTTTTGTTTTGTTTATTCCTTTCTCTTCCATCAGCTTGAATGAGGGATATAGGAAATCTGGTTGTTAGAGTTTTAACACTGTTTCAGTGAGTTTTATAGATCATTGTAGGCCTTGTTGATTTATTGTTGCTGATATAATTATTATTCATTTTATGTTGGAAGCCGTCCAGAGTCAGTAAGGGGAAGGGTGGCCTATAGACAGAAATAAAACAAACAAACATTGTCACTAATCAAACTCCTCTTGAACAGTGACATCTCTACACCTACCCTGTATCCTCTTCATATGGACAAAGTGATATTCACAAGGACCTCATCTTGACTTGGCTGAATCAGTCCCTCCTGTTTCCCAGGAGGCTCTTTCATCAGAAGCGCAGTCAATCAGTTACTCTCTCCAGAGTTACTTCATTCTTTGTCCATTTATTCTATATTTATGCCACCAACTATTACTTAGCCATTAACACTTTTGCGGCAGATCAGTCTGTACGATAAGTCAAGCTAGTTCCATAAAACTGTTGTAGAATTGCAGGGTTACACTTCCCTCCCCCTGCTCACACACACCACCAGTAAAAATTGAGCATAGTTACTAGTCTGGCAACCTTTATTTGTGATTACTTTACAGTCCTTTGTGTAAATATTGATTACTTATACCACTGTTTATTTCATGGTCAATGCCTGAAATAAAATAGCCAAGCAGCATGGGACCTGGGACTATAAATATATGGGTAGTCAATCCTCCGTTCATAATCCTAATAGCCACACTTGTTGTTTAAAAGCTAAATCTTCACTATTTGGGGATGTTACTTTCTTACCTGGCAACTCCTTCTGTGCTGTAATTCTTGAGCTGTTTTTTAAAATGATTGTTTTAAATTACATTTAAAAACTTCAAGCACCGTAATCCACAGGTAACAATCGTACACTCACTTACCAATCCTTTTAAAATAGGTTTGAAGTACTGGTACTTCTAAGCCAAGTCTGCCTAAGAAAGGCAGCTTCCACGACAACTTCCAGTTGCCAATCTAGAGGTGAAAGAAGGGCAGAGAATGCAGCAATATCACTGTATTGCCATGTTTATTTATTTTGGAATCCAAATGCATCCAGCTAAGCTTTGCTATGAATTGAGAACCATTTACTATGCTGCTCTGTAACAAAGTCCAAAAGGGGCATCAGCCCACCTCACTTAGCTTCATGTCAGGGATAATTACAGAAGGGATGGAACACGGTATAGTATTCCCTATTAGTATGCGTGGGTGTGAAAGATGGACAATGAAGAAAACTGACAGGAAAAAAGTACATTCCTATGAAATGTGGTGTTAGAGGAGAGTTTTATGGATACGTGGACTGCCAGAAAGAGAAATCAGTGGGTTCTAGATCAAATTAAGCCTACAAGCTAAAACAACTAAACTGAGGCTATTCTATTTTGATCAAATTAAGAGAAGGCAAGAGTTACTGGAAAAGCCAATAACGCTAGGAACAGCGGAAGGCAGCAGGAAAAGAGGAAGTCCCAACATGAAATAGATTGACTTTATAAAGGAAGCCATAGTCCTCAGACCCGAGAAAGGCTTTGGGGTACGTAACAACAGGATGGTTTGGAGGCCACTGATTCATCAGGTTGCCATGAGAAAGGCTTTAGCATGTGTAACAATGAGATGTTTTGGAGGACTTGTCGAGTTGCCATGAATTGAAAGCTACTTGATAGCACTAAGCATACATACGTAGCCTGATCTTGGAGCTAAGTAGGGCACTTGGATGGGAAAACAAGAAGGAACATTCTGCAGAGGAAGGTAATGACACACTAGCTCTGTTTCTCATTTGCCTTGAAAGCCTCTTGCTGGAGTTGCCATTAAGTCAGCTGTGACTTGAAGGCACTTACGTATATATGTCGGAATGATCACCGACCCATCCCTGGCCCATGTATATGTGTTTCTGTGTGTGCCTAATCTACTGCAGCACCCAAGACTGCATTGCAGCTGATGAGACAAGTTTTGTCCACTGTGGATAGCTTGGCATTTACACCTGCTAAGCAAATTATGATAATCATAGGCAAATGGCACATGCAAATTAGCTGCATCCCTCTTGCGCCTGACAAGTTCCTAAAGTAGTTCTTAGGGCTGTGGAAGTTGGCAGCCTCTGCCCTGGATTAATGCATTTCTTTTGCAAAGCTACAGCAACTAGGGGAAAAAAATCAATTTTGTTGTTTAAATGCGGAGCTTAAATACCATTAACAACTTTTAAAAGTTGCTGCTTCTTAAACTCCACAAGCTAAAAATAGAACATCAAATTGCTTTCAGAAGTCTGTGTTCTTTTTTTAAAAGTATGTATCAGTAATGTTCATTATTTTCAGAGGCAGAGTCTAAACTGTACACCAGTCACCAGGGAGGTGTAACAACGAAGGACAATTTTCCTACTAAAAAGGGAGGCAATTGGCCAAGCGTATAGGTAAATTTCAAGACTTGTTAAAGTGGGAGGAGTGGTGTTCACCATAGAAAGATTCTGCTAACAATTTATTCTCAAATTCAAGTGCAAAAATAGCAAATGGTTGACAATTACATTAAATGTGGTGGTTTCATCGGTAGAAGGAAGATGCTTTTCTGCTCTGTTGCTTCCTCCCACTTATTACATTTGCTCTCTGAAAACTGAAGCTTTGTCAGCTGGAGGAAGGAAGAACACTGAACTGTTTTCATGGGTAATAAACAGCATCAGAGGTATAGCGTTCCTCTGTTTTGTTAAATAAAAACTTTGACAAAGTTTATTTTTTTAAAAAATATATATGTATTAAAAATCAAAGAGCTGAACCCTGTTTAGCTGTATTGGTCTTGCAGGTAACCTGAAGTGGCTCACATTAATTTGAGGTCCCAGGAAAGGATACATTCTCCTTTCCAGCAACATTCCAACTAAAAGATTTTCGACAATGTAAGTGCCAGTTTGGTGCAATGGTTAAAGTGCTAGTCTAAGATTTGGAAGACTCAGGTTTGAATCCCCACTCCACTATGGAATTTCAGGCCCTTTCCGCACAAGTGGAATAGAGTGCCCCAAAAATGGCAAAAACGCTGTCTCTGGGGAAGCGTTCACACAGGAGCGGCATGACGCCGCCACTTTAAACCTCGCTCATCGAGCGAGGTTTTTTAAAAGCGGTGTCTTCTCGCCAGTGTGGTGCGAACTGCACCAGCAGGATGACAACACTTTTCCCATCGCCTCCACTGACCTGCCTGTCCAGTGCCGACCCCTGGAAGTTGGAGGACAGCGTGGGTGGGTCCCTGCAACCCTCCAGAGCAATGCTGGACAGGCAGGTCAGTGGAGGCGATGGACCGGAGGCGGCTCCGTGTGGAGCCGCCTCTCCAGTGTGGCAGATCTGTGGGGCTGCTTGCACACCGCCGTGCGAGCAGTCCCTGAGCCTCCATCGGCATAATTTATGCCGGTGGAGCTGCGTTTCTGCCGTTATGCGGAAAGGGCCTCAGTTTAACATACCTCATGGGGTTACTCTTAGGAGGATAAAATTGAGACAGGGATAATTATGTTCTAAGCTGTTTTGGGTCCACAAACACATTAACACCTATATAAATAAAACCAACACTTAACAATTCCTACTTCTACTTCTTTCCAATTCTGTGAAGGCTGTGTGCTGGACTGATCCACCTGTATTACCATGTTTGTTCATGTTAAAAACAGTGACGAGTCCTACTATGTCCTGAATATATTGGTCTCTGATGGATCATTTCTAAAGATAAGATCAAGTAAGTGTGAATCAGGGGACTGTTCACCTTAAAAGCCCCCAGATAACTCAGAAGTTTGGTGTTGTTATATAAAGAGGAGTTGGTTCTGCCAACATCTGAATAAAGACCACTGAAACTGCTAGGTATTTTTTTCTTTGAAATATATAATAATTGAATCCTGGGCATGTTTACTCAAAAATAAATTCTACTGAGTCCAATAGGACTGACCTCCTGAGTAGCTATGGTTGGAATTGCAGCCTTCATTCATTTTGACAAAAACAAACAAGAGCTATAACAAATTCCATGATTTTCTAAAAGAAGTTTGAAATTCAAACCAAAACACAGTTCTATCATAAAAGAAATAGGGATGGAAGAAAGCTTTAAATTATATATACTTATCATCAGCAGTGTATTAAACCAGATGTTGAAGACAGAAAGCTTTTGCTAGTTTTTTTCCCCCCGGTGCTATAAGTTATTATAAGCAAACAGATAGCTAAATGCAACCTGAATGCTTTTTCAGTAAATTTTTTGACAGCAGTATGGAGTTCAAATCTCACAGACCCTAAACAATTCTTTTTTTAAGTAATTGAATTCTATAGAATCTTTAGATCACACTAAATTCTCAATATACTTATGAAATCCCATCACAGTAGATGTTTGCACATTGAGAAAATAACAGCAAAAGATATTTCAATACTCCCTAAAGTGATACGTCCTTGCTGATGCAATTCTGCATAATGTACTGTAATATACTAAAATTGCTAACCTCTAGGTGGTATCTGGAGATCTCCTGTTATTACAGTAGACCTCCAGAGACCAGTTCACCAGGAGAAAATGGCTGCTTTGAAGGGTGGACTCTATGGCATTGTGCCCTGCTGAAGACTATCCTACCCCAAACTCCACCCTCCCCAACTCCACTCCCAAATTATCAGATATTTTCCCACCGAGTTGGCAACCCTTTATCTGAATTTCTCCTTAGATTTCGGAATTCCAAATGACCTGGTATTGTGTTCAAAGGTGGTACTTATGATCTTCCGTTGTTCTATGATATTACTTCTGAATTTTGTACTGTGTGCTCTACGTGCACAATTTGCTACAATTTCTTGGTCTTTCTGTCTTCTCCTGTACCATTTACCAATGCACAAGTGTGCATCAATACAAGTTTTTTTTTGCAGAAGTCAATTTGCTCATGCATCACAAATTTCTATGTCTGTGTGTTTAACCATTATGCAGAAGCACTAGTGTGCATCAGTAAAACATTGTTCATAAATAATCTCAGGGCAACCATACTGTAAAATCATAGTGAAGGTGTGTTGTAGCAATGAGCATAATGTACATCAGAGCTCTTTCTCTCTCTCTCTCTGTGAATAACTCGTTTCATTATTTCAGTAGGAGATGCATTTTAAAATCTTATTTATCAAATTGTATTTGCATTTACATTGGTTGTGTTCTTTTATGTTGTTGTAAGCTGCCCTGAGTTGGGATGGAGCGAGATATAAATTAAAAATAAAAAAGTAAAGTGTAAAGATGCAAATAATTCGAGGAACTGAAACTAGTGACAACTGCAGCATGTTCTACTTCCAGAACTGATTTTACCTTAGAATCAACCAATTTGTAGTAGCTGCAGTGGAGTATTAAACTACAAAAGGGTTTCATGAAACAGAAATGTATTCTGCCCTCAGAGAGGTGGAAAAGCAGAGCAGAGTAGAAGTGCAGCTATTTCCAAAGTGGTTCATGTGGCTTGAAATCTACCAGAATGTGACCAGTACTGTTCATAAATCTTTTCTGCCTCCACTGGAGCAGATACATCATTGTTGGATTCTGGATGGTGGAGAATTTGCTTTTTTTCTTTTGACAAACTTTTCTGTTTCCTTCAACAAATTTATGTTAAAGTTTTGTGTTAAAATTACACAAGGATGAATTAATACTTCCAATAGCCACTGGCAATAGATTTCCTTGTGCTTTTAACATTGTTCAGGTTTAAATCTTTTCCTTGTTCTAAAGAAAGATAAGCATCCTGCATTATACCAGACTATATTCATCTTTATTACTTCCTGGTTATCCAAGTTTCTTGTCTGTGTTCCCAGCATTATGGAATATGGGTTAAATTGGGGTATTTGGAATGGTGGATATGCATAATTATGTTTCTCTTCCTTTTAGTGTGTGTTACCACTTGTAAACAGTTGATTGCAAGAATTTGGGCAGCACTACTGTAGCTTCAGATTATATTCTTATCTTTCTAGCTGCATGCAAACTTGTGTCGACAGATATCAGGTCTCATCCGTCCCCCTTCCCTCCACAATTTATCAGTGCTCAGCTCCTAGGGAGCTTTCTCCGAAACGCTTTGGTTATGCAGCCAATAAGTACAAGTACAATAACCTTTATTGGCATAACATGTTGAGGTGTGAATAACACAAATACTGAATTTAAAGAAAATTATACTTGCCATCTTTGAATAGTTATACACATCAGCGTCACAAATCAGCCAATAAGTAGCTGGCTTGGAAAAACATCCTTTAATCCTGAGAGATGTTTGCTCATTATTTCTACCTACCCCAAATCAACCTGGCCTATTCCTGCCAGCCCTGAGTAGGGGGATAGCCAATTCGTAGGGGCCAGACCTCATTAGAGTAACACCCACAGCAGCAAATAATGTGTTCCAGGAAAAGAAACAGGCTCTGTTTCAACTCAATCTGAAGGAAGCTCTCCCATTGAAAAGCCCAATTACCCCCAAACACTGAATCGCACACAGAAGCGGAGTGAGGGGAAACTGCTCCCAGGATGAGTGAGCGCCCTGCGCCCCTGCTGTGGCGTTGCCCGCCCTGCCCCGGAATGCCCCCAAAATGCCCCCTCCATGGCCTGGCCACGCCTCCGCTGCTGCTTTGCATGAGGTGTTTCACCCCCCCCCATCCCATGGGCGCTACACCACTGATCCCACATCATCCATTCTACAGTTTACAAGCTGAACAGTAGCTATAGTTGAACAGTCTGCATTTGGGGAACAGACCTTAAATGGCTGTTCCTAATCTTCCTCCTACCATTGGCTGGGGCACAGGGGCGAATCTAGGCAAACTGGAGCCCGGGGACAAAATCTGAGTTTGGTGCCCCCCCACCCCCACCCCAGGTATGGACGACCACCCTCCCCCACAACGACCAAACAATGATTTTTTGCACCAGCTCACAAAACACCTTCCACCACCAGCAAAACATACATGGCTTTCTCCCCACCAACTCTCTTTCCTAATTGTGTCCTCACACCAACCCTGTGAGGTAGGCTGCTAGCCTGAGAAACAAATCCAAGCCGGTGCAAGGGGAATTAACTTTTCAGCATGTAAATCTCTCACAAGTCACCCCCATCTGAAGGTTTACCAAGCAAACGTCAGCATCATCTCTCACAAACCACCTCCTACCCCCAGCAAAACATACATGGCTCCCTTTCCACCACTTTCCTAATTGTGTCCTCACACCAACCCTGTGAGGTAGGCTGCTAGCCTGAGAAACAGCTCCAAGCCAGTGCAAGGGGAATTAACTTTTAAGCATGTAAATCTCTCACAAGTCACCCCCATCTGAAGGTTTACCAAGCAAACGTCAGCATCATCTCTCACAAATCACCTCCTACCCCCAGCAAAACATACATGGCTCCCTCCCCACCACTTTCCTAATTGTGTCATCACACCAACCCTGTGAGGTAGGCTGTTAGCCTGAGAAACAGCTCCAAGCCAGTGCAAGTGGGAATTAACTTTTAAGCATGTAAATCTCTCACAAGTCACCCCCCATCTGAAGGTTTACCAAGCAAACGTCAGCATCATCTTCAGTACTGCTGCTGCTTCTGGGCTCCCTGCTCAGCTTGCCTTTTCCTGTGCCTGCCGGTGCGAAGGCTTCTGAATAACACTTAATTTAGGTGAATAAGGCATGCTGGGTTAGAGGGAGGGGAGGTGGAGCTCCCCAGTCCTGCTCCTGGGAGCCCAGTGGGACTTCTCCCCCGCCCCCTGGACACTCCAGGCCACCATACAGAGTGGGCGGGGCTACGACAGGCACCGGAGTAGTCGGCTGCTTCAGTGCCTGCTTTCTAGGGCTTGCTCAATCCCTCACTGTGTAGGAGGATGTTTTGGCGCCCCCCACGTGACCTCATTCGATGCGCCCGGGGACAAGGGGTACCCCATGTCCCTAGGCAGGAACACCAGTGCTGGGGCATCCAAGTACTTTGCTCCAGCCCAGCTCCAAACAGCCTTGGGCATCATTCCTCATAAGGGACAGGGCAAAAGCACTCGTACATGGCAGGAAATTGACAATGATACTGAGTTGAGATACTTCTTGTTGTCAGATTGCTGTTACACTGGTTCCTGAGCTATTGCTAGAAAGACTTCACTTCTGCCTTAACTGTTTAACTGTCTATACAAGTCTAGCAATTTCTCTTTATCCACAATCTTCACTAGTGGAATTTTTAATGACAACATTGTGTGCTCCAGTAATGTGTCTCACAGAATGAATAGGTAGGACTTTAAAATTAGGTACTAACTAAAATTCTATAGGCATGCCAACCCTTTATTTTGCCATGGACAAACTACAAACAAACTGCTATGTTATTTCTCCTTTCTTAGGCTTTTCAAGGGTATCCAGTTTGTGGAACTGAATTCTAGGATTTTCTGAGTGTTTTTTTCTTACCCAGGGCTAGCACACCTGCAGTAGAGATATGGGGCTTCTTATAACCACCACTACCCCATGTTCTGTAATGCATGTTTTTGATGCTGTAAATGAAAGCAATACAGACACTGCAAATGCTCAATATATACATTTTTATGTCTTTAAAACCTCCTTAGAGATAATCCTGCATCAGAAGTCACATATTTTACAAAGCTGTATAATTATAAAAGCTATAAAAATGGAGCAACAGTCAGCTTGGAGAAGTTTAAAGTGTATTTGTGTTTTCGTATCATAGTGTTATTCTTTGGGGGGGTGGAGTCTGAAATTTTTAACCTTGGTTTTGATTTTCTAGCCTCTGGAATAGTATTTACTGATTTGCTAACTAAATACTTAGGATTTTCGGCCTTACAATAATGATGGATACTCTTAACTTTACCTTCACCTTCATAAAGAAGAGGAATTTTTCCTCACTAAGCATCAATATTATTTCAGCGTGATTTATTCAAAGTGATTTATTAAGTGCTGATTGAAATAAAGTACATGCAGTACACTGAATACCACATGGGGTGTAAATGTTGAATTCAAGTAATGAAACTGGCATATTTTCTGAACAGATTCAATCAGCATCTGCAATACCAGGTCCAAAATAACAATTGGCAGAACAACCACTCTCCTGGTGCTGACAGGGCTGGCTATACACAGTCTTTATTCTGCACCAAGTCATAAGCAAACAGAGGCAGGACAAGAGTATTACCGAGTTTTTACTGCTCATTTATTTGTAGAAACCCATGTCATTCTCCAGTGAGTATATGCTATGTCTGGTACACAAATATCACTAATAACTTGTGAAACCCCATCAGTCTAGGGGAAAATGTGTTCTGTTATAGAGGCTTGCATGGGCATTCATCTTCAAAAGCTCTCCAGAGTTAAATAAAGATTGCCAGAGTGTTAAACAATAAACGATTGCAGGAGACAGATACTAAATTGCGTAAAAAGGGAAACTAAGATCAGATTTGAAATGTGATTGAGAGAAAATAAAAAGGGGTCTATAAGAAGATAAATGAAGCCATGTTTCTACCTTACAATTTTAAGAAGCTTTCACCTCAGTGCAGAATATAAATTCTCTAAGTTTCAGGGTTATGGATGAAACACACAAACTATTGCATGTGCATGAAAAAAAAACAATTAAAAATAAGTGTTTTATTGTTTTCCATTTTAAGATAGAGAACTATGTAATCCTTAATACAGTCCCGAAAGACCAAGTTCAGGTAAGTTTCCTTACCCGAATGAGCCAAACCTGGAGTTGGACAAATGCTGCTTAATCTTCTCCATATTCGTTCCATCTCACTGCATACATTCTTCATCAAGCTGGTGTTTCATCCCATATATTTCTGGTGATCCAATATGAATTTCTATGAATTTCATTTGTATGGCTGTGCATACACAATACATACCTGGATCACATTTGGAGATGTATTTTACTTGTATTAGATATGTGATGGGATTCATATTTCCACAGCACTTTTGTAATGATAATACGTATCTAAATGCGAATCTAGTGCCCATCTCATTGCCTCAAAAAGATCTGGGAGACATTAAAAATGCACATGCACTTCCGTTGTATTTAATAATCAGGATTAGAATGGCGTGTTCCAGGGAGAAATCCTATTGGGAAGGAGTTTGGAGGCATCCCAAGCAAAAGTTCACTCTACTTCCCTTTATATAGCTTTGGCAGTGCCATGCCAACTCCAGCATGGGAAATCCCTGGATATTTGGGGCGGTGAATGGAAAGGGAACTCAGCAGGGATGTGATTCCATAGAATTTACCCCATTTTATCCTGGGGAACTAATGTCTACACAGTCTCGAGATGACTTGTGTACCAGAAGAACTCCAGGCCCCACCTGGAGGATGACAACCCTGTTTGGCAAACCTTCCCTCTGATCCTGTAAGACTGATCATACAGCATTCCTTGGCCCAGCACAGAATAATTAAGCAACTCTTCAAGGAGAGTGACTAAAAAGTAGTTTTCATTGTTTCCGTGTTTCCCTGAAAATACGACAGTGTCTTATATTAATTTTTGCTCCCAAAGATGCACTATGTCTTATTTTCAGGGGATGTCTTATTTTTCTGCGCCACAGCTGCATCCTCTGGTGTTCTGTTCAACAGGCATGCTTCCAAACAAAAACTTTGCTACGTCTTACTTTCGGGGGATGCTTTGTATTTAGCACTTCAGCAAAACCTCTACTACGTCTTATTTTCAGGGGATTTCTTATTTTAGGGGAAACAGGGTAGTAATAATAATATAGATATATTTATCGTGAGAATTCCTACTATGGATCAAACAAGCTACCCGGGGTAAACTGGATTAAATATCTCTGGTTTATGCTTGGATGCTTGCACAGCTAACACAGGATGGATGAACTATTATACTAACCATGCCCTGGAATAAGCCGCATCTCAACAATTTGGTGGTGCAAAGAGACTTATGCCAATTTGCTCCATGCTAGTCTACATCCAATAGGCCCATTTCTCTCTTCAGAATAGTCTTTTGGGACACCCTATTTCCAATACATTTTTTTTACCTTGCATGCAGCTTTCTTTGGCTATGTTTAAGCTGGGTCATTTTAAAAAATCCAGAAAGGCTGCGTCCTTGGCTACTGAATCAGAACTGATTCACTGGGAAGAAAATGTAACATTGTCCTTATATCTATATATGTCACAGGTAAACTGACAATTCACCAGTGATGATTTGACAAGAGTCTATCTTACTTTTACACAGAATACTGACAGCTGAGTAGAAGTAAGGCAAGCTCCAGTCAAATCAAGTCAGTGACCTCACACTGAAGGCTCAAATGGAGAGGTGAAAAACGTGCCAAGAGGAATGAATAGGTAACACTTATGAGAGCAGTCATTTGGGCTTGTAGGCACAGCTGTACTATCCCAGACTGCCACACAGATGCAGCACTATTGTGATATTGGTAAATTGTACAAAATGCCAAACACTTGGGCTCTAAAGCATATGAAAAAGGATAATAAGCTTACCATGAGGCACTTACCAGCTAGGGACAATTCACTATGTTAAATCTGTTTGTGATGACAAAACAGCTGGATCAGAAGATGCCATCCAATATTACAAAATAAAGCTGTAAACAGAATTTCCACAGAGTTCATGTTCTCAATCCAAGTTTCATTCATTTAAAAGTCAAAAGGATCGCTTTCATTGGGTTCCAGCCATTTTAGCTTAAAGCTCATTCGAGTCAAAAATGTATTCTGAATTATATGAACCATTTAATGCTTCCTGAAGTTAAAAGACTTAGGATTGCCTGTTTTATTTTATTTTTTTGTGAGGTGCTTGATGTCTCTTTGTGTCTTTCTGTCACCCGACTAGAATCACGTTAGATTACAAAATCCAAAACTTAAGTAGCTTTCACTTGACTATCCCCAGGCAGACTTGCTATTGGTTTATAATCCATGTAGAGTGCTTAAATACTCTACTGCTAAGTGCTTTCGAAGGCATCTGGATAAACTTTGACATTGATTTGCGATCAAAGCTATTTTTCAAGGACAAAAATAGAGAAATATTCAAGAAACGTCCCTTTAAAAAAATCTAGATATAATTAATCAATATAGTAACCATTGCGAGGAGGGGTATGGGGTATAACTGCCTGACACTTTGGGTTTTCTTCAGATTCTGTACATTTGAGATGGCTGATATATTTGCCTCAAAAGTCTGTCACACATTAGAAGATGAGATATACATTTTAAATAAAAAGAATAAGAACATAAAATCATGCCAGTCTATTCAAATAATACAATCCAAGTGTTCGAAGGCCTACATGTAACAGAGCTGATATTTGTCATATGGAGCAAAAATGTAGCCGCAATCTCATTATGCAAAGGTTAGCAAAAAGGTGGAAGACTGTTACTGAGAATTCATCTTTCATGGATTGGAAGGATTGCTTCTGTCAGAAAAATGCTGGATGCCAGGCTATTTGCATTTCAGATAATCTGATATCTTCCCCAAAGAAAGGGTCAGGATAGACATGGGAACATTCACGATTGGATCTTCACAGGATAGTATTATTTAAAATAATTACCTGTGCACAATGCAAGGCAGGGTAGAAAAATAAAAGAGGACTGAGTCCTTCCAACCATGCAGTTTCATATATTGAAACTATTTCCCTCCCCTATTAGTCATGGGAGGTAAAAAGACATTCCATCTAGCCCAGCGATGGCAAACCTATGGCATTCCAGATGTTCATGGACTACAATTCCCATCAGCCAATTGGCCATACTGGCAGGGGCTGATGGGAATTGTAGTCCATGAACATCTGGAGTGCCATAGGTTTGCCACCACGGCTCAAGCCTAAGAAGACTCCCTCCAACTTAAGTGGCTGTTTCTCCAATGGAAAAGTACCGGTAAATTAAGTTAGATGAAATCTCCTTAGATGAGAAGAAGGCTTCAGACCTGAGCCGACAGAAAAGGTGGATTATGACTATTTTAATAAATAAACACATTTTCGGTTGAGTGGTAGGACAGTGGTAGAATCTACCCTGCTGGGAGACTCATGAATTCTGTGTCATCAGGTGTGGTAAAGTTCTGTGGAACAAACCACATATTGCCTATTGCTTATTTTCTGAAACTCAAATCCCATCATATATTGCTAATTTTTTTCTCCTTGGAAGAGGATTAGATATGGCTTCTAAACAAGGCAAACAAAAATCACAGAAGATTGGCAGAAACTTGGGTAATTGCCAAACATTTCCTGGGGGATAGCTAAGCAGCATCACAGTTTTTACTAGGCTATGTCCCTAGAGAAGCACAATCTCCTTCTAACAAAATCCCTGTTTCAACTCCTACATTCCAAGTTAGATACATTGTCTCACATTAGTGGTACTTCTTGCAATGTTGAGAAAAAATATGCAAATACTATTCACTGCATTTGTACCTTAAAGCTTTTAGCAAATCTCATAGCAAAAGTTTGAATTGTCTGATGTTCCTGGGTGGTTGGATTCTATTTCTATTTCTATCTCACATCTTATTGTCTTATACACATATGTAATAGCACGGACTGCTCCTACTGCCAAAAGGTAAATGAATGAGGCCAGCTATGAAGAAGAAGAGGAGGAGCAGGAGGAGTTTGGTTTTTATACCCTACCTTTCTCTCCTGCAAGGAGACTCAAGATGGTTTACAAGCTCCTTTCCCTTCCTCTCCCCACAACAGACACTTTTTGAGGTAGGTGGGGCTGAGAGAATTCTGAAGAACTGTGAATAGCCCAAGGACATCCAGCAGGAATGTAGGAGTGCGGAAACACATCTGGTTCACCAGATAAGCCTATGTCACTCAGATGGAGGAGTGGGGAATCAAACCCAGTTCTCCAGATTAGAATCCACCTGATTTTAACCGCTACACCACGATGGTTATCCTTTACTGTTGTGTAAACCAAAGGGAACACCCAGGGCTGCAGGAAAAATAAAACTGAATTAAAAAGCCTTCATAATTTGAAGGTAAAAATGTAATAGACATTTGGAGGAAGTGGCAGAGTTTGGACAATATATTGAACAGTGCGCAAAAATGGAGTGGCCAGTACAGAGTTGCCAACCTCTAATAGGAGCCTTTCCCTTTTAGAGTGGGGAATTAGCAAGAGCAGACTCTTGGTTTAGCAAAAAGTCAGGGAAACTTGAGACTTTGCCTATGTATAAGTCAGATTTTGCAAGAAACTTATAGGAGAGTGAATAAAAGTTTAACAATGTGTATTCAGGGGTAATGGGGGTACACAAGCACACAATCAGAGGAGCAGAACACAGTCCTAAGATATGAGCAGTTTTGAGTGGTTACCATATATACTCATGTATAAGCCGACCTGTGTATAAGCTGTATAAGCCGAGGCACCTAATTTTACTGCCCAAACCTGGGAAATTGACTTGGGTATAAGACAAGGGTGGGAAGCCAGGAGGCAGAGGGAGCTCCTTATTTGGGCAGTGACATCAAGCGGACTCACTGCCCAAATAAGGAGCTCCCTCTGCCTCCCAGCTGGGTTTGACAAAGCCCAGCCAGCCGGGAGGCAGAGGGAGCTCCTTATTTGGGCAGTGACTCCCCCTGATTTCACTGCCCAAATAAGGAGTTCCCTCTGCCTCCCAGGGTTTGAGGAAGCCCAGCCAGCCAAGGTGCCTCAGGGTTCCCCCTTCACCCTCCGAAGAGGGCAGCAACAAGCGGCTTGTGCAGCCGCAGGGAGGTCATCCCAGCCACGCCCCCCAGCCTCGGCAGAGGCCTGAAGAGCCAGCTGGTAAGTGGTGACTCATGTATAAGCCAAGGGGGCATTTTTTCAGCCTTAAAACAGGGCTGAAAAAACTCGGCTTATACGCGAGTATATACGGTAGGTCTAGAATAGAGGAGGGAATTGGGGAAGTAAGGATTATAGTCACTTGATTTTGGAGCAGAATGGTCTGATGAGCAGAGCTGAGCAACCCGTGCTTAGCACTGGAAGAACAATGCATTGTGAAACAATATCACAGACATAGAGGGGTCAAGAGATATTGAATACGGGCTACCAGGCATGGGGACTTCTTATAGGGAAGAAAGGACCCTGAGGGTTATGCAGAGTGACCCTTAATCTCCCAGGACAAAGAAGAGTCCTGCCTTTCCAGGGAAAGACAAGAGACAGACATCAACCTTAATGGTTGGGTCATTGATCTCAAGGGTTGAGACTTCATCTTGATGTTCCAAGCTCAGGCATGCCTCCAAGGGGGAAGGTAGCTGATGAAATTACCGCTAAAGAAAAATGGGAATGCAAATGAGGTGGTCATTAAAGTTATTAGTCAGAAGAAGCAGCATTGGTTAAGATAACACTGAACTGGCAGGCACATTAACACATCCATTGCGTTAATGTGGTCCAGGCATGGATATGGGAACACTTTCCAGGGCAAGGGCATTGTTAGGCAAACCAAATTTTGGCAGAGATGAGTAGAGACACCAATGTCCTTCAAACAGTATTCTCATAGCCCGCCATATGTTGGTCTGGCAACATTCCCTCTCCAAACCTCAACTCTCCCTGGGCTTCACCCCTAAATCTTCAGGAATTTCTGAACCCAGAGTTGGTGACCCTAGGCCAGCAGGATGTGGTAGTTGTGGTAGAGGAGGTAGTCATGCTAATTTGTGTGTGAGAGAGAGAGCTGGAGCTGGCAGGGGAGAGATAAAGGAAGTAAACTGTAGCTGAGAGGAATGTTGGTATTACCACAGCTGAAGAAAACGGGATTTCCTCTCCTATGCCCCTCCAGCTTTTCTGCACTCAGAACAAGACTTGCAAGAAGAGACAGGTTCAGGCTTAAGACATCAGTCAGTCAGTCCTTTTTCTCCATTATCTGTTAATAACATGATGCCCCATGAAGAGCCACAAGCATAAATTTGCACTGGAAGGTCTTGTCACTCTTAACCATCTTTGAAATAATATCACTTATAATTTGTCTGGGAGTGTTGTAAACTATTTTAGCAATTTCTGCAAAAAAAATGCAAGCTCTCACTAATCGAATAATTTTACTGCAAATATAATCAAACAAATGCTATTGGCAGGGAGGGACATACGGATTTGTATCGAAATTTTCCTCTTCTTACTTAATGTCTTTTTAACATTATAATGAAACAGTGTTCAATTTTCCATTGTGCTGCACGAGGCACTTCACTTACATTGGAGATCTAACGTTCGCAATGAATATGGATGATTCCTTCCCCACTGAAACTCCAAAATATTTTGCTGATATTTAGAACCCATCTGTTCCTGCCCACTTTCCTGCTGACTAATAAGTTCAGGAAAATTTCAAGAACTGAAATGGGAGCCTCCCAAGCTGGATTAAACCAGCATGTTGACATTCAAGTGATAGTGAATCTTGAACTCCCTTTTTTCATTCATTTTTCATCTTTCATTCATCCTAGCATCCTACCACAGTGGTGGCGAACCTTTGGCACAGGTACCAGAGGTGGTACTCAGAGCCCTCTCTGTGGGCACACGCAAACAGAGCCCCCCCCACATCTAGGCTGGCCTGGGCTGCTGGGCTCAATTATTAGCATTAAACCTAAGACCTAGTTTTGGGGAAGCAGTGTAGGTTACCCTGTTAAGCGCTGTTAAACCCCACTGATTTTCATGCGAAGTACTAAACCGCAATCCTTTACCTGGGAGTAAGCTCAGCAATGGGGCTTGCTTCTGAGTAAACCCTCCTAGGGTCGTGAGTCAGCCATTTGAAGCGCTGCACGGTTGCTTCACCAATCTTACTCCCGAGTAATGCATGCCTTGGAGCCAATTGTTTTTTCTAAACAAAAAACCTCAGTATTCAGGTTAAATTGCTGTGTTGGCACTTTGCGATAAATAAGTGGGTTTTAGGTTGCAATTTGGGCACTCAGCCTCGAAAAGGTTCGCCATCACTGTCCTACCACAACTTCTGATTTATCAAGAGACCACGCAAGCCTTCTTTCATCACCACTTCCATCAGCCACACACTGCTTGAGTCTCAGAATTCCTTTTCAGCTCTGTGGCTGGAATTCAAAACACAAAGCAACTAGCTCAAAATGTTCACATGAGATTTGAGCTTGAGTAGCAACCCATATCCTAGCAGGAGACTTTCCTCAGCAAACTAGACTTTCCCCAAAGATGTCTGGAACATACCATCAGGTAAGGAATGAAAGAAAAAACTTCCCCCAGGGATGGCCAAGTTCCTTTGTTTGCCTATGTATGAGTTCCTTGGCCATGCCTAAAATAACTCTTTGGACAGCAGCCTACAGCCAGGGTCTTGATCTGGAAAACAGACAGTAAAATTTGGAGGAGGAGGAGGAGGAGGAGGAGACATTTAAAAACTGTGAAAGTGGGAAAAAGTGGTAAAGTGGCTTGTTTTGATTGGGCCCTTGTGGAAATTTTAAAATGGCTAAATTCTCTTCTAAAATGGCAGTGGTCGCCACTGTTTGGCCTCATGGCTGCCATCACATCTGGTTTTGCCTAAGGCAAAACAGAAGTTGTCCAAAGTTGTTCAAAGCAGAGGTCAAAGGAGAAAAGAAAAGACTCCAAGCAGCCACTTCTTCAAAAGAGATATATTGTAGATTGAATAGACCCTTCCAGAAGCACTGCAAATTACAGTTGCCATGGTACTGCAAGATAGTCAACATCACACACATCACACAAGAACAAGGCAGTAAAGTATCAAGATGGGGTAGAAGAAGGAAGAACAAGTGAAAAGCTGCTTTGGGTCCTGATTAGGTATAAGCACCAATAAAAATGATTGGTAAATTTTGGGTTCAGGCTTTTTTCACTGGAAAATTTCAGCTAAAAAACCCCTGACCCTGAAATTTTTCAGTCCCCCCCCCACACACACACACACTGTTTCCCAAGCCCATGTGGACATGGGAGCCAGTGGAGCAAAGAGAAAGCGATTTCCATGCTGTACTGAGCAAACTTAGTGCAGCATGAAGAATCTGTCACCCACCTGTGCTTTCTAAAGCACAAGTCAGGGAAGGGACCGTCAGATCCTCCATGGCATGCTGAGCAAGGAGGGAAACTTAAAAAACTGATGAAATTGAACTTTATGTGGCTTTTTCAGCCCCAGGTGATCTACCTTTTTGAATACAGCTGGTTTTTCTGTGATTTGGGTTTATCAAATCTCCAAGCCTAACCATGATTCGGGTGAAAAGTGAGATATGAATTCAAAATAAGCACAAACATTGTAGAAAATAATTTCACTTTCATGGTAGTTTCAAATTAAAAAATGGTACATGTGTGGGGCACAGTTAACGGAAGCAAATTTGTGTAGGCCTCCTGTTCTGTGGAACCTCAGCCAAAACATCTTCCTTTGAAAGACAGTTTTCTGAAAGGGCCCACTGATAAATTGCTTGTCATTATGGGAAAAGGAGGCATCTTTGGATGAAGGCAGTCTGAAAGGCATGTGAATTCTTTCATGCAATGAATAGCAGTGCTGAATGCTCGAAGCCAACCTTCTTCTTTGCAAGGAGAGAAGCAATTAGGAACAGCACATCAAGAGTGCAAAGAGTGCCCTTTGCCATGTTCGTAATCAAAACATTTCCATTTTGCCAGACTCCTTGCTCGGAGATGGAAGAGGATGGTGCCACTTTGGCTCTTTGGAGTAAAAGTCATGTCAGGTGATGCTGTAGGCCTGTTGTCCTTCCCTTGACCTGCTTCTGTTCCCCTCTGACTGAAGTGGAAAGCACTGTCGCTCAGAAGATAAAATGTATTTACAAATTAATTAGCTTTTGCAATAGCTGAGAAATTAGATTCTTGTTAGCAGGAGCTTTGTCTTGAGTATAGACTCTCAGGACAGTGGAGGGATAACATGTTCATACTTTTCATTTACCCAAACCAAATACTCAACTTCCAGCAAGTCCTGTCTTTCATCCACCTTATTTTTGGCTGCTGTCCTTCCCTCTCTGAAAACCAGTGCAATTTACTCTGGCAGATGAAGACCCTTGTGTACTAAAAAAGATGTTTGATCTAGAAACGAATCACTTAATATGGACAGAAGACCTAGGCACATCTTAAAAAAAGAACAAAATGGGGCTTTGGTGGTGGAGAGTAAAAGCTTAAAGCAGATGAAAATAGAATGAACGAGTTTGGAGTACTGAGCAAGTGATGGCTGGGTTAAAAACCAAGCCAGGACCTAGTTCATATGCTGCAGATGTGTCAGAGGTTAATTAACTCTGATTCTGTAGAGGCAACTTGGTTCCATCTTAAACTATCCCATATGGTCACCAAGCTCTGTTCTGTTTTCTCATTTTTGTTCTTCTCATCCCTAGGATATGAGGGCTGTGACAGCATGTTTTGAACAACAGTAAAAACAATAAATGCTCACTGGTTCTGGTGGGTTTTTTAGGCTGTGTGTCTGTGGTCTGGTGGATCTTGTTCCTAACATTTCACCTGCATCTGTGGCTGGCATCTTCAGAGGGGTATCACAGAGGGAAGTCTGTTACACACAATGTGTATACAGACTTCCCTCTGTGATACACCTCTGAAGATGCCAGGCACAGATGCAGGCAAAATGTTAGGAACAAGATCCACCAGACCATGGCCACACAGTCGGAAAAACCACCAGAACCAGTTGAATCTGCCTGTGAAAGCCTTCGACAGTACAATAAATACTCAGTTGAGTGTTTCACACAGAATCAGAAAGGTCCCAGATTGGTTCCACTGAATACCATAGTTCAAACTGTGACAGGTGTCCATGAGAAGAGAGCTTTGTTGTGCACCTGTACGACAACCACCAACAAGAATGCTTTTCTAAATGTTCAAGCTGTCTGGCATATGGTGGTGGTAAAGGGGTTCTTTGCTGACCTTAAAGTCCATTATGAAAAAATTAAAGAGTTGTTTAGGGCTGTGTAGGCCAAAGAGAAGGTCTGGAATTATTCCTGGAAGATGCTAGAAAGTCAGTATAAATCCTGATGACTTGTATTCTCAGTGAACCATCCCCATCAGGAGGGTGGGGCTTCTGGATGTAGCACCAACTAGATTTTCCAGCAGCCTTCAAGGGCAATCCCATATAGATCATAAACAGAAGTCTTGTAGGTTCAATGACTGCATAGTAGTAATAAGTCCACATTTTAAAAAAATAATAAAATGCCTTCTCTATTCTCTAGAGATAACCAGGCAGAGGAATATGGGCAGATTTAACAAGGTTTGTTGAGCAAGCTTTTATTTGATGGACTAAGTGGTCAACTTGTGGTGCTGAGCCAAAGCTTTTAAAAGCAAAACAAAGAAAGCTGTATGCTGCAGGGATATTTTTCTTATATTTGCATTTACATTTAGGCAGTATGGTAGGGCTCTAAATAAATCAGAGCAAACAAAACAGAATTCTCCCCTGCAAGGTTCTTCAGAATGTGTGGCAAATCCACACCGACTAGTAAATCCCCTTTTTCTGTTTAAACTTAATTAGTGGTATCTTGGAATGCTCCAGCACATACAAAGGAGAACAGGATGACCTTTGAAATGAAATTAGAGAGAGCTGGCCAGATAAAGAACGAAGCCTTAATGACACAAAGGGATTTGAGAAGCTTCTCATTCAAGCTTTCATTGGTTGAACGATGCAAAGGAAATAGCAGTAATCTATAGAGTAACGGCTACTACCCGCAGTATTTGCACGTTCTGTGCATTGCTGATTTTTTTGATGATTTTTATACCCTGCTTTTCTTTCAGAAGCTTCAAAATGGCTTACTATTACCTTCCCTTCCTCTCCCCACAACAGACACCTTGAGAGGTAGGTGAGGCTGAGAGAGGTCTGAGAGAACTGTGACTGGCCCAAGGTCACCCAGCAGGTTTCATAGAATCACTGAATCATAGAGCTGGAAGAGACCAGAAAGGCCATCAGGTCCAATGGCACGCATATCTTTGAAGATACACAGACATGCGCAAGAGAATTCTCTTATGTGTGTCTGAGTATCTTCGAAGGTAGCTCCTCAGTTGTTATTTTTTTAGATAGGAAAACTATATATTGCTGGAATTGGCAGGACCAGCTGAGCATAATTATGTACTTTGTGCACTGAAAAGGCAGCCTGGATCAGAGCCTGCAGAGCAAATGTCCCAGGGCAAACTTCAGCACATTGAGGCAGGGAGAATCTTCGCACCAGCACACAGATATAGGATGGGTGACACCTGGCTTGACAACACTACATGTGAAAGAGATCTGGGAGGCTTAGTAGACCATAAACTAAATATGAGTCAGCAGTGTGATGCGGCGGCCAAGAAAGCCAATGCGATTCTGGGTTGTATCAATAGGAGTATAGTGTCAAGATCGAGGGATGCAATTGTACCTCTCTATTCTGCATTGGTTAGACCTCACCTGGAATATTGTATACTGGAGATCTCATTGGAGATCTCACTGACTGAATCTGGATTTTCTTGTATGCACAGCATGTGCTTCAATGAACCATGGCTCACTCTTCTAGATTTTTTTAGCATGTCTAGCATCTGCTTCTGCTTTTCTAGCTAGATGATTACCTAGTCAAAATAAATGCAGAGGTGACTAACCTATTTCAGTAGAGAGAAAGAGAGAAGGCACTTGCTACACATTTCAATAAACACAGGGTTGCAACCACAAATGACACCTTTGTGTCAAGTCTCACCCTTATCCTTTGTTTCACTTACTCAGCTCTACAGGTTGCTACAATCCTGTCTGCCAATACTGGGGAGCAGAGAAGCAAAATAATATCATCAAGACATGGCTAGGTTTTACTGTACACAATAAGGAACACAGGATTTGCTGCAAGTTTTCAGTGGCAACCCCATGTTTATTATAACATATGATTTTGCTCTGCATGACTGCATGGATGGCTGATGGAAGAGGAGCAGGAAAGAGCTGCAGCATGAGAAAGATATGAGTACGGTGGAATGGCTAGAGCTACAATGAAGCTACCAAGGATGGGTTTCATAACAATATCAATTTCCACAGCAACAAGGCCATCACTTGAAGAGGCTTTATGAGGGAGGAAAAAAATAGAGAAGAGACATGGTATTGGTAGTAACTCATTATTTATCTTCCATCATCAACCTTGCTCAAGGAGGGGAAGGCAGCTGTTCATCCAGCACAGGTATGTCATCTGATTGATGTTTCATAAGTGGCTTTCAAAAACTTGACTGAGCATGAAATTTCATCGTTAATGTTTATGTCTTGAGTGAGTAGGGAGAAGAGGTGGGGGGGGAGATGGGATCACAAAAGAATAAAAGGGGTAACTGAAGCAGACATTATGGCCAAATGCTTACGGAGGAAGGGCACTCAACTGATGATCCAAGTAGGATTCAAAGATGATTCACCGATTTCAACATACACAAATATCAGCGTATACTTTAGATTATGCCTTTGCCAGTATTAACTCAGCCATTCCTTCTATGTGAATGTATGTTTGGGAAGAAGAGGTGGTATTGTTGAAAAAAAAAGCCTTTGATATGGGGAAATGAGGTTGGTGAGAATGGGAGGTACGATCTGGATTGTTTTAGTCCTTATACTTGAACCTGGCTCTCTTGAGACAAATGGTGGCGGTATTTCAGGACAAGCGGCCAAATTAGTCAGTGGAGTCTGTTTTTAAATTAATTCATATATTTATTGATCAATGTCTGTGGCTTCAGGTGAGTTGTTTAGTTTATGCGAACTTGTAAGTATGTGGAACTTCCTTAAAAAAACAAATTAGGCAGAATAGAAATTGCAAAATAAATGTGACCTCTTGGCCTTGTCCTACAATGACATCAACAAAGTCTATAATCTTTGCCCATAAAAAGATAAAATAATACATACAGCAAGAGGTGTCTAAGCTCTGTGAGATAAACAAGGGCAAATAAAGTCAATGTGAATAATTTGTTTACGCCAGGCTCCAGTGTACATAGATCAGAGGTTGGCCAGCAATTCTCACACAGGAACCTTCCCCATCCAATCTTTGTGGAGACACTTCTTTAGAAAAATACAAAACAAAATCTGGGAGTTATGATTCTGATTTCTAACTAAATGTCTCCTTCCTTCCTTCCTTCCTTCCTTCCTTCCTTCCTTCCTTCCTTCCTTCCTTCCTTCCTTCCTTCCTTCCTTCCTTCCTTCCTTCCTTCCTTCCTTCCTTCCTTCCTTCCTTCCTTAATTTGATTTTTTCCTCACCCATTCCCAATTGGGAATATGATGACTTCAGAAAGGGGGGGGGGGTTAAAGTTATTAGACTTCTACGAAAATGTCATTAGCACTGCCAAGACTCTAATAATACAAATGTACTCGGATACCAAGTTACTGATTTTTATGATATATTATGATTTGCTTTCTGAAATAAACTCTTTACATTTCTGTGAACCTGTGCAGAAAAAAACATAAAAGCATAGGATGAAGCTATCACAGTGAAACAAAAAGAAGAGGCACCCTCTCAATCTGTTATCTATTTCCTTGCAAATTTCATGGATAAATGAGGTAAAGAAAATGCAGATAACCCTATCTCCTGCCATATTTTGAGAAATTTTGATAACTTGGTTAACAAATGTGATAACTTCCAACTAAGGATGTGCATTTGGGTGAAACTGAGCCCAAAAATATACCCCAAAAATACCATATCAGTAATTGGGGGGTATTTTAGACATCCCAAATATATTCAGGATTTTGGGGAGATACTGAAAAAATGATCCCACAAACTGCCAAAATATTTGGGATTAACCAGGAAGATTAGGAGCCAGCATTGTAGACTCCTTGAACTGTTTCTCTCTTCCCCCCCCCCCATTATTTCTGTGTCTCCCATGATTTCTATCATCTTGTCAGGCTGCTTCTGTTTATGTCATACATCTTTGTCCATTTCAAGAGTTGTTGTTTTTGTTTACCAGAGTTGCTTTGTGCTCATTCGCACCCCACTACTCCTGGCTTGACCAGTGTTTGCTGCTTATAGGCATGGCATAGCCCAGGAATCAGCTTGGAGGATTTTCTCTCCCCCTTATAAGAAATAATGGATGATGGTTGGTGGGCTCAGGGACTTGGACCTCACGGTGCAATTTACTTGACATTTTGGGGTTATTTAAAGGACAGGCACCAGCAGCTTGCTTGCAGTTTTGGAGCCTGTACCTTTAAAAAATAATTGCCCCCTGCTGTCACCTAAAAATTTTCCCATAGAGAATAATAGACCGGAAAGATGGAGAAATTCCATACCCCCCAGCCTCCCCACCCATTTCTGGATACCACATCTGAATACAACTCCATCTAGGGCTCATGTACATAATCCAATTTCATGTGCTGACAGAGCCCTTCTACTACCTAGAATGGACAAACATGTTGACCCCTAAATGAGAAAATACTTAGAAATCAGTAGATGAACATTTTAATCCTCCAAGACTCACCACTGCAGATCTGAAAGTCACTGTTCTACCATAAAACTTTAAAAAGGATATGCAACATAAAAGGGCTGAACTAGAACCATCAACAAACGAAATACATTCTGTTGTGGTGGTTTAAACAGACCTGGAATTCCTCACTTGTTATAATTTCTAATAGCCCATGGGGACCCTCCTTTTTGTACCTTCAGCAGACTGTTCCTAATGTGTCACATTAGGTCAGTCAGTGTTCTCATGCTTCAAACTTTCTTAATTAGTTGATGTGCCATATTGCACTTTTATTTGTCTTCAATCATATTTTTATTACAACTTTTCTGCCAGCCAGTTGGTAACCCTAAAGACAAGCTGTCTCTGAACCACAGTGGTGTCCTTCTCCTCTTCTTTCAAACACTAATAAGCCTTGGAATTGTGGGAGAGGTATCAAGTTATTAACTCAGCTGACCTCCAGGGGGTCAGTAGATCATGCACTGGTTACATGCTGTTTTACAAGTTCTATCAATGACTACCGGCTATTATGCCCAGTCAAACCTCCATGCTTCTGATCGCCAGTAGCTGAACAGCAGTGGGAGAAAGCACCTTTCTGGGCTTAATAGAAGCATCTGATTGGTCACTGCAATAGGTGTAATAATGGACACTCCATCTGATTAAGCATGCCTCCATATTCTTATGGTCTGGGTCCACAATGTTTGAAATTTAGGCCAGTAATAGGACAGTCAAAGGCACTAGATGTTTTCATAAAAAAATAAATGGTAACTTTTAGTTAATTTGTTGTACAGCCAGGAAAATTATACAACTCTGTCAGCCATTCCTGGGAACACAAGTTCTGCCAGCATAGCAATTACAATCAAACATGGTCGACTTGCCCTACACAAAAAGTCTCTCCACTTCCGAGGTGGAGTTTGAAATGTATTCTGGAATGCAAAGCATAACTATTTTTACTATAAGAAATGAAGGGTAACTGTCTTAATTAAAAACCAGAAGGGATTTAGGAAAGCAGATTCAAAGTTTCATACTGGAATCTGGCCAAATCACACCTCTTCATTTTGAAAATAATACACCAAATATCAGAGGATGAACAAATAATTAGATAAGCAAAAATGATCAAATTTTTCTGTCACCTCTATGACTTCCAACTGTATGATGTGTTCTTAGAAAGCCAGGAAGAAAATATGGCTTGAATTTCACTGGAGGCAAAACTAGGGTTGCTAGATCTGGTATGGGAAATTTCTGCATACTTAGGAGCAGGGCCAGGGCAGAGCACAGTTTGGGGAAAGAATGGAGTTCAGCAGTGACGTGCAGTGGCGGAGCAGCAAGGGAGCGGGGGGTGCGTTGTGCACCGGGTGCACACCTGGGGGTGGAAAATCACCCTCCGGTCCCTTCCCCTTTTCCTTGCGCCCCCCGCGCAGCCCCCCGCCCCCTTCTCACATTTACATTAGTTCCTTTTCTTTTTCTAGTACATTTTCATGCTGAAAAAAGCAGCCTATTTACAGTTCAGGCTAAAAACTGCCTGAGGAACTACAGTTTCTAGTACTTTTTCAGGCTGAAAAAAGCAGCCTATTTACAGTTCATGCTAAAAACTGCCTGAGGAACTACAGTTTCTAGTACTTTTTCAGGCTGAAAAAAGCAGCCTATTTACAGTTTATGCTAAAAACTGCCTGAGGAACTACAGTTTCTAGTACTTTTTCAGGCTGAAAAAAGCAGCCTATTTACAGTTCATGCTAAAAACTGCCTGAGGAACTACAGTGGGGCTCACAAGGTCTCCAGGGAAGTATAGTTCCTCAGGCAGTTTTTTGCCTGAACTGTGAAGAGGCCACTTTTTCAGCCTGAAAAAGTACTAGAAAAAGAAAGGGAACTAAGGTAAGTGTGGGAAGGGGAGCGGGGGGCAAAAAAACACACTGCGCACCAGGTGCAGTTTGGCCCAGTTTGGCTCTGGTGACGTGGTACCATAGAATCACCCTTCCAAGCTGCAATTTCTTATAGGGTAATAATCTCCATAGTCCAGAGATCAGTTGTAATTCTTGGAGAACCACTGGAAGATGGTAACAATAGGTCAAGCTCAAGGCCAGTTTACTTTTACACTGGGAATCCAGAATCAGAATTCTTTATGTGTCTTTTTAAGGAAGCCAGAGGGACATGATTCAGATTGGCAACAGAGAAGTTAAACCATTCCCTGCATATTGTTCACCTGAGATAATTTTAGCTAAAATGGGGAAGGCTGGGGGTGAGGCAGACATATGCTCCTACATTTTTTTTACCTGTTGTGGCTAATATAAGTGGGGTGGGGGGTTGTGATTTGTTTTATTTTACTATTTATTAAGTTAGTATCCCACCCTCCCTGAACTAGTCAGGCTTAGGGTGGTGAACAACATTTTTAAATGGTCTACTAATACATAAAATCATTAACCTACTCATCATTAAACACTAAACCACTAAATTTAAGATGGTGAACAAACCCATCCAGCCCAGCTCGGTACAAATCCTCCTAACACAATCTGAACATGGGCTAGGTCAGAAAAAGGGTAATGCAGAATAACCAAGTGTAGGCTTGTTAGAGGGAGGTTGGCAGATGGAATCGGGATGCACAAGTGGCCTGAACCAAAGGTCCAGTGGAACATCTCTGTCATACAGGCCCTGCAGTACTGTTTACCACCCTGCAGGGCCCTGGTGTCAGTTGACAGAGAGTTCCACCAAAGTGGAGCCAGGGCAGAGAAAGCCCTGGCTCTGGTCAAGGTCAATCAGAAGATTTTTATCAGAGCGTCCTCCATGGGCAATATGAGGCAATGAAGTTTCACAGATACAATGGTCCCAGACCACTCAGGGCCTTGAAGGTTGTGACCAAAACCTTGAACCTGATTCGGAATTCCACTAGCAACCAGGGCAGCTGCCAGAGCACAGATGTGATATGTTCTCTCATGACATACTGATGAGGAATCTGGCTAATGTCTAATAAAGGAAAAACATTTACCCAGCACTACAACCTGGACTCAATTAAGAACATAATAACATAAGAAAGAGCCTGTTGGATCAGACCAGAGTCCATCTAGTCCAGCACTCTGCTACTCACAGTGGCCCACCAGATGCCTCTTAGCAGAGCTTCACATGCAGGGATCTTTGAAAGCAATGGCTCCTTCCTCCTGCTGCTGCTGCTCCCAAGCACCTGGTCTGCTAAGGCATTTGCAATCTCACATCGAAGAGGAGCAAGGTTGGTAGACATAGACCGACTTCTCCTCTATAAATCTATCCAAGCCCCTTTTAAAGCTATCCAGGTTAGTGGCCATCACCACCTCCTGTGGCATCATATTCCAAACACCAATCACGCATTGCATGAAGAAATGTTTCCTTTCATTAGTCCTAATTCTTCCCCCCACCATTTTCAATGTATGCTCCCTGGTTTTAGTATTGTGAGGAAGAGAGAAAAATGTTTTCTGTCAACATTTTCGCCTCCATGCATAATTTTATAGACTTCAATCATATCCCCCTCAGATGTCTCCTTTCCAAACTAAAGAGTTCCAAACGCTGTAGCCTCTCCTCATAAGGAAGGTGCTCCAATCCTTCAATCATCCCCTTTGTCCTTCTCTGCACTTTTTAAATCTCTTTGATATCCTTTTTGAGATGTGTTGACCAGAACTGAACACAGTACTCCAAGTGCAGTCGCACCACTGCTTTATATAAGGAATAGCATGTGAGAGGAAATTGATTGTAGAATGTCCTCATGACTGGTTTTTCTTATTAAAGTATACATTCAGCTATTTCTTTCAGTCCAGATGTATCACTGTGTAATCCTAAACAGGGATATAACTTTCTAAACCCATTGACCCATTACAAGGTACAATTTGCTCAAACCACTCCTGCTTTGGTACATGTCAACTATTTTCTTTCATTTCCTCTCAAATGCTATTTTTTTTACCAGAAAAAAATAATTTGATATCCATTTGGAATTTATCTTTATTACATAGTGAACAATCTCCCAAGCTTATTATTCAGAAGGTGTAGCTTAAATGGTGACCTTTTAAACACTTAATTTCACTAATCTGATTGTCTTCCAGATCATCATTAATCACACTTTTCTCACTGGTTCTGTGTGTACTTTCTGCTACTTTGCATGTGTCAGTCTAGCAAATGCCAATAAATATAAAATAGCCTTATAATATTCTTCTGGCATCCATATTTTATATAAACCAATAGGTAAGCAAAAGGAATCAAAAGTAAATGTGATTCTAACATTTCATTAATTGCTCCAAATGTGACATTCCTATTTTTTATGGCTGAACATATAATTACCCCAAATATTCAAAGTCATCCAATTTTTTCATAAACTTTGTGGAAGTCTATGAGAGCCTGTGGGCTGTAGTGGTTGAGAGTGGTGGACTCTGGAGAACAGGGTTTGATTCCCCACTCCACATGAGCGGCAGACTCTTTGTTGGTGAAATTGATTTGTTTCCCCTCTCCTACACCTGAAGCCTGTTAGGTGACCCTGGGCTAATCACAATTTTTTCAGAACTCTTTCAGCTCCACCAACCCCACAAAGCATTTGTTATAGGAAGAGGAAGTGAATAAATTTGTAGGCCACCTTGAGATTCCTTACAGGAGAGAAGGGTTGAGTATACATTCAAACTCTTCTTCGGTAGATTCTACACAGCATAATTATACCGGGTAACATTCAGTACTTAAAAATCTGGGTCTGTTTTATCCCAGTTTCTCCCTTTGTATGGGTGCCCATTTCTGTGAAGGAATCAATTTAAGACCAGGAGGAAATACTCCAATTTCTTTTGCATGAGCTTGGCTTTTTTTGTTTTTACAATGTAGATGCAGCACGCATGATAACATCCCTGGTGTACTGAATTCTGATTGGCTCTCCCTGACCCAAAGGCAATGCTTTTGATTAACGGATCCACAGCAATTGCAGGACAACCAAGCAGGACAACCAAGCAGGACACACACACACACACACACACACACACCCCCACACACACACACCTTTTCTCTAGTTTTGGGAAAGAGCCGGTGCAGTGAGCAACATGGCAAGCATGTTGTGATATCCACAGTAAAAACTTTTGACCAATACTGGGCAGAGCACTATGTCCCATCCGCATTTAAAAGTGTGGAAGAAACCACAGCATGAGGCACTCCCCCTCCTCCTCCCTCCCCTTCCTTGCATGCCACCCCTCCCTCCCCTCCCTTCCCTCCCCTAGAGTGGGTGGGCCATGTCCAGGTGCTGGGCCCCTCCTCCTCCCTCCCCTTCCTTGCATGCTGCCCCTCCCTCCCCTCCCCTCCCCTCCCTCTCCCTCCACTAGGGTGGGTGGGCCAGGTCCAGATACTGGGCTCCCTCCTCCTTCCTGATATACCAAATAACATTTGGCTGGTCTTTGGGGCTTTCACAGAATGAGAATACCCTGCCAGGCAGGTGCTTCTCCACCCCTCCCTACCAGAATCCTATTGGGAATATGAGCTGGGAGCTGCAGGATTGGGTTAGCTGCAGATCAGCTAGCGAGCAGCACTTGGTGGAACAGGACAAGTGCTCATGCTTTCCCACATGGGCTTGTTTGCCTGGCTCCTGGAAGAGCTGTCAAAGGGCAGAAAACTTGCTTGGGGAATGCTTTGGAAAGAGTGGGTTGCAACTGACATGATGTAAGGCAGGGAGATCGGGTGGCGGGGTGGAAAAAATAAATCGGTTTTGCTCTCGTGGCCTTCACACAGAAGCGATTGAACGTGGGATTTTGAAAAAGGATCAACATTTTAGCACTTTTAAAAAAAACCTGGGATAAGGGAAATATCGAAAGACAAACCCACTTTAGGATTGGAAACAGTGCAAACTTCTTAGCCAAACTGGGATATTTCCCTTTCTCAACCCAGGATATTTGAACCAGCCGGAACCAGCATCCTACTACTATATATTTAACAGGTATGGTGAGAATGTTAACAAAACCACAACCACCAGCTGAAGATTCCATGATCAAACCTCTCATTTACACATAAATCAAAGCCCTTGATGTTTCTATTACATGTTTGACTTGAATAACATGCCAAGCAGCACCCTTACTGCATAGAGTACCTGTTTTTGCTGCAGCATTAAAACTGGGCCATGCCTTGGTAAATAAGCAGCATTTACAAACACTGTCTCTTCCCATATCCCCATGTGCCAAACCTGGTCCTTAAGTGGCCCCTTTTTTGCTCTTCCCACATTTAAGCTAGTCCACCTGGCATCACCCAGAGCCTGCACTTCCATCCTATAGGATAAACTGTATGAGGTAGTGTGGAGGCACCACCCCTAGAAATGTTTGGAAGGCACTGGTGGGTGATTTTGTTGGCTGAGAATGTTGATGGGGTGCAGGCTACAGAAATGTTTTGAGTGGGAGAGAGAGTTATTTGGAGGTTTATTGTACTTTATGTGTTTTAAATTTGGCTTTGAAGCCTGCCTTGAGCCACAGAAAAGGCAAGGTATAAAGCTTTAAATAAACAGACATTGTTGCAGACTGCAGCAGCCACTGTTCAACCCACAGTCAGTGACACAGTCAGTCACTGATGAAGAAGACACACATTCTCCAGGGTCCAGGCTGAGACAGTCAAGTGATCTGCATGACAAGAGCAATCACATGCATTTTGTACCTGTGCACTCAGATGCATCCTTTAAATGACCTACAGTGATGGAAGTGAGGAGTGAGGAAACACATGTCCCAAATATATATGTTTGGGACACGTGTTTTTTCACTGCTTCATATATATATACATATACACATACACATACACATACGCATACACATACACATACATATACACATACATACATACATACATACATACATACATACATACATACATTCTCAGGGCGGCTTACAACCATAAAACATAATATCAATAGATTACATAGTAATATTACATAAAACCAACCACAATATACAATAAAACCAAGTAGAAAACAAAAACAATTCAGATGGCAATAAAAACACTCCCCACCCTGCCCAAGCCCACCGGAGGCCGGGACAATATAACTACATTCAGCCTGGCTGGCCTGGCGGAACAGGTCCATTTTCCAGGCCCTGTGGAAACTTGACAAAGTCCCGCAGGGCCCTGGTCTCTCTAGGGAGCCTGTTCCACCAGAGGGGTGGCAGGACTGAAAAGGCCCTGGCCCTAGTGCTTTGGGCCAGGGACCACTAATAGGCACTCCTCTGAAGATTGGAGGGTCCTAGCAGGGCAATATGGGGAGATGCGGTCCCTCAAGTACACAGACCCAAGGCTGTTTATAGACTTAAAGGTTAAGACCAGCACCTTGAATATATCCTCATCAAATAGTTCAACTACCTTTCTGTTTAGTTTTTAGTACAAATGTTGCACACCAGGAATGCTGCAGCAAAGCAAGACATGAGATACAGTCTTTTTTAATTATAAAAGATTGAAAACCACAGAAACAGTGGACAATACTACTGTAAGGGATACAAAGTCACCCAATCAGTAAGTCTCATCTCAAAATGTGTCTTAACATTTGGAGGTAGTGGTGATGGATACAGTAGCCTGGAAGGATGGGAGGAGGAATCAGCAGTGGAAAAGCACAATGCAATTACAAATGCAGCCATTTTTTTAAAAAATCACATTCATGCTTTTTAGACACAATATGTTAAGCATTTGGATGTGATCTTGGCAACTTGCAAGCCGATCATAAGCTGAAATGGTGAGGAATGAGTACCCTTAATAATGTACTGGTTTTTTGCAGGGTCAAATTACTCTATTTCACCATTTTTGAACATGTTTTTCTTAGAGTTAAACAGTCAGATCTGGGTTCCTCTTACCAAAGGGGGGGAAATTGCAATCTCATATGGCAATGTACTTTTGGGTTTTCTTCCAGGTTAATTGTATATTTGATTGCAAGGTACAAAAGGAAAAAAAACCCCTCTCAAACTGGGACATACAAGCCACAATAATGAGAGCAGCTACTACACAGGAGCAAAGGTGCTCGACATGGTGCTGCACACAACACAAATTTTACCACAGAACACCAAGTAAGACAATGGGAAGTTCACCTTGCATGCAGCAAGTTCAAGGGAGGCAAGTTCACCTGGAAATCATGTTTGTTTTAACATGTGGAACCTGTTGGATCAAGACCTGCAGACTTTGGGTTGATGCTGTTCCCTTCTGATACCCTCTGCTCAATGCCCCAGCTTTTCTTTCCCCCAAGGAAATTGAAGTTGATCATACACATATCATCCAGAATACACCAATGCCTTTGACAATACATACACATATCTGTTGATGCCCTTTTTTACTCCTGTCAATGCCCCTCCTTTCTTCTGTTGCCTGGTATCACAAACCTAGCCTTGCTCGAATAACAGGAACCAGTAGGAATAGATTTCTTCTTTTATTGATAGCAACAGAGGCATAACTCCAAGGGGATGGGGTGAAGCGACGAACGGGACGCATGTCCCTGTGGGGCATTCCGGGGCAGGGGCACAGGACACACGGGTGCACCGGCCGCTTTTCCCCCTTGCTATGCCTCTAGATAGCAAGCATATTGTCTGAATGGCCAGCTCTTCGTAAGACACAGATTATATTTTCCCAATTTTCCCCTTCCTCCCTCCTCAAGCAGGGTATTTCCTAGGAACGGAAAATGGGCGGGGAGGTGGGAGGAAAGGAGAGCAGTTTCACTGAGGTGGGAGGAAAGGAGAGCAGTTTCACCGAGACACACACGTTACAAAAGGCAGATAACATTCTTGACTTGATATAACTTTCTTTCTCAGGCCAAAACTGTGAGAAAAACCTCTAACAACATGGCAGGACCCAAGCTAACTTTGGTGAGGGGCATGACACCTGGAAAAAGACAATCAGACCAGAAGGTACAAAAATAATCATTAGCTATGGTGGCTCCTAAAAGTCAGAAATAATTTTATTGGAATGTGGAATAGTTCCAATATTTATGATTAAGTATTTAGGTCATATCTTCTTTGGTTGACCGCACACTGCTTGTTAAGCTTTAGCATTTTTTCCTCCTGTAAATTCAGTACATTTTCAGATTATGTTAATTCTTATAGTACATTGTGGTTACTTTTTCTTATGTTCTGGAACTTCTTGTCAGCTACATCACTTCTCTATCAGACATGACTATGTCATTAACAAGGAGTTTCTTACAACTATTACACGTGTCCCCTCCCCCCCAGGAGTGGAGTCTCAGCTGTTGATCAAGATTAAGGGCAGCATCTCTAACTGCAGAAAAAGTTGCAATACTTCATGATAACTTAGATAAGTATTTATTCCAAGATGCTAGCAATGAATCAACAATCACATCCCCCTTCACAGAATCTTCATCTGTATTAGTGAATCCGTATTATTGAAGGCTGCAATATAATTGTTCAATTGATATTAGGGATGGATCGTTGGTGTCAACAAGTAAGTCTAAAACATTCCAAGTGTATCTGAATGTTAGTAAACGTTTGAATATTTGGAAATCATTCCCTAGTTTTCAGCTATCACATAATATTTTCTCAGCTTTTCATTACCCTAAATTAATGTTGACAGCATAGTTTCCCATTCTCTAAGGATCCCGTTTGTTACTACCATTGGTGTATTCTGGAAGACTAGCAATATTTGCACTAGATTCCTAGGATACTGTTATGCTCCCCTTCCACCCCACATCTTAAAACACGCATCCAAGCCGGGATATTTGTGAGATATATTTCTGCTATATTAATGTTAACAGATATATGGTGTGGCGCAGGATAAAATAGGCTAAAAGCAAGCCTAGAAACAGTAAACAGTCAGTAGAGAATTTAATCTACTCATTTGCACCTTGATGTCCATACCCAAGCCAGAGCTACAGTTGATAGAGTTGTAAATGTGAACTATCCCTTGAATTGAGATGCTGCAGCCTTCCTTCCCTTCAGCTGTTCCTAAAAAACTCCTAAGTGCTCCCATCCCTGATGTAATCTCGCAGCCTCAGCTAAATTACAATAGCCAGAGACTCACTCTGCTGGCCACCTATTCAAGGTGTTGCTAATGTAATCAGAGGAACAATTGGCTACCAATCTCCTGGCTTTAGAACAATAGATAGAGCTGCTAATTAGCTCAGCCCTGCAACCCAGCACAGATGCAAGAAACGAAACCTAATGCAAAGGGTCTCTTTTCCTGCCAAACTATCAATCCACCCTATAAAAGTCCTGCTCACTTTAAGCTCATTGCTCATTTCTAACCTGAACCTCTCTTAGTCAAGTTGGTGTGAGACATGATATCGTCCTCTATGGGATCTCTGTGCTGGCATAGAGTCCCTGCCTTCTACTTAGCCTGCTGCATTGGAACCATTAGGTAACGTATCACCCTGCTGCCTCCCAATTCCCTTTTTATCATCCAAACCTATCTTTCCCACCTTTTTATATCTCTAGGGACTTGTATGTATGTGCCTCCATATCTTCCTGTATGTGTGCTTAAAACCAAATTTATATAAACGTTTTAAACTTAATTTGGACTCCTTGTGTTACTCTGCGGAACGCTCCTTGCCAATTTCCCCGTATACATAGTCTCAAAGATCCCCGCCTAGCCTCTTCTCGCATTGCCAAGCTGAGTCGCTCTCCCCAAAGCTCTGCCAAGCTGAGTCGCTCTCCCCAAAGCTCTGCCAAGCAAAGTTGCTCTCCCCAAGAACATTGCCAAACTGAGTTATTTCTCCATTGCTACTTCAGAAAGATACTTATACTGTTACCCTCATAACAATGCTGAAGAATAGTTTTAAACAATAACAGGTTTCCTTCAGTATTGTGTAGCCTGCTCAATTTTACTAGAAACCTGTTGGCCACCAAATTTATAAAACAAGAAAGAATACTCAGAATCTCTTACCAGAGCTCCTGTTCACTTCCCATATTCAGACTGTGAATAGATTATATCCCTTTCTCCGTTGCCAGCCTCCAGGTTGGGGACTGGAGATCTCTCAGAATTACAATGGATTTCCAGACAGGCTTGCCAGACCCCACCTGGTAGTGAGGGATTCTCTCCTTCAGAGCCTGCCCTCCCCCACCCCTGACATTCAGCAAGCCATTAGAGGAACTTACTGGCAGCAAACTTAGGTCAAGGCATCTGGTGTCTGCAACATAGCAACATCATTTCTGACAAGTAGGAGAGGTGATGTCATTGCATCACTGGTAATCACAGAGATGCTATGATATTTGGGCAAAACTCCATGGTAAAAACAGCTTCTACCATACAGTTTTACCAAAATGCCTGAGTATTCCTGTGGCAGGGATGTGTGGTCAGGGGAGGCAGAACCTCACCTGTCATACTGTTATAGATGTCAGTTTTGTGAAAAGTAAAACAAAACGCCAGGGATGGCCTCACCTGCCATCCTGGACTCTGCTGCAGCTGCATGCCCCCCACACCCAGCAATTGTCAGTGTGTAGAGCAGGTATGGAAGATAGGAGGAAACGGTGACTGTCAGGCCAAGTATTCATAGCTGATAAAAATCACTGCTAATTTGACTTTTTTCATTTCCTCCTTCTCACTAGAAATGTTTATTTTAACCACCATACCTGAATTGTGCATTACTGATAGGAAGAGTATTTTGTCTTTCTAATCTCTGGATACATCAGACAATGTCCAGGTGAAGATAAATGGTGAAAGTTGAATAGAAGAGTATGCCATTGCACATGAGAATTAAGGATGCTACCAAATTTTGCAGCTCCACCACGTAGAGTTAAAAAATCCAGTTCTGAATTTGTTTCTTCAATGTGTTAATGAAACCTATGAGTCTGACATCATTTTCTATGTTGCCTCCCTGATTTTTTCCCCATTCAATGCATACAACTTTTCATCATTATTGTTGAGTCAAGTGAGTGTAAATAGAGTAACAATGATGGGGAAGATTCAATTATCTATAATGAATAAAAAACACAACATCTAGGGATGCCAACCTCCAGGTGGGACCTGAGGATCTCCTAAAGTTCTAGCTCATCTCCAGACTACAGATATCAATTCCCTAGGAGAAAATAGATGCTTTGGAAGGTGGACACTGTGACACTGTACTCCACTGAGGTCTTTGTCCTCCCAGTCTCCACCCACAAATCTCCATGAGTATTCCAGCCTTGATCCTTATTCCCCACAGGGAGAACTTGACAATCCTACTGGCGACAAAAGCAAGAAAAAGGGTGTGTTCACAGTCCAGCCATCTTTGTTGGTTCTGCTTCGGCTGCCCCTGTGATCTGAGGGTAGATGGTAGCAACTTCAAAAGGGTCTTTTCAATCATGGTGCTGAAACTTTGGAAACTCCTCCCTAGGGATATTTATCTGTCATCTTCTTTTGTTGTCTTTCCCCAGTGGATGAAGACTTTTGTTTTGTATGGTGCACTGTGCACCCCCAGCAAAAACTCTAATTCGCCTTCTACCCTATTTGTATGTGTTTACAAATTTGTATTGCACATTAAATATTTTTTAACACTAAAATTCTTTAATGCCAGCTGTTTGCTGCCATGGGAACTTTCTTTGGGTTGAAAGAAGGCTTATAAATGTTTTAAATACATACATACATGTTGAGAACTAAGGAATCTGGGTGAGTGGATAAAAAAATATTATTTCTACATTAGTGCTACTCCTTTTTCTCATTCCTGTTGTAAGCGATCTCTTGCCTTGAATGCCCAACTAGCTGTTCTAGTCGCACAAGAAACTGATTAATATTTTCCTCCAGATGTTTTCACCTGGGATCTCAAAGAGAGAAAAAGAGAGATGGAAATGGGTAGGGAGAAATACTAGATACCTCTTGCCTCCTGCTGTGAAGGCTTGTTCCCAGCATCCCTGTAGTCGCAGTCTTACTGCAGGTGTCTTGGGATTCCTATAGATCCTGACTAAAAATATCAGAACTTAGACAAGCAGAGGAAGCACCTCAATTTTGGCAACATCCTGGACATCCGGCAGACGCTTGGGCCTCATCGATCTTACTGAGGCTAAGAATAATATAAGCCCCTTTTCCTACGTTGCAGCAGAAGCAGGTGACAACAAATGTCTAAATTATGTGTTTTTCTCCTCTCACCAGCCGTAAGGAGGTTATACAGTCCTCACTGAACATTACTATGTGAACCTTGATATGTTTAGAGAATTATTTTAAGATAAGAAGAACATTGTGTAGTTGAAAACAAAAGGTGCTTACATTGTGCCTCCACCCCCCAGGTTAAATCAGCAAAGCAGAAAAGAAAAGAAAAGTTAAATTATAAAGTGAAAAAGATTACAAATCACATTTATCTTAGCAATTTCTTTCATGCGTTTAAGAGCTTGCACACATAAGAGGTTCCAGACACATTGAAGCAGCTGTTCAGCAGTCTAATCATGCTGGTTAAGAAGTGACTGTTACTTCAAAGAGCTATTTGCCAACATAACAATTCAAGCACAGATTTTTTTTCCCCTCACGTTTTGGAACTATTGTTATCTTTCCTTGCAAAAACAGTACCACAGGTTGCCTGGGAGACCCTGTACATACCTCAAATCATAATCATAATGTGCAGGAGATACTATTCTAGGAAGTTGCAACTGGCTTGCACATGGGGCAAAAATCCCTAAAGCTGGAAGACATGTCACTGTAACTGAGACCATAGATGGGACAGTCTCCCAGGAGAAAATGCATGACCCCAGTCTACATACTGACATAGATCCCGGTTTTTCCTAAGCTTGTTGGCTCATTTTCATATTTTGTTTTCACAATGGGACTAAGGCTGATTTCCCACTGAAAATTAAATGTAGATTAACCCAAGTTTCAAAGTAAACCGCACCTTTTAATCACGGTTTCATCATCCTCACTGCGCCATGTTTCAATTGAAGACGTCTGGGCCTGCCTCGGATTCTAGCAATGTAACAATCCCCACCGCCACGTGATCAGCTTGCCAGGACTCTCCTGATTGGCTGTCGTGCTGTGTTGGGGCGGGAACTTTTCATCACGTCATAACGTCCTCTCATGTAGACGTTATCTCGGTCAGACGTTAGATACAAAGAACTAGAGACTCTTGTTACCGAGCGTTCCCGTTCTCTCGTTTTCTTGTCAGAGTGGTTAAGATTGAGACTGAATCAGAAGAACATAAGAAGCCGAGTGAAATGAAAACGAAACCTAAAAAAACCCTGCATGCACATCGCACATTGGCTGCCACACTCTGATTGGCTGGAAGCATTTGCGTCACTGTGTATGGCAGGAAATTGAAAAGCAAATCAGATGCCCGAACCTCCCCACAAATTTGGATTGGTAACGTGCTTTGCAAATAAGTTGTACAAGCAACCAGGTTCTGGGGGGACGCAGGATAAAGGGTAAGGAGAGTGACAGAGCGGGGATTGATCTATGTTCCAAGGTTCGGCAGTGGGGAAGTTGCGAGGAAACTTTGATATTTCAGGGGACTATCCTGGGATAAATCGCCAGTGAGGAAATCGCCTAAAGCCACAATGAAATAAAATCACACTAGAATCAAAATTGCCATATTTGCTCTCTTCCCTTTAAAATATAATGTTATTAATTTATGCAGGCATTTTACCTCACTTTTGGAGACCAAAAGATACTTCTAAAATACCAAAATAAAATTTTCAGAAACGGGAACAAATGTAGTATAATATCGACATTCTCTGCTAGTCCTGAATCTGCTAGCATAGCCCATTTAAGGCCAGATGCAACAAACCACTTGGGTGGGCACCGCAGCGACAGGCTAGCTCCTGGGCCACCTACTGTGGTGCCTTGCCCCCCACCTCCCTGCAGTCCAATTTCTGCCATCCCCAGGGCCTGGGGACAGGAGGTGGCCTGCAGGAAGGCAGAGTGGTGGTGGTGGTGGCTTGAACAAGCACCATGGCAGCAGGCCAGCCCAGGAGCTGGCCTGCCATTGAGGTGCCCATCCAAGCTGTCCCTGCCTCCTAACCCTGAGCGTGGGAGGAAACGGGGGTGGGTAGGGCAGGGAGGCACCCAGAGCAGGTGTTGTCCCTGGGTGCCATTTCCCCCTAATACCCCTCTGGTCCCATGATATTTCCCTCCTCCCTGGGTATTAAAAAATTGGCAATTCTTTTCCAAAACCAGAGTGAGCCTGCTATCATGCAAACACCACAGGAGCAGAACCAGTTTATCCCACCCCCAAGCTGCCTGATCTCCCTGCCCCTGTGCCCATTCCCCTGATTTCCCCACCTGATTTTCATTCAAGCTCCCACTCAAAACAACAGCCAATCAGAGTGCGGGACACCGGGCATGCTCAGATATGCTTGTAATGTAAAATAAAAAATCCCAGGCTTGTGCAAAAGGAATTGGAGTATTTCCTCCCAGTCTTCACTTGACTCCTTCAAAAAACAGGCAGCCATGCAAAGGAAGAAACCAGGATTAAGCAGACCCAGATTGTAAGAAACCAGTTGAAACCACGTATGATTCTGCCATGAGGAAATGGCCAAAGATGCTTACTTTCTTGAAGTTGCACTACTCTAGCATTAAATCAAGAGACACAATTATGTTCTTTTTTTAAAAAAATGAATAATCCATATTTTATTAAAGCTAGGCTTATTACCATAACTTTAGCTTAGATTCATCTTTCCCTCTGATTCCCCTCATAAAATAAATGTTGCTGTATTTCAAAGCCTTAGATGATCTGGCAGAATCCCCCAGAGTTTCCTTGTTCTCTTCACGTGCACTTGTTTTGAACCATGTTGCCTTCTTAAAATGAACTAGTACGTGATTTCCAACTCAAGCGGGATTTATCATATTGAATAGATGATAGGAAAGCAAATGAATATAGACACTGAACAAACAAAAGGTCTCCACCATTGAGGAAGTTCTAAATGATTTTTCATGAGTTAGAGATGCTAGATGGAAGAGCCCCGTGGTGCAGAGTGGTAAGCTGCAGTACTAAAGTCAAAGCTTTGCTAATGACCTGAATTCCATCCCGATGGAAATTGGTTTCAGGTAGCTGACTCAGGAATGACTCAGCCTTCTATCCTTCCAGTGTTGGTAAAATGAGAATCCAGATCATTGGGGTAAAATGTAGATGATGGGGAAGGCAACGGCAAACCACACTGAAGACATAGTCTGCCTGCAAAATATTGTGATGTGAGGTCATAGCATAGGTCAATAATAACTTGGTGCTTGGACACGGGACTACCTTTACCTTTTAGAGATGTAAAGGGTACGGTTCATTTAGAAACAGGCACCATGTGCTACTGTAACCTCCAGAAACTAGTTTAGCCTGGTGGAGTGGAGTCTGTGAATGGAGGTTAGCAGCACAGGGAGAGTCTGTTTGCCAGGGAGCTGTATACTATTCTGGGCTCTTATCACCTTGTATAAGGGAGCTGAAATTTATAAACAGAAGTGTTAAGTGGAAGAAGGTGGTAAATGTAGTATGGCTGGTATTATTGTAGGGCTGTATTTTTCAAATTGAAACCTGAAGCCTGGTTTCTGTGATATCCAGTTTGTTTCTTTATGCAAGAGATCTACATTGAAAGACTCCGGCAGTTGGTGTTCTAGAAAAGTCAGACTTTGCTCACCACAAAGTTGCATCAAGCAATAACCAGTTACTTAACCGAATTTTGAGGCAAGTTTTGATTTCTCTGTTAAGCCCATGTGTTTGATTATACGATTTTTGCTGTATTGCTCTATATTTTGGAGGGTTCTGGCTTTAAGAAATTTAATAACTTACATGGTCTTGCTGGTTTTGTTCCTAACTTTGCTCCTTTGAATTTACACAGGCAGAGGTTATACGACCACTCACATCAGCCCTACCTGTGCAACAGCAATTAAATTGGGCAGTTAACATGGATCATCTGATTTGTTTAACTCCTTAAGGTTTGTTTATTTGTATGTACACACACACACACACACATCTGCTGCTAATGAAGATTCCATGATGACTTACCAAAGAACAAAATAGCCAAAAACCATAAAAGCACATGTAAAAAAATAAAACAAGCAGAAAAATAAGGAACACCAGGTAGACGAAGAATGTACATCTTTCCTAAGGAGCTGAGACAGTTTAGAACTAAGTCAAATTGCTCAAAGCAGGGACAAAGTGATTCCAGAGAGTGGTTTGAAGAAATTATAGTGCATAATGGCTTCTTGCCAGTTTAAGAATGATCATCATAGTTTTTCTCCACTTTCATCACTGATTTTCTGATGGTTTGTTTTAGAAGTCAACAACACAGAGGAGGAAAAGGTAAGTAAAGAGATAAGTGATGCTCATTATTAATCTCAGGGTGTTCTCTCTTTCTCTTCATTCAGACTGAGGCCCCAGTTGGAATGACGGACTCATTGCTTTATTAGATTTGTCTCTGAGCTTCTGGAGGTCATACATCAAGGGCAGATGGTAGTTGTCTCACTTGGGGATAAGGAACTATCTTGCTGGTAGTTGGAACAATGTCGCCTAAAAATTAATTTGGAATTGAGCCTGCTGTAAAATAACAAGCCTTTATGGAAGTCCAGTAGTGAATATGCAACATGTCCTGGTTGGGCTGGCTCTTGGGAGTTCCGAGAGGCTTTGCTCTGCTGGCTACTCTTGCTGGCACCCTATTTCCTTCCTTTGCAGTCATGCACACAGATCTAATAGGTCTTTCAAAAGTCAGAAATCAAATTTGCACTTGGTATAGAAAACCTTAGCAAACATGATTACTAGATCATATGCCTTGCTCAAACTTCCTCCTTTTTATGCAAGAGCAGATCCTGATTTGTTGGCTCAGTTTGCCCAGATTCCACCAAACAATTGTTCCTCTGCTGGTGACCAGTGAACAGGATGTGAGTCGACCAGTGGCTGTCTGAGAACAGTTTGTTTGCACCAGATGATTGTTGTGCAGGGCTTGTACTGCCTTCACCCCTCTTCTTCATCAGTGCTGATTTAGATGCTTGTCATGTGACAACATATGATGCAATAGCATTTGGGTTGCCAGGACTGCTGATCATGTCATGCATCTGGAGCTACTGGATGGACACTTCTCAGAAAGGAGCAGAGTCTAAGTATATAAGAACATAATACTGCAAAATAATGAAAGGCATCTATCTACTACTTTCCTTTGCTCAGCTTACATGCTGAAATCAGGTGCTTGGAAAATGAATATTTCTAGAGGACAAGTGAGGCATGCTGGGGTAAAAATAACCCAATACTGGCTGGTAAGCACTTCTGACAAGAAAATGAAAGAATGGGTAACTTTTGTTTCCTGGTTTGAGCTTCCTCAAGAGAAACAATACCAGTAAGGAATTCAAGGCTGCAGTCTCAATCACACTGGGGAGTAACACAAGGAAGAAGAGTCTGGATTTATACCTTGCTTTTTTTCTCATGTAGGGAATTCAAAGTGGCTTACAAACTCCTTCCCTTCCTCTCCCCACAACAAACACCTCATGAGGTAGGTGGGCCTGAGATAGTTCTGAGAGAACTGTGACTTGCCCAAGGTCACCCAGCAGGGTTCAGGTGGAGGAGTGGGGAAACAAACCTGGTTCACCTGATTAGAGTCCACCACTCACGTGGAGGAGTACAGAATCAAACCTGGTTTTCCAGACCAGAGTACACCGCCCTTAACCACTAAACCACACTCAAATTCATTGAACTCATTTAGATTTACTTCTGAGCTTACATACTTACAACTGCATTGCCAGATACTTTCACACCTAGAGGCAAGTCATGTGGAAGGAAACAACAGAAGTCCAGGATCACTAGTTAAGATAGGTCTTTCCAATTGTGTTTCTATGATTCCATAGCAGGAAGGGCTCTTCATTTATGGAACACAAGCTCTCCTTAGGTATCGTATACGAATATAGACCATTTACACATGACCTCTATGTTCCTTTCAATATCAGAGAGCCAGATCTACTAGTACAAGTCTTCCATATTTCTATTTCTTGCTACACTTTCCCTTAGGAATGGAATTATTTGCAAATCTTTTACCTCACACCAATTAAATTTGAAATAGCTATCAAGAATGGCATACAATTCACACAGGGGACAAATTTGACTGGTTGGCTGTTTCTGTTTGAAAGGGAGAAGAAGACTATTTTGAAGAAAATGGTTGCTGCTTGTATGGGAGATGCCTGATCTCTGTCTTACTGTGCTATCTCTATTTCTCTACTGACTTTAGTGGGGGGTACTTCAGCTTTACTGTGCATAAGGGAAAGAAAATAAAGCAAGATCTTTAGTCCCATCGATATACTTCCATTATTAATAAACTCATGCAGTTATTGCCATCTCGCATAGCAGATACTGACAGGCAAAGACCCCTACTGAGGTTTGCTTGGAGGCTGGATTGCCAGCTAGCTGGGAGGTTCGTCAATTTCAGTGGCCTCTCTAGCAGCGAGGAATCCAATGGCTGAGAAGGATGAAGTGTGAACATCAGTAAATCACAGATCTATACAATCGCCATGGAAACAGGAGCCAACTGCCTGTTGCAAGCTGGAAAAGTGCACTGGGGTGAGGGGTGGGGGGGTTCTTTACTGTTCAGCAATATGTATATAAAAGTTTAGAATTTTAAGTTACAGCTCAGAACTGCACAGGAAAGAATGATTCCTGTCATTTTCTCCCCACTCCTAAAAACATTGCCCTGAAGTCTCACAAAACCTGACTACTGCATGGCGCATATTCAAGGGCAGTTTATTACATAGAAGAAAATGAAAGAGTGTGTGTGTGTGTGTGTGTGTGTGTGTGTGTGTGTGTGTGTGTGTGTGTGTGTGTGACTAGTTCAAATCCAAGCCTGAAGTTCTTCCGTTCTTACTTTTCCCCAAAAAGACAAGGCATGAAGGTTTGCAGTATGAGTCATGCACAAATTCCACACAGTAAAGCTTTCCAGCTGTGCAGTCACTGACAATGCAGAGGATTTCACAGCTAAAACAAAGCAAGCCCATGGGGGCATTCGCCGTGTTGACCTTGATCATCCCTTTGCGCCCGCAGTTCCCCCTGTGCCAGTAGAGGGCTTTCAAAAATGGTAATTGCTCTGCAGCATATCATTAAAACACAATTACAGTACAGCAAGTATGAGGTTTTGAAAGCCCCTTCCTTGGCGGCATGGGGTGTAGGAATGACGGTGCAAGAGGATAATAGCAGCAAAAAGAGCCCACTGTGGAGGGCAGGTTCAAAAGTACATACCTTTCCATCCACATAGTAAACAAACCAGCTTTGACTGTGATGTTGCAGGAAAGATTGTTTGGGACTGAGCAGAGCAAAGCACAGAAAGTAGAACAACTGAGGACGATATTACATGCTTCTGAACCACTTTACACCAGGCAGATCATTCACCCATTTAGCTCAGTAACGTCTCCTCTGACTGGCAACTGCTCCTCAGGATCTCAGGCAGAAAAGGGTACTACCCTCTCTGAAGTACCTGATCCTTTTCTGTTCTGTATTATTGGGCATTTTTTAAAAGATGACCTTTGGTTACAGACCAACAACAAAGATACCAGCTAGCAAATGGTTTATCTTGTCGGTTGTTTAAAATGTAGTCGCAGAACTTAGTCATTTTATCTATTGCAACTGTCTCGCAGATTCTTTTCTCTGGAGTACATGTTCATATAGTTTAAATATGTATGTGCAGTTTTGACCCATCACAGAAAAAGAAGAGAGATGATGATGATGTTTCTGATCTTCTGCTATACATGTTGTATTGCTTGCCACTGTAACACAGTGAATATGCTTAGACAGCTACCCAACTTCCTCTTGTTGGGAACAGATAGAAATGTTTCAATAATTTAAATGGTAAAAAAGGGGTGATGGGGACTTTAATGTATCAAATATACAATTCTATTTTTAACTCACAGTAGTTTTGAAGAACTATATGACCCGTCCTCATGGCTACCTGCAGCCTGGCACTGCTAACAGTGACTTCTATGTGCTGGTACAATACAAACAGGCATTCATATGCAGGCCATTGTCACGGACTGAATGTATTGGGTTGGTTCCAGACTAAATTTTCCATTAGCAGAATGAGATTTTCCTGGCTCTCCTCTCCCAACGTAGTGAACTGATCACCACAAAAAGGAGGAACAACCCTTAGAGAAGGGGAAACTGGTGGAAATTACAAATTTAGTCTAGACTCCAACAATTTACTCTAAGCATACTGTTGAAAAACACATGCATCTATGTTCAACTGCTTGTATGCAAGGTAAATCTATGGCTAGAAATCAGCACAAATAGCATTTGCCCATCTCATAAATGCCCATGAGAATGGGCCTTACCATGCTTGAGTTCTTTGAAATGAATTAATTAGGTGAATAAAATAGAAAAAAAGTAAACAACAGGCCAGTCCGGGGCGGGGAGGGGGGTGGTGTGGAGAGCAAATTCCCCTCTGGAGTTGGCGCATTCCTGCATTAGCAGGGGTGCCCAGTCCACCAGTGTGCTTCATGGCTACATGGCATGCGACCCAGAAGAAGAAGAAGAAGAAGAAGAAGAAGAGGAGGAGGAGGAGGAGGAGGAGGAGGAGGAGGTGTTTGGATTTATATCCCCCTTTCTCTCCTATAGGAGACTCAAAGGGGCTTACAATCTCCCCTGCTCCTTCCCTCTATCCCTAGCAGACAAACACCCCGCCCTGTGAGAGTCCCGAGGTGGGGGGCTGAGAGAGCTCCAAAGAACTGTGACTAGCCCAAGGTCTCCCAGCTGGCATGTGTTGGAGTGCATAGGCTAATCTGAATTCCCCAGATAAGCCTCCACAGCTCAAGTGGCAGAGCTGGGAATCAAACCTGGTTCCTCCAGATCAGAGTGCACCTGCTCTTAGCCACTACACCAGAAGCTGCCACTTGTACCCAGGCCCGCCAGCACAAAAAGATGTGCTGGTATGACTTTCCAGGGATGGGCCAGGGGGTGGAGCCAAACTTAGTTGGCCTCCATTGCCCAGCCAGCCCCCTGGTGCTGATGGGGTTGGTGCAGAGATATGCCACATTTTCTGTGGTGTATCTCTGTTATTCCCCCATCTGGGATTTTTGCAGGATTTACTTTTTTCTTGTTTTTTTTGGCTTCCTACACCATGGATTAGCTCTTTGGAGAGAGCAGGGCAGTGCCAGAGTGGCACCACCCTCACCCATCAGCCCTTCATGGATTGAGCTGTAAATATTGAAGCACACAGATAATATTTGGGAGTTTGTTAACTGTGCTAAGAATTTCAGCTAAACAACATGAAACGAAACATGGGGGAATAATCTGACCATGCCCTGAATCAAGGGATGCACTCAGGGAAATTCTAGCAACAGTACAGCATATTCTTTCATGGATGAGAGTTCCAACTAAACATCCATGTTTTGTAATTAAAAGAATTGGTGAACTATGAGAATTTAATTGATCAATTCCTGTTACAGTGTAAAAAGCACACACAGGTATATAATAAAGCAAATGATGGGCATTAGAGATAGATTGGAAAAAGGAAGCAAAATATCATCAAAACCAGATTTTCCCCATGTGAAAAAATGATGCATGCATTGAGCTCCTGAGCAGGTTGACTTTCTTATTCATTTCCATGAAAATGGCTACTCGATGCAGCCCTCTATATTGGAGTGAATAGGGATGAATGTGTGGGCATCAAGTCCCCAGACCCACAAAGAACCACTGGATAGGGTACATCTGCGGTAGGAGCCTTGCTGGTTTGAATGATACTTCACTACTCGAAGTAAAGCTGGTGAGGATCTCACACTCACAAGGAAGAATAAAAATAAGCCAAGCAAATTAAAGGCAACAAAAAAAACTCAAGCCAAGTAAAAACATAGCTAAAACCAGAAAACGGTAGGAAAGTGCAAACATTGTAGACTTCTTCCAACCTACATGTATTTCTTGAACTATTTCTAGGATCACAGCAAAAAAAAAAATGTTTTCAATCTAGCGTTCTCAGAAATGTCAGAAAGAAAAATGCAACAGGTTTCTTTCCATCCACACCTATGTGCAGGTTGTTTTGTCCTATTCCCTTCCAGCCTCCCCTTAATGCGTCCTTCCTGTTGCTTTGCACACTTTGATGTGCTGGCACTTGCAAACAGATTGCTAGTACCATCGACGCAAAGGGAATACCTTTCCATTCTTCAAGAGCGTGTGACCTACATTTCATATATATTCCCCTTGCTAATGCTATGTTTCAGAAAGAAAAAACACAAGCTGGAATTCCACCTGGAGTATCTTGATCTATTTGATAGTTTGCAGTCACACTGTCAAGCAGAGTGTCACATTGGGCACACATAGATATGCCATTGCTTAAATGAGCATCTTCACATGAACAGAATATACAACCATTATGATTTCTATGAGTGGAATGGGATTTCCTACAGCCATACGAATGGTGGAAATCTATTTCAGAAATCATGATGGCCACATGGAGGTACTGCTTCATACCAATTGCCCTTTCATATTAGCATAACTTCAGCTGAATGTGGGATAGCAACTTTGGTTATTCTAAAACCAATGGTTTGAAACAGCCATGACATGTGACAGGCCCTTACAAAGAAAGCTTATAGGAGAATTCATGCCAGGAATCACAGATTAAAATTCATGTATTTGTTTCTTTTACATTACTTAATAGCCTGCATTACTTAATAGCCTGCCTTTCTTGCTGAATTACATTTTTTTTTAAAAAAATGCAATCAGGCAGCATAATACATCAATGGACAATTTGATAGGACAGGTCTCTTTCCCACACAACAACACTTTCTTACAGAAGCCTCGGTATTGCTGCGGCTGCTGATGTAGTACAGAAGCAATGGTGCTCCCAGCTGGCAACTTTCTTTCCTTGTATTTTCCTTGTCCTAGTCTCCAAGGTGGCCATTTCTCCCTAACCTTAACTTTTTCTGTTTTTTAAAAAAATGGTAATAGACATACTGATATATCATTATATCAACATCTCAATTGCTCATTTAGGAAACAAAAATAGGGATGTGCATTCAGCAAAACCTGACACACACACACACACACACACACACACACACACACACACACCCCGGCAAAAAAATACTGTGTCTGTATTTTTTCTGCATTGTTTACAAAATATCTACTCGTTTCACCCCTCCAAAGGTATACATATAAAGGGAGCCCAAAAATGAATGTAGAATTATGCTGAATTTTGGGAGCAGCTTCAACCCACCACCAACCTTGCCAGCTCCCAGATGCATGTGGAGTTCAGAGGTATCAGGATTTTTTTTGGTTTGGGTTTAATAGGCCCTATTTTTTAAAAAAAACGCAACACCCTCCAAAAGCCGATATGTAGATAATCCCCCACCCCCCAAAATATCTGGACTATTAAACCTCAATCCAAAAAATGTTATACACCCCAAGTCTCAAAAGCCTTTTGATGGCATGCAGAGGGGAAAAAAGCGACTGAGGAAAAGAAAATAGCAACTATGTGGGTGGGAGCAGGAAAATCCTGACTTTCCTGTCCACATGACAACCAGCCCTGTTTTGCTGCAATCTTTCAAAAAACATAATAGCAAAGCAGGTTTGGGAAAAATCACAGGTAAAACAAAGAAAGCTTGGGTAGTGCCCGGAAGCACCATGATGTTATCGAAAAGGCAGGAGGGACTCACAGTGCAGACAGATTAAAGAGTTGATATTTTGAAAAACAATGCAGAAAATAAATTACAAAGGTGGAAGACAATGCAGTAAAAGCAGGATGAGACATACCCAAAAGCATTGTAGTAGACTGCAATCCCATTCTCTCATAAATATGCGATCTTGGACTGTTTCATTATACTGCCTTCCTTTAGAAAGATGTCCTCCTAAAATTTCTGTTTTCTAACATTCTGTAGAGTGACAGAAGTGGGGAAGTCTTCCTAAGCTCTGGTAAGCTGTTTCACCAGGGATGGGAGCCACCAGGCAGAATGTGCATTAACAGGCAGTTGCCTATCCTACCCTTTTAATTCATTTAATTCATTTATAACCCACATTTATTCCCAAGGAATCCCAAAATGGCTCACATCATTCTGCACTCCATTTTATCATCAGAACAACTTTGTGAGGGAGTCTGACACTCTTAAGCACTACATCATACTGGCTGTCATTTACAGGGTGCCATCTTTGCTCAGATGGGTGAAACTTTTGTTATGCTTGTTTTATTGCAGATCAGTTCAGCTCCTGGCCCCTCAAAGAACTGCTATCTCCCATGTACTGGGCATCTGATAAAATTAGCCAGGATTTCAAATTTCTCATTCTTGTTGTTCAACTCAAAAATCCCCATTTCAAATGCTTCCTTTAATGAATCAGAACTGTCATTCTTTATTTTCCTTTATCCATATACCAGATATTTCTCGTAAAACACATTCTTCTTTCAATTTTACTTGTCCATCAGTATTATGCAGTGTTACGCATTATTCACATATTATGATTTTGATAATGGCTACAATGTTTATATTACTACCATAAGATTGTATTAAAATCTGTAAAACTCGTACAAAAGTGGGAAAAACCATTTGTGAGTCTACCCTAAATGTGGAAAGCTGGTGGAGATCTGCTAGTAGTCCACCCTGTAGACCTCAACCTAGAGCAGCTTATTCTTTTCCTGAACAAACAATGGTCCACTCCATTCAGCACAAATAAAACATCTGGGGGATGTCTTAAAAAGAAACGACTTCTTAATTTCACTCTGCACACCCAAAATAAGAGGTCCTGGGGACACCTCTCTTTTATTTTCCAGAAAGTACAGATGTCAGAGGAGAGAACAGTTTTTGCTCACCCAACTGATGAGCTCTTTGGTCAGTTTCACCATTTGCTTGCACCCAACATTTTGGGCTTCCCACACCATGGAATAGCCCTTCAGCTGAGCAACCTTTGAAGATATGGCTGATTGAAGATATGCAGACATGCTTAAGAGAATCTTAGATGCTCAGAGAGAAAAACATTGGGACCATGGAGGACAGGTCTCCACGGTCCCAAAGCTTTCCAATGGGTGGCAGAGCCATATTTTGAGCTGCTAAGATTCTCTTCTGTGTGTCAATGTATCTACAAAGATAACTCCTTAAAAATATTTTTTAAAGAAAACTATATATTGCCAGCATCAGCAGGACCAACTGAGTACAACCATGTACTTTTCAGGCTGAAAAGGCACACAGGATCAGAGCCTGCAGAGCAAATGTCCTGGGGCAACATTCAGCAAATGGAGGCAGGGATAATTCCTTCAGTAGCACACAAAATGTCAAGTGCAAGCAGAGGGGGAACCTGAGCAGAGAGCTTACTGTTCAGGTGGGAAAAAATAAAATGCCTACTGAGCTCTTCCTCCTGAGCCAGGCAGGGGTTGTCTTGTAGGTGACGTAGGGGGGAAAAGGTGCACTTTAAAGCGTCCTCAAAATAGGATGGCGCAAGCAGAAATAATGTATTCTGAGGATGTTTTGGGGAAAAAGCTGTGCGGAGTTCCTCTCCATGACACTTTTTTTGCACCCTCAGGATGTCTTATTTGGGCCATGCAGAATGGAGCAGTATACAACAAACCCACATTGAGCTGCTGTTAGAGAAAGAACATCACATTCTGCAAAGAAAGACGTACTCACTGTAGCGGTCAGTCTGCCGCATTACCCCATCCTTCTGAGTTAAGAATCTCAGGGCAGTGTCCATATTTTTCCCCTCCCACCGTTATCCTCAAAACAACCCTAAGAGGTAGGTGAAAGAGAATAAAGATTAGGCAGTAAGCTGTGGAATTTGAACTGGGCTTTCCCTTTCACTAGTTCTACACTAGGGTTGCCAGCTCCAGCTTGGGAAATACCTAGAGATTTTGGGGGTAGACCCTGAAGATGGCAGGGCTTGGGGAAGGGGGGGATTTCAAAGGGATAGAATCCCCCTCCCAAGCAGAGCCATAGGAAGGGGGATCATGCGCCCGAGAGCACCACGTCGCAGGCCTGTGCCCCCAGTTCCACGCCTACTGCGCCTAGCAAGTCGCACCCGGTGCACGTCACACTCCGCTCCTTGCCCAGTACCCTCACGTCACTGCTTCCAAGTGGCCATTTTCTCCTGGTGAACAGATCTCTGTTGCCTGGAGATCAGCTGTAATCCCAAGAGATCTCTAGCCACCTTCTGAAGGTTGGTAACCCTATTTTACACTGCAGCATTGTCATGCTGCCTCTAAACCTTGGTGTGTCTGTCCCAGAGAGCCTCTGGTAGTATTGATTGAAGTGGCGTAGGTGTGGTTCCTGTGGACCTATGAGAGGAACATCGCATGGCATGATGATGGAGAAAACTTTCGTGAAAGGCCCTTTTCACCTCAAGTGTTAATGAGCTGCTTGGCATACACCGAGATAAGTTACACCCTGTTATTTTTCTTTCTCGGTGGAGCATTATCGTCTCCTGGGAGAAGCATTTCAGAGTGTTCAGTGGCAAAGCTGGCAGAGGTGATCAAGGTTTGATTTTTTTCCCCCTCTGAAGCAAGACAATAATCCAGGAAATAAGAAGATAATAACAGAATCTCTGTCCCTTGGGCCTATTTGGGAGTTTTTCATGGTGCTGCTAAGAACGCTAGCCCCTGATGATGGAAACCCTGATACAATTCCGCGTCTCTGACTCAGAGGTCATCTTCCCAGGGGGACTTGGGGAGGGAGAATATACCAGCCGTTTATTAAGTCTGTAGTCATTTTGTTCTCAGCCCCTGTTTGGGATAATGTCACCCTTTCTGGCAATCGCACATTATTTGGCTGTTCTTCACTGATTGTAAAGGGTGTTTGCTCGCTTTCTCCAATGGGGGTCGTTCCAAGGCTCTTTGAAACTTGTATCCAATGAGGAATTCAGGGTGGGGGAAATGCAAGAAAAGTGACCATAAATTATTCTTAAATTGTGCCTGCAAAACCCCACTCTGGTGGTTTCAGAGCTGCTCTTCGAAAGATATTAATGGCAACAGAACAAGGCTGGCAGGAAAACCACTGCCAATTGGCCCTTTTCTGACAAGCCTCATCTAATGTAGTCCCTGTAATAAGGAGCTTTGAACATGATGGAAGCAGCATTATAGCTCTGCCGCTCCTGTAACTGCTGTTAAGAGGTCATTTTGGCCAGTGTATTACGTGCCATTATTTTCTGGGGTTTGAAATCTAGCTATGTAAAGCAGGCTCTTGCCTGGGAAACTGACAAGCTCGACTTGAATTATTCAAGTCAGAACCAAAGTGGGGAGTTTTTTTTGTTTGTTATTCAGTTTCCAAAGGTTTGCCTTTTTTTGCACCAAACGTAACACAGTCATTGCACGGCGGGCACTATGACCTGTTGCTGGGGTTGCCAACTTGGTGACCATCCTTGCTCCTCTGCGTTTAACAACCTCTTGATCTGCAGGCATTACCATGTGATAATGCTTATCTGCATGCTTTCTACAGCTTCACCTGCTCATTCCCAGAGCTCAAGCGGTTGGTGAGATGCTGAAATTGGCAGATGGAGCTTTTCATGCCATGGAGATAAGCATTATCTTTCCCTCCTAATGTCTGCAGATCACGAAGAGCAGCCCAGGCTGCCTTTTTATTATTTTATTGTCACTTGGGAATCCTACCTATTTCTCTGTTTTATCAAATTGCAGGTTTTTCTGGCGAGGCAACCAGCTAACATCAGGAAGAGGGGAAGATTTTTTTTAGAAAAAAATTGAAGTCATTTAAATGCCTTATACTGATCCAGAGCCTTCGTTTATCAGAGTTAGTAGTGTCTGCTTACTCTGACCAACAGTGGTTCTCTGGGGTCTAAGGGAAAGGCATTTTCACATTACCTGCTACCTCATCCCTGTAACTGCAAAACAGATGCTGTACTTCTGAACCACAGCCCACTATATGACAAAAGATGTAGATGACACATAGAGTGTGACATGAGACACACAGTGAGTTCATGGCTGAGCAAAGCTTTCAATCCAAACTTTGCATGTCACCGGCATAACCATAGTCACCTATCGGAAAAGAAAGATGGGCTGTCAGGATAACAAATGTGGAATGATGGACAGTTCAATGTACATAAGAGGAAAAGAGAAAGCAATGGCTATAGAAAAGGGAGTGAAGATTTAGCCTCACTGGGTACCCCAGAACTTTGGTAGAGGGTTCTCTGTTCTGCTCGCTCTGGCCATTTCTAAAGATGGATTAGCAAATTAATGTAAGCAGAGCATAAAGTTGCTGACTGTGATGGCACGAGTCACCTTGGGCCTCATCAGCATTGCTAAACATTGCCCATAACCTTTCCATTATCACTCCGGGCCTGCACAGCACCAAGACCCAACTGCTCCAATAATTTCAATTACTTTCCCTGACAAATTTTATGTTTCATGTATTTTACTGGCCTGATAATTATGATTTCTCTCATTTCTCGCTATCGAGCTTAATGGGTTCCAGCACGAGTGTGCAGTTTAAGAAATGAAGTTCCACTTGAATTCACAAGTTATTATCTACTTTCGTTAATGGAATTGGGAAAAAAAAGAAAAAGAGCGGGAAAGAGATAAAGGATGAGTAAGAAGGGTGAGGAAAGAGAAGAAGAAAGACGGGCAAACACAGAGGGAAGGAAGGGAAGCCAAGGGGAAAAAAACCAAGTCAACAAAAGGGTGGGGAAGAACAAGAGAAAGGGGGGGAGGAATAGAACCATAACTGTGACAAAGATGAAGCGCAAGACGGATGAAAGGCAAAAATGAATGTGTGCGAGAAAGAGATAAATAGTCACAAAAAGAGAGGCAGGCACAAATATAGAAGCATAAACACAGAAGACAGAGTCCATATGACTGAGGGATAGAACTGGCACCATGTTAAAGGATATTATTCTCTAAAACTTTCCCTTGTGCCACTACCAAAAAAGATTTACTCCAGGAGACTCTAATTTGGCAATAAAATCACACAGTACTTTCCCCCACTTGTACTCCCCTCGAGTTGTATTTTTCCTGCCCATCAGAGCCCCAATCAAGGATTAATCTTATTCACATCAGGCTTCATGATACATTTGCCATCTATTTTCCCTGAAAGAAACTCCATCCTTTTAACAGCAGTGTGAAAAGAGAAATTTAACATATGCGGCAATCCCTAAACAGAGTTAAATGCACAAAAATCTTGTCAACCATACAGGAGGCAAGCCAAGATGGAGGTCAAATGAATAAAAGAACTGGAATAGAAGGAAGAATGACTTCTGTGAAACAAGACTAAAAGGTAAAGCACCCTGTGCAAGCACTAGGTTATTACTGACCCATTGAGTGACGTCACATCACGTTTACTAGGCACTGGCAGGCTGTGTTTATGAGGTGGTTTGCACAATTGGAGAAAATGCCTTCTCCAATTATCTACACTTCACCCCCAGCAAGCTGGTACTCATTTTACAGATCTTGGAAGGATGGAAGGCGGGAAAATGCAGTGATTTTCAAACCGGATCTTCATAATCCCTTTCCTCTTTGATTTGATGACTATAGAAAACATCATTGCAGGGGATTCTGGAACATGTTCAGAACTTATATACTTGACTCATGTATGGCACTAGCTGAGTTCATTGGCCACTCTATTTCTCTGTTTGAACAAAACATGCGACGCACCCAATATCCTCCACCAGCTATAATAGCATATATGGTGATGAATAGTTAGGGTTTCAGATTCAGAGTGGGGAACTTGGGTGCAAATCCCCAGCCATAAAACTCTTTGGTGAATCACAGGCTGTTTTGCCATTCTCAGCCTAACATACTTGACAGCTTATTGTGAGAATAAAACAGAGAGGCAGAGGCTGCCCTGAATTTTGGGGAAGGAGGGCAGGACAAAAAACATGACTGATAATATTATTGGCAATAACTTATGGGTCATTTCTCTTTTTGCAGTACTGATCTGCCATTATCGAGCTTCCTGTGGGTTTCCTGCAACACACTTTTGGGGTGTGGGGGAAAGAATGGGGAAAAGTTCTAAATTTTACTTTTGTAAAGCAGCCATTTGGTAATCATCTCACAGACCCATATCCATATGCAGTCAGTCATATCCATCTCTCTCTCTCTCTCTCTCTCTCTCTCTCACACACACACACACACACACACACACACACAAACAGAATTAGATTAGAATGTAAGACAGTAAGGAGTAAGAACTACTTTTTGGTCAGGTTTCATAATTGTTGATAAAAGACTTTGTAAAGGTATATATTAATCCTTCAAAAGGATAAAAGGCAGCAAGATAGACACTCTTGGCTTCCCTTCACACTAACGGAAAATGCAACTTAATTGGGGCACAGAATGCAGAACATTCACATATCGCCCCGTCAACATATCAGTTATGTAGCAGCACCTGAATTTCAGACGAACTTCATCAATCAGCGAGCAAGTACAAGGACCAACTAGATGACACATGGTAGATACATCACTGGATTTTCTGACATCTTTACTTAAAAGCAGCCACAGGACAAACTGAATTGGATCAAAGCTACTTGTGCTTTGTATGTGGATTGTGTGGACTAACTTTTCTGATATCACTTTCCCATCTCAGACCCCCACCCCCAAACTGTTGTTTCTACATTATGGGGAAAATAAATACACACACACACACACACTCTCCTGGCAGAGGGCACTTTCACACATGCAGAATAACGCTCTTTCAACCCACTTTCAATGCACTTTGCAGCTGGATTTTACTGTGCAAAATAGCAAAATCCACTTACAAACAATTGTGAAAGTGGATTGAAAGTGCATTATTATGCATATGTGAAAATGTCCAGAGAGTCAGCATGGTGAAGTGGTTAAGAGCAGGTGGACTCTAATCTGGACATTTGATTCCCCACTCCTCCACATGAGTGGTGAACTCTTATCTAGTGAACCAGATTTGTTTCTCCACTCCTACATTCCTAATGGGATACCTTGGGCTAGTTACAATTCCCTTCAAAATCTCTCAGCCCCACCTACCTCACAAGGTGTCTGTCATGAGGAGGGGAAGGGAAAGGAGTTTGTAAGCCACCCAGAGTATATCCTTACAGGACAGAAGGGAGTGATATAAATCCAAACTCTTTTTCTTCTTCTTCAGATCAAGTAACACCTTGGAGAGGTGAATAGTGGAGATGGATAGATCAGAAGGGGGAAATGGTGCCTGAGAGTATGCTTACCCTTCCAGCATCAAATATGTTAAGACATCTGATCCCTAACTCATCTTGCACCAAACAACATTTTGCAAACATTACATGAACACAGGGAGGGAACCCTACATGAAATTTTACTCCCAATCTTGACATATATATCCCCATTCTGGTTCAAGTGAAATTCTAACTACCAAAAAACAGCGTGTGGGCTTGTCACCTTTACACTAGCAAGATTATTGGTAAACACAAACTCTGCATTGGTAGAAGAATGATGGACTCTTCAAATAACTCCTAGACAGTTTTACTGTGTTGGCAGCATGACTTAATGATGCATGCATATCGACTGTACATGACCAGCTGGGTAAGAGGATTCATAGAGACAAAAGATTGGCTACTAGCAGACTATAGGTGAAACATTTTTTCAGGTAAGTCAGGAATCAGTAATGGAGGCACTGCATAAAACCTCTGCATTTATTAGAGTACAACAGCTGACCAACTTAACAGGCCATGACTAGGTTCCAGCTGGCCTAGTCCTTCCCAAGTGCTGGTCATAAGACATGAGGCTCTGGGAATTGGTCATCATGTGACAGAACTATTATAGTGTAATCTCAAAGGGCATGAGGATACTTTCAGTGTGCTGTGGTCTCTTTGTAGTATTAATGCAAGAATGGTCTCATTTTCAGTGTCAACTTGATGGGTGAAAGAGAGTGATTTGTCCTTCCTACAAATGTCAGCCCATCTTCCTGCTTTGCTTGCTGGTGCCTGAGGTGCCAGAAGAAGGAAATGGACGGGGCAGTGGAACACATGCCAGTATTGTCCCACTACATGGATATCACTTCTGATTAAAAACAGAATTTATAAGAGCTCTGTGGTAAAGCCATAGAATTTTTGTAGATTTTAGAGTGTCTAATGACATTACTTCTGATTTTTGCCAGAGATGCTAGCATGCCATCTCCCCCCCACCCCACCCTCTGCAGTTTCTTCTGGGGGTTTCTGGCAGCAATCTGGCAACTCTTCCCCACTTGACATTTCTCTCATGCAATTACTCCCCCCCCCCCCATTTAACACATTCTCTTGCCCCAGAAAGTCTCCAAATTGAATATTAAGGCAAACTGGTGGGTAAAATAAATTGATGGGGTACTCCTTCCCAAACACTGAATTTGCCTGGCAAGTGTTCCTTGACCCTGCATCAGGTGCGTAGATGCAACGGGAACATCTGGGGCAGGTTGTCCCGGGTGCTGCCATTGCAGTCACATGGGGAGGCAGGGCTGGGGCCTTCAGGGGTGTTTTGGGGTGGGGTGGGGTGTGTTGGGGGCATGTCAGGGGTGGGGCGTGTCAGGACGGGTGCAGTTCCCCCTCTGTCACTGCCCTGCATACATGTGATCTCAGCAGGTTTGGGAACATGCACGGGTCAAGGTAACATGCTGTTCTTCTCCAGTAATCATGCAGGTAATGTTCTAACATTTTCAAAATCATTGACTGTGCTGTGGGGATAAGCATTTCACTTGCTTCACCTCTTTTCTTTGATCTTAACACCATTACAGGTTGAGGAACATTAACAAGTTCAGTCCTTCAGGTCAGACATTAACATCTTTGTAACAGTGATCTACTTTCTAGCCAGGCATGTCTCTACCATGCTTGGATCCAGAACCAAGCTAAACCAATTACTGTCTGAAAAGTAGAATAGACTTATACTAAATTAATGCATTTAAAATACAGAAAGGTTTACAGATCAACATTCAATGAAAGTTGAAAGATTCCACTGCCAATTTTGTTGAAATCTTGACCAAAACAACAATGTCCAATTATCTGCAGAAACAATGACCTGCACCCCCATTGCGCTCATGCTGCTGGGGCCACTGTGGAGAAGTGGCTCAATTTTATAAGGTTCAGATTTTATGAAGTGATTGGATTTTAACTGGATTATTTTAGGAATGTCATTAATGAAATAAGTATATAGAGATACTTTAATTCAGTAATAAACAAGTAACAGATCCTGTTCGTCTGGTGGCCATGGAGCAACCACCATCACTTTTCATAATCATCCTCTTAGACTGAAGATAAAATGTCTGTCACAGATGGCTTGGGCCGGTTCTCTGGCCAAGCCACCAAAGTGACAGCTTAGAGTGGCACAAAGAGGAGATCACTGACATGCCTTGAGAGTTTCCCAACCACAGGAGACAACATTTTCCTCTACCCATACCACTGCCAGCCAAATCTAAGAAGGGTCACAACTGCATTGCCACTTCCACATGGCCTTGACTTAGATCTGGCCAAGAGGAAGATGGGAGAAGGCAAAGGATACGACAAAATGCTCTGAAATGGCCTGTCTTGAATAATGCAGGCATTAAAATATTATTTTTATTTATTGATATTGGGAAGGCTTCTTAAGAATATTCATGTGACATCCAACAATAAGTCAAATTTATATGCGTGTGTATGCCTAGTATTTATGTATTTATTAATATATTACAGATATAATATGTATCCAATGCAATCTCTTATTGCAAACAAATAGACTCTCTGGGACAAACTTTATATATATTAATTGAGTTAATACTGAGGAAGCGGCATGTGTGCACGCACACACCCACACACCCACAAAATCACTCTCTCAGTATTAACCCAATTAGTGTTGCCCCCAGCCAGAACAAAGCTAGCTTGGCCCATTACCAGGAAACCAAGGGGCAGTCCTGACTCCTGACATTTTCCCTTATCCCATTCTTTTCCAATTGTTTTTGGTCATCGTCCTTAGGAAGAATTTGTTAAAAATGTTTTGTGCTTGGCTTCAACCATATATCTGATAAGAGTTATTGGCCTTGACCAACAAGGCTCACTAGGTTTCATCCTTGTACCCATCAGAATCCTGCAGATTCCACTGTGTCTGTGGTCCCATGCTGAATCCAGTGGGCCCTGCCACAAGCTCTGTCCAAATACTGGAATGTTTAGTTCATGAACTGGCAAGCCAGCATGCCAACTCATTGTGGTCAGCAAACTGAACCAAGATGGGTATACATGGAGCAAGCTTGATTCTCAATTTATGTATTAAAAACATTTCTATGCTGCTTTCTTGTCATGGGTTTAACATGGCATTGATCATAAACATTATTAGGAAATAAGAACAATTACAATTTCAAAAGGCCATTTTAAAAGGTTTGGGCTTGCATTTTTCCAAAAAATTACTAGATATGATACCTTCTTCCTTTCTTTAGTTAGCACTTTGCAAAAGACTGAAGTTGCCACTGAGAAAGTCCAAGTACATGCTGAAATCATTTTTAGAGCTATCTAAGCAAGCTGATTACAAAATAAATTCATTTTATTCAGTGGGGTTTACTTCCATAAAAATGTTCTTAGGATCGCAACCATAATTTCCCTTGGCATTGGGATTGTAAACAACCATTTTTATGATAAGCCTTGCCCATTCAAGCAGGACTAGAACCAATGGCTGGAGTCATCAAAGGGAAGAGGCTTCAAAAATAATGATGGTGATGAATGATACTACTAGTACTATGCATTTTATAGAATAAGACTGGGGGGAGTTGAGAAAGAATGAATTGCTTAAGGATACCTAGCGAGTTTATTGTAGGGGCCAGATTTGACCAGAGACATCCCAGATCACTTTCTTATCCATACTTTGTGTCTAACCCAGTAACTGAAGCTATGAACAGGCAGGACATATCTTTTTACAAATCTGAAAAAGGACCCAGGTTTGCAGAAAAATTTGAAATGTAAAAAAAATCATTAGGGATTTAAACAACCTAAAAATGGTGAAAGGAGCACCTATAGCTTTAGACAGCGGATTCCCTTAGTGACTTTTTGCTAGGCAACCACAATGTTTCACAATATTGGTTCTCTCAGTAAAAGGTGGATAGGGGCAAGGTTCTTTTCATGCCTCTTTTGCCTAGACCTGCTGAGGCTAGACTTATCAGCTACAAACTGGTAAAATTCTGGAGATCTTGTGATGAGGTTTGATGTGGATAGGGTTGGATGAGGTGAGAGGCCTCAGCCAAATATAATACCACAGAATGCAACTTCTGGGTAACTTGATACCACCCAAACTCCATCAGTCAGCCCGGCCTAGCTGCTTGCTACTTCTCAACAGCCAGCATAGCATAGTGGTTAAAGCTTCATAGTAGGGTCTGGGAGACCCAGATTTGACTCCCCATCTTGCTGTGGATGATTACTGGGAGATTACGAACTGGTCACATACTTTCAGCCTAACTTACATCAGGGTTGCTGTGCAAATAAAAAGGAGAGGAGAATAATGTAAGGTGCTTTGGCCCTCACTGTGGAGAAAGATGGAATAAAAATGAAACAAATAAATATGCATAACTGAAGATTGGAGGTAAATAGGTGAAAGGGGTATAGGTGGGATGCCATCCCAAAGTCCTTGAACATTCCCTACTATGCAAGTGGGCCAGGTCCAGTGGCCAGCACCACATAACTGGGCCACAGTTTTCCTTAGGGTCAGGAGTAGGGTGGAGAGAGAAATTTTAAGTTAGGGTAAGATAAAGCAGATTGGCTGTTGGGTGAGAAGGAGATAGGGTTGCCACTGCCAGATTGGGAAATTCCTAGCGATTTGGGGGTTGAAGAGAGGAGGGATCTCAGAAGGGTATAATGACATAGACTCTACTTTCCAAAGCAACCAATTCCTTCAGGAGTATAAGGTTGCCAACTCCCTGGTGGAGGCTGGAGATCACCTGGAATTACAACTGCTCTCTAGATAACAGAGATCAATTCACCTAGAGAAAATGGCTGCTTTGGAAGGTAAACTGTACGGCAATATGCCCTGCTGAGGTTGCTTCCTTCCCCAAACCTTGCCCTTGTAAGACCCCAGCTCCCAAATTTCCAGGAATTCCCCAACCTGGAGCTTGCAGCCCTGAGTGGGTACTGATCTCTATAGATGTGAGTTGCATTATGTTTCTAAGAGATCTCCAGGTTGGCAACCCTAGAAGGAGAGAAGGAAGAAGGAAAAGGGAAAGGCTGTGGGAACTTTCTGGAAAAGAAAAGAGGAAATAGAGGGACAGAGGAGGATGAGATGCCTCCCAGAAGTCTTTATGAGTTCCCAAGTCTATCTGTATATTTCTTCACTCCAATGGAAAAAAAGCTTGATAAGATTATTTGATCATGTGGATTCTTTACCTCCCCCCCCCCCCCGGCACCCTTCATATTGGCTTTCTTTTTGCAATATGTGGCACATGGCATACTGTTTGAATACATGTTTTATTTATAGATTCATTCATAACAATGCATTCTGGAGGCAATGTGGTAAATTGTAGCTCATACCTTTCATTTCTAGGCAGACTTTGATGTCTATAATGTGAGCATTCTTGGAAGACTTGCTAATTTATACATAGGTAGACATCTTTAAGTTTAAAGTGATGAATGCTTTTATGCGTGCTTCCAATATTGTTATATCTATATTCTCAAATTGTTGCAAGAGATAAAAATAAAATAACCTGATTTTTTTTTAAAAAAAAATACTTACATTAGAAACTATTTCAGCTTGGCACAACAGACCTTTTTTAAAAAGCTGTTGTTTTTTTCTCAGCTCTGGAAATCATTTTGTTACAAAGATGGCCTGGAAGCATAGGCAAGAAGCAGCTCTGTCATGACACCATCTGTTGTTTTTCATTTACAAGAGACCCAGATCCTACATCACAAATTCTAAAACAATACGTCAGTCTTGCTACTATCAGAGGAACATTGAGGGAGGGCAGGAATGCAAGGATGTAAGAAGAAGAAGAATTGGTTTTTATACTCCACTTTTTCTCTACCATAAGGAGTCTCAAAGCAGCTTAAAATCACCTTCCCTTTGTCTCCTCACAACTGGCACCATGTGAGGTAGAGAGTTGTCCAGAAGGCTTCATGTGAAGGACTGGGAAATCAGATCTGGTTCTATAGAGTAGAGTTCACCACTCATGTGGAGCAATAGGGAATCCAAAACTGTTTTCCATGTTATTAACCATCACACCAGTGATGGGATTCAAATAATTTAACAACTGGTTGTTTACAAGCACCATTTTAACAACCGGTTCTGCCAAGGTGGTGTGAACCTGCTGAATCCCACCACTGCATCACACTAGCCCTGAAGGGTTCTCTCAGACATATGTCACCCCACCAGAGATCATTTTTGGGTAGGGAAAAGCATCCAAACCTTCACGTCTAAAGAGTCCTGTACAATACTTCTTGCTATCCAAACATAGCACTGTGCTTACAAGAGCACACGCATGCACGGATACACACACACACACATTAACACAGCAGTAAATGTTAGGTCTTTATAGGACTCACCTATATCCAAGGAGTCCAAATTCTTCCCACCTGAATTCCCTGTTTTTAAAGAAAATGCAAATTTAGCTGTTTCACCAAATTTTAGTTAAGCATTTCTTGCCTGTATTGTGTCTATCTTGAACAGAACCCCAGGTGAAGGATGAATGGAGTCCTGGCAAGCAAACAGAAAAGGGGGCTAGGGAATAGGATTCTCCTTGCCCACCCCCCTAAGTCCTCATAGGTCCCCAATTTCTATGTTAATAACTTTAAATTAAGCCCTGTGTCCACAAACAAATCTGCTTCTTATTACCCCATCTGAATGCTGACCTCAAGAATTAAGTCTACTGTTCTTAGTCATTTTTCACTTCAGATGTGCATATGAGATAATGTAAACGTTTATACATATAAACACACATGAACACAGAAAGCTGCCTTGGTCTATCATTGTCACTATTGCCTTCCTTCTTGAAAGCAGCTCTTCGGTATCTCAGAGAGAGATCTACATCACCCACCACCTGATCCTTATGACTTGACATGCCAAGAATTGAAGCCAGGATCCTCCCCATGACAAGCAGATGGCCTACTATGAACTATAAACTATTGAACTGTGATCCTTTCCCAGGCCCCCACCCTCCACAAAATGTGAATGCAATAAGTAATTGCTTGCAAACAAAGGAATTAGGAAAGAAAAGCCACCAGGGAATCACACTTGGCCCCTTTTAGACTGTACACTTTTTGGTTATCCTGAGTTTGCTGCTACATAATGCATTAAAATTACAAATGCTTTTGCATGTGATGACTTCTCAGTGCATCTCATTATAACAAAATGGACCCATGTGTAATTTTTGCACATGATAGTATAGGTATTTTATATACCTCCCACATTATCACAGGTGTGTACTGTGAAGTTACTGTGAAGCTACTGTACCTTACCTTACATCTATTTGCTTTCAGAGCTGAATGCATCATCACTATACAGCAACTTTGAAGCAAAGTTATAAGAGAGGGGAAAAGAGTGTGAAAAAACTTAAAACCAGTGTTACAACAATTAACAAGTGGATTGAAGGAGGAATACATGGGGTGGGGGAGGAGAGGGGATGAGATGGGATGGGACGAGGAAATAATAATAAAGTCAGCTCTTGACAAGTGCTACTACAAAAAGAACACTGTTCTTCAAGGAATAAATCCTTCCAGAGGCATCTGACTTAGTCTCCCTCTCTAATCAGCTCAGAAACATCCACCCACCCCTGAGCTATCACCTCAAGGGGTGGTGTGATATCATGCAGGGCTTGGGTTCAGTTGCCAAAGAGCCTCTAGGAAGTAGAAAGAAAACTGATCATTGATAAGATCCACTGGCTTTTATAGAAAAAGAAAGGATGCTCAGATCATCCAGTAAAAATCTTTTGGTAATCCCTGGCCTCAGGGACATGATAGGTCCAGACCAGAGCCAGGCTTTTTCTGCCTTGGCTCCAGCCTGGCGAAATTCTCAGTCAGCTGACACTAGGGCCTGAGGGATCTTAAACAGTTCTGCAGTCCTGTAAGGCAGAGATGTCCCAAAAAACCTTTGGTTGAAGCCAACGGTATGTCCATCTGCCAACCTCCCTATAACAACAATAAACCATCAGTGCACTGTCACCTTGCATTTGGTCCTCCCTTTACTCTGCCTCTTGCTTGGCCAATATTTTAATTAGGGTTTATGTCCAAACTGGTCTTGTGTGGTTCTTCATTTGGCAGGTACAAAGCCAGTATTGTTCACAGCAGTGAACAGTATAGCTAACAATGGAGACCACCAAGGTGTTATATGGTGTCAGGTCCTGGTGATTTATATGGTTGTAGTTGATCAATGGAAGGTCTAGTTCTGGCCAATTATACCAACAGTCAAGCAGGGGCATTACAAGGTACAAGCCTCAGGGACATGATAGGTCCTGACTCTGATTGGCCCCAGATAGTTCTTGCAAATAGGCAAACCAATTTTTTGAGTCAATTATAGCCATTGGAATTGTAGAGGTATGCATGCCACCAGCCACAATGAACCAGAAGCTTTTGAAATTGTTCTTTAAGAGTGTTTGAAAAAAGGTTTCCCAGTTGAGATGATGGCTTTCTGTCTGTTTTTGTGAGGGTATGAGCTAAATCTTTTTTTTAGATTGAAGTGGACAGTAGGTGTGTCAGCCCTTCAGTTTTAGAACAGGAAAAAATGTGTCTCATTTGTTGCTTGATATGTTCCATGAACATTTTATCAGGTTTTGTGTCCCTGTTATGTGATGATCTACTTGGATGCATTACCAGAGCATTAGCTATCAACTGGGATAGTTCTTGAAACCAAGTGGTGTAATCAACTGAGGGAGATAGAGCTAATAGCTCCGTTCTGAGGTCTGAAAGTACAGGCCCATACAACAATAAATGGGCCTTTTTTTGGTGTGGTCATTCCACAGTAAGGAGTAAGTGGTGATGGAGCTGTGGAAGATTTAATGTGGAGTGGACTCAGGTCACAATGCATAAGAAAAGAAAAATGATCACCCCAGATCTGAAATTCCACCTGTAGGGAGATGACAGATGTTAAGCAGGGTTGAAAAGCCAAGATATACTCTACCATGCTATTGTCTGCGTGGTGAAACAAATGTATACTCACCACTATCATGAAAATGGGACAAGCTGTTTAACAAAATTAAACTATGTTGTAGGCAATATTTAACAAGACAAGCACCAGAATGGTGGGACACAGTGTCTTTAGATTTCCTAGGAAGCGAAAAATGCCACGGTAGGACATCTGGATCCAAACTAGTTAGGCACTGGAGGCTAAATTCATCTTCCTGAACCCTGGCATTGAAATCACCCATTGCAAATAACATCTTAGGTTCCCATGTCTGACATAAGGGCCAATTCCCCACGGTCAATTAATCATGTGATACTCATGCGAAATTTCAAGGATTCAGGAAGAATTCCCCACTGCCTGATAGATGAACGAGGATTCATCCCGGTTCTGGCGCTCATTCTCCCCCTTATCCTGCATCTTTGCCAAACCTGCTTGAAAGTACTACTTTTTCAAAAAACACACCTTCGATCCTGTTTGGAGGGAGGATCAGGGTTCTGATTCTGCCATGGAGTGTGACACAAATGCCTTACAACCAATCAGTGCTTGTGGTTGCTGTTCTCGCGAGAGCATGAGAGAACGATAACCAACCAGAAACTTGGGTGGGGGAGACGTGCTGACGTCATAACGTGAGTATGTTTTTGCGGGAGAAAAAATAAGGTCCCACCCCAACACGGCACAACAGCCAATCAGGAGAGATCTGCCAAGTCGATCGCGTGGTAGTGGAGAGCGTTACATTTCTTGAATCCAAGATAGGCCTAGATGTCTTCACTGGAAACATGCTGCGGTGGGGAGGTTGAAACCTTGATGAAAAGGTGCAGTTTATTTTCAAACTTGGTTTGATCTAGATTGAATTTCCTGGAGGGAATTCGGCCAAGGTTAAGAGATTATTAGAAATTTGAAGCCAGCATAGCTCGCACTGTTCAATTTGAAGAGAGGGAGAAAGATATATATTAATTAGCAGTAGGCTAAAAGAGCTTGAGCTGGATTTTCACAAATGGGTAAAATCTTGACCTTGATTCCCATATTGGCAGCAAGTAAAAGAGCCAGCCCAGTTTTATAGCATCCCTTCCCACTGGATGGAATTGTAACTAGTCCATTATTTTAATAATTTAGTGTAGTGTCCCTCACAAAAAATAGCCACCTGAGATTTCTGAAGAGTAAAGGTCTCTGATGTGTGCAGATTAGAGCAGAAAAAGGATTTTGCAGCATTTGCCTCCCTTATATAATGAGGGGGGGCAGCGTGTTGGAGCTGACACAATTTACTGAGGTCGTCAATTTTCCCAGTCAAATTAGAAAAGGTCACTGATAGCAGTTCAAAGGTCTTTGAAATCAGTATAGCCTGTTTTGATCAAAGATCAAGTAATACTGAGGAAGTAGCAGATGTTCCTGTTTGAGTAGTAGCATTGCAAAGTTGGTTGTTCTTGGAGTCTCAATTCCAGATCTTGCCAGGGCAAGAAGCAAAGTCAGCATCATAAGCAGGACAAGCAGGTAAGCTGAAAGAAACTGGAAGGGTTGAGGAAGTGGAGGGTAAAGTTGCAGGTGGATCGATGTCAGGTTCTAGAATGGCAAACTTGTTTGGATGTTTTGTAGCTGTTCCAAACATCACCTTCTGCAAAAGAGTCAGCACAAAATTGGTCCACTTTGGTTTGTTTGCATGCTTTCTGGATAGGGAAAGTCATAGCATTTGTTGAACTGCATCATTCCCTTTGGCTCATTTCTGTTAGCAACACACTTCAATAATAGCTTCAAAAACCAAACTTGAAGCAGTATAAAATCCTTATCAAGCAGGCAAGGTCAGAGCTAATTGGAAGCACAGCTGTAATCGGAGGTGGCAAGACTGCTTTGCAACAACCAACAGACACTCCCAGCTACAGTCTTTTTACACTTTACTCTCTGTGAGCAGATTAAACAAAATAATCAACAAATAGACTATAAACAGTCTAGGAGAAGAGTTCTTTCAGTGAAGTAAAATTTGATAAGTAAAATTAAAATGAAAAGAAAGAAGTTTAAACTGAGAGAGTCTTACAGAGTGCTGCTACACCCTTACCATCTTGCCTTCTCCTCCTATGAGTACCACCCAACTATCCTTCATTATTTCCTGTGGGGGAGGGGAATGACAAGCTTTTTCCAGGGCAAACAGTCACCAAATATTCAACAACAAGCAAAGCAACCACTGGCCAAAAGCTTCCAATGCAAATCAAACAAGTGCAAGGAACCAATGCAGGACCAGGGAATCCCAGAAGAAATAAAGGCAATGTTCGAGCCTAACAGAACAAATGCCAAATTGGAGAATGTATAACAATGTAAAACCAGAGAATCTTTCAACCCAAATAGGGAATATTGTTGAAAGCCCAACAAATGTAAAACAAGAGAATCAGCCAATGGAATCCTGAAATGTCAAGGCAGTGTCAAATCCAAGAATCCAACGCAAACCAACACAAACCAACTAGAGTAAGGAATACAATGTTGCAAGACCAACACAATCAATTTCAAAGGACGCAGTTAAAGCCAAAACAATACAGCAAGCTGATACCAAGCCCCAAGGACACACAGAAACACAGTCAAAAAGTCCCAAGAGCCTCAAAATGCTGGTTCCTGATATTCCCAGTTACTCTAGAATATTTCTGGGATTTTTAAGACCCATTTCAAGGTACCCTGAAAAATCCTGGAGACCTGAATATATTCCAGAAAATACCAGTGAGGACCAAATGAATACTTCTCATCTGAAGCATCCCCTCAGCAAGAAAAGTGAGGGCCTGAAACTCTTTTGGCCTCATTACAGCCAAACCTTGGATGAGTCACTTATCTTTTTTGTGCATCATTTCCTCCATCGGTAGAAACAGGAATGCAGTTTACTTACCTGTCAGAGGCACTGCACATCTTAATTTCATTAATGTTTCCAGTGACCCTGAGAAACCTGAATGGTTCTCCCTCATGCTGTTATCCTCAGTCAGCTACAGAAATGGCTCAAGTATTCATGCAATGGGAATTGATGGATAGAAATGTCTCCTTCACAGAATATGGTTGGGCTTTTTATGCTAATGTGGATAACATCACTAAGATAACCTGTATTTTTTAAAAACAACAACAACATTCTGCTCTCTGAAGGACAGGATGCTATTGCCTGGATGGACAGAAAATGACCATGAAACCAAGAGCCAACTTCTTTTTTAGAACAGAGAAGTCAGCAGTGCACTAATTCAATACCTGCTGATTTTTCTATCATGCTACTATTTGTGCAGCATTATATTTCCAACAGAGTTCCATTGATCTCCAAACTGTGTGTGTCAATTACTAGATTTGAGGTGTCTATTTGCTTTTCTCATTTTGGAATCTGCTGCAACCCATCCAGGGTCAAAATGATCCAGAATCTGCTCCTGCTGGAACATTTCTTGAAGTACTCTCTATGGGCCTCTGATGGGAAACAGAGGTAGTAGCAAAGATGTGATCTAAATGGCCTTGCCTGTATTAAAGGTACCCTCTACTAACACTTCCAGTCAATAAGAACCCAGTTCTTTTTGCTTCCAACTTCCTTAAAGGGCATGTGGGGAACAGTCTCCAGGGGCTCAGTTCAAGTTGTTTTGCGATCTGGAACTCACCTGGCAATTCTCCCCTCGCATCCAATGAACTGCTTGATGTGAATAGCACAATTGAGAGGGGTTTTCAGGGAATTACTATGGTGGGGAAGCATGTCCTGGGACACAGAGATGATGTCATTTATGTACTTCAGGATCTTGTATTCCGGTCATGTGCAAAATGGAAAGATAAATATACTTAGCACATCTTCACTTGCCCCCACTTCATTTGCACAAGATCTTGTGCAGCACCGTGCACTTTCAAACATACAGCTAAAACTATATCTATGTACTTATGTACCTATACTGAATGGGGGCAAGCTGAAGATATATAAATCTGTGGATTGGGCCCAATTACATTTGGGGGACCTGTCAGGTTTGCAGGAAAAAAATTGAGAAGATAAACAAAAATGTGTGTGTTAAATCAGCCAAAAACACACTCAGGCCGCTTCTGCATGGCCCATCAAAAATGCCATTGAGGGTGAGGGGAGATTGCACAGTGCTGCAGCAGCAGCAGCATCCCCCCCCCCACCATCCCATACACACAACAGCGTTTTTTGGCTCACTGAGTGAGTCTTTTGGAAAATGCCAGCTTCCATTTGGTGCCGAGTGAACAGCACTAGGTGGAACCCGACATTTTCACCATGCCAGCGCAGATCCCTCTTAGTTTTCCCCAGCTGTATCGCTCTGGAGAGGTGAGGGGCAGGCCATATAGGTGTTGCCATGGCCATGGGGCATGTCCCCTGGCCTTTCCAGTGCGACAGTGGCCAGGAGACAAGGAAAGAGGGATCTGCACAGGCGTGCCCATGCGAATGCGGCCCCATGGGCCGCTGGGGCACTGGGGCCATTTGCAGGGCACCATGTAAATGACTCTGGGGGGTGCACCAGTGCAAACTATGCTGGTGCACCTCTGCTCGTGAGGCCGTACAGAAACAGCCTAAGGCTCTCTCTGCTTCCACACAGGATATAACTTTGTCAGCTGACAACATCTCCTGGCAGCAAAGCAGTGGGAAGAAGAGTTGCAGTAGTGGCTGTTGTCAGTTCTTGAGCTAGACAAGTAGAGGCTGCATGCAGAATGGGAGAGGAAGAATGGAATAACCTAAAGACTGAGGCAGTTGTTCTATGTTTCAGTAGGAACCATGGACACAGAAAGACAGAGGGCCAGCAGCAGTGTGGGGGGTGGTGGATGGGCGGATGGATAACAAGAAAAAGAAATTCAGGCAGGGTGAAAGAGAGAGACAGAAACTGAAAGGGAGCAGGTGGAGAGAGGAGGAAGCTGAAGTGGAAGGAATGACATGGCTGCTCCAGCAGTTTCTTTGAAGGTTCCCATTTGTGTATATGTCACCTTGCCAGCTTCCAATGGGGCTTGGATATATTCCAGAATTAAAACTAATTTCTGGACAATGGAGAAAATGGCAGTCAGGGAGGTCATACCTGATGGTCTTACACCCTGCTGAGGCCCGTCTCCTCCTCCATCTCCAAATCTGACCCTGCTTAGCTTCCAAGATACAACAAGATTGGGCTAGCCTGGGCCAGGGTGAACATAGTCTAGCATGGCCTGTACTAATATTCAGGATTAGACTTGTGGCATCTGCTTCAAGGCTGGCCACTGTTAACATTGCTCGCAACATTCCCTTTATTTGTACGTCTCCTTGGATGTCAGGGTTCTGACCTTCTTTCAAAGGGTTGCCAACCTGACAACAATCCACCTTCTTCCAGTTTTGATTTGCAGATTTGTGCCCCTCCAACCTTTTTTTTAAAATAGAGGTTCTTGTTAAGTGCAGACATAGATTCTTTGATTATATTCAACAAAAAAGGAACCATGATGTGATTGTACAATCACATTTAGATTCTTTTTTTTTTGCTGTGATTTATCAATCTGCATGTTCTAATGTTCATCACCAGGTAAATTATATGGAAAAAGAGATGCTAAGGGGAGGAAAAAGGAGTAAATTGTGTGTGCATCATTCTGAGATCATTATTATTCACTTTCCAAAGAAAAACAGAAGACAAGTAAACTTGAATGTAGGACTATATTTCCTCAACACCAGTTGCATAGTGCCAAGGGGGAGGGGGATGCGCAATGCACCGGGCACACGCTGGTGCAAGGGCATGGCGGGGGCTTTCCGAGGTGTGGCGGGGCGGGCAGGGACATGGCAGGGACACAGGTGACACGTGCACCCCAGGTGCAGTTCCCCCTAGTTCTGGCTCTGCTCAACACAATTGCTGCACAGAAGAAATCCACTCATCCCTGGCTAGTAGTGTCTCACCCACCCATACTAACGACAGAGACCCTGAGAGGAGGATCAAACTGTGTTCCCCCTCCCTTTTACTTATGGCATTTCCTTGGGGTAAGACTTGAGAACTCCTGCTCTAATTCTTTAACTAAAATCTCATTTTCCTGAAGCACCATGTGGATGCCACACAGTTGTGGTAGGTTAAATATGCTCGCTGATCAGCCCAAGTTCTGGCTCTCAGAATGTTGGCACTTCTTATGCCTCCCGAGTGCTCGCACATTTCATGCTGCTCCCCATTAATTTGCATTTGAAGATCACACTGCACAAAGTGGCATCTATTTCCCCTCCCCACAAACTGCTAAGTGCTCCCCTGCTCGTCTCTTTGTGGAATTATAAAGTGCTCTTGTGAACTGTTTCAGTGATACCTGCAGCGAGCAATATTTGGCTGTGTCCAAGCAGCAAACGAGAACACTTGTTAATTCCAAGATAGAGAGGAAGCAGCAAGGGAGCTCTTATGAAGTACTAAAACACATACATACACACACAGACAGAGCTGCAATTGCTTGTGGAGAATATTACTCTCTCACATGATTTTTCCAGTTTGGTATTTGAAGTGGTAGAGTAGGAGGAGAAATACCTCTCAGCACATTTGCATACCAAGAGATCCACCCAGATCACACAAAGCTCTGAAACGGACATGTCCATTTGCTAGATTTCAGGCCCCCTGCTGTTGAATTCAAACAGGATCTGAAGTATTTTTTTTGAGTTTTGAGTACTGTTTGGCAAAACAGCTCATCATCTTGAGACAGGCTACCTGAAGCTGTTGCTGGATAGCAACAGATCAAATCTTCTCAATTTTGAAGGAAGAGTACTTTATCAGTGGTTTGCTTTGCTTTGCTTTACACCAATTCAGCTGTTTTATCATTATTTTATAAGCCCCACTGCCATTGCTGCATGTACACCAGCTTTTGTTAGGAATTTACTAAATAATAAACAAGCCATGCCAGAGATGTTTGGATCTGGATGCCTCAGATTCCAGCCGCTTAATATAACCACCCCCTAACGCAAACACACAGAATGAACAGTCACAGCAAGTCATCATGGTATCAGGTGTTTAAAATGGCAGAAGATTAATAGAGTGGTAGTTCCACATTTGGGACGCCACTACAAACAAGGCCTTGCTAATAGTTACCTTGCCATGTGTTAACCTCTGGTGGAATCTTGTGAACATAGCCTCATAACATGATCTCAGTGAATGGACAGGGTCAAACAAGATGTCTGGAAAGGGTCCATCTGCATGCAATTATTCTGGTATTGATACATTTTGGTTTTAATGGCCCACTCAGTTGAATTCAGACTAAATCTGCAATTTCCTCTTATTCTTCCTTCTCCCTGTGGACCACCTTCATATCCTTCTTGGGATCCCTATCCCCCAGGAGGAGCATTGGGCTGCAGTGGAAGGGGAGGGAGGGAAATTTCATTCTGTCTTCACTGAGTCTGGATCCAGCCCAATATGCTGTAGAAAATATAGGTTCGGCATACTTGGACCATTGGCAGGAAGCTGAATACAGTCATAGCTCTCTGTAGAGTGTAACAGTGGAATACACAGCCTTCCAAATATCTACTGGTTTCACTCATACTTTATGTTCTTTGGGTGCCCTTTACAAACATGTAGATACATATTTTAAATAGATTACATACAAAGCAATCCAAAGTGTATGCATAATAATGTGGGAAATCTCTTCCGTGTTTGCCTCTTAAGTGGAGTGAGAGGAACATTTGGGAAGAAATCAATAGTTATGGGAGAAGGATATAATCCCATGCAGGGCTCTAATATAGTGCCCTTAACTGTTGTGAATCCATCCCAACTCCTTGTAGTCTTGCCATCTTCTAAGTGGGGTTTGGAGTTTCCCCAGAATCACAACTGATCTCCAGATTACATAGATAGTTTAGAAATTAATTAATTAATCCCCCCCCCCCACACACACACACACCTCTTAGAGAACATGGCTGCTTTGGAAAGGTAGACAGTATGGCATTATGCCTTATGGAGGTCCCTCCCCTTCCAGGTTCCACCCTCAAATCTCCAGGTATCTCCAAACCTGGACCTGGCAACCCTCCTCTCCTCATCCTACAATCCGCCAGACTTCTGATGATTTCATATGATATGGTTCCCACAAATAGAAGGTTGTCCTAAAAAGCTTACGGAAGTTTCAAATAAAGGTTAGAAACTTTGGCCCTTTCCGCATGGGCAAAATACATCGACCCAGGGACAGCAAAAACGCCGTCCCTAGGCTGCTGTTTGCACAGGAGGCACTCCTGCATCACAGAAGCACCGTCCTGGCCACCCGGGAGCAGTGTGAAGCCACTGCTGTAATGAGTGAGGTTTTTGCAAAGTGGCGTCTTCCTGTCGGCACAGTGCAAACCACACTGCTGGGAAGATGCTGCTTTTCCTGTCGCCTCCACTGACCTCGTGTTCCAGTGTTGCTCTGGAGGGTGGCAGAGATCCACCCATGCTGCCCTCTGACCCCTGGAGGTCAGAGGGCAGCATGGGTGGGTCCCTGCAGTCCTCCAGAGCAACGCTGAAAGACAAGGTCAGTGGAGGGGGCCGTCCGAGAGACTGGGGGACCGTGTGGAGCTGCCTCTCCGGATGGGGGGGAAAGACAGGGCCGATCACATGCTAGCGTGCAAACGGCCTCCAAGCCTCCACCAGCACAATTCATGCCAGTGGAGGTTCATTTCCACGCATGTGCGGAAAGGGCCTTTATTACACAAAATTAGCATCACAGCAAGTCTTACATCTGGTCAGAAATTCCATGGATTGTGCAGAATATATCAGCTCTTTCACCTGTAGCAAAATGAACTTTCAAGTCTCATAACCAAGTAAGTAATGAGAACAACAGCTGATTTCAGGCACACATTTTGGAGGCACGATGGTCAATGGATCCTTGCAGCATGCAAGCTCAACATCAGTTGGGGAAGGCACAGTCAGGCTGGCACAGGTGCCATTCCTCACTATCATTCTAGGCATTTCACTTAGCAAATGAACTCTATAATATTTCCCCTGAAATTGGTAGCTCCCGGGTGTTTAACGAATGGTTGGTCATTTAATGGCCCGAGGTAAAGCCAAGGAAGGTTAACATACTGACAAAGCGGACATTAACCATGGTAACAACTGTTTTCCTGGGGGATTATTGCTATTATAAAGCTTATTGAATACCACAATGCCTGCCACCATCGCCACTCCCTTTGCTGCTTCTGTCTAAAATAAAAATTGCCATCACTTTCAACATTTCACATTAAGCAATATAGGAAAGATCACAGAAACTGAACCGTTATGCTGTCTGGAGCAGAACGTGAGAAGCAGCATCCTTTGGAAGCTACAGAATCATAATTAGAGATGTGCCAAGCTTGCCCTTTTATTTTGATGGAGCTTTATTTCTTTGCCTCCCAATGCTAGCAGTGCAGAGTGTCTGAGGGATCTTTGAACTGGGGATGGGGTGGGGGAGGTCTTGTTTATTGGTAGCTGAATAAAGCAGATGTGTGGACTGATGCACATTATAATGTTAGGACTGATAAACATACATTGAAAGTTTGCATGTGCAAAATTGTCTGATTGTGCCACAGTATCCATTATGCTGTGAGAAGGATAGAAAAGGAAAGTTCAGTCTGCAAGCCAATTGACAATGAACCTTCTGGAAAGTGCCAGCTAGAGGCTCCCAATTCTGTTTTGCTCATTTGCGGGGCACAGTTGGATTCAACTGCAATCATGGAATCTGAAGGAGAATGAGTCTTGCAATGGCAGCCATGAAGGAGCTAGAAAAGATTCATTAAGTGTAAGGATGCGCCACGGGTGACTTAGATGAAGACAACTCATACCATAATATTCCACATTACTATATATGGGTGTGAATGTTGGACAATCAAAAAAAGGTGAGAGAAAGAAAGCTGACTGATTTAAAATGAGGTGTTGGAGAAAAGTTTTGTGGTTACCATGGCCCTCCCAAAAACCAATCAGTGGGTTTTAGATCAAACCTGAACTGTCCCTAGAAAGAAAGAAAAACTGGGGCTATTGTACTTACTATGAAAAGAGAAGATTCACTGGAAAATACAATAGTGCTAGGAAATGTTGAAGGCAGCAGCAGAAGAGGAATGTTCGATATGAGGTACGTTGACTTTATCAAGAGAGCCATTGTTTTCAAGAGCAAGGCTGTTAAGCAGGGGTCTTCAAACTATGGCCCTCCAGATGTTCAGGAACTACAATTCCCATCAGCCCTGCTACTTGGCCATGTTGGCAGAGGCTGATGGGAATTGTAGTTCCTGAACATCTGGAGGGCCATAGTTTGAAGACCTCTGCTGTTAAGAATAGGGCATTTTAGAGGTCATTAATTCATAGGATTAACATAAATAGAAAGGAACTTGACAGCAAACCACACAGACACAGACACAGACACAGACACACACACGAGCTTTGACTATACTTATCCTAATATACCTGCGTTCAAGCTCAGCTATACATGATGTGTTGCATCAGTGGAACACAACTGACATCCTGTTGAAAGAAAGGATGCTGATAATTTCATTGGGAGCATGAGCTGAACTTCCTGTACCATGTTTTTCATTGACACACAAGTCAAGACTCCCCATCAGCTCATATCCATGTTGTTGTTTGATTTGAATGGCGTGACAAGAGTTTTGCATCTGTGCAGTAGCCACTTGTACTCTAGACCCATGGCCCAGTCATGCTTGGTAGATCAGTTACATTTGTAATTGTCTGTTACAGATGACAGCTGCTTGTACAATCTGCAAAATAAATCTTCTCTATCATTGAAGGCAGCACACATCCCACAGGGTCATGGCTGAGTCATTAAAAGTGACTTATTTTTTTCCAAACATACAGTTATTAGTAGATCTACTTCTGTTTTCATCAGCACAACTGGATGCATCTTTTAAATGACGGTATTTGGACACCCTGCCTGATGCTATGGGCTGGCACAGCTAGTGGCATCAATTGTACTTTAGAACTGATTTCTAAATAAGACTTCATCTATATGACTGACTGCATGGGCAGGACATGCACCTTTGTTAAAAGACATTTCGTGAGAAACCACCCAATCAGTTCAAAGAAGAACAAGCCAGTAATGTGTCATGTTCTGCTTCTTTTTAGTTTTCAGTGTGGATGATCCATGCTTGGAACAGGACACTGCAAAAAGCCCTGGTGTCAGTGGTGGGATTCAGCCGGTTCGCACCACTTCGGCAGAACCGGTTGTTAAAATGGCGCTTGTAAACAACCAGTTGTTAAATTATTTGAATCCCATCACCAGAACCGGTTGTTAAATTATTTGAATCCCACCCCTGCCTGATATGATATTTTTAATAACTTAAGAGACTACAGTTTCTGTGAAGCTGTGTGAGAATGTTAATAATAAACCAATATAGATCTGGGTCACTCTTCAGCCAATAATACAAACTTAAACTGACACAGAGATTTGAACAATAGTAATTAGTTAGGAACAACAGCAGACAAAGGGCCAAATCACAAACATTTATCATTGATAAGGGAATCAAATGAACTTTCCTGTTATTCTGGGTGAAGGCAGATGCAACACAAATGTCTGTGATTAGGATATTCTTCAGTGTTTACAAAAATGGCAGCACCACAGATGGCTACTTTGAAGATGTATAAAAGGTCCCTGAATTAGAAAGTGCATAATCTTTTCCTCAAGTGCCTTTCCCTCAAGTGCCTCTCCAAACACTGAAAACACTATCCCAAAGTAGGAATGAGCACTTTACGGGTGAAAAGACAGGTTCAGGTGGAATCCTTTGTCAAAGGAGACAAGGGCCCTGTGGGACTTATTGGTTCCTCAGGGCCTGGAAGAGTTATTCCTCCTGGCCTATAGTTGAGGGGAGCAATGGAGAGTAAAACATCTATCTTGGCTGGCCTCCCTTTTTCCTCTCCCCTCTTTTCCTTCTTTTTATTTAATCCGGGTGGGGGGAAGGGGGATGACAGTAAGTTGTCCCATCCTTGGTTAGTTTTAGTGCCAGCTGTATATACTTTTATTAGATTACATATTTTCTATTACTTTTATATGGCATTTATATGTAATTTTATTGTATATTTATGTTGTGAGCCACTCTGAGCCCACTTAGGTGGGAGTGAGCAGGGTATTAAATGAAACAACAACAACAACAACAACTGCAATAATAAATCAGCTAGCTTTGAAACTGCTCCATCCTTGTAGTGTACTGCAAAGATTACTTATGATATATTACTAAAAGCAAATGGGGTAGGAAAGGTATAACTGCTGAGACAAAAACTTTTTATCTGGTGGTAGCATGTATGCTGTGTTTGGAGAAAAACAGTGAAACAGTTCCCATGGTATAGTAGCCAGTTCAAAAATATCAAGGCCAGTTACAATATTTGGAATTTTGTCGTGCAAGCTTCCCACTCTAGTAGTTTTCTGAGCAGGATGATAAAAAACTTTATCATCATGATAAAAAACTTTATGATCGCAACAGACATTTCTACCTGCTTTGACACAACATTCATTTTGGTTTGCAACAAAAAACTTATATGATCATGTCAACAGTTAGTTGTTTTTTTTTAAAAAAAAACATCATTCCAGGTAGTTTTGCATCCATGCAGTAATGGTGGCTGGCTGGGGAATCACTGCTTATTAATGCATGATCAGAATTTACTATCTTACTTGGATTATGTACGCATGAGGATCACCATGGGCAAATCATGAGCAGCTATGTTAGAATACAAATTAATTTTTATTGCCAGTGTAGTTGGTGGCATTCAGCAGTCAGCAACTATGCACTATGGCATTGTGACCCACTGGAAACAGTGTGGGGTTAGATTGGAACTAGGGGACCAATCAAATCCCTTCACATCCCTACTTGTCCTTGGAACAAACTGGGTAACCCTAAGTCAGTCAATCTCTCTCAGTCCAGTCTACTTCATCGTATCACTGTGAGGATAAAATGGGCAATGAGATTTTGTTGGACAGTTGCCTGACCTTCTCAGGCACCATTCCTGCCCAGGAATTAAGATTGCAGGGAGAGGCCCTCCTGCCTATCCCACCAATCAGAGAAGCTCATCCAGTGGGCAGATACAAGAGAGTCTTTTTGGTGGCAGCTCCGCAATTACAGAACAATCTCCCCTGGGCTCCTCCACTATCTCTCCACTTGGCTCCTCCACTATCAAACATCAGGAGACATCTGAAGTCAGTTTTATTCAGGATTGCATTTGACTAATCTGGTTTTATTTATTGGCAGTCCAAGCATTTTTAGGTTGTGACCTTTTGGGTGTTTTTATATTTGTTGTTTTATTTATATTGCTTTTATGGTTTTATTTATATTGGAGGCTGCTTTGAGTTCTGCAAAGAAGAAAGGCATCTAACAAAAGTTTTAAATGAATAAAAGATGCAAACAGGGGTGTACCTCTTCAAAATGGTATGCCCGGGGGGCATGGTGGGGAGAGGCAGAGGCTGGGGAGTTCAGCTGAGAGTGGGAGGGAAAGAGGGAGGGTGCAGGCTGTGTGAGTCTAGGTCATGGTAGGTGACAGGTCATGTGAGGTGGCAGGTAGTGGGTAGAGTGCGGTGAGGTGAGGCACGCTGGGGCAGGTGGTGGACCAGGCAAGATGGTGAGCCGGGCAAGGGGGTGGGCTAGTGGAGGCTAGTGGATGGAGGTGTAAGGGGAAGTTGAATGCATCCCCCATGTGACTGAGGGGAATGCGGCCTAAGTCAGTGATAGCGAACCTTTTCGAGACTGAGTGCCCAAACTGCAACCCAAAACCCACTTATTTATTGCAAAGTGCCAATACGACAATTTATCCTGAATACTGAGGTTTTAGTTTAGAAAACACAATTGGCTCCAAGGCGTGTGTTACTCAGGAGTAAGCTTGGCAGTAGTTGGTGGCTTTGCTTTGAAGCAACCGTTCAACTCTTCCAACGGGTGAATCACAACCCTAGGAGGGTTTACTCAGAAGCAAGCCCCATTGCCAGCAACCGAGCTTACTCCCAGATAAAGGCTCGTGTTTTAGTTCTTCCCATGAAAATCAGTGGGGTTTAACACCACTTAATAGGGTTACCTACACTGCTTCCCCAAAACTAGGTTTCAGGTTTAATGCTAATAATTGAGCCCAGCGGCTCAGGCCAGCCTAGATGGTGGGGACTCTGCGTGTGCCCACAGAGAGGGCTCTGAATGCCACCTCTGGCACCTGTGCCATAGGTTCACCACCACTGGCCTAAGTCATAACCACCACCACCACCACTCCCTAAAACACAAGTGTCAAACTCGCGGCCCTCCAGATGTTCATGAACTACAATTCCCATCAGCCCTTGCCAGTATAGCCAATGCTCATGTTGGAAGGGGCTGATGGGAATTGTAGTTCATGAACATCTGGAGGGCCGCGAGTTTGACACCCCTGCCCTAAAATATGCCACTGGATGCAAAGAATGACCGCAGGGTCCACACAATAAACTTTCTGCCAGGCTTTAGGCTTCTGGTCCTGGCCATGATTTAGTACTACCCTGTCTCATCTGTAGAGTACTACAGGAACTGGCTCTCTATTGAACACGCAATTCACATTCTCTGTATTCTGCAGTTTGATGCTTTGAACAGACGGCAAGTTTCCCCTTGAAATGAAAAGAGTCACTGATCTGAAGAACTGCTGACATGCTTTTTTAATATCATCTTTCAGTTTGGTGTGTGTGGCCATACCGAAGTCACTTTTCAAATCATTGTCCATGCTCAATCCTCCTTATCTTATGATTCCTGACAAAAAAAGGAGTGACAACTCAGAATGAAATAGTTGTAAAGATTATGTGAAATACATCCCCTTCTCAGGCTTATAATCTTTAATCTGTATCTTCAAATACCCTGACTATATAAACCCTGATATAAAATTGAGGTTTCTCCAAGACTGGAAATAAAAAGGAGGCTTTCTTTTCTTTTTTTAAAGTACACTGACAATGAATGGTGCAGAAGATGGGGCACAAAAGAAATTTCTGTATAAAATTTCTTCACAACTTTCTGGAAACAATATATGTTCGTCAGTCAGAGTCTCTCTCTCAATTAAAATCCTCAGTGAAGATTTTGGTGACTTGGCTGAACTTGATTTTGTGAGTATCTACACCAGCCTTCATCTTGTTAGACTATAAAAGACTAACCACACAAGAAAAGATTTCTTTTGAAAAGCTAGAAGAAACATGCAACTTCATTTGCAAAACAAAACAAAACAACATCTGCAAGAGCTAATAGAAGTGGAGAGGGGAAAAAAATGGGCAGCTATCAGAGGTTGAAATAAAAAATAAGAATACGGCATGGTTTGCATGTGAACTCATTCCCCTGTTCCATGATAAATTTATTTAATGATAAAACAGCCTCGCTTTGCTGTAAGCTGCCATCTCAGGATCTCAAAGGGCTGTTATAAGCTTTCAGAAATACAGCTTTATCACATTCCTGCCAGTTCAGTAATATTGCCCTTGTTATATAAAGGGGGGGAGCGGGTGGAGAGGGGGAATGAACCACAGAGCTGAACTTCAATTGAAAGCTGCATGAGATGGTGAGTCACTGAAAAAAGCATTCCCTGAGCACGGTTGCTGTGTACCAGCTGTTCATTCTGCTGGGTACACGTGGAACACCTGGACAAGTTGAAATGAACAATGTGTCACCAAAAATTATTATTTAAAATGAGATGAGACATCCCCTTTTTAGACTCCTATGTTGTAAACAGGCGTTGCACAAGTGATTGCTGGAACTTAGATTTATTCCAGGATACATCTTTAACAATCACCGGGACACATTGCATGAAATGGACTGTACATTTTGCTGGGTTTCTTTTTTATTATGTTTCAGACAAAAATATTTATATTCATCTCTCTCTGTCTCTTTCTCCCTCTCAACATTTCCATGTCACACAAAAGGGATTACAACTTTCCCCCCATCAGTGTGTTCAGTGAAGGTAAGTAGAAATAATTTTGGGTGGCTAATCCACAGATTCAGAATGGTTCTCATTTTGACTTAGTGGGATGAGAAGAGTGTGGTGCTCCTTAGGACTGCACTGTAAATCTCTTCCAGATACAAGATCTTGTGGATTTGACAGGAACAGTAAAAATGAGCAGGAGGTTCACTGCACCATCCTAGGCAGAGTTACACCTTTGCTAAGACTATTGAAATCAACGGGCTTAGAAAGGTACAACTGTGCTTAAGAGTCAAACTGTAGTTTTTCGGTAATGGGTTGGATCCATTCCATTAATGATGGTCTCTTCCTCTGCCACAAGGAGATATCTCCCAACACAATGTACTCTTTGAGAGAGCCTCTTGTTCAGGAGAAAGGTCTTAGCTCTGGAGAATAGAATCACCATTAGTAGAGCAAATTCACAGAATCTGACCCATTTCATTTCTGATTGTACCTTCTCTGAGTACTGAAATCTTGGTTACTAGAACTGCAGTCCTAAGAACACTTTCCTACACTTTCTTCAGACTGCTCCCTAAATAGCTAACAATCCATGCAGGAGGTTTCTGGGCTTCCACTTATTTCAATACTGCTTGTGCTGCACAAGATTTTCCTGGCGAATAATGCTCTCGCAAAGCCTGCATATGAATGTGTTTTTGTTTTGACAAGAACCATAAAATATGCTTATGAAAAATAGAAGGGAAAAACCCTATAAAACATATTCAGTAATATTTTAAAATGATGAAGACATGCAGCAATCAATATTTAAACATTTTGAATGAACAGAGAAAAAATGCTAATTTTAATCAATTTTATTTTTCATGCCAAACAATTCAGCCAACAGCATTGGGAAACTAATTAGGTTATGTCATATTTTTCTCCTCATGATAAACAAAGAGGCCTGAAGGTTATCTAATGGTTTCTTCCCCCCCCGCCCCCACCCCAATGATATTTAGAATTGGAATTGAAATTTTGATTGCTCCCTGACATCTTAGGTGAACTGGAGACTCAGGAAGAGGTAGAGAAAATCTTTACTTAAATTATTTTTGTTAACTCCTATAAATCAACAACATGAGAAAACACTTAATTAAGAAGAAAAATGTCCATAATCCATGTCTGGGAAGGAAAAAAAAACCCAGTCAAATGAAAAACATAACTGACGCTTTTCCTAGCACAGTTAAAAGCAGTTATTATAACTAAATCTCTAAACTCTCAAAACAACTCCTGTATGCTTGGATATGATGTTGTCACAGTCCAGTAAAGCCCACATATACATTCTGTTCAAGCATTTATACATTTCTTTGTGTCCTTTCTAGTTTGCCACTATCCTTCCCCACCCCACTGCATTGATTAAAATGTCTTTGTAGACTTAATACAGTAGGCAGTGGCTTGGTGACTGGTTGGTGGGTATGCAAACATATTCAGGTTTAGGTTGGATCATAGCTGTTATGTATTGGCCCCTTGGTTGCTGCAGTGAGATGTAACTATTCCTTGTGGCTTTACACAGCTGCAAATCTGTCTTTAAAACCAGTGGCTAGTGTAAGAAATCATTCAACAGAGGGTAACTGCTATTTACCTCTATAAAGAAATTTGGGACAGATGGAAACTATCCTACATTTCCTTGGCTACACCCCAGAGTGCATTCCAAAAAGCCTAGACTCTTGTCTTTCATAATAAAGGCAACACTCATCCCTATTTTTTTCCTCTGTCACTTCTCTTTGTTTCTATATTTAAAAGAATTTGTTAAGAGTCTGTCTCTAACAGGTTTTGTGCTGGCAGAAGTGCAAGAGAAGTTCTGAAGCCACAGGGTCGCCCTAAGACTATGGCTTCAGCTTCCCTGCTTACTGAACTAGTGTGTCACTCGGGGAGGGGCCACTTGCCAACTTACTGCCTCCCTTTGTCCGGGGCTACTTTTCAAATAGTGCACCGGAAGCGGTGGATGTCTATCTGTTACAGAGAACTTCTATCAGCCTTACAAGTTATATAGATCTTTATTTCAAAGGAAAAGGCCCACATGCATATTCTCAGCACTGAACAAGTTGCGGAAGAGATCCAAAAGAAACGTATAAACGGCTATTTGTCGTGTGGACAAATTCTTAATTAGCAGAGTTTAATGCAATAACGAGGCAGAGACCAGTTGCTTTACTGAAATAAAGTTTACTTACTACAGGGAAGGGAAACTTGGAAGAAAAACAATAAACATCTTTCTTATTAGCTAGCACCAACAGCCAGCTTGCTGCTTAGACTATTACATGGCTACTAAGCTACAGACAGACTGAACTGACCACGTGCAGAGTGCAACACAAAGAACATATATCTAAAGCCTACGTGCAGACCTGCATGTAGCCCACCCAACCAATAGGTATCAATTACCTGGTCACTGACTTCTGACCTCACTAACTAATTAGCATGCAACAATTAACTCCTTCATTACTGGATTGTGTGACTGGCACTTGCCAAATCCCATCACTATTCTTCTGTCCCTCACTCTGTATGTGCAGCTGGTCTAAGGTTCCCATGGCCTCAGAGCCTCAGCTCAGCTCTGCAGTCCAGCATGTAGCCATGGCCTCCTTCCACTGACCCTTGATGGAATGAGCCCAAAACAGACTCCCCTCGCCATATGCCAAGGGCTTTTAACATCTCTCTTTCCTTACCCCTCTTTTTTGAGGGGGAATCAAAAAACTTTTTCTCGCAATTTCTAGGAATAGATGCCTGTAATATGATACACTTCTTCTCTTCCCTGCTAGATGCTAGCTTTCTAGCTGAGGGTGTATGTGTGTGTGGATGCAACAATCTCATTGTATCCAGCCATTTAAATTTCTGATGCCTTGGTGGATGAGGCTGGTGAGCAATTGACTCTTCCCTCCCCCACCTTGTCTGTAAATAGAGAGAAAACCTTTAAAACTCATGGTGAAGTTTTTGTCCAGTCCTCCAAAGGAGAACGTGTTTCTTCACATGTTGAAATTATGGCAGACTATGAACTTCAATATGAATGAGGTCAACACTCAGACTGCAGTTTTACATGGCAGTCGAGCCTCTCGATTCACCCCCTTGATGTTCTCTGTTACAGTTTGAATAAAATACTATGTCGGTCGCTCGACAGATTATACTTTTCTGCATAACTTGATTCACATTCTTCAAGGTCATGGGAAGGTTGTGCACTGAAAAATAAATGTTCTACATTTATAAATTGTATGTTGCATCTGAAGCATGCCTGGGAAGCTAATGGATAGAACTTTCTTAGTCTCTGAACACAAGTATACCCCAAGTTCATGGACGGATCATTAAGCAGAACTACTTTTTGAGCACAAGTTGCTTGTGATATGTCCCTTATTTGCACCATAACTGTCAAAATAAATAACTTGAATGACCAACCAAAGGAGGCAATAAAAAAAATTCAAATAGGGCAGAATAGGAGAATGCATATGCAAATTTCCCCATAATCAATTTCCCTGTCTTCATTATTAACATAACCAAATCAGGCAGCCCTAGGAGATAGAGTGAGATACCTCACATCTGCAAGTCTCCAACTGTGAAATGGCAAGGCTTGGTGTTAGTAAAGGTTGAGGTGACTTGCCAATGAGGAAGTAGTGGCAGCAGTGAGAAACCAGTGTGAGAATGTACATACACAACTTTGTATGCACATGAGTGCATGTGGGGATTCTTTTTGCACAAATATATGCAAAGTATTTAAACACATGCACTCCCAAAACCCAGTTTGAAGCTGTTTGACAGTTGCTGGATGCGATTTGAGGACAGAATGTGAAATGGTGGGTGATCAATCATATTTGGTTAAAATATCCTTGGAAAGGAAGTCAGAAAATATGTCTTTCAAGAAACCAAAAGTGCTACCACTTCATCTCTGATATGTTCTAACTGCAAAAGTGAACACTGGAGTTGATTTGTGCATCTAATCCTTTTTTAAATTATCTTTTTTTATCAAAAATCTGGCCTTTTGATTCCAAACAGTGTGAGACGTAACCAATATGCTGTTAAGGCAGACTTAAATAATTTTATTTTGCTTTGGTTGTGATCATTTCTATAGGCCAGACTGCTGTTCCTATCTGCTAATGGCCTATCCATACCAAGTGAACTTTGATGATCAATACAGTTCATTTTAAATCCAATAGAAAGACAATTTGGTGCCAGAAGCTAAACAATAGTGAATTGTGCATCCCATATAAGATAAAGTAGCAGAGCAGACAGTAGAAGAGAATCATTGCTACCATTAAACCTCCACTGTTCTCTTGCAGGGATTTTCACAAACCTTGCCACTTAGGCAAGCTTAGCGCTTGATGAGACAAAATAAGATAAGGAGATTAGAACTAGAGGATGATGAATTGGGGGAGGGGTTGTTGCAGAAAATGAAATACCATGCTGTGTATTTTCTGGCATTACCGCACTCAATACCACATTGGCTGCCAAAGCAAGATATCACAGGGATCCACACTGATGTGATGACACCGTATCGTATGTTCACAGGTGGACACAGGACTGCCAGTTTGGGCAGCAACCTACGGATTACAGGATCTAAGTTGAAAGGATCAAAATGTGACAGAATGGAACATGGCATGGGCCTCCAGGTGGTTGACATTCAGTTCTTTAATTTAAAACTCATGGTGCTCTTTGACTTTCCCATAAACATATCTCTATCATTTATAAGAAGAAGTATGCCCAGAGGAGTTAAAGACAATGCGCACTTCACCTTTCCTTGGGGAAAAATGTAGCACATAAGCTCCTTGAGATTCCGAAACAACTTGCATGTTTATCCTCTAAATGTATAATTATCGCCATTCTTTACAAGGACAAAATGAGGCATAAAACAGTTCGACAATAAGCATCTCAAGATCACATGAGGTGATTTGTTTCAGTAGGGAAAGTGCCAGTATATTTTTAGACATAATGCTATCTTTCCCTTCTGATAATTTCATAATATTATTCATGTTGTTATATAATTATACCACTCTGGGGTAATTAGTACTGAGTGAATTGAAATGACAAATGCTGCTTCTTCCGAGTCTTCTAACTTTAGCAAGGAGAGGGTTTGAGAGGGTGCCCTTGTGGCTTCTCCATCTCCATCTCCGGGTCTCACAAGCAACTGACATGAGGATTTGTATGATAAGTATTCATTCATAAGGATTGCAGCATAATGCAGACACAAAGGTGACTCTGCAATTCATGCAAACGACTCATTTGAAAAACTAAATTTATCAAGTTTTGCAATGCCTGGTTGTCTCCAGTCAAGAACCCAATCCTTTGTTGTTCATGATTTATTTGCCATTTGCAATGGTCCACATTTGAAGTGGATACGCTGGCTTTGCATTTGTATAGTATTCACCTTCACACCTGGCAGGTGGCTGGCAGGTAAGGATGTCTGAAAACTCACCAGTTCAGCTATTCATTTAATTCCATTTTTCAGTTTATAAACTGCTTTCTCCCGATGGGTGCGGCTCAGGCGTATAAAAATCTATACAATGGGTGTATAAAATCTATACAAATAAAAATACAATTCAATATAAACATCACAGTTACAACTGGAATAAAATGGGTCCCTTCTCTTTTCAACTCTGAGGCAGCGTAAATATAAAATCAACAGGAACATAAAACAAAAAGCATTTCAAAAATACCTTCCCATCGGCCATTACAAAGGGTCGTTACTTATCCATCCCTCTCCAGGATCGGGTTTGTCCACACTGTAAAAATCAAGTGGAGACTCTTGCTCACATTATTCTTGACTGTCCGAGATATGTGGGCATTAGGAATTTCTCTCCCAGGCTGGCCCTAGACAAATCTGAAAGTGACTCTGCCTGTTCTGTTGTGGAGCTTCTGTTAAACAACACAGATGTCATGCTCTTGGAAAAAGTAGCAAAATTTCTTTTACAAGTGACAGAACTTTCTAAGAAATGTATACTGCTATATACGGTCTTCCTGTCTGCGTTTTGAATGTACTCTTGATTTGTATTTCAAAAATGTCTGGCAACGCTCTAGAACCTATTTTTAAATGCCAAATAAAGGTTGCTGTTGTTGTTGTTGTTGTAAAAAAAAAAGGTAAAAAGAGGAGAGACCAGCTAGATGGATACCATTGCTGTCCTCAGTCATGGGACTGGCAAAACAACTCTGTCTTACAGGCCCTGCAGAACTGTGATATATCCTGCAGGGGCCTGGATTCATTGGACCGAGTGTTCTACTTGGCCAGGGCCAGAGCCAAAATGGCTCTAGCCCTAGTCAAGGATAGTTACTCAACTCTTGGACCCGGGATCCCCAGTAGGTTGTGATTAGTGGAGCATAATGCTTCTGCCCTGTTCCACAGTCACACATGATGGCTTGATTTTTTGACAACTAATTTGATAGTTTGCCAATCTGTTTGTGGATGCTAAGCAGGTTGTTTCACTGTGTTCCTTATCATTGTGCAGTATAACACAAGTGGCCTTTTGTTCATGCACATTCTCATACAGTCCAATTTAGTTTATTGTCTGTTCATGATTCTAGTCTCCAGATTTAAGTTCCAACAGATATGAGTCTTATTTAATTTTTATGGTTTTATTGTTCAAGACCTTGATCTAAGAACAGGGGTTTGAAAAAAGAAACTAAGTACCTACAGATAGGGCCATATTGAGAATTATATAAATACAAAAGGAGGACCTGCAAAGAATTGCAGGGGCCTCTCATTTCACCCTCTCCTCTATGTTTCATTTCCTTTGCCTCAAGGCCCCCATAACCATTCCCTTTTTCTGCTTCCTTCCCTCCTTCCTACTCACCAGGCAATATATCTTTACCCCACTCCATATTCAATATTGCCATCTTCCCTCTAGCAGCCTCTAATCAGGCAAAATATGGCCCAGTTATGCAGTGTTTTCGTGGGTTGCTGATGTTGAACTTCAAACCTCAGCCTCAAACTGGAGTATTTCCTCCTGGTCTTCACTCTATTCCTTCACAGAAATGGGCAGCCATGTGAAGGGAGAAACCGAGACAAAACAGACCTGGATCGTAAGATACCAATTGTAACCCAGTATAATTGTGCCCTGCAGGAATGGCTTAGGAGAAACCAAGAGATGGCTGACAATGCCATTGTTATTGCCAAGGAACAGCCACTGAGTACATCTGTTTATTAAAACTACAGATGCTGCTTCTATTATTTTGTAGAGCTTTAACTTGGTCATTTTTTTCTTTGCCTTTTAAAAATTTTCAGACTTGTTTGCAAATCTAGGTTTTCTAAGGTTTATAGAAAGATTTGTGTTGTCTGTTTAAAATCCGAATCTCCACATTTAAGTACCACACATTTGGCCATTTGAGAATTAATTATATTGATGATACACAAAGGCCCTTTCTGCACATGCAGAATAATGTACTTTCAATCCACATTCACAATGGTTTGCAAGTGGATTTTGCTATTCCACACAGCTGCAAAGTGCATTGAAAGTGGATTGAAAGTGCATTATTCTGCATGTGCGGAAGGGGCCAAAGAGATGCACAGAGAGAGAGAGAGAGAGAGAGAGATTCACGCTTGCCTTCACACAGACACCATAGTTCTTTTATGGTTTAGTATGACAACATGGAAAGTTGCAATCCAATTAGGAATACTTAGTAAAAAAGTGAGCCTTGTGATTGTTTAAGAATTTACAATACACTTACAACACAATACACTCACAATTCAAGCAGATAAGTGATTTATCACTGATTTTACATATCTGATATAAATGTACATGAGATGAAAACTATTAATGAGATGTAAACCATCAGAAAAATTGAATGACCTACTCCAAACTTCTATTAAAATGGGGAAAAATTCAAAATTCATTACAAAATATTATTGTAATAATAAACTTCCAGCCCAGTTTAATGATAATTAAAACAGCAAAAAGAGTTGGATACTTTAAAGAAATTAGAAGTTCAATCTAAAAGTTTATTAAATGCTACAGCAAAAACAACAACAATAACAAAAACCTGCTACAGATAATCAAGCACATTGCATCACTGGGTGCCTTGAGTTACCTTCAGCTTTTAGGAAGAGAAGGTTAGAATTAAAAGAAAAAGATAAATAACCTAAACAAATGCAAGTATCCATGAAGCATTGGCAGCAATTACTGGTACTTTGCAATTCTTAACATTATAATGGAGCAAACATCAGTAAAAAGAAAAAGAGAGAGAGATCAAGCTACATTTACTGCAAGGGAACTGGCAGACTGCTAGCAGTTCTCTGACAGTGCAATCCTAAGCAATGTTACACACTTCTAAGTCCACTAAAGTTAATGAGCTTCGAAGGGTGTAACTCTTCCCAGGATTACTTTGCCAGGTTCAAGGGGGTACATCAATAGACACCACACATTTTCATCAGTCACAGTGAACAAACTCGTTTGCTTCTCTTCCCCCCCCCCCCCCATCTTTTTTTATGGAGGCAATATTTACGGCTGGGGCAGTGCTGAGTAAGATGCAGTGATTATGGCTGATTTTATCACGGCTGTATTACTTAGCTGCAAGGTGAAGCGCTGTGCTAAAATGGATCATGAATCCCCAAAATTGACTATCCGTCACCTTTATAATCCTGATGGAAAGGCAGGTCAGATCAGGCCTGACAACTTCCCATGCAAACGAGAGTACAACAGCAATGCCTGCTCTCCTTAAGGTATTTATTTGTCTAAAGAGGAGAGAACAGGACAAGACAGAGAGGCGTGCAAAAAGCAAATATAGGCAAGGAGAACTGATAGACTCAGAGGAAATACAAATGTGTGAGGGCTGAACGAACAAAGGTTTTTACAGGTAACAGAGGGATAAAAGAGGCTAGACTGAAATGTAGATTTCCAGCAGGAAATAAGAAGTTCAGAAAATGAATAACAGCTCCCTATTCTACCCTCTGCTCCCCACAAGCATATATTCAAACTCCTTTACCTAAGGTTGCTAATGTTTGCGTAGAATGTATGCACCCGAGTGACCGTGACTCTGTTTCATAGAGAATAATATAGTGTTTTGGTTCAAATCTCAGTCACTGCATTTGACCTTGAAAGGTTTCCTGTACCTTGAGTTGTACACAGTAAGAAATCTTACTCTGAAGGGGGTTTCCCATCACAATGATACAACAACAGGATAACATTCTGAGCTGCTCTTAAGGGTTCATGGCATTCTTCAGTGTCTGGGAACTTCAAGGTTAAATTGTGTATTGGAACTGAACCTAACCCCTTAAAAAGCTCCTCTGCTGTGTGTTTTCATAAACTGCACTGTGTTCATAGCTGAGAAAGTTCTCCTTAGCATTCACTTAAAATATTTCATGTATTTCTGCTTGCATGTCCACCACTCTGCTTTTTGGCCATTCCTAGTACCTGGATTTTGAAATGTGATAGGACAATGATTAAGCCATTTTAAATATAGTGGACATTATCCAAAGAACTTTGACAAGTTCCAAGGAAGGCCTTGACTTGTGTATCTCAAACAACCACCCTGCGAACCCCATGGTAAACATATTTTATAATCAAGGACAATTTCATACTTTTATAATCAAGGACAATTTCAACTTTTGTAGTATGCATGGGGACATACATAACAAACCAAGCAAAGGGGAAAAATCCAGTGATCTTGCCTACACCTGAGATAGCTTTTTGGATCTCACACATGTCTTAAGCAGAACCTCTCCTGCTATTAAAATGGCTAGGAAAATTAGTGTAGTCCTAAGTTGACTAACAGCCTTCTATGTTGATTGAAGTCAGTGGGAATAGATAGATACAACTCTGTTTGGGATTGCTCTCAGAAATGGGAGAGTTATTTATTTGTTTAAAATATTTATATCTTTTCCCTTTTAGACTGAAGGCAGCCCATAATATCATGTGCAAACTTATCCTTCAAGTTTTCAAATCTTTATTCCAAATTTCAGCTAAATTGTTCCCCTTTTCTATCATCGTTGTTGTTGTTGTTGTTGTTGTTGTTATTATTATTATTAAATAGACCGCCCTACCCCCGAAGGGCTCAGGGCGGTGTACAATAAAACCAACAGCAAACAATGCAACATAATATTACAGTAAAAATCAGAAGTATGTTAAAATATATTAAAACGGTAGAAGCATCATACTCACATAAACCCGTGTTTTAAACCCATGTGTTAAAGTGGCATCCGAGCCTCAACTCCCTACTCCATGCAAATTGTTTAGTTGTCCTTTTATATAGATGCCACACTAAATGATGGAGTAGAATAATAGATCAAGTGTCTTTGCTCAGGTTGTAGGCTTTGAAAGGAAAATGGTCTCCTCCCAAAGGCTTTTTCAGCAAATTAGGGCAGGTACATCAGCATTAAGTAGGGACAGGGAGAAATCCCTAGGAGGGTATTAAGCAACATCTAACCTAATGAAAGCAAACTTCTACAGCCTGACTTCATAGTCTTCACACAGGGCAAAGGCAGCTTCCAGAGCTTCAATCTGCACACTGCGAAAAAAATACTCAATGGCACATTGATGACCCCCATTTTACAAGCTTTTTCAGATAACTCGAGGACTGTTTCAAACATTAATTAACTGCACTTGCGTTTATTTATGTATATCCGGCTTTTGTCCTCAGCTAAGACTGAAAGTGGCTTAGAACATCACTCTCCCCTCCTCCATTTCCTCACCACAACAACCCTGTCAGGTGGGTTAACGTGAAAGTTTGTGATCTGCCCAAGTTCACCCGGCAAGCTTCCGTGGTGAAAGTGGGGACTCAAACACTGGTTTCCCAGGATCCAAGTCTGTCACCTATTTACTATTCCTCACCACCTCTCTAGTGCTCAAATGTGCCAGTCTTGTGTAGTGTTCAAGCTGCTCAGTCATATGACTGCTCAGTGCTCCATTTGAAAAAACAACAACACTGGAAGTATTCTGCCACCTACCACACCACCACAATGAGCTTCAGCTCCCTCCAGCAGGTGAGTGGGATATTTCTCAAGGGGCTTGTCAGAGAACTTATGGGAGGTGCCAGGTATGTCAAAAAGAATTCAGCGTTTAAGCTAATTAGCAGTTCAATAGTCTGTAGGCACTTGACCTTATTAGAATTTTGGAACTTGCTATTTATGCTGTCTTTAGTGATGGCATTACACTTTTAAATGTATTTCAAGGTATTTTTGGGATGGGCATAACTGGCCTGCCCTTTAAAAATATTAATGCTGCTAAATTTCACAATGAGAAACACAAGTGCATCTCTATCATTAGAATTTCTGCAGTGTTTCATGAAAGGTTTTCTGTAAGGCAAAAAATCAACAGGTGCGGCTTTTAACATCACTGAATCATTATGCTTTGAAAAGCCATATCTGTGGGATTTCTGTCTATTGTGCAACTCTAATTGGCACAGGGGAAAAAAAAGATGGCAATCTGAATCCTAAGTAATGTCGATTTTATGCAATGAAATGCCTTTCAAAAATAAAAGAATAAATGCTTCTGTTTCAGGTTTCATATGCATGATGATCCCTGTAGCAGGCGGGAGCTCCAAAATGCAATCAGAAAAAGAAAAGCTGTTGTTAATTTCTGCCCTGGCCTCATGCAGATTGTTCTAAGAGCGCTTTCTTTCCTACTTATTCAAATGAAGGAGCCTATAAACAAACATCCTAAATCCCTATTAATTCCTGGTGAGCTATCAGCAACTGAACAGCGCTGACCCCAGGGGTTAATGTATCCCATTTTCTTTATTAAGACTGACAGAAGAGAGCAAGGAAGGCCCATTTACTTTAATGGAGTGAAGACATGGTTGTATGCGGTCCACAAACTTGTGTTTATTGCTTACGAGCCTGATCCTGCAATGAGTCAAGGGGAGCGCTGAACCTGAATTTTTAATTTTAGAATCATATATTGTGAGATCAGTCTTTTTTTGTACCTCATTTGTCTCATCTATAAACCAAGAAATGATAACACTATACTTTGTAATGATGCTGTAAATCCATGACAACACTAGCATGTTGAAAGCTGTTTAAAGGCCATTTGGTAAAATGTGCTGTGAAACAGGAAGGCAAAGATATATCCTGGTTTGTTCCTTTCACCTGACCTTTCTTTGGTTACCTTATTTGGGGAATTCACATCCCTGCTAGACCTGATTACACTGGTAAAGTTTCCCCTTCAGTCATGTCCGACCCTGGGGTACCACTGCGAGCAGTGATTTTATAGACAAGCCGCTTTTGTGGGGTAGCTTGCCATTGCTTTCCCCGGCTATTCTTTAGCCCCTAGCTATGAGCTAGGTACTCATTTACCGACCAAGAAATGGATGGATGGCTGAGTTGACCATGAGCCGGCTGCCAGGATATCTGACCCACAGGGGGCTCAAACTCCTGACCATGTGAGTGGCAGTGCAAGCACTTAACCACTACGCCACGCAGCTCCTTACAGTGGAAATGGCATTAATTGGTAAATATCCTCTGCATAGTGGCTCCTTACAGTGGAGATGGCATTAATTGGTAAATATCCTTTGCATAGTACAACCATATTAACTCTGAACACCTTCCCCCCTGGAGGAACGAGGCTTGATCCATTTTCTAAAAGTATACCACTTATCTGTTGCAAAAGCTTGACTCCCTCCAACTTCCAGTGGCAGCACTTGGGTCCCTGCCTATGAGCAAAGACTCAAAAATCTTCCCTCCATTTTACTCAGCACTAGGCTGAGGTTATTTGTTCATTAACCTTTATTTAGGTGCAGTCAACAAGTTCAGTCACTATTGATGAGAGGTGTCTATGGACTGGTCAGCTATATTGTACTCTTCCTGTTCTATGAAAGAGTAAGATGAGTCCAAGTCATTTTACCAATGAAATACATACATTTTGCCACCTTCCTATTGGGAAGACTGCACTGCATAAGAGCTATGGGGGAAATGAATGTTAATATTCATGTTCTGCTTTTACTGGACATTCTTGTTGGAAGTGTATGAGACTACTACAACGCTAATGCTGTAATCTCACATATTTCCCAAAAAAGTCTGTTGAACTGTAGTATCACTCCATTTAATTCCATCCACTCATTTTCAAATCAGCACTTTCCACGCCAAGACAATTTAAAACTTTGAGCATTGGTTGGTTGTCCATCATTTCATCTGTTCTGAGTTGGAACAAAAGAAAGAAAATCCTGAGGCGTGTCAGACCATGACTCATTCATATTATCACCTTTTTTAAAAAAAATTGGATCTCTGATTCACTGACTATGCTTCACATTTGTTCTGTTCAGGTGAGTTGGTATTGCAATGTCATTTTATTTTACAAGTTAAATATTATAAATTTCATAAATTTCATACTGCAATGTGGCGTTCTTCACATGTACATATATATGTAGCTTAGTGCTGCACAGTTTAAAGACTATTAATTTTATCCTCCAGCAAAACCTGGAGCCAATATGTATGGCCGTTTCCCCACTCACCATTTGTTGCGGGCTACTGGCAGCAAATAACCCGGGGTCTGGCTGCACTCCCCACTACACCAGCGGCGACAATGCAGCCATCCCGATTCTGCCGCTCTCCTACCCCCTCAGTGCGCATCATTTAAGATCCTGTTCGGAAGTGCACCTTTTGGAAAACCCCGCGCAGAGCATGGGGGAGTGGGGAAGTCCGGGGGGGGTGTGTGTGTGTGACTCCGGGTTTGAGTTTCCTGCCCCTGGTAGTGACGTGGAGCCTTTTGCCCAATAAGGAAGCAGTGGACTGTGCGCAAGCGCACAGCCTTTTTTTTATTTCGGGGAACGTTGCAACATAGGGTCATTTATATAGCAATGCAAGGGAGCACTCACTGTAAGCCCAGTATTTATCCCTATCTGCAATTAGAATTTCTGTGGCTTAACTAGGTAATGCAGCCTTCTGTCTGCTTGTGCTGCAATGTGAAAGCTCACTAGTTCTAGTCCCGCTAGGGACAACTAATTTTTTTTTAAAGAAAAAAAATCATCTATGAAGGAATTGGGGCTGATTTTTGATCAGGACAAGTTTTTTTTCTGTTTGGGCTGAAAGCAGCATAATTCTGATACACTGGTCCCACTGTTATTCAGGTTTACTCAAAACACACCACAATGAATCCCCACAGTTTCTGTCCCCAGGATGATCATGAAGCCACAAGTGAACAACCAGGAAGTTCAGAAAATTTTCGTGCCACAACATGCTGGCCAATCAAAAGCCAGCACCAAAAGCAGGGAAATAGCAATGGGCAGCTTTGTGATGATGTGTGCATGTGGCGACGTTTCAACATTGATTCCAGGAAGGAAAATTTAAAAAAAAATTAAAAGGTTCAGACTCCAAAACAGGACTCCAACCAATCACAACAGAGACCCGCCCTGCTGATCGCTGCAGAAAGCGGGGCCGTGGGGAGTGCTGCATCTAAAAAACCGCAGCAAAAAAGGTGAGTTTCCCTAATGGACAAACTGGCAGTGAGGAGCATTAACCCGCACTCAACAATGCCCGGTTCGTACGAGCCCGGTCTGCCTCCACTTTCACTTCTGAAGTGGGGAATTGACCTATGTTTGACCAAATCTTTGGTCTATACTCTATATTGACTAAATAACAAGCAGGGCTTGTTACTAAATAAGTACTAAGTACTAAATAACAAGCAGGGCTTGAGAATTGCAGAATGACATCTTTTTAGAGCCATCCATACTTTGTAGTTTGCGGGAAAAAATAAAAGATTTAGTGAGAGATTTCCTCCAGCATTTTAGAGGAGGTTTATTCTGGATATGATTAAATAATAATAGTAATGGAGAGTCAGTGTGGTGTAATGGCTAAGAGTGGTGGGCTTTAAGCTGAAGAACCAGGTTTGATTCCCCACTCCTATACATGAAGCCTGTTGGGTGACCTTGACCTAGTGTCTCTCAGAACTCTCTCAGCCCCACCTACCTCACAAGGTGCCTCGTGAGGAGAGGGGAAGGGAAGGTGATTGGAAGTTGCCTTGAGACTCCTTAAAGATAGAGAAACACAGGGTATAAAAACTAAGTCGTCATCATCAATGCTGTCATCGTCATTACCTTCTTCTTCTTCTTGGAACCCATGGTTTCACAATCGCTTTCACAGTGAAAGAAAGTGACAGAAGAGTTGTCCCTATCACAGAAGAGGCAAGCAATTATGTGTGCATTCTACCTTTTTCTCCCAATTGTGGAGCTCAATGTAGTGTACTTAGGGTTTTTAGGAGGGTCTAATGTAGTTAGTGACCAGACACAGACTGGTTTAGATTCTGTAAGGCTGATGCATTGTGCGCTCTAGGACCTTTATGACCACAACTTTGTGTCAGAATTTGTTTGCCATTGCATTAAAACTCTGCAACCCTTTGTAATCTCTACCAAATGAAGAAGAGAATAAAGACAAAGTTTCTGAGGCAAACAGGAGGAAGGTACTGGATCCTTCTGCTGCCAACACTTCCCTCCTCAGCAACATTTCCCTTCCCCAATATCTCTGCTCAGACTTATTTCTGTAGTTGATTACCAAGACTAGAAATAACCCCACTGAAAGAAAATCAGTGATTTGGTGGTGGGGGGGGGGAGGTTTTGGGGGGTGAAAACACAGGTAGGGAAGAGTTAAGTATTTCTGTTTTGTCCACCCTTCTGTACCATAAAACACTTCTGTCACATTTGGACTCCCATGGATCAAAGTCCAGAATTGTTTCATTTTTCACCATCTTTTAGAAGTGGGCAAGAGGAGATGCCTCAGTTCTGTGTCACCCTTTCTCACACCTCTGCTCTGATTATGAGATAGAGGCCTATCCTGCCCTCCTGGGCTGTTCTGGTTGTCACCTTTGAAGAGTTCCTGTGGATGGGGCAGTCCCAGGTCCTTGGAATGCGTCGTGCAAAGGGACTGCGCCCCATGGGGTGTAGGCTACAAAAGGGGCCGGAATCCCAGTATGGGTCTTCCTCTCCCATTGTCCAGAGTATTACTTCCCTGGCTCATGCTGGCCTAAAAAGGGTGAGGGCACTATTGGCATAATCTGCAGGATGGTCAACTCATTGCTGCTCAGCACCGTCTCTCTGCTGTGCTGCATGGGGTTTGCAGCCACCTTGGGAAGCATCCCAGGCAGGCTTCCCTGTACTGTGACCCACCCAGTTTTGCCTTGTCTATTAATTGGCCAGGCTTTGGCGCTGCGACTGCCAGGACTACTCCAGCCATCACAGGGGCTGCACAGCCTGCCTAAGAATCCCCCAAAGCCTCTGCAAGTTCAGAAGCAGGTCTTGCAACCCCAAGCAACTTCCCACTCGGCTTTATAGAATTTGGCATAATCTCTGAGTTGGCTCATGCTTTCATCTTATCTAGTTTGGCTGTATAAAATCACTCTTCCTGGCCAGTTCCACACAAACCACACAAATAAAACATTTTCAGGTCACAAAATAAAATGCTTCTTGATGGAATTCCACATAGCTTTTTCCTTCAATCAACTGGAAAATATTTCCCCCCCCCCTCCAAACTTTTCATTTTGAAAATGCAAAATAGCATTTCCTTTTCTCTAAGACATTTTCAAAACATTCCCTGCTTGCTGTGCAGAAAGCAGGAAATGTTTTATTTTTCCCAGCCAACTTTGCAGCTTCCACTTCCATTTTCTCCACAGCTCACACCCGCCATTTTGTGCTGCTGCAGAGATTCTCAGTGCCACCGGCCAATTACTGAAGGTTTCCAATGGAGGTTTCCTGTGCCTGCAGCTCATCCATGTGCGATTTTACTGTATAAAGTTCATGAATAAATTTAGTTTGGACTGACAATCCTACGCACATTTGCGGGCAGATGAGCTGCAAGCAGAGGAAACCTCCATAGAACCCTTCTGCAAATGGTGGCCAGCATGGAGAAGCCTGCAGCAGCACAAAATGGTGGATGAGAGCTGCAGACAAAATGAAAGTAAGAGCTTCTAACGGGACGGGGAAGACAGATAAAAGAACCATTTTGGGCTAAAATTGCTTTATTTTCCCGTGCTGTGCAGGAGCCAAAAGCCAAAATGGTTCTTTTAAAAATGTCTGCAAGACAGTTATTTGTTTTGGGAGAAAACAAGCTCATTCATATCTGGAACAAGCAAGCAAGCGTTAACAATAAAGCACAGTCTGTCTTCAGTCCTAGCTGGATTTCTCAGATCTCTTAACCAGGTCAGATGTTCTCTATTCTTCCCATACTTGTCTAGTTTGGGAGAAGGACTTGGCCAGAACTTCCAGACCATGTTATTCTAGCCTTACTCAGTTATCCATATGTGATGCTTACAAATATTTACTAAATAACCAACTCACGGCCCTCTGGCCTCTGAGATGAGCCTAGCCTTGTTCTCCAATGAGTTACATACAATAGAAGAGTGACCAGTGTGAGCTCTCTGAGGTTAGTAAATGCCACAGTCCCAAAGTTTGGATAGTATCATGCTGTGTTTCTCACACCTCCTGATAACTTCAATGCAATTTTCACTCTGCTCCTCACTCTCATTAGATCCCACAGCTATATCCTTTCTAGGCTTTCTCCCCCACCCCTTCACTTGTGTTCTTTCTATTTGCTGTCCCCAGAATTCATTTGTTCTCTGCTAATGAAACCTCTGCGTTGCTAACAAAGCAGAAAATAAAAAAGGTAAATAGCAGTCCCCAGAAACAATTTGTTGGTACACGCATTCTTGTTGAACAATGTCTGAGGGAATTTTCTCCCCAGCAAAAGGGAGGAGGAGGAGGAGAAGGAGGAGGATGGGGCCGCAAAAGCAATTAGTTGAGCAGGAGAGGAAAGAGCAATTATAATCACGCCGAAGACAAATGGGCACTCAGACAGATGCACCTGTGATCTCCAGAAGGCACTTGAGAGCAGCCAAGCCCCATGACCAAGAAGAACCACCAGCAGCAGAGGGGTGGAATTGTCAAGGGCTGTTCTCTATTTCACATTTAGCCATTTAATGGTGACGGCAAGAACCAGCTGCCCTTGCTGAGTTGAAGAACTAATATTAATCAGCAGGAAAGGACAATGGGTGAGTTTATCAAAACAGGCCAAATGATTTGATAGGATTGTTATAAGGACATAAGAAAAGCCCTGATGGATCAGACCAGTAGTCCTGTATCCTGTCTCATGCAGTGGCCAACTAGTTACTGTGGAGGGCCAACAACAGGATAAAGAGGCTGTGGCCTTCTTCTTATGTTGTCTCCAGGCTCTGGTATTGAGACATTCGCTTCCCCTGAATGTGGAGATTCCCTTTAGACACCATAGCTAGTAGTCACTTAGAGTTGCCAGACCCCCCAATCAAGGGTAGGGGATCCCCTGCTTTGGGCCCCCTCCCAGTTCCGTCCTGCTGCCTGGCAGAAGTCTTACCAGGCTTAAAATAAGGTCTCAACATTGCTGGCTTGTTGACTTCACGTCTTGAAGTGATGCCATTACACTGCTGACAACAAGGGAGATGCAACACTCAAAACTCAGTGTATTTGAGCAAAACTTAATGGTAAAAATAGCTTCTATCATAATGCCCAAATATCAGAGCTTCTCCCTTGGCATTGGTGATGTGATTATATCACTTCTAGAAGTGACATCATTGCACAGGCAACATCAAGGCCTAGGCCTCATTTTAACCTAGAAAGACCCTACACTGCCAGTTGCCAAGATGTTCACTGCTAGACTTATCTTCCATGAATTTGTCTAATCCCCCTTTAAGGCTGTGTATGCCTGTGGTTATCGCTATACCCTCTGGCAATGAATTCCAAATGTTAATCAATCAAGGAGTAAAGAAGTGTTCCCTTTAATTCTTCCTGAATCTAGTGCCAATCCATTTTACAACATACACCTAAGTTTCTGGGAGAATATTGTGACAAGATCACTGCCATTTCCCCCCAAAACCTAATTAACAGCTAGGAAATCAGAAAATAGTAAGAGGAGAAAGCCATAACCTCCATAGACCAGGTGAGCCTGAGCGCAGCAGATTTCAGAAGTTAAGAAGGTCAACCCTGACAAGTGTTTAGATAGCAGACCTCCAAGGAATGTCAGCGGGAAGATGGCTGTGGCCCACGGATGTCACTGTAGATGCTCAAATACTGGAACCACATCTGAACCATGAACACCGCCCCCCTCCCCCAAGGAATTAGGCAGATGAAGAAACCTACAGAAAGAAGACAATGTTGCTAGCATTGGAAAGACAGGCAGGCCTCTCTATGTGCACAAACTAAATTAGGACAGGTCAGCAGCCTTTGCTGTTCATACTTTGTTCCTGTTCTATGCACAGAGTTGCCCTTATGTAGAGATTTTAATAGCTGGAGGCCATCTTATTTTAATTGATATAACCGAATGCTGCTTTTAAATTGTTTTAATTTTCAACATATCCACTGTTTTATTTAATGTTGTAAACCGCCCTGAGCCCTTCGGGGGAGGGCTGTATAAAAGTGGAATAATAAATAAATAAATAAAAATAAATGTACTGACTTTCAGTAAACAATGAACAAACCAACTAAACACAAAGCTTGTCAGTCTCTAGGCCTAGAATTCTCTGAGAATTACAACCAACTAGAGTTGTAGAATTACTACTGAGTACAGTTGTAGAATTACAACCGACTACAGAGCTCTGGAGGGCAGAATTTCATGGTATCGTACCTCTGTCAAGTGCCCTCTGCTCCCCAAACTAAACCTTCTCCAGGCACCTCTCCCAAATCTCCATGACCTTCCCAAGCTTGAATTGGCAACTTGAACACAGGCAGCCACGTCACCTTCACAGAGGCTCCTGGTGGCATGGGAATGAAAAATAAAAAACATAAAATTACTATCCCCCCCCCCCCTTAAAAGGGTCATATTCAGCCCGATGGGCTATGCCTGCTTTTTTTTTTTTTTTGCTGGCAAAGGTTTGTGCAAGCAAAATGGGGCATTCCTGGACTGGAAAGTTGGTGTAATAAACCGAGTCCATACAATAGAATCTTCATGAAAGCAGAAAGATCTTAATTAATATGGCTAGATCAGTCATAGTCCTTGAGAGAACTGAATATCAAAAGAACAGGCAGGCATCAAGAGAACTTTGGTCCAGCCTCCTCCGAAACTTTCACATGAAAGGCCAGACCGAACTGGGAATAGCCCCAAGCAAAAGATAGCACAAACTGAAACAGTAAAACCAGGTGCTAGCAAAAACCATCACATTCAAATCCCCTCTTTACAGTTGGATGAAGCCAATTAAATTAATACCCCCCCAAAAAAGGAATGCCCCCATCACTACTGGTGTGAGCTCTTGCAGCAGTGCAGTGCTGCACAGAGGCTGCAACGGTGCCTGGGTGACAGTGGTGTACCTAGGCAAACTGGAGTTTGATGCCCTCCCCCCATGGGCGGCCACCCTCTCCCACTGTGACCAAACAATGATTTTTTACACCAGGTCATTTCAAAGTCATCATAGTGGGTGATGCAGAGCAATGGGGCTCCCCGGATCTGGCATAAGTGGCCATTGTGCCAGCATACCACTTATGCCATATGAAAGGAGAAAGATGCTGATGCCCAGGTCATATTGACTCCACAGCCCACTGTGCTTTGTACTGCAAGTCTTTTCACTGATTTACATTGGATCCTTAACTGCCGTTCTGTCAAAATTCCTTTTAAAGCATCTGAATCTTGGAATTCTGAACATGAAGGAAGTGGAATGATAGAGGCAGGCCCCAGGCTTTCGCTGTTGATTCTCAATTTGAGAACAAGCCCTTCATGCGTGTAAAGTATATTTGTATATGTAGAATCAGGAAGGAAGACTGCAAAAAAATAGGGTCATCTATATGTTACTGATAACACAGCCTCTATGTACCAGGTCTGTCTCATAGACTGCGGCATAAATGGAGGGCAAGGGTGGGACTTACCCGGTGTCCCCCCATTGTGTACAAAGGTTAACTGTGTGAAAAACTGTTCAGAATCTACTCTTAGCATGGCATTATATTCAGTTGCTATATTGTGGGTCCAGCCCCAGCTTCAATGGCTTTTTTAAATACCAACCACTTTGCTACTAAAATCATATTTATTGAGCTTTAACTACTATAATTTATACATCTCTTATTACAGAGTTGGGAAAACACCATCAATAATAATAATGGCAATAATAAAATCCAATTTGTACGTATTTAACCTGCAATAACTGCCTTATTATAACTAAGGGAAGCTCTTCAGTGGCAAAGTGAAGTACTAATTGAGGTGCTGGGACACCACGCAGGTGGTTTTGCATTCACTGTGTGGTTAAGAAAAAAAGAAAGGAAAGTTGGTCAGTGGGAATATCCTGGCAGTACGACAGTGACATCTTATGGGATCATAACGAGCGGACCTACTCAGTGATGTTAAGCAACTGTTAAAGGACAGGAAGGTTTGCCATGAAATGTAAAAGGCCACCTCTGTTTGAGTTACCATTAAATGGCAAAGCTCCATAACTCAGGTTTTCAAGCAGTGTTGTGGAACATATTTAATGCATAATAACTACATGAATTCAGAATTAATACCTTAATAGAGTTAAGATTGTCTCTACATTAGCTTAAGAGACTAGTCTCTATTTTATCACCACTAAATCCTACAATAATCAATGGGATTATTGCTAATGCACTCTGTTAGCATGCTAACATTGATTTGGTAGATGTTCACCAATATAACTTTCACCTACTGTTTCCTTTATTTAACTACTCAGCTTAGCCCTAGCCAAAATGATCCAGGGTTTGCCAACCTTAGTTTTACCAACCATTCAATGCTTCAATGAAGTGTAACATGTTTGGCTTCACTGAAGTTATTTGTATCAGATTATGATGATGGTTATTATTATTATTATTCACAGTTGAAAAAGTAAGACTTTATTATCTGAAGGGGGATGACAATTGCACATTCTGGTGAAATTTGCTGATATATTCAACCATCCATTGGTTTTTCTTTCTCACAATACTAGAACCAGGGGGCATTCATTGAAAATGCTGGGGGGAAGAATTAGGACTAATAAAAGGAAACACTTCTTCACACAACGTGTGATTGGTGTTTGGAATATGCTGCCACAGGAGGTGGTGATGGCCACTAACCTGGATAGCTTTAAAAAGGGCTTGGACAGATTTATGGAGGAGAAGTCAATTTATGGCTACCAATCTTGATCCTCCCTGATCTCAGATTGCAAATGCCTTAGCAGACCAGGTGCTCAGGAGCAGCAGCAGCAGCAGAAGGCCATTGCTTTCACATCCTGCATGTGAGCTCCCAAAGGCACCTGGTGGGCCACTGCGAGTAGCAGAATGCTGGACTAGATGGACTCTGGTCTGATCCAGCAGGCTAGTTCTTATGTTCTTATGTTCTTACAGAACAGAATGCCACTTCCTTTCCAGCTGAGTCCCCCGCCCCCACGGACCCACATGAACAGCACTAAAAGTAGATTGGGGGAGGGGGGTCTGCAGTGGAAAGGAAACAATCTGTAGAAATTGCCACAAATGGAAATGCATTTCATTGGTCCTACTGTGTGCTTGACATTTTTCATTTGATATTTCACTTCAAACTATAGTCTTGTCACCATAGGTTTCAAACTATAGTCTTGCCACCATGTGGATAAGACAGAGGTGTATGGTGGGAAAATGGTGCCTGGAGACAGTCATTCTCCGGGTGCCCCCCCCCGCTATTCTCAGCCCTGCCCACCCACCCCCAGCTCCCCAGCTCCTGGCTCCCAGCCGGCAGCCGGAAGTTCCTTCTGCCTACCCCTCTGGGGAGAGCAAAAGCAACTGAGGCTGCATCCTCATCTCCTTTGCTTTTATAAGCACAGGGCCGGGGCCCTGCCTCTTGAGGTGGGGCCCTGCCCTCTAGCCCTGCCCCATGCTTATAAAAGCAAAGGAGATGAGGACAGAGCCTCAGTTGCTTCTGCTTTCCCCAGAGGGGAGGGTAGAAGGAACTGCAGGCTGGGGAGCTGGAAGCTGGGGGGGGGATGAGGATTGGGGAGGTGGTGTCCTCCGGTTTGCTTGGCCCCACCCTCATCGATGATGACATGGGTAGAGCCCAGGGTGCTCGAAGAGGATGAGGCACCAGGACTTCCTGCTGCCTTCCTGGTCATATGGGGGCTGATTTTGCGCTCCCCCACATGACCAGATTAGTGGCACTTGGGGACAGAGGGTACCCCCTGTCCCTAGTGTCGTTCGCCTCTTGGTGTAGAGCAGGTGCACTATAATCTAGAGAACTGGGTTTGATTCCCTGCTCTGCCACTAGAGCTGTGTACTCCAACACACACCTGGTGGGTGACCTTGGGCTAGTCACAGTTCTTCTCAGAGCCCCACCTACCTCACTGGGTATTTGTTGTGAGGGGTGAAGAGAAAGGAGTTTGTAAGCCCCTTTGAGTCTCCTTACAAACTACTACTACTACTACTACTACTACTACTACTACTACTACTACTACTACTACTACTACTTCTTCTTCTTCTTCTTCTTCTTCTTCTTCTTCTTCTTCTTCTTCTTCTTCTTCTTCTTCTTCGGTTCCCAGCAAAGAATCAGCCTGCCTGTCCATCTGGCCATTTATGGCAGGCATAAGTCACAGAATAAAGCTAGAAGACTCAAAATTTCCCACCAGCTTTAGGCTGACAGTGGGAGTTCCAGGTAAGATACCCCCATGCCATTTGTAATGGAAGCTAAGTCACTCTGTGGCAAGTGATTAGCCCAGGTCACCCAGCAGGCTTTATGTGGAGAAGTGGGGAAACAAACCTGGTCCACCAAATTAGTCCACTTCTCTTAACCACTTACACCACTACACCACCCTGAACCAGGTTATTTTCATGACAGACAACATGTAACAAGAAAGCTTTAGGCAACCTGTCATGTGTCTCCAATACCCAGATCCCCAACCCATCATAGAAAGTGTGTGTGTGTGTGTGCGCGCGCGCGCGTGCACACACACACACACATGTGCGTACATGTGAGTACTGGAGGCATTAAAATGCCTGGGAATTTGTAAAATGAATGATATATGAATTGTATCATGTCATACACACACAATTCATATATCATTCATTTTACAAATGCCCAGGGATTTTTAATGCCTCCAACATTCACATTTTAAAAGAACAGTTAGCACTCTCTACCTCTTCAAGGTACTGGATTCCCAAATTCTTCACTTACAGATCAAAAATTCAGACCTATTTTGGCAATTGATACCAGGTATTAAACCAAAGGAGGAGGGTTGAAGAGAGGATGAAGAAAGCCATAAAGGTGTAGGAGGGCTCCGTAATTCCTTCTCAACATAATCTATCTGACATTAAACAGCAGAATGTAGCTGAAAATTCTGATCTCGCCCTGGATTTAAGAATTAAATTAAGAATTAAAAGCCTTACTTAGTGTCATGTACACCCAGTGTCAATCAAGACATTCCACATATAGGTAGCAGAAAGACCTAACAAGATGTGTGAAAACACAAAACATACCCCATGGAAACGTAAGCAAAAGTGTAAACCTTTGATGGCAGTTCAGGAAAGTGAAATAGTTCGTGAAACATTGGGTTTCTTAATCTGTGTACCAATTATTTTCACGCCCTATAAAGTCAATTATTTAAGTCATTGGAACCCCTGGAACCCCTTGCCACTTGATAAATGAGGGCCTGCATAACAATATTGAATGGCTGCCATCCATTTTGGGATATTACTGCCATCTTGCCTACTGATATGGTTGGAAAAATTTCCAATAGTCTCTCAATTAGAACCAGGGGGCATTCATTGAAAATGCTGGGGGGAAGAATTAGGACTAATAAAAGGAATATTTCTTAATGTGTGATTGATGTTTGGAATATGCTGCCACAGGAAGTGGTGATGGCCACTAACCTGGATAGCTTTAAAAGGGACTTGGGCAGATTTATGTAGGAGAAGTTGATCTATGGCTACCAATCTTGATCCTCCCTGATCTCAGATTGCAAATGCTTTAGCAGACCAGGTGCTCAGGAGCAGCAGCAGCAGAAGGCGATTGCTTTCACATCCTGCCTGTGAGCTCCCAAAGGCACCTGGTGGGCCACTGCGAGTAGCAGAGTGCTGGACTAGATGGACTCTGGTCTGATCCAGCAGGCTCTTTCTTATGTCCTTATAAGTTTGCAGCTTGGTGCCTCCACCTGGGAGTCTGCTTCACAGACCTTCTGTATCCTCATGAACTGTCATTAATCCCAACTTCTGAAATGACAAAAATGTTCACTATCATCAACAAACTGTGACGGCATTCTTCAGGCCATTAACACTAGATTGCTTGGGAATACGGTATATACTCGTGTATAAGCTGACTAGTGTATACGCCGAGGCACCTAATTTTACCACCAAAACCTGGGAAAACTTATTGACTCGCGTATAAGCTGAGGGTGGGAAGCTGGGGTTTGAGGAAGCCCAGCCAGCCGGCAGGCAGAGGGAGCTCCTTATTTGGGCAGCTTGTGATTGCTGGTAAGTGGTGACTCGTGTATAAGCCGAGGGGGCATTTTTCAGCCTTAAAACAGGGCTGAAAAACTCGGCTTATACGCGAGTATATGCGGTATTTCACTGGGGACTGATAGCATCATCACCAGAAACAGGACCTCCAGGCCAAGGACTTCATTTACACTAACACAACACATGTAAATAAGGGTCAAACATCTGGAGATCTTTTTGCTGTTCCATCCAGCAAAATGTGCATGTGCAAAATGTGCCCTCAGTTATACCTAAGGTTGCCAACTTCCAGGTGCTGGCTGGAAATCTCCAGGGTTCCCCTCCCAGAGATTGGTTCCCCTGGAGAAATTGACTGCTTTAAATGGTACATGTACAGTCAGTGTCAATCAAACCATTCCACATCTAGGTCACAGAAAGGCCCTAACAAGATGGGTGAAAACACTAAACAGACTCCATACTTCAAACTCCACCCCAAGTCTCCAGATATTTCCCAACCTGGAACTAGCAACCCTAGTTATACCTCTTTCTCCATATAGCAAAACAGATCAGATGAATATGTATCCCCAAAGTTATGTTTTACTCCAAGAGCTGCAAGTATGTCCCAGGATGAGCCATCAAAATGCACAAAAAGAAAATTAGGGGGTCACTTTCATGCAAAGCTGCTAAATCATCATCATCATCATCATCATCATCATCATCATCATCATCATCATCATCATCATCATCATCATCATCATCATCATCTAACACAACCTGCTGTTATCTGAAATGTCACAACTGCCCTTACTGAAAACATAAATGAATAAATAAAAGGGGGTGAAAGTGTAATATTTTCCCCTCCCTCTCTTCAAGTTTGCTGATAAGGAACTCAGGGGTTATTACTGCCTCATCAAATATTCCATTACGACTGACAGCCCTAAAAAGAGAAGTGCCATTTGCACAAACTCCCTCCAAGCTCTGGCAACCCTTTCTGTCAGTGTCATGGTGGGACTAGGATGGTGTCATGAGCAGAAATGAAGTTGGAACTTGTTTAATATATAATTAGCAATAAAGGAAGCTGGAAGAGATTTGAATAATACATTCTGAGGCCAGCCAAGATGGAAGAAACTCTGAGGCAGAGAGTGAAAGGAAATGGATAAAAGGGCACGCACTGATGACAGATCAGGGTTGTGTACAGTGGAAGCTACAGAACAATGGAACAAAAGTCTGGTCAACAACTGCTCTGTATGGTTATACTGTATTTTGACTACAAAGATATCCTCACATTTCCATAATTGCTAGTTAGAATAAACTTCTGTATGTTAAGGAAGGCTGACACACGTCTGACATTCTGCCAACGATGTAAAGCAGAATTGTCCAAGAGAGCATTTTTATAAAAGTAATACGGCTACACTGTAATGAAATGATAGAGATTAGGTTTGCCACCTGTGGATGGGAATATACCTAGAGATTTTAGGGGGTGGAGACAGGAGAGGGTGGGGTTGGGGGGAGGGGAGGGGAGGGATTGCAGCAGTAGCAGATCTGGGGGGGAGGGGTGGAAGGCAAAGGAAACAGACAACCCAGGTGCCACTTTAAGGTATCACATGGAGGGCACAATTGGGCCAACCAGGGACTGCCTAGCATTCAAACTTGTCTTGCTCACTTGTTGCTTCACTTGCCACTTCTCTTGAAGGCCGGAGTGGGAGTGGAAGCAGCTGGTCACTGCTACTGCAAACCAGCGACCCTCCCAATTTTAAAGGTACTGTATCAGCAAGGTTTTTTTTAGCAGGGGAAATGTGGGAGGTTCTGTTTCCATAGATATGCTCCTTGATTTCAAAATAATAAAATGCCATCCTCCAAAGCAGCCATTTTCTTCAGGGAAACTGATCTCTATTGCCTGGGATCAACTGTAATATTGGGAGTACTCCAGGTCCCACCTGAAGACTGGCAGCACTAGTACATGATATCTGTCACTTTATGTAATGATTTTGCTTTCACTGAATTGTATTTTTAACTTATGAAATAACATTTTCTGCATTGTTTCACATGTTATGTTTAACTCATGATTTGTTTCACATTTCTGTAATCCTAGTCCTCTTACATTGCTTATTAGATGTCTCAATTTATTGATTGTGGTGAATTATACTGTATAAGCTACCCTCAGTGAGAAAGGCGGACTATAAATAAACAAGCTTACATCTGATTTTGAGATGACAGAGATTCGTTTCTCAGGAGAAAATGGCTGCTTTGGAGGGTGGACTGTTATGGCATTATACTAGTGGCGTAGTGCCAATGAGGCAAGGGGGCACAATGCCCTGGGCATGGGGGGGGTGTTTCAGAGCATCATGGGGGCAGGCGGGGGTTTGGCAGGGGTGCAGGGCGTACACGTGCCCCAGGTGCAGTTCGCCCCTGCATTATACCTCTCTCTCCAAAATACCCCTCCCTAGGCTCCACCTCCAAATCTCCAAGAATTTCCCCCCATGCCTACAATGAACAGGGTTTGAAGCTAACATATGATGTTTGTGCCATAAATTCAATGTCAGAAAACCACAAATCTGTTAAGTACCAATTTAGGCACATTTGATTAGGAAATTTAGCTAAAAAAGAAAAGAGAAGTATGTCACAGTGCAGAGGTAATATTTTCGAAGGAGCCCTTTAGTTCCTTTTGTGCTAGGCTATTTATAAATATAAATACACAATTCTGCATTTGTGGAACCATTAGATCCTAACACCACAAATGAACAGTTCAGTCCAGTATTTTGGTGGGGTGCATGCTATTTAATAAGTAGAGCTATCTGAGCACTTCCATTATTCTATAGGGGAATACTATTATCTCTAAGTCTGGTGTTGGAATGGAGGAAGGAAAAAGTTCATTATAAATGAACCCTATGAAGTTTGCTGTCCAGGCTGCAATTTGGATTAAGATGTCTTACAAACACAGAGCTTTTTCAATGCAAAGTGGACATTTTGGAGAGAAGTACTTAGCAACTGCTATTTCTGAATTTAAACAAAAAAACCCTAATTAACAACGGAACAGAACATTTCTGAGGGAGGGGGGGACAGCCAAATTCAGTCCATCTGCACAGTAGCATGGTCTGACAGGTGTAGAAATTAAATGGGAATAATAAAAACCCACATTTTCATCTCACGAACTAAACAACTCTGTAACTTCAGCTAATTTGGCTTGCCAATGTGGGACTGTATATCTTTTTTTTAAAAAAAAAAAATCAAATTATGTAGGCACTTAAGCTACCATTTGTCCCTAATATTTACTTTGGAAATCAGATCCCTTGGTGTTTGAACATTAAAGGCCCTAATACCACTCTCATACTTGTTCTAAACCTATTTGTGTTCTGAATTTTAATTTGTAGCTGTAAATAATAGCGGTCTTGCATCCAAACTGATGATAATAATAAAACATCATTGTGAGCAACTGTCTATCTTTATAACCTGTGGTAATGAGTTCCATACGTTCATCAAAAGTTGTGAATTTACTGCACATCAATTTCCACAACGGACTGATGGAAATAATTTATTCAGCTTCTTTGCTATGTCCTTTCTTTAGCAATCCTTTCACTTCATTATTGTCCAACTGCTAGGGTTGCCGGCCTGCAGGTGAACCCTGTAGGTTTCCTAGAGTTACAACTGGTCTCCACATTACAGAGATTAGTACACCTAAAAAAAAAAAAACCCAGCTGCTTTGGAGGATGGACTCAACACACCACTGACGTCTGTTCCCTCCTCAAACCGTGCCCTAAGCTCAGATCTTCCAGAATTTCCTAACCTGGTGTTGGTAATGCTACCAACAGCCCAAGAATCTCCCCAGCCAACTGCCTTTCTTGCTTTTGAACTATTTAAAGGAATTCTTATTGTTTGTCTTTTATTTTTTGGGCAGTCCACTGTCAGATTCTCATTTCATCTGCCTTACTCATAATTTTCGTTTGTTTTGCCGCAACCTGTGCTCCCTTGGGTTTGTCTTCCACTTCTGCTGGGAAGGTTTTTTGCTAGTTAACCACCAGCACCCACTTCATTTTGATGATGCCTTTCTTAATCTGCAGCTTTGATTACTGTTGATGATATGGCACCCTTAAACAGAGTTACACTTTTCTCATCCCCCTGACAGAAATGGACTTAGAAGAGCAGAACTCTGCATTGGTTCACATTCTAAATACATTCCCAGATTCCTGAAGAGACATGACGTTCATTTTGATCTTCCTTTCAGATTTCTTTCATGAGCTTCCCTTTCCTAATAGTTTCCACTTCTGAAACCTAAAGTGGTCATGCTGGAAGTTTTAGACAAACCAGAGTAGAGGATACTGAGATTTGGCAGGACAGGGCAGTTGGGATTTACCTTTAAGGCTTTCAACATTTTTCCCCCACAGGTTTTTGGGTGCTGTCTGAGTTCAATCTTTCCCTTTGAAGACCAATTTGCTACAGTGGGATTTATGCACAGTCACCTGCACCCTATTCTGTGGCAGGTAAACAAGGGGTTTTTGCTCCAGAGAGGTTTGCCTGGCAGTGAGGCAGCGAACGTATATAGCTGTGCAGTCTTAAATGGCAATTTGAAGCTTAGTTTCTAGAATGCGCAACCTTCATTCACTCAATGGCACTCACTGCTTGGGTTTGGAGGCAGCCCAGATATTGAAACAGGCAAGCACCTCAGACTAAAGAGCCAGGCTTAAGTCAAGGCCAGATGGAATCCTATTTGTTCTTTTCTTAGATGGCAGACACAGTATTGTTATCCAGACCTTACAGCAATAGTGGAGGGCAGGCCAGCAGCTCCCTCTTCTGGCTACACACCACAGTAGCACAGAGAATAAGGCTCCAGGGTCCTCTGAACTGAATCCTAAATGCATGAATCCTCCTGACATCTTAAACTTGAATCTACCTACACATGCTTATGAATGTATAGGCGGCTTCATTCAAAACAAGTAATGCTATACATGGAATTAAATACAGGGTTTGCAGCAAAAAGGCAAATAGTTAATATTTATCTTTCTCAACCCTGAATCTGCTGAAAAAGCCACAGACCGGAGCTGAACGAATACCTAGAACTGTGGTTAAGGAAACAAACAATGAGCTTCATCAGAAAAATTGAAGCTTAGAAAGCCAGTGTACAATAATAAAAGAGAAAGGAGGGGAAAGAAATTCCATCTCATTTTGGCCAATATTCCCTAATCAAAACTTTTTAAAAATTAGACTCGGGGAGAGCATTCAGCTAGCAATAATCTACAAATGATCAGCCCACACCTGTCAAACGGAGGATGAATATTCATAGCAAATTATTTCAATCATTGTGTTTTTCTTGATGTGACACAAGTCTATGTAATCCCCCACCACATAACCCTCTTTCCTATTGCCAAAGTCACAATTTCATCTTCTTTTTCCCCAGCTACTACAAGTAGCTGGACACTAGGTGGCAGTATGACATTACTGCCACTGCCTTCTGGACACGTTGGCTGAAGTTGTGATGCAATCAAGCAGTTTGTTGAGGGATGTTTGACTGTGTTCAAGAAAGGATGATTGTGGTACATTATAAAATGTATGGATGCAAGCCAATCAGCAGAAGAAACCTCTGAGGTTTGGGCTGGGGTGGGAGGCTGCACCAAATCAATTATTAATATAGAAGCGGGGTGCTGCAGAGTCAAGCAGTGAGCTATTGTGTGTTCCTCCTTTGAGCTTTCAATTCTCAATGGAAGGGCTACCAAGGAGAGAGCAGGAATCCATCAGGCCTAGAGATGGGAATTCTGAAATATCTAGTCCAGGGGTCTGCAACCTGCGGCTCTCCAGATGTTCATGGCCAATTGGCCATGCTGGCAGGGGCTGATGGGATTTGTAGTCCATGAACATCTGGAGAGCCGCAGGTTGCAGACCCCTGATCTAGTCTGAATATATACCCAAAAATGCCTTATCATAATTTTTTGGGATGTGATCACTATTCTGGAATCTCAGCAATATTGATATTTCTATCCTAGGTAATCCAATAACTACTACAGAATATCTTGAGTTGGTGTTTTAAAGCACCAAACTCCCTCCTTTGTTTTTTTCTGGTTTGCCAAACAACAAGAGGGAGACGAGAGGGAGACATCTCTTACAAGTAAATGGAATTTCACATTAGGGTCTGCCAGCTTGGGTCTGCTGTGATTCTCTGGTTTGACATTGCTTCTGTTGGGCTGGAAATATTGTCCCTTCCCTTGGTTTCTCTTGTTTTCTCTGGTTTGACATTGATGTGGTGGGTTAGCCACATTGACCGTTAGGTTTTCTGGGATTCTCTGGTTTGACATTACTTATTTTGGGCTTGTTCTGCTTGTATTGGGATGCTTTTGGCCAGTGGCTGCTTGCTCTTGTTTGCTTGGCTATTCTTTGCCCTGGAGAAAGAATGGATTCCCCCTGCCCCATCATAGAATACAATGGAGGATGGCTGAGGACATTGTATTCAGATGCTAATAAACCTAGGGTGTTTTTTTTTTTAGTGGACAGGCAGCATTAAGTTTTCTGCAATGATGGTATCATTTTCGGGGGTGGGGGGGTGGGAAGCCACTCCAGCTCCCCAGAAATATTCCTTACACGAAACAATATACCAGAATAACTTTGATACTCTGAGAAAATGTGACTCAGAATATCCAACTGGTATAGGATCCCTGATGAATGTGGAATACCAATTATGCCCTCCCTGAAATTTGAATTTTAAAAAATCCTTAAAAAAATTATGGTGCAAATTCCAATTTAAGAGACCTCCCCTTCATTATGCTGAGATCCAACTGCATTTTCTCTGGGACCATTTTATGTTGAACTGTACCACCATATAGTGGAAAATCATGGTTTCCTGTTTTGCCCTTTGGCCTATTGCTGGTCTTGCAGCTGTTATTGAAGTATACTAGGATGGGAGATCATCAAAGAATGCCAGGGTCACTAACCAGATTAAGGCAATAGAAAACCTCTTCTAATAAGTCTCTTGCCCTGAATACCCTTCTGGGTTGCCATAAGCCAGCTATGACTTGATAACACAGATGTACTGATTAAGTGGTGTAAAATGATGAAGATTTCAATGCACATAGAAAGGTGCAGCTCTGTTTAGGATTGCACTGAGACTATGGTGGATTTATTTGTTTACATCATGTATGCTCTCTTCCCAAGATGGACTCCCATAAGTGACTTTCAAAATTGAGAATATCTTCCCACTAAAAGAATGCTTTTGGGCTTTTCTATTGGAGCACAACATCTGTGTCCAGATGCTCACTAAGATATCACAGGGAAAATGAACAATGACTCAAATAAAGCTAGGAATGCTACAAATAGTCAAAGATTTTCCATTTCTCTGAGAAAACTGTGTATTGCTACTGTTGACAAGTGCTCCCATAAAGTAACCTTTTTATTTGGATGCATGAAAAGGGAAGGATTGCCTGTACAATGGTGTATGATTAACTGTATTGATCAGGGCATGGATGCATGCAAAAATACTCTGGTGTGCTTTGTTGTTTCTAATGAGTGACTACAAAAATGGACCCACTTTATGCTTTTGAATGGGAGATGATGCAAAATTAAGCTATGTCCCCCCCCCCCCCAGAACAGTGTTGGATGAGGGTGTGGTAGTAAAAGAAATATGCGTTAACTAGGGAGGATATGCACATAGATGTTGTGGAGAAATGGCATCCCTCCTCCCTAGGACTCAGATTGGAGGGCAGAAAATGCAATGTGCCTGGCAACACCGGTAGAGGGCACCAAAAAGGGGTGGTATTATCAAAAGCAGGCAGAAACCTGGGAGAGGGTTCTTTGGCTCTCTGGCTGTCTGCTGTTCTTGGTTGTTAAGGGAGAAGGGCTCTGGAGGCAGCGGCCTTGTTTCCAGGCCATGTGCTCAACCTAGAGAGGTGAGCTCTCTATGAGTGGTAACTGGTTAAGCTGAGGACTTACCCTGCTTTTGAACATCTAGTAGGCAGGGTATGTGTTAGAGAAAGGGAAAGGGGATTTGCAGTTTGTCTCCTTTTTATTTGTTTTTCCTTGCGTTATCTGTTGCATTGCCAAAGAGTTCTTATGATTGTGTTCTGTTAATAAATACTTATTTTTAAAACCTTACAAAAGTTCTCTGTGCCACGCATGCCCCACGATGTGGGACACGCTATATGTATGTGAATAAGAAACTGAGGCAGAGGCCTTGTAACCGGGAGAGGAAACTGGGAAATCTTGGTCTTTCTCAGTGGGTAGTCCTCAAAGGACCAGGTGGTGACAGTATACCCTGGGAGAAAGATAGCCCTCCCCAAGGGAAAGTTGATAACCCCTGGGAGAGTGCAGAGGGCGAAATAGGGCCTGCCAGCCATAAGCAAACCCATTTTGCCACAGATGTATATGTGTTTGTGGACACACACAAAAACATTTTTTAAAATAACTTAAAGTTTGCTCAGTTCTGAATCAGAAACAATGTGTAATTAAGCTGGGTCTTTGCTTCCAGTGAGATTCCATGGTTAATCAAACCTAGGCCTTCAAATGGTGAATGCACAAATTATGCTAAGCCCTGAATCAACATGTGGAATAATATACAAGATAACAGTTCAGAAAATCCTGCCTTTGCAAAAACCATATGTGTATGTTTACAAGTTAGTGTTCCAAACATGCAATGCTGCTGTTCAGCAAGCAGAAATGTCTGCAGGAATTTATTCACATAATTTTGATTGAGCTCTAGCTATGTTCTATACATAATTGTTTTAAGAATCACATAAGTACAATTTGCAACTCATGCTATGGTAAACCTTCCACAAATTTAAATGCAGCCACATTGCATTCCATAACAGATTACCTTTGTCAGAGCTGCATAAGGTTCACCTGACTCAAATCCCCATTATGCATCTACTATGCAATAGTGTTGGCAGTTGTCTGAATTCTAGATACTGAAAACAATCCTGCTAGAGCACAAGTCTTCATGAAACAATCTCAATCTAGTCTTCATAAGAACATAAGAACAAGCCAGCTGGATCAGACCAAAGTCCATCTAGTCCAGCTCTCTGCTACTCGCAGTGGCCCACCAGGTGCCTTTGGGAGCTCACATGTAGGATGTCAGATTTTCAATCTACATACAAATGTAATGAAATTTAAAAACTGGATTTCAAATTTCAGATAGAGGGCACAGGAATGAAGATTCACCACATAGAGTAGCTTGAGAATGTAGCAGAGTAACGGTTACTTCAAACTGCAGTTTAGTGATCAAATGTTTCAGGCCTTTTGTAGAAAATAAAATGACTGACACTCAGAACTAGAAGAAGAGTTGGCTTCTCTAGCCCACTTTTGTCTCCTGTGCGGCATCTCCAAGCATTTTACAATCACCTTCCCTTCCTCTCCCCACAACAGGCACCTTGTGAGATAGGTGGGTACAAGAGAGTTCTGAGTTAATTGTGACTAGCCCAAGGTCACCCAGCAGACTTCTTGTGGAAGGGTGAGGAAAATAAACCCAGTTCATCAGGTAAGAGACTACTATTCATGAGGAGGTGCAGGGAACCAAGCCACAATTGTTTGATTAGATTTTAGATTAGAGTCCACTACCCTTAATTACTACACCACCTTGGCTCTCATAGGCCCTTCCAACACAGCAAATGTATAGTGGGTTGCAGTTGGGATAAAGGAATCCACTTTCCTGTTTTCGCATTCACATGCATCCATGCAGGCAGCGATTGGAGCCCACAGAAACAATGCGGCTGCTGTCGCACCTTCGCACTGAGGAACATCTTTTTTTATTTACCTCCCACAGATGCATGGCCATGCAGGCATGTACAAATGAACCCCAACAGCCATCCTAATGTCTCACGATACCACGATACAACCATTTGCACCTGTGTGGCTATGCAGATGTAAGTCGGGAAGTAAAATAAAAGGAAAGCACAGCCAAATAAAGTGTCTCCTGCCCTGCCATTCACTCATAAGCGGCTGCAACCTGGGATTTTTCAAAAGATTCGTGGATAGTGCGATTCTTGAAAAACCTGGTTTGGGAGAAATAACATGCAGCAGACTTGCTTTAGGGGCAGGATCTGTGCAAAGTCCCCCCCCCCAAAAAAATGTGGGGGCTCTGCATGGGCCAGTAAACACAGGATAAGGACGGTAAAAAACCCACGTTTTTTGGGGGGAGGGGACTTATTATTATTATTATTATTATTTATTTAACTTAATATACCGCCCCATCCCGAAGGGGCTCTGGGCGGTGTACAACATAAAACATCATACATAAAACATCATAATATATTAGCTAGAGGAGCGAATCAAAATTATAATTAACATCTACGCTCCATCACTATAAAATCCCATTTAAAACAGCAGTTATTTCTTAGTACAGGCATCCCACGAAACATGGATGCATGCGAACATGAAAACAGGAAATCAGGTTCCTTTATCCCAACTGCAACCCGCTATACATTTGCTGTGGGGAAAAAGCCATAGAGCTTTAGGAAGAATGGAGGCTACAACCTTCTCTCAGAGATGCTACTTTGCTCTTTTAGAGGAGGAATAATCAAACATTTACTCAGTAACATGAAGACTTACACAGCAAAGCCCCCAGTGCATACATAACAGAGGTCATAGTCATTTTGATTAGTTGGAAGTATTACAGTTGTTGATAGTTTGGGATGTTTGGAATGTTTGAGACCACTAATTGCTACTGCTCATGTAAAGAACCTGCGTGAACATGGTTTTGGCTGCGTAGGAGCACCAGCTTTCCATTCTCTCAATTACCTGGAAATCTATAAAGGAAAGTATCAAAAAAGATTTGCGTAACAGATTGGATGCCTTCAAAGAGAAAAAGTATCTATGCATATCTTACACTTAGTGCTTAAATCAACTCCTTCATTGTAGTACAACAGTTCTGGTGGGCCTTCTGGGAACTAAAAATAGCCAAGATTTTTTTTTTTTGGGGGGGGGGGGGACTAGATAGAAACAATGAGTTTTCCCATGATTTGAGCCAACACTCCTTTGAAATCCAAGCTGCCCTCTTCATAGCTTATTATTCAGCAGACATGGCAATACTGCATGTGTAAAGGTGTCTAAAGCCTCCACCTTGGCTTCATTAGGGCTAAAATACTTTACTCCCAACAAGAAGTTCCCAGCATACAGAACTCTGAGGTTTGCATTTTCTGTTACTGCTTTGCTGTTGCTGGCAGGTACATTTTGGGGGGAAAAGAAACAAGGTGAGGTGCATGAATAGTTGGGATGAAGGAAAATGGCACAGAGAAGGGGTGGTAAAGAGCTGGCATTTGGAATGGGCCAGGTCTTTCCAAGAATCCTTTCAAAAATGCTTTGGAATAATGAGCCCATTCTGAGAAATTAAAGTTCATATTTATATTTGAGTATAATATAAAAATGCTGGTTCTTCCATGTGTGCAGGGACTGCAGAATTTGGAAGTGCCTGTGTTCTGTACCTTTGCTCAACCTGTGCTCTGATACACCTTGAGCTCCTAATTATGGTGGTGGAAAATGCCATCAAGTCACTGCTGACACATGGTGATCTCTTGGAGTTTCAAGACCAGAGACATCCAGAGGTGGCTTGCCACGGCCTGCCTTTGCATGGGCTGAGAGAGTTCTGAAAGAACTGTGACTGGCCCAAGGTCACTCAGCGGGCTTCATGTAGAGGAGTGGGGAATCAAACCTGCTTCTCCAGATTTCAGTCAATCCTCTTGACCACTACACCACCCTTGCTCCACTTTTGAGGAACATCCAAAGCTATTGTCATGTAATATCTTAAAGAATGGTAATTTTTTTTTTTTTAAAAAAAGTGGTCCATGTTATTGAGTCAGAAACAGTACATAAACCAATTAGCAAGTCTTGGTCTCCCCTCTTCAGCGAAGAAGCTCTGCAATACGCTGGCAAATATTCCCTTCCATCTGATAAAGCCTGCTATGCTCACAATTCCCACTGATGGCAGGCAGCACCGACCTTCCTTCATTCCCCTCCATAGCTGGTATGTTCTGATAAGAGAGCCTTCGCTGTCAGAAAACAAACTCCGGGTGACAGATAGAACACATAATTCTGCAAAAAGCGCATCTCTAGAGAAACAATTAAAACAAACGTGCCGAAAAGTAAATGGCTTTCATTGCCATATTTCCCTCCTCCCTCAGCCCCCACCTTTTCTTCTTCAACAAGGAACAAGACAGGAATGAGTGTCTGCATGCTAGAATGCCCAGAAAATTGACAATTAACAACTGTTCCGATCTGGCCTGTCTGCAATTTCCTCCTTGCAACTGTGGCTAACTACTTAAATACATCACACGGGCCTGCACCTCCCCTAGTCTGGCTGGGACGCAAGCCAATGTCCATCTTTCTGGTTCCCTATACATACCTTATCGTTTTCTGTAGCTTTTTGAGAGACCCCACATATGGGAGAAGGGACTTGTTCGTAACTGTTTCACTCAGCCAGGCGGTACATTCCATACAGGTGAATTGCCCCATAACAGCATGGGTGAAGATGCAGCTACAAAGATACCAGTATCTGCTAAATCATCCTCCTACTCTCTTGTATAGAGGGATAATGCAATCACTGACCACAAGTAATAGCCAGACAAAGCACACTGGATTCCTCCTAGATAAACTAACTTGCCACATATTTACTCTGCAGAAGCTCATTACAAACATTCAAACACACAAAAACAAACACTGGGGGGTATCCACCTGTTTATGGATTTTTTTTAAAAAAAGCTTTCATTTCACACTGAATCCAAGAAAACAAAACTGGGAATAAATGCATTTTTAAAAACCCACTATGTTCTCATTATGTCCATGTAGCCAACCATCAACTACAGGATGAAAACAAATTCTCTGCATTGTGGTATATCAAAGGTACAAACAACCAAGACACTAGAAATTCATCATCATCTATATGAATAACTTCTCAATCTGCTAAACCTGGTATTCTCACTAATCAATTTATGCACCTGTCTTCAACCTTTGCAATGCCAGAAAAAAAAATACTTGCAATGCAAATGTAATGTTGCCATCAGCGACTGTTGGTGTAGCAGTTACCGCCATATCCAGTCTTAAACCTGTATTTACAGGCCTATTTAAGACCATGCCTTATATACTTTCTATTAACAAAGAAATTTGCAGTAGCTAGAAGCCTTACATGGAGACCAATGTTCAGGAAAATAAATAAATTACTTTTGCCATTTTAGGATAACAATCCAAGTAACTACAATGGCCAATTCATTTATTTGAGCAACACAGGTTTTGAATGTTTTAAATTACACCTTTCAGGAACACCCGATGTGCAGGACCAGGCTTCTTATGAAAGACTTGCGCGATACTCTGACAGTATTTTGAGCAATGAAGCAAGTTCCTATTGACCATTTATATAAAGCATTTCTTTATTACAAAAAGGTGCCTTTCCAATCCTCATCTCAAACACCCCAAACAAAAGAAAGTCCCATTGTACAAAACACTTAACATATAGAATTCATTACCAGAAGGGATATTGATGACTGTAGTTTCGGAGGCAATAAGAATAGGTAAATTCATAGAGGCTAGAGGTGAAAGGCTAAACCCACTGACTCCAGCAAAATTATATTGCACTGAAAGTCTATATATAGTTATTAGAAGAAGAAGAAGAAGAAGAAGAAGAAGAAGAAGAAGAAGAAGAAGAGGAGGAGGAAGAAGAAGGAGGAGGAGGAGGAGGAGGAGGAGGAGGAGGAGTTTGGATTTATATCTCCTCTTTCCCTCCTGTAGGAGACTCAAAGGGGTTACAATCTCCTTGCCCTTTCCCCCTCACAACAAACACCCTGTGAGGTGGGTGAGGCTGAGAGAGCTCTGAAAAGCTGTGACTAGCCCAAGGTCACCCAGCTGGCATGTGTGGGAATGCACAGGCTAATCTGAATTCCCCTGATAAGCCTCCACAGCTCAAGCGGCAGAGCTGGGAATCAAACCCAGTTCCTCCAGATCAGAGTTTACTGCTCTTAGCCACTGCGCCACTGCTGCATTATAGCTACATTAGCTACATTATAGACCAAAAAATAATCAGTATGCTCTTTTGGGGCAGGGGCTATCTTTTAATCGCAAAAACATCATTTTCCACCCACAACCACGACATAAGAATAGTGTGCATTAGTGTGGTACATTTGGATGAAATCGAGCCCCCACAACTCTGCCCCCCCCCCACCTTATTGGTATTTTCCAAGTATATTTGGTTCTCCCAAATATTTCCTGGATTTTTCAGGAGATTGAAAAATTGGTCCTGAAAAATCCTGGAATCATTCGGTATTTTGGGGAAGTTCATGAACAAGCATTTTCAGGCTCTGGGGGACTATCTCTTTTTCTTCTTTCCTCCGCTCATCTTGCTTTGTTTTTGCACCTGGCTGGGTCAGGGGTCCGGGGGAGTTCAAAGGGCTGCTACTGTCTGTTTCACGTTTCTTTGTTCATTTCAGGTTCATTTTTTTCCTTTTGCAAGTGTTGCGTTATGTTCCCTTTGCTGTCTTCACACTGTTGCTGACTCAGTGCTTGGATTTGTTCTTCTCTAGATGCACATTAGTCCCAGGAGGTGGAGTTGGGAATTTGGCAAGAGAGGAGACAACTTTTTCCTTAGACTGGACCTCAGGAGAAAGGCACAGACAAGACTGGCACAGACAAGACTGTGGAGCGTGCTTGCTTCCCAGGAGGCATAGTAGCAGGCCAGTCTAGGTTACAGCAACAGGAGTAAGCCATGTCTGCTACCTTCTTCAGCTTTGCCACACTTTTCCAGTTCTGGTGTCTCAAGCAGCTGTTCGGTTGCTTGTGTGGTGAGCTCTCCTTACCCCATTTCTAATTTGAATGCATCCATCTTTAACTTCCAGTCATTATTTGCTAAGCTGCTTTCTGTAATACAGAGTTCTATGGTAATATTCTCTCTTTGTAAAAACTGAATTAATCAGGCCACCTCTTAACCTTTATAATGATAAAAGTTTCTTACATCTCCTTTGGAAAGGTATATTTTCCAAAGTTCAAATATTTTTGTAGCTGCTGCTCTCCATACCTGCTCAGACACGTGACCATGTAGCATGTAACACAACCATTATCACTGCAGAGAATGGTGGAGCTAATGATGCTGTCTTGTACCTTTGTTCTTTGCACAAATTAATCCCTGGTTCTATATACACAATTACCCATAGGAATGGAATTAAATGAAAACCACCTTTTTGCCTTTCTTAATGGTATGATAGGGTGCTTAAGAACTAAGGCTTGGTTGTACAACAGCAAAATGACAAAGAACAGACTGCAGGTGGAAAATCACAGTTTGGAGTGTTCCCATATATTAATTCTCTGCAAATGTTTTTCTCCGTATAGAAAAAAATTGTCCCACCCTTCCTTCATGAAGCTTAGGGTAGCATACATCTTCTCCTCTTCTTTGCTCACAACAACCCTGTGAAGTAGATAATGCTAACAGTGTATGGCTGGCCCCCAGTCACTCAACAAACTCCAAGTCAGAATCACAGTTTGGAGTGTTCCCATATATTAAAAACTCTCATGGAGAAATGTATTTCTCCATCTAGAAAAAAAATTATCCCACCCTTCTTTCATGAAGCTTAGGGTAACATACATCATCTTTCCTTCTTTACTCCCCATGAAGTAGATAACGCTAAAAGTGTATGGCTGGCCCCCAGTCACTCAGCAAACTCCGAGGCAGAATGGGGATTTCAGTCCAGGCCTCTCAGTTGTTAGTCTGATCTTCTGATCTCTACACTACACATGAAGTCCTAAATGTTTCCTTTTGGAGAATATGTTTATCTTTGAGAAGAGACCTCTAGATAATCAATGTCTGGGGACTGCAGGAGCCACGGTGCTGGAGTCTACTACCCCTGCCCCCAGCAAGCCACCTGGCACCTGTGGGAACTGCTTTTACCTGGAGGCCCCCAGGGACTGCAGAGGGGTCATCAGGGTGGATAGGGGGAAGGAAAAAGGGCCCTGGCCCAAAGAAACAACCTGGGACTGGGACCCATTAGAGAATGGCTGGGCAGGGCTCAGGCCACAGACCCACTAAGGAAGCTCTGGGTGAGCCGTGGCTGGCATGAAGCCATGACCACCAAGGAGAGAGGGTACACAGATGGATCAGCAGTGTCTCCACCTTCCAGGCCACCTTCCAGAGTCACAAATAACAAAGACAGCTGGGAGCAGAGGGGGAAAGGTGCAGTGGAGGAAAGAGAATGGTCACAAGGGTGGGGAACTGGAGGGGTGGGGAAAAAGGAAGCACAGGGGTAAAAACTGCAGGGTAGTGAAGGTCAGGGAAGAGAGAAGTTGTCAGGCTGGTGCCTAAGACAAGGCCCAGCCACAGCCCAAAGAGCCATTCTCCTCAGGAGAAAAACCTTCAGCTCTGGGGCCACGATGGACCCTGCAGGCATGACCATTCTCCTCAGGAGAAAACCAGTTGTTAGTCTGATCTTCTGATCTCTACACTACACGTGAAGTCCTAAATGTTTCCTTTTGGAGAATATGTTTATCTTTGAGAAGAGACCTCTAGATAATCAATGTCTGGGGACTGCAGGAGCTACGGTGCTGGAGTCTACTAGCCCTGCCCCCAGCAAGCCACCTGGGGCCACGATGAACCCTGCAGGCAGGACCAAAGAATTGGGGGTGGCACCATGGGCCCCCAATGACAATCAAAAATGATTTGTAATCACACTTGTTTTTGTAGCATCCTGTTTAATTCTGCAGAATTAGGGTTGCCAAACTTCTCTTCAACATGTATCAGTTGATTAAAATCCTAGAGAGACCTATCTTACATACTGACAAAACTACATTGTCTTCATTCCTCTTTATCGTCCTCATCCTTGAAGGCAATATCAGTAAATTTCAGGTTGACTTTTTTAACACAGAATTTTTCAGTGAAGCCAAATAAAGCTGATATCTGTCAGCTTTATTCAGCTATTGCTAACAATATTTGGGTTAAAAAAATCCCATTTTTTCAGTTCTCCCCCCCCCCACACACACCATTTTCCAAGCCCTTGGAAATCAGGAGTGGCGGAGTGATCCTGCATGCATGATTGGGCCACCTCCCTGCCAACATTGTTTTCCAAGCCCTGCAGGACTTGAAATGGAAGGACAGGGGAGTGATCCGGCATGTGGGGCTGAGCTAGCTCAGCTCTGCATGCAATATCAGGCTGCCTCTCCCTAACCCCCACCTCCCTTGCAGAACTAAGCTGGCTTTCCCTCCCCGCCCCCAAGCCCATGTCCCAAGCTTACCTTGGTTTAGGAAATGACAATGGAGGAGAGGGAGATTTAATAACGTGAAACAGATGAATGTTATTTTTGTCAGCACCAGGTATATTCAACTTTTTGAATATACCTGGATTTTTTATCAGTATAAGAAAAAAAGCTTTAAAAAGTCAATATGACTTTTGGGGGGGTTTTCTGTGATTCGGATTTACTAAATCACCTAGGGTTCAGTCTCACACAATGAGCCTTACCCGTTTCCCATTAATGAAGGAACTTTGTCATCATTCTCAGTTCATTCTATATATATATATAAACCTTTAATGGCATAATTAAAACAGCAACAATATACCAGAAAAATGGCGACCTCAGTGTAATGATACAATCTCCAGTACAGTTATAAACTGCTTATTGACATTATTGGTGAGCACAAAAGTTAGCTAGCTGCTTCCAATACACTCCAGAACCAATAATAATCCAACATCGCTACTACAATTGATAGGATTAATATTATCAATGGGGGTTTTAACCACGGGCTCTAGGATATTTATTCCTGGCTAAACTGTGTAACGGGCAGTGTAATATCAATGCGGTTGGATTGATTCTTCGTAAGCTGAACTGCAGGACAAAATCTTTCATTAAAAGGCACTCTCTGCATTCTGCCCCTGAGTGGTAGCTGAAGGGAGAATATTGCACCTGGCAAGGGTCAGGCCTGGCCGCAATTTGGGTTCTAAGACCAAAATGGAAATACGCACATGGTATAGGTTTTACCGTATACCCAAGTGCAAGGGAGAGCAGCTTATTAGCCTGCTGCATCAGGGTGATCATACTCGATCATACAATCTCTTTGATAGTCAGCTTTAGCTCATTGCACTATTAAAACCAATTTCAACCCAAGGATAGACCCATTTCATGGATTTTCTCAACAAAGGGACCACCACTGTTCTACAAGGAAAGAAAGAGCCTGTAAGTAAAGCTTTGTGACAGTTGTTAAATCACAATCAGATCCAGACCAAAGGTCATGCACCATGCTCTTGTATGGAGTAGATGTTGGCCCACCTCCAACAGACTTCCGCAGCATATGTGGGACTGGAGTGAGGTGCAAGCCGAAAAGGCTCATAGAGAGCATGACTGAACTCTCTTTCCATATCGCGAAAGCTCCACAGTTTGTATCCACAGTGGGATTCCGTGATAGTAATTGTAATGGTGATTTTAGCATTAAATGCCCTTAATGGCTGCAGGTACAAATTCAAGGACCTTTGTGCTAAAATAGCAAGCAATGGCTCCTAAACCAAGTTTGCTTGATTCAATGGCCAATTTTAAACTCCTAAGAGGAGCTATAATTCAGCGGAGACCTAGGCATTTAAAATGTTTCTAATCCTGTTCAAGTTGTTCATTATTTATTGGCTAACTAAATGGTCTCCAAGAAATAAGCAAAACCATTATTTTAATTTCTATGTACCTTGCCACAGGCTATTAAGGTGACTTACAACATTCAACAATAAAGCGTACAGTAAGCCAGCTTTCTAAGCCAGCTTTGTGTAATGGGAGAGTACAGAAGGCCATCAAAGTATACAGCAGCGGCTGGCTGATTCAAAGTAGGCAGTGCAGGAATCCTCCATCGTGCTGGTAGCCAGATCACTTAAAAGATTAGAAGAAGCACACCCCTGTTTTTTTTGCTCTGACACTCCAGCAATGGTATATATGACTCATGTATACCATCAGGAGAGCATTTAATTTCACAGGTAGTAAGCCATGGGATGTAAGGCCATTACTTAGTGTAAGTAGCCTTCTGTCAATTCCTAGATTAATAAAAGTTTTCCCACAGTAGATCTCTGAGACAGAGTCAAATGCCCCTTTGAAGTCCAAAAAAAAGGCCACAAACAGGGATGATTTGCTTCCGCTTGGTGTATTTCCTTTTGTGATCTAGAGTCCTGCTGGATCAAACAATGATCTGTTTTAGATCGTATGTTGAAATCCCATTTGTTCCAATGATTTTGTTTTCTGTAATCCATGAAGAGAGTTTGGCCAGTAAAATATTTTGCATATACCTTTGCCAGTGATGGACAATAAACTGATCGACGCAGTAATTGGAAGGGAGCAAAAATCTCCCTTTGAAGACAGGAATTATAATCGTGATGGGTCCAATCTGATGGTACAAGAGCTGCTTGATTAACGGATGTAAAAGAGCTAGTACCGGGGACCACTCAGTCAACAAAGTTCTTAAATAACTCTCTAGTTCCGTCAACTGGAGCCTTGTGGTCCTTTTAATTTATGACAATTTCACGTGACTTCCTTCTGTACAGACAGGGGGGCTAATTTGGACTGTCGCTATGTAGGCAGAAACATGCACTAGGGAAAATGAAGGGCTTCTACTAAAAAACGCTAAGGAAGTATCGCCAGATATGACTGGGTATACAAGCTGCGTGGAAACTAAGTGAACCTGAGTCATTGGATACAAGGGATTCTTGTATCTATATTCTTCTCAAAAATGAAAGAGCATTTCCCTGGCCCCTTCCAGAAAATATTTTTTGGGCTGTTTCTTGTAGCAGTATAGTATCCTCTGTTGGGCTGGATTTTAATGGATCGGGTTCAAAAGGAAATTGAGTATATTTCCGTATCAGTATTTTTATATGGGGGAATTTCTATGTTATTTAACCTTGTCATCTCATATCTGGAATCAATTGGCCCAAAAAATGTGCCTGCCATTTACAGGAGTAAAGCATTTCATTATAAATTCTTATTTTTCATGTTCAGATCTGAGACATATATCCTGTTGTGCCCAATTTAAAGGCACAGAAACTCAAGGGCATTGTTTTTACTTCAGAAATGATTGGGTACTCTGTTGTACTTTTTATTTATATTACTCATTTGCTATTCTGCAGGGTGCCAAGCGATTACCATAGTTTCCCATGCAAGGTGCTGGCCGGCATTTCTATTGTTTATTTAGATCTTAATGCAATAGACTTATTTGCGCAATATCGTGCACAACAAGAAGCCACATTTCTTTTTATGGATTTATGTTAACTGCTTGGAAACCTGTTGCTGTATTCAAAGCAATCATTTGCAGTTGAAGGTTGTGATTTTCACTCCTCAAATGGAAATCACAGTTACTTTTAATGGTCCATTTCCTTACGTTTTGGGTTATGTGCTGCTATCCACCCTAAAGCCGTGGACTGCGACCTAGAAATCAAGGTTAAAAAAATAATAATCTGGCATTTTAATTTTCTGGCACAGAATGCACCAACAGGATACAGAACTATATTTGTTCAACCAGTTGCACTGATCAAAAGCTTCACAGGGCCCTCAGTAGGATTCAATACCATTGAGTCCACCCTCCAAAGCAGCCATTTCCTCTAGGGGAACTGATTTTGTATTAGCAAAATGCTAATACAACGTATGTCATCAGGCTTTTTGTTGCACCCTGCCCATTTCATCTCATGTTCTTGAAAATGTTGTCCATCCTGACAATGATTCATTTATCATATGTAAGAGCACATGGAGAAGGTTCTCTGATGGTGAATTCAGGGCAAGCTCTATAGATCATGCAGTTAGGGCTACTAGCTCCAGGGTTGGAAATATCAGGAGATTTGGGGAGGTTGCCTGAGAGGGGTGGGGGTGGGGGGTCTTCAGTGGAATATAATTCCGCACAGTTCACCTTCCAAAGTAGATATTTTCTCCAGGTGAACTGACCTCTGTTGCCTGGAGATCAGCTGTAAGCCCAAGAAATCTCCACCCACCATCTGGAGGCTGGCAAGCCTACAGGCAGTCCTTGTGGTCCCTGATCAATGGTCAGGGTGAGCAACTGGAAAAGCTCTGAAGTGGGGATTTCATCAATGCACCCTAAAATGTAGTAATTTTTGGATGCCTCTTGGGCTCAAGACATCGTCAAATATCCACCTTTTGTTCTCCTTTGGATGACAATAGTCATCTTTGAACAGGAAGATTAAGCTCTCTTAACATTGCTAAAGGGCTAAATTTCCCTATAAATTAGCTGCCCATCTTGCAGTAAGTGCTCAGTGTTTCTGGACTGACCTCTGGTCTAGTAAACTGCCCAATGTTTTCTGGACCACCTTTGGTTTAGTTATGCTGCGTGCCAGCTGCTTTCACCCTGGCTCTGTGGAGCTCAATGTGGGCATTGAACTCTGCTTCTCAAACCATTCCTCTTCTAGATAGGCTATTATAGTGTTCTGCTACAAACACCCTGACCTATTCCAGATCTATCCCCTCAACTCTATATACTAGTACTGTGTGGATTCTGTGTGGATGTGGTTATATTTACCATTTGTGTGCCTGTACATTTATTATTTTACTTTTCCAGATAAAATCATTAAACTTTTACTTCTGATTCCTGTGGATTTTTGAGGAGAAAAACCTACCATAAACAAAGGTGGTAAAGATCTTGTGGTTGCTCCCCTCACAAAGCAAGGTCTGTCCTGCTAATTTCCCACTCTGAAAATGACAGATCCACCATTTTGAGCAACACCTCAAGGTCAATATTGTCATCTACTCAGGCTGGCAGTAGCTCTCCAGGGCCTCAAGCAGAGGTTTTTCATATCACCTACTGCCAGATGCCTTAATTGGGAATTCCAGGGATTGAACCTGAATCTGTCTGCATATCAAGAAGATATTCTATCATGGAGCCACACTCTTTCATCCCACTTACAATGGGATAGGAAGCATTTCCTTTTTATTGGGTCAGAACTTTTTCTTAATCAACTGTTCTTGGAACTGAAGGAGCAAAGCTTTGGGAAAAAATAGACTATGGGTGCAAGTTCATAACTGCTGTATAGGAGGAAGATGTTACATGTGACCATAATTGATTTTGATAGCTTTTAAAGAGTAATTGGCCCTATACATTCAGCAAAGTCTTGCCCGAGTTACATGATGTATGAGAGACATGCTAAATTATAGCAGTAAGTAGATGATTGTCTTGGCTACATTGTTAGAATGGATATGGACTGTCTTATTTCTATTTTCATTAAGAATATAGCATCAAAAATGGATCCAGTAACTTTGGCATATGCTAGAGGTTTATATACAGATATAGAGGTTTACATGCAGATATATATAAAGTTCATTTAAATATGTATGTTTTATCTAAATTTTAATTCTAAAATTAGTATAGTATAGTATAGTAAAAGGCGAAAGATTTATACGATCTGAAGAGAAACCAGAGTATATGTTCCAAATGTTCCAAAATTAATGTAGCTATACCACAAAGTTGGTCATAAAGTTGGCTTGTTAATCTATTAATGTATTTACTTTGGACATTTTGCTAATGTATTAACTGTGGACATTTTGCATGATTTTATTGTATAATTTTATTTCTAAGTGCCTCCTCAAGCAGGTCTCTGGAGAGGTGGCATTTTCTCAATCAATCAATCAATCAATCAATCAATCAATCAATCAATCAATCAATCTATCTATCTATCTATCTATCTATCTATCTATCTATCTATCTATCTATCTATCTATCTATCTATCTATCTATCTATCTATCTATCTATCTATCTATCTATCTATCTATCTATCTAAGGCTTATTTGAAGCCATGGTCCCCACATGAGATGTCTCAGCCAGAGCACACTGTTGCCAATGCCATGCTGATCCCACATACTACATCCTTTGTGTGACCATCTGCTTTGCTACATTTGTAATAAGCAGCACTGGCCATCAAGTAATCACTACACATTATTATTAGCTGCTGCTTAGATATGATAAAAGGAACTTTGGGGTTTAATTAGATTGTATTTACGTATAAAATTCTTTGAAGGCTCAAGGGGAAAACTTAAAACTGATCAACTAAATAACATGTATGTTTATCAATTTCAGGCATGTCCATGTACCTGATCTCATTCCTCCGCTGTCTTTTATATGAAAACAAACTGGCTAGAAAATAGCCTCTTCAGATAAACCAAAGTGCTGCAACACTGTTGTGAAACTGACAGAAAATGCTGTAAAATACAGTCAGACAGGTGTGAATATTGCCTAAACAGGTTAGGGTTGAAACTCTGTTGTCAGACGATATGACATCATACTGCAAGTAGAAGACCAAGCAACCAGACTTTGTTGACTCTCAACAGAATGGTAATTTCCGCACAGCAGAAATAAAACATCCTGCAGACATTTTTGAAATACCTGTTTTGTGTTCCCACAGCGTGGTGAATGCAAAGATTGTCAGCCAAAATGGATCTTTTTTCCCATGGAGTTCTTGTCATTTTCACAGATGCACCCACCATTTTGTGTGCTGCTGCAGAGATTTTCCATGCCTTCACCATTTGGTGAAGGTTCTCTATGCAGGTTTCCTCTGCTTATAGCATATCCACACATGATTTCCATGTAAAAATTAGATGAATAAAATTCATTTTGACTAGTGATGCCATGTACTTGCCCTTTTCCCTTTTTTCTGTTTTGAGGGGGGTGTCTGCAAAGCTACAGCAACACAAATATGTGCATCCTGCAGCTTCTCTAATGGTGTCACTGTAGCTTTGCAGAGATTCCCCTCAAAACAAAGGCCCCTTCCGCACACGCAAAATAATGCGTTTTCAAACCACTTTCACAACTGTTTGCAAGTGGATTTTGCCATTCCGCACAGCTTCAAAGAGCACTGAAAGCTGTTTGAAAGTGCATTATTCTGCATGTGCGGAATGAGCCAAAAAAAGGAAAAATGCCATATGTGCAGAATCACTAGGCCAAAAAAAGACCTCTATTACTTTTTACATGGAAATCGCAGTTGGATAAGCTGCAAGCAGAAGAAACCTCCATGGGGAACTTTCAGCACACAAAATGGCAGGCGTGAGTGGCAAAAATGAAAGCAAGAGGTCTGGATGGGAGAAATAAAGTGTTTCCTGCTTGTTTTGTTTGCTCAACAGGCAGGAAACTTCTTCAACCTGGGAAGGGAAAAAAGATCACTAGTTTAGCGATGTTTGACAAACCCAGGTTGAGTGAAATAGAATGTTTTAAAGATGTTTCGGGGAAGACAGCTGTGTGAACTCTTCCCTCAAATGGTTTTTTAAACATCCTAAAGATGTTTTATTTCTGCTGAGTAAAATTCGCCAATTTGAAGAAAGCAAAGCAAAGGAATAACTTGAGTACTTCATGCTGGAAAAAGCTTCAGCATTCCTTTTTGTACTTGGGAGGTTTTGTTTTTGTTTGTAAATTTGGCAGGTATTCAACAAGGATTCCTCACCTGTGGTCTGAAGCAAAACAGAACTTCCAAAATCACATTGGGATGATGATTTTTCTGAGTTCAGACTGTCTCTTCAAAATTATGCAGCTACAGAATGTTCAGTGAACCCCAGGACTTACACTTTACCTCTTAATAGCCTGATGCCAGGGTGAAAGTGGGGAATTTTGATTCTAGAAGAACAAACAGAAACGGTGCATTTCTTTTTCCACACAGAAAAGAAAGAAAATTGTTGCACAGTGTTCTTCAGAGCTTTGAAGGAGGAAAAGTGCTTAGAGAGGTAGAAAACATATTGCATAGCTCTTTTAGCACCAAATATGTATTCTCTCTGTTTGGGGCACACAGTAGAAAGGGATCCCAAATCCACTTTTATTCCATAATGACGTTGGAAATTATGTTTGACTCTTTATATGCTGATTACTAAGAAGGAATAGAAAATCCCCCTGTCCCTGAACATATCCACCCCACAAAAAAACTGCTTTAGCTTATTTTATACCTTGAAGGCTCATTGTATACTTAAATAAAGATAAATAAGAATAGAATAATAATCTGCTATGAAGTCAGAAAAAAGGCTGCAACAACAAAATAATGGCATCTGAATTGTGCTATTATTTCCCCTCATTTTCCTAGCATTTTCAGTTGCACACAGTCATTTGAGCACAACTGAGATGGAAAGATTTTTCAGAAACCACCCAAGTATGATTCATGACAAAGCAGGGATGTGGATTCAGCTCTTGCATGGTCAAATCACATAACCCTTCAAAGGAATGGAAGGCTGCCTTACAACTTTACAGTTGGCCATGAATGAATGGTCTGGAAATATCTCCCTCTTCTTTTTATATCTCCGGCAGAGGTATGGCATAATAGCTGAGCCTGATTACATCATATCCCACATTTTGAAAAACCTACCTGAATATAAATCTATTTTCACAAATCCTCTCAAAACAAACAGTCCCACATGGGCCACCTATGAGCACATGTGAGCTCACATCTCTCACATGTCAGATTACTCTTAACTTTGGTTGATTGCTGTTATGACTGGCATTTGGTCAATACTTCCAGCTAGCCTGTCTTTTCTTCTACAGCCCCCCCAACTGGCCTTTCCATCTAGGCCACTACTCAATACGTCTCGCAGCCTTCCCCCCCCCCTTTTCCTTCCTGGGGAGAATTTTTAAAAGTAGGGTTGGCCGGACGCCTTCCACTACTATTATTATTATCACTGTCACTGTTATCGCTGTTTTAAAGATTTTAGTAATTTTTCTTATTTATATTATGTTGTACACCGCCCAGAGCCCTTCGGGGATGGGGCGGTATAGAAGTTCAAACAATAAATAAATAAATAAATAAATAAATAAATAAATAAATAAATAAATGTATGCAAAACCCCTAAGCACAGAACCTAACTAGATGCTTAAAGAATTCTGAAACATCTATAGCACACTCTAGCTTTTATGTCCTTCATGGACAGGATGGAGACAAGACAACTGAGCAGAGATTTTAGGAAGCAATGTGCATGGGCAATGCCCCATATTTTCCAAACCTGAACACTACTTGCTGGCTCATCACAACAGTAAGCAGTAAGAAAACATAGGACAAAGAATGGCAAAACCTTCACAGTCAACATCCAAACCCAACTTTGAGTCATAAAGAAACAGTTTCCATTTTGTTCTGAAAACTGATATCTATATGCCATTTGTCTAACTACTTCTGAAGTGCCCCTCACACAAATGCTGAGACATCATCACATTCTGGTCTTGTCATCTGCAGAACATGATTGATAACCCCTGAATAAATGTTTTCCCCTTCTACAGCAGAAAATAAAATAGCCTCTGCACTCTCAGGAATGCAGAAGTGGACTGGTAACCAGAAATCCAGCATGACAAACTGTGTTTAAAGTAGATGAATAAGATTAGGCAAAAATGTCTCTGGTGAATTAACTAAGACGTGTTCTTGGTTATAATTGCAACCATAGATCCAAGAGGAATAGTTTCATGTTGCATGAATACAAATATCCATACATTTACAAGGAGAGGAAAGTTCAATGTGAACTGCTAACTGGAAAATTGCAAGACATTAAATAACCTGCAATAATTTATTGAAAAGCTCACTCCTCTATGAGGGGAAAAATATGAAAAGGGTTCTGATAACGTTTCTGTTCATTTATTCTTTCAAAGGCTTCATTTATTTTTGTTATTATTCCTATTTGTTACCGACTGCATTTGTTTTCTTTCCCCCTTGATTTCAATGGGAAATTTCTTGCTGTTCTTTCTCTGTCTCTTACACACCCACCCACACACCCACACACAGAGAGAGTTTGGGTAAAATATTCTGAAACTTTAGCAAGAGATTTGGGCTGCCACATTTTAGACAGGCAGAAGAAAAAGCTCCAGCATTACAAACAATTGAATTCAAACTCATTTCCAACTCTTTTTAGTTTTAACCCAGCTTGGATGAAAACCTTGGGGAAAATCTCTTCCCAAATGATCTTTCTTCTAAATTTCAGGCAGGCAGATCCAGTTTTATAGGCAATGAACTACAAAATACTGAGTGATCAAACATAGAACACAGAGAAATGATTGGCATTCATCCATCCATTGTTATTCCCATTTGTTTTCATTAGCCTACTGAATAGGGCTTTTTGGGGGGTACAGTTTTTTCATTAGTTCAAAACATCTCTACTTTTTCAGCCTCCAAAATGGCCATGAGTGAACCATTTACTGAAGAGATGGCTTTTGATATTAACCAAGAAACAACTTCTGGGCATCTCCTGCCCAGAACTTAATTACACGCAGGTCTCGTCGGCACAAAAGCAGTAACATCATTCCACGCATAAAGGAATCTTCAGTAGAGCCTAAAGAAATTATTCCTGTAATTCGGATGTCTTGCAGCCAGCAATGCTCCTGAAATCTCTACTGCTGTTGAGCTTACATGTTACCACATTGTAAGAGAAATGGTACAGGCAATGTTTGATAACAGAAGTAGGAGTTCAGAGGGCAAGCTAGAAGTTCACAGTGAATTCCAGTCTTCCAGTTCTCAGTCTCTCTTGCCGACCCCTTTGACCCTTCACACCCAAACAGCTAGTACTACAGAGGGTGAAAAATAATCTAATAAGCAAAGCATAGGCCAGAAGGATCTAACAATACAGACAAGGCTCAGTGCCTTCTCACCTCCTGCGATCTGGGTCTCACAAGCTGCTTTATTAAGAAAGGCTTGGAGAGAAGAGGTTGAAAAGATCAATAATGAGACAGGGTGGTTGTTGCTGGTTTGTGGTTTGTCAGTCATAAACCATAATCAATATTTACTGGAGCAATAATATACTTAGGAAACTAGGGCCCGGTGTGATGGAGGAGCTAGGAGAGGGAAACTGGCATTTAAGGTCTTCGGAGGGAAATGGCAGCTCCTTAATGATCATTTGGGTACTCTTGGGTTTCCATTTATTCAGAGAAACGTCATTGTTTTGCCTTTGCTCGCTGTGCCCATCGGAATATATATTTCTAATAGGCAAGCAAACTGCATCCATATGATTCTGGCTAGCCTGCTTCAGTGATCTAATATAATCCTCTTGCTATAGTCAAGAGGCAGGTGGCCATGCCAATAAAATGCTTTCTTTCTTAACAAAATAAGGATCTGCTCTTTTGAGCACAGAAACACTGAGCTGGAAAGGACCTCTAAGGTCATCTGTGGCCACAGCAAGGCCTGGAGGAAACTTCCTTCCTGACCTCAAAGTGGCAGTGGGCATTACCGTGGTCATATAAAAAAAGGGCCATGAGAGCTGAGTACTGACTCATCCCTTCCTGCTTTTGTAATAGATAACACTAGTTTTGTAATAGATAGCAAAGCATAATCATGTTAGACTATGAACTAATATGCAAAAGACAAATGCACAAAATTCCTCCCTAGCAAAAAAGAAAGAAAGAGAGAGTATCTGGTATTTCACAGAAGTGCAAAATAACTTTTTTTGCAAGCAGAAATATGCCCAGAAATAACAGGGGAGAATTTTATATATAGCTCAATTCGTGTCATTGATCAACTGGATGCTAGTAATGAAGTGGCCTCATAATGCAAAAGAAACGCTTTGAAACAAAACCGCAGATATTATCTAGAGAATTCAGCCCCTCTTTCTTCCATTTAAACATACAAACACAACTCAGGGTCAAAATGGATGTGATGGATCTGTGTTCCAATCCTCCCAGAGATTTTTGAAGGACTACTGCAGTTGTTAAAGTTTTGCACAATATCTTAAATGTTGGGACCTCCACTCGGACCCATTTTTTCCCTTTAAAGGTCTAATAACAGTAGATAATACCATACAGGGTCAAAGGTTTTATAGTGTAGATAATACCATACAGGGTCAAAGGTTTTATATCACAGGTCCAGACTACATGTGATTTTGTTTTCAGGTCCTTCCCTAGTCCCATCAAACAGACTTATGCAGGGAGTTCTACACTTTAAAAAAAACCCTAGATATTCTCACAGGTTCATATCTTATGAGTAACAGTTATCACTTTCCTTTTCCTCAAAAATTCAGGGTTTTTATGGGGGTTGAAAAAAAGATAGTGTGCTTTTGCCATGTAGAGGGATCAAGGAATGATAAAAAAATAACAACATTGTGGAGAAGAGTCAGAAGGGAAATACCACAGAGGAAGATTTGAGCTAATTCTTTCTCTGCAGAGTGTTTTCTTTGTCCGCCTTTGGGGAGGGGGTCAGATCAGAGCACAGAAGCAAACACCTCAGAACAGCAGCACAAGGAAAGAGCACACAGGCATTGTAAACTCTTCAGGCTTCTCCTAATCTCTCTGTAGTTACAAACATTCCTACTGTGCAGGTGAAGATAGAGCAGCAATGTTTTCCCCCCTCTGTGCTTGGCAGGCAAAGAGAGGCAGCCGCCTTTTAAGGAAATGGTGCTAGAGGGCAGCAGAGCTGCACCCATCTCTAACATTAGGCACAGATATACCACTATCGTAAACCTCTTGACTGTACTGGGAAGATTGGCTATTCTAAAAGGGGATGAATTAGATATGCACGGGCTTGTATAAACACACATACCTGTGTGGCTTTGTCCACTAGTGTTAATAGCTGACTGGCTGTGTATTCGTCAACAAGAAATAATGTCTAATAAAAGTTACTGGTTTTAAATATATGGTAGGGGAGGGACAAATTTGACATAAATTGGCATCACTATCGTGTTGAATCTACAGCTAATCAAGTACCATGGGGATTTAATGCTGGGAAAACTCTTTATGGGTTTCTCATTGTAAACTTGAGGGACAGCACACGCTATTGGGGAAGATATATTTTCAAATTCAGCACTGTGTTTATCACACCAATGGTAAACTCACCCAAAGACATGTAGTTGTAGTAAAATTCATCAACTCGATCTGGGAAGAAGACTATTAGAAAGAGGGCAGTGCAAACTGAGTATTGCTTCCCCTTCACCATCAGAGGTGGACTGTCCCTTTAACTTACTAGACAAGTTTCCAGTGGACAGATGCCCTGGAGGACTGCCAGAAGTCAGGATTAAACTGAGCAAAGTAGCCCCTGTGGTGCTTTAAATTTCCAGCATCAACTAGATCACATCACCTGCTTTTTGTGCCTGTCCAGTCAGTAGCATATATTTGAGAAGTGATCACAAGAACTGACTACAAAATTTAAAAAGATACTGAAAGCACACCCAAGTCTCAACAAAAAATGCAAACTTTTTTTTAAAAAATCCACTATATTTAATTTTAAAAACAGGAGGCAGAGGCAGGCAGATGGGGGCGGGGGATGACAATGGTGAGCAAGTTTAATGGCAAGCAAAAACAATTCTACAGTGCAATCCTAAGTGCAGTTAGTCCCAACTAAGGCCGTTGGTTTCAATGGGCTTAAACTGGAGTAACTGTGTTTAGGACTGAACTGGTATTGATGCAAACATAGATATCCACATTCATTCTGACACATTGGAACAGCCAGCCCAAAACTATGTTTGGTTTTCTGGACTGTGTGGCCATGGTTTGGTAGTTTGGTGGTTTCTCTCTGTGACACAGGAGAGAAGTCTTTATATGCTAAAGAAAGAGATTTCTAAAAAAACTGCAGAACTGGATAAAAGATGGATGCTTTCTGTCTTTCTATTGGGATGAGCTTTCCTTCGAGTCAGCTCTGAGGTATATTAAACACATCTTACCGTGAAATGTCTCTGAAGATGCCAGCCATAAATGTGGATGAAATGTTAGGAGGAAAAACTACCAGACCACAGCCATACAGTTTGGAAAACCCACCCCAGCCAGTTGATTCTGGCCATGAAAGCCTTTGACAATGCAGCCTGACAAAAAACTTTCTACCTTCTGCTTGCAGAGGGCAAACAAGACATGAGCCAAAACAGTGGGTGTTCAAACTTAACTAATAAATGGCATCATTGAACATGCTTTGATATGCCAAATGAAGCCTACCCTCAATTTGTCCCACCAAGGTAGATTCAAAGAAAGGTCTCTCTAATCTGTCCTACTAGTTCCTTGTTTTCAGGGTCATGCTCCTTGATGCAAAAGATCAGAGTTCTCCTGACCTGAATCTCATGCCATCGGCCACCTGTCACTCTGCTGGGAATTCAGCTCCCAAGCGTATGAAGCTAGGGATGTCAGACCAAGCCTGGCAACTGGCAGGTTGGGGGTGGGAACTGGGTGGTATGCAACATCAGCGACACTGATGCGTTACTTCTGGATGAAACCCAGAAGTGATATAAAGTAACTCTCCAGAAACTCTCTGTGATTCCTAGAGTGGTGATTCCTAGAGCTATCTTAAGCCACTTTCCCAGAAGTGATGTAGCAGTGTGAGTGATGTTGCTGTTTTTGTTTGCCTTCTTGAATACGTGAAGGTCCCTTATGATAAACCAGATCATTGGTCCATTGAAGTCAGTACTGTCTACTCAGACTGGCAGAAGCTTCTCCGGTGTCTCAGGCTGAGGTCTTTCACATTACCAACAACCTGATGCTTAACTGAAGATGCTGGGAGATTGAACCCAAGACCTTCTGCATGCAAACTGATGTGCTACCACTGAGCCATACCCCCCCCCCTTCTTTGTGGTGAACAAAGAGGACTGCCAGTGACATACCTTCTACTATAGCAGGAATACTGGTGGTCATACATGAGGCTCTGATTGGGACTGGAATCACATTGCAAGAAGTGGAGAGGCTTCAGCAATTGTCTGAACCTATAATGACCTAGGAGGCAGGATATGCCCCGCTGGGGAGCTACATGTGTACCTACGGGCTGCACAAGAATGGAGGAAATAGAGCCCTTGCAAGAAGAACAGTTGGATTTATATCCCCCCCCCTTTCTCTCCTGCAGGAGACTCAAAGGGGCTTACAAACTCCTTTCCCCCGTCACAACATACACCCTGTGAGGTAGGTGGGGGTGAGAGAGCTCAGAAGAACTGTGACTAGCTCAAGGTCACCCAGCTGGCATGTGCTGGAGTGCACAGGCTAATCTGAATTCCCCAGATAAACCCCCACAGCTCAAGCGGCAGAGCAGGGAATCAAACCCAGTTTCTCCAGATTAGAGTACACCTGCTCTTAACCACTATGCCACTGCTGCTCCTTTTAGGGTCAGAAAATGGAGTAAAGTGTGAAGTCCCCTTACCCTCCTTCACTGAAGTTCCAGTCCAAATTGGGGGCTTACATGCTCAGGAACTGAGTTCCCAACAGTGTGGTATTTGGCAGATGGTTTGCAAGTCAGGTTGAGGGAACTGCAAAAATCATTTAATGTAATTCAATGTGGTTGATTAGAGTAATAGGGATAATGATCAGTGTGTCACCATCCCCCTTTTTTTCCTGGGTATTTTGTCCACTCAGTACAGTTTCATCCCTGCCCACAATTTCTAGAAAAGAAGCACGGTTTCTCACCTCTGTAGTTCTTATTTATGCTTGTTGAAGTTACACAACAAAATACACATTGTTGTAGAACAAGGTCAAAAAGAGAGAGAGAGAGGCACAACAGGCTAGTTCAATTAATTAAACCATTTGTTTTATAGCTGACTAAAATGTGAGCTGATGAAAACATGAGGATTACTGGAATCATAATACCTTTCCATAGTTTCTTGCACTTCAAGGAGGATGAAACATTGTTGAATGGGCACTGACAAAAAAATGAGGTTTTTTAAAAAATAAAGGAATGTATTGTCTATGGCTTTCACAGCTAGACTCAACTGGTTGTTGTGGGCTTTCTGGGCTATGTGGCCGTGGTCTGGTAGATCTTGTTCCTAACTTTTCACCTGCATCTGTGGCTGGCATCTTCAGAGATACATCACAGAGAGAAGTGCGTTACACACTGGACCCAGATGCAGGTGAAACGTTAGGAACACGGTCTACCAGACCATGGCCACACAGCCCGGAAAGTCCACAACAACCCAAAAAGAAGGAAGTATCTACAGGAAGTGAAACTACAGGGCTTCCTTCCTACAGGAAGGAAGTGAAACTACAGGTGGCAATTTTGACCATATTGTGCCTTCACATACCAAAAAGTTCTGGGGGCCCTAATAGGGAACATAGTCTGTTTGTACTGTAGTACTCACAGAGCAAAAATGTATACGTACCCATAATATAACAGGAAGCACTAACTCAAAACACAAATTAAGCACAGAAACAAATCCCGGGACTTCAAGACAGACTCACAGAGGATTTGACTCTGAGAAAAGCCCATCCCAATCTAACGTCAGAAAGTTCTCCTCTTTTATCCAGTCGTTCTGTAGCTTACAGAAGCCTCCTTCTATAGCATATAAAGGCTTCCAAGCAACATGAGCACTGTAAGTAGGGCAAATTCATCTGCAAGCTGCCTGTTCCAGGCATCCTAGGTGAGGAGAATGGTGCATGGACAGTACAACGGAAAAAAAAAGAGACCAGTATTTTAAAAGGGGATAAAGGAGAGAGGGACACAAATTTAAATGCATACCCCTCAAGTGACAACAGTAACCACAAGTTTCAACACACAAGGTGAAAGACCAGTCCTTGCTCTATATTATGCAAGGGAACACAGCATTTTCAGTGATGGTAGCTTTGCTTCTTGTCCCAGCATCCTGTTGATTTTCTCAAAGGCTTTGTCTCAACATTCAGGCTATTTCCCACATTGTGCCTGTCCCTACTCACTGCCAAAGAACTGGCACAGACACAAGGGAATAGGGAAACAAAAAGTCCTCTGTGCACAGAGAACCTGGAAAACTGCTTGTCCTCAGTTGCACCATAAATCAAAGAATCTCACTTGCTAACATTCAGACTCGAGTAGCTTTTTAAAAGACTTGGGAGCTTTTCTAAATGAAACCATGTTCTTGTCTTCATAATTATGTAGTTCAGCCTGACAAGGTGACAGACAAAAGTTCAACAAGCGGAGGGCTGGCCTGGCAAGACTTCTGAAATGGAGGGAAGATAGGACAGTTTCAGGCAACTGAGCTCCCATGCATTCCCACCATTCAACAATGTGGTAAGGCATTCATTAATCAGCCTGGGCCAGTGAGATCAACAGAGCCATGGCTTATGCCAGTGGTAAAAATCAGTGGCAGCAACAGTCAGCGATACAAAGCTGTGATTACAGATCTGGTACTAGGGTTGCCAACAAACTGGAGTGAAATGTCCAATTTCTTCAATAGAGGCTATGTGGCCATGGTCAGCTGAAGTTTTTCATGGCAAGGAGGTAACTGGTAATGGAACATCCCATTAAGTCTCTCATGAAGGAACAGAAAAATTTTGTTCCTCCAAGCAAAGAGTCAACCCTATATGATAGCAACACATTATTTTAAAATGCTAAACTGAATGAAGGATTTGAATCTTGTGCAGATGGTCAAATGTGGGTTTATCTCTCAAGAGGAGAGTCTCTCTCTCTCTCTCTGGCTGTTTCCGCACAGGCGGAATACAGCGTCTCAGGGATGCTAAAAACAGCATCCCTGGGGAGGGGTTCGCATGGCTGCCGCTGCTGCATTGCAGAGGCGGCGGCCTCGCAACCCCCGAGCGGCACGAAGCTGCTGTTTCCGAACCTCGCTTCCTGAGTGAGATTTTTCTGAAACAGCGGCTTCCAACCGCTGCCGTGCGAACGGCAGCAGCTGGAAGGTGCCATTCCCCCCCTTTCCCAAACACCTTACCATCCCTTTGACAGGCTGCGCCATCTTCCCTGCCCCTACCAGGACCATTCGTGCGAACAGTCCCGGGGGGGGGGTGCGCCGGCGTCAGATATGCCGACACACACACCGAGCGTGGCCGTGCAGAAATGGCGTCTCTCTCTCTCTCACACACACACATTAGCCCTGTCCCCAACTTCTGCTTTATTTGTTGATATTTGTTATATTTTATTTATTTATTTATTTATTTATTTATTTTATTTATGTTTCAAATTTCTATCCCGCCCCGTCCCCGAAGGGCTCTGGGCGGCGCACAACATATAATGGATACAATCATAAATTAGTTTGCATCACTTTTCCATTCAAGGCAGCTCACAAACTGATTAAAAACCTAAACATGATCATAACATTAAAATGCACAATGTACGAAAACAGTTACAGGGTTTTTAACAAAGAATTTAACACTAGAGCAAGAACTGACATACTAGGACATTGGGAGCCATCTCAGGTACCAGTTTGGGATTTCCAGTCCCAGCTGGGGAATTTTCTAAAGCTTTGGGGCCAGTGCTTGGGAAGGATGGAGTTAGGAGAAAGAAGGGAGCTCTATGAGATGCCATAAAGTTCACCCCCCAAAGCTGCCATTTCCTCCAAGGGAGCTGATCTCTGTTGTTTGGAGGTCATTAATTGGTTTTACACGCTGCCCTTCTCCTCAGAGGCTCAGGACGGCTTCCAACATTTAAATATAAATACAATACCACTTTAAAAACATAACCTAACATCTATAGACATAGCTGTACAAGTTAATGATAATGACAGCCAACATTGTGTAGTGACTGAAGTATCAGACTAAGATCTGGGAGTCCACACCTTGAATTCTAACACTGTCATGGAAGCTTGTTGGGTGACCTTGAGCCAACTCTCTCAGCATGACCTACCTGACACTGCTGCTGTCAGGACAAAAGGGAGGAGGGTACAATGATGTTGTAAGCTGGAAGGAGTCCTCATTGGAGAACGGAAAGCAGGCATAAATATCTAATTTAAAGAAGTATATTTATTGTTATTTAGCCCTCAAAATAGTCAATGTGCTTCACATAAACCAGTGTAATCATTGCAGCTCATACTGAGCCAAAGTATTCCTCCTCACCACTTCATCACCCCATTTGTAGGGTGAAAATTTGGAAGAGGGTGGTCATTATACTGGTCAAACGAAAAGGCACAATGTTCACACCACTTAGCAAGATCAGCAATCATGTTCCCTCTATTGCTCAGCACTATCAATTCCGCCCTTCCCCCCACTTTTTTTTTTCACACAAGTTGCCAGACAGTGATACTTCATGCTGTCACTCTGGGCAAGATGCCAGAAGAGGGAAGGCAGGAAGGATTGTTTACAAGCCTCACTCTAGTGCGGCTTCCTGATTGATGCTAAGTGGCTAGTGAGATCTGGCTACATGGTGTTATCTTAAGCATATTAGGGTGAAGGAAATAAACAATAACTTCTCACTCTGGCATACTGTAGGAAAGAAAAGACACAGCAATGTGGAGTGTGATTTCCACTACCATTGCCAAAAAAACATGGAAAATAGGCTTCAGTGCCCAAAAAAGAAAGACTGACTTCACTGGCATGATTTGGTGAAATATTTTGTGACCCTTACCTCCTTTCTGATTTTGAGCCAAGAAAAGATATGCAGATCTACAGATCTCAGCTTTGACTTGCAACATCCCGGTGATTGTGTAATAGGGTGGCCCTGTTATCTTTATGTTATAGTGAAGAATGAGATGAGTGTATGGTTTTCCTCAGGCCACCTGATAAGTTCTTGAATAAGGTGAGATGTCATCCAGGAACTAAGATATCTCAGCCACTAAGTCATCTCGGCCACTAAGATTTCGGCTCTTGCTGATCTATCATGACTCAAGAATTCCATATTAGCAGGCTACTGTTGCCAAGTGAGCTTGACAGAATGAAAAGTCATTGCGGGGCTTTTCCCCACTTCAAAAGTGAAAGTGGAGGGGACCCCTGCTCCGTGTTCGGCACGCGGTTTCAAAAAGGTGTACTTCTAACCAGGATCTGAAATGATGCGCGCTGAGGGGTGGGAGGAGCGGCAGAATCGGGGTGACTGCGTTGTCACTGTGTTGTCCCTGCTGGTGTAGTGGGGAGTGCTGCAGGACCCCGGGGTATTTGCCGTGAGGAGCGCGCATCTAATGGTGGGTGGGGAATCGACCACAGAGTTCTTAAATCCATACAGAAAAACCCCTGCTCCATCCCAAGAAAAGAGAACCAAAAAATTATCACAACAGGCATTTCTACAGGCCATCAGCTCAACATTGACACATAGTGCACAGTACATCCTCCAACTCATCTGCTTCAATAACTGCACATAAACTGGGGAGGGGGAATGGCAGGATGTAAGTCCACAAGGAGTTCTGAACTGGAACAACATCAAATATTTTAGATGGGGATTTGACTTGTGTGCCACCACTAAATCACATCAGCACTTTGGTACTCCAACTTGGCAGTATCTGAAGTAAGAACTTCTCTATTAGCCACCTCTTAGAAAGGTTTGCCTCACTTTTTTGAGAACACCACAATCCTAGAAACATCTCCTCCCCGACCAATAAGCAGTCACTGCCTCAAATCAATCCTTTTCTAAGCTCCTCTTCAGTTGTGCCTAAGAAGCATGCTGTGGGAGTCCCTAATGTGCTGCATTCGGCGGCGAAAGGCAGTGTTCAAAAGCATCCTTCTCCCAGGATAAAGCTGCCAGCAGGAGAATCTGTGAGCAAACCTGTCAGAAGGCTCCCAAGAGGCAGATGGCATGGTCACGCCAAATAGTAGGAGGGGAAATAACCAAGTCAATTAGGATTAATGTAGTGTGGGAAAGTATTAGTTCTGGAGATGTAGGTTTCTGCATTAGAGATGGAAAGTGAAATGGGAGGAGGGGAGAAGATGCTGATTCAACCTAGTCAGGCAAGGCAGGCATCTTGGCTCCCAGTTTTCCAGCCTTTTCCCCATCAGCTCTCTCCATTTCTATTGTTTCAGAAGGGGAGGGGAGGTGATGAGTGATACGGTACAGGCCCACAACGACATGGCATGGCATGGTGAATGCCACCAGCATCCAATTTCGTTCAGCCAGCAATATGTTTGTCCTCTTCCCTTCTGTGCAGTTATGCATTCATGGAGTGCTGATCTGTTACTGATTGAAAAGTTTAGATGTTTAGATGTTCTTTGAGAGAGAACCACTGCCACTTTTACTCAACATCCCCCCCCCCCCGCCGTCTCACATTTGTGCATAATAAACCTGTTCCTAAAAACAAATTCGTGGCATTACACAGCTAAGGTTGCCAGGTACTCCCAGGCCACCGGTGGGGGATGGGGAGTAGGGTTGCCAGATACAGGATAGGAAATTCCTGGAGATTTGGGCATGCCACACACCCCACCTTCCCCTCCCAGGGTGAAGGGAAGCACTGGGGGGGGGGTGGCTGCTGACCTTGTGCCAGGCCCTGCCCCATGGGCCAGCTCCATGTCCTTGCTGGTGCTGGTGGGAGACACCACAAAAATGAGGGGGGGGCGGTAGTGTTGCCACGGTACCCCTGGGACATGCTCACGGCACCCCAGGGTACCAGGGAACCCTGGTTGAGAATGGCTGAACTATAGTCTTAACACTCCACTGTAGATTTGGGCATGGAGATGTGGGCATGGAGTCTGGGGAGGACATGGACTTCAATGGGAAAACAGAGTCATAGAGTTAGGGCACCCTCCAAACATACATTTTCTCCAGGGGAACTTATCTTTACTCTGAAGATGAGCTGTGATTCCAGGGGAAGCCCAGGTCCCTTCTGGAGTCTGGCATCCCCATTTATAACTGTATTCCAAACAGTACTTTTCATCTTTAATACTCATCTTGATATTTACCTCTGAATAATAATAATAACAAGAGCTTGGATTTATATTCCCCCTTTCTCTCCTGCAGGAAACTCAAAGGGGCTGACAATCTCTTTGCCCTTCCCCCCTCACAACAAACACCCTGTGAGGTAGGTGGGGCTGAGAGAGCTCCGAGAAGCTGTGACTAGCCCAAGGTCACCCAGGTGGCATGTGTGGGAGTGTACAGGCTAATCTGAATTCCCCAGATAAGCCTCCACAGCTCAGGCGGCAGAGCTGGGAATCAAACCCGGTTCCTCCAGATTAGATACACGAGGTCTTAACCCCCTACGCCACTGCTGCTCCTAAGCAGAGTTAGGTAACATTATTAATATCAGTAAGGTCAACCTCTTAGTTACCGTACATTGGATTTGTTGCTAAAGGTTCTTGTTTTACTAGATACAATAGTGTGGTGGTCTTCAACCTCTCCGGCCTGGTACCACTTGGGGTGTAACTCACTGAGTTGTAAAGACTGTTAGGAAATCACATGACATTAGTCCCATGACAGAAATGGGGGATAGGACATTATTATTTAATTGGTGTTAAGGCTAGTACTGAGGAAAGTACCGGATTTTCCTATAGGCTTAAGCCTAAGGCCTCAAAATCTAGGGTGTCTCAGGCCAAGGTGTATACTATTTTTGACACTGTCATAGCCCTTTCTTACACATGCTGCCGTAATGCACTGTAGTCTCAAAACAGCCCTTCAGCAATTCTCCTTGCACTCTAGTTCAGAACAATACTGTCTCAAGCTGATAACTCAACATTAGCATTAATTTCTATATTGATTTGGTCCTGGGAGGGGCATCAGAAGTAGAATAGCCTAGGTCTGCTCTTCATCTGAATCTGGCACTGACTGTGGACCACAGAAGAATAGAGTTGGGCCCAAGAAACACAAGCTGAGCACTAAGGGGAGAATTGCAATGAGGAACAACCCACAGTTCGAAGATCCTCTGCAGTGCTGAGTAACATTATCTCTCTGCACTTCTGCTTCCCCCCCCCCCCTGTATATATACAAGGAAGCAGGAGATATCAAGTCCTTGCTCTCTATAACATATTAGAAAAAGGTCAATGTGGTGTAGTTGTTAGGAGCAGAGGATTATAATATGGAGAACTGGGTTTGAGTCTCCACTCCTCCACATGAAGCCTGCTGGGCGACCTCAAGCTGGTCACAGTTCTCTCCGAACTCTTCCAGTCCCACTTACCTCACAAAGTGTCCGTTGTGGGGAAAGGAAGGGAAGGGCTTTATAAACTGCTTTGAGGCTCCTTATGGTTGTGAAAAATAGGGTATAAATCCAAATTCATCTTCTCTTCTTTTTCTTCCTTCTAAAAGATGCCAAAAATGGGTGAATATATGGGCTGTGGTTCACAGATAGGGCTTTGTGACCCACAAAAGTTTTAATACATAAACTGAAGACCATTGCATTAGGTTTGGCAGGAACTACTCTAGATCCATGTTTTATGTAGAATCATGCAGAGCCCCACTTATTCAGGACTCATTAAGTGATGCTAAGTTTGCTCAGTTTTTTGATAAGTATAAATAGTATGATTCCCCTCAGGCATTCTCACCTGTCTCATGTCATTCCACTGTTCTCAAGGAAGGGTTGAGGGACAGAAGCATACAATGTACATTTTTAGAAAGGTTTCTCCACTACTAAGGTGCACCTTTTCCCCCTAAGCCACCTATAAGACATCTCCTGCCTGGCTGTGTGGAATGCAGAGCTCAGGAGGAATCTTATATTTCCTGCCCAATTGTTTTGCTCTCTGGACAGAATATATTTTGTGTGCAGCTGAAGGGATTCTCTCTGCCACCATTTGCTGAAAGTTGCCCCAGTGCATTTGCTCTGCAGGCTCTGATCCTGAGCACCTTTTTAGCCCCCAAAATACATAGCTGTACTCTGCTGGTCCTGCCAATTCCAGGAATATATAGTTTCCCTATTTTTATTTTATTTTTGATGAGCTATCTTTGTAGCTACGCAGACACACAGAAATGAATCTTAGCCACTTGGAAGACAGGTCTGCCACCCATTGAAAGCATTGGGTTTACCTGACCTCCATGGAGTAGTTTTTGCTAGTCTGTGGAGGGCAGGTCAACCCAATGCTTTTCAGTGGGTGGAAGACCCGATTTCCAAATAGTTAAGATTATTTTCTGTGTGTCTGCGTACTATAAAGATAGTTCTTTATTTTAAAAAAGAGGATTTGGCAGGACAAACTGAGTACAGCTATGTACTTTTTGGGCTGAAAAGGCACCCAGGATTGGAGCCTGCAGAGCAAACATCCTGGAGGAACCTTCAGCAAATGGCAGCAGGGAGAATCCCTTCAGCTGCACACACAATTGAGGGTGAAACTGACCAGAGTGCAAAACAGTTGGGTGGGAAACAGCCTCTTTTCCTCTCTAAGATCTTTGCTGTCTGGAAAGCACCCAGGATCTGCCTCTTTTTAAGATGTACCCTAGACATCTTATTTTGAATGTGCAGAGTGAAAAGAGGCAGTCACCTCTTTTTAAGACATTTCACAGAAATCTTCTTTTGCGTTGTGCAGAATGAACCTCACTTTTGTGGCTGTCTTATATTTTCTTTGGCTTTCAGAAATTTTCTCCAGGCTCGCCTGAGAGTCTTTTTGCGGCCACCCCAAAGTCTGGAGCCAGTGACCACCTCTTACTTCCTATCCATTGATCCACCTGTCAGATTTAATTATTGTCTTTCCTATTATGAAGGAACTACCAAGTAGCCAGCCCCAGATTTATGTTTCATATCCACACCGTACGTACGTAGGTCAGCACAGTATTGTTCACAATTAGCAATGTCCTGGAAGTTCTTTGATTTCTGGGTGTTTTCAAAAGCCATAGCTTGTGAAAGATACACCTGTTTGGACAGGGAAATGCTTTTGCCCTAATTTGGACTTGAATCACAATGTAACTGTCCTTGAATACCCTTTCCATGCTTCCTTCCACAGAGTAATCAAAGGAAGGTTTACTGTCTGCATACATGAATAAATATCCTTTATTTTAAAAAGGGCCTGAAAGAAAGGTTAAAAATCAACAAGGCAGCCATATCCCTGACAACCAGGCAACACTAAGGCCCTTTCTGCACATGCAGAATAATGCACTTTCAATCCACTTTCACAATTGTTTGCAAGTGGATTTTGCTATTCCGCACAGTACAATATTCTGCATGTGCGGAAGGGGCCTAAGACAGACAGTAGAAGAAGAAGAAGAAGAGTTTGGATTTATATCCCCCCTTTCTCTCCTGTAGGAGACTCAAAGGGGCTTACAATCTCCTTGCTCTTCCCCCCTCACAACAAACACCCTGTGAGGTAGGTGGGGCTGAGAGAGCTCTGAGAAGCTGTGACTAGCCCAAGGTCACCCAGCTGGCGTGTGTGGGAGTGTACAGGCTAATCAGAATTCCCCAGATAAGCCTCCACAGCTCAGGTGGCAGAGCTGGGAATCAAACCCGGTTCCTCCAGATTAGATACACGAGCTCTTAACCTCCTACTCCACTGCTGCACAAAAGTAACCATTTAACTCTGATTTAACAGCAAGGGATGACACCATGGTCCCTTCCACACATGCAGAATAATGCGTTTTCAAACCACTTTCACAACTGTTTACAAGTAGATTTTGCTATTCCACACAGCTTCAAAGAGCATTGAAAGCAGTTTGAAAGTGCATTATTCTGCATGTGTGGAAGGAGCCCATGTTTGAAGTGCTGCTGTATCTTCACTATAAAAAGTTTTTGGTAGCAATAGTAACATCAGCCACAAAATAAGCCATCGGGGAAAAAAGAGCTGGGGGGGCGGGGGAGAGCTTGCCTTTCAGCAGCTTTGCAACACAACAACAACCAAAAGCTCTAACTCCTACTGAGGGTATGCCAAATGGAACAGCAGCATATGTATCCCTTGCATCCCTGCAAGCAATCCTGATGACTCCATGCATCCAAGCTTTTGAAACCAGGGTGACATGAGCTGAATTATTTCCGCCCTAAAGTGTGCATTGGGTGGCCTCCCCTGCTGAGCAGCAGAGCACTTCATCAAGAAAAAAATGGCAGCCCCTGGCCAGAAAAACAATGGAAACACTCCAGGAAAGGAAGACAATTAAACAGTGACTGAAATGTAAATGGTTATGGAATTAAAAGGAAATCAAATCTCCCTTTAATTGATGCTGTCCAGGGTGTTAAGGTCAAAGCTAGGGCATCGTTTATCTTCATAGAAATAAGATCCAACTATTCACAGATTTGCAGTGTTTTTATGGGGCTTTCTTTTTGGGCAAGGCAATTTATTCTTTAGAAATAATTACTCCGCTAAAGGGTCTTTTTTAGCCCCACATGGCTTACTGGGCTGCTATTGTTGCATTAGTTTTAAAAGGCCATAGCTGGCTATGAATCATAACTAACTAGAAAAGATGTGTAATCAAAGAGAGGGAGGATTGCAGCTCTCTGATTTAAGAATGGATATGTTGGTTTCTTCGTAAACTGGGGCAAGCCTTGCTGCTATATAGTGCAGCTGCAATCAGGAAGCCGAACATCCACACACAAAAGAAATGTACACACACGCACACGCTTGAGTCTTTAGTCCTCTGCAACAATACCTCCCAAACAGCTGAGAAACAGGATTTGTTTTTTGGTGGGGGAAAGGGGGGTTGGAAAAAAAAGAAAGAAAAGATGCCTCATTAGTATAGTTCCTGGAGACTTGACTCTGGCATTGGTTACGTGCTACGTATGACCTCTGGAAGCCTCAGGGGCCTTTCTCCTGCAATAGTTGAAGTAAATGATCTTTATATTATGGCCCAAAGAAGAATTAACTACACAGCAAATCAAACAGCACGATCACTGGTGGTAAATGACTGAAATACAGAACTGCAGAAAGTATCAAGGTCGCGAGCCGGTGTGGTGTGGTGATTAAGAGTGTCACATCAGAAGCTGGAAAACTCAGGTTCGAATTCCAACTTGTGCCATGGAAAATTGCTGGGTGACCTTGGACCAGTCACATTCTCTCAGCATAACCTACCTCACAGGGTTGTTGGGAGGATAAAATGGAGGATAAGAAAATGATGTGTCACTTTTGGATTCCATATGAAACTTCAGACTGGGCTTCACATGCATTATTTTGGAATTCTTATAACAACCCTGTAAGGGCACTTAGTATTATTTTCTTGGTATTGGCCAATAGAGAGACTAAACTCGAAGGACAGAACATGACTTAGGTCAGAGTGGAAGCAAGACTCAAACCGCAAATCTCCTGCATTATTACTTGGATTGCATCAAAACACTACTGAAGTAACTGGATAGTGGGGGGAATTTGGGTGCTGTGTGGTTTCTGGGCTGTATGGCAGCATTCTCTCCTGACGTTTCGCCTGCATCTGTGGCTGGCATCTTCAGAGTGGGGGGGAATGCCACTCTTCCTAGAAGGAGCTCCAGATAGTGCAGATGGGTCTCCTGTTTTCTATTTCGTTCTCACATCAATCCTAACAGGGAATGACTGGCCCAAGGTCATTAGCGTGTTTCACAGAAAAGTAAATTTGGCCTCCTTGGTCCTATTCTAATCTCCTCACCACTACACCATTGTGGTGTTCTGGTACACGATGTACAGGCCCCCTAATGGATATCATGACTCTGTCCCTGAGCACTGTGGTCTTTCCAGAGTGGATGAAAGAGGCAATGGTAAGTCAACTCTTGAAGAAACCATCATTGGATCCATCCAATCCATCCAACTACCACCCAGTGTCACATCTTCCATTCCTGAGTGAGATAGTTGAGAAAGCAATGATGGAACAGCTCCAGGCATTTCTGGAGAACACATTGGCCCTGGACCTGTTTTAATTTGGCTTCCAACCTTCTCTCACAGACAATCTCCAGAGTGTGTCAGTCCAGCTATTATTACTTGATCTGACTGTAACATTTGACACAGTTGATTACGATCTTTTGACACACCACCTAATTGATTCTGGCATATGTGAGACAGCCTTGCAATGGCTGATCTCATTCTTCCAGGATCAGGGACAGAGGGTAGCACAAAGGAAAAGGAAGTCTCCGTGTAATTCATTGGCTTGCCGAGTCCCTCAGGGAGCAATCCTTTCCCCAATGTTCTTTAATATCTGTATGTGGCCTCTTGCCCAGCTGGTCTGGAGTTTTGGGCAAGGCTGTCATCAGTATGTTGATGACAGCCAGCTGCATAGATTGATGGGTGGCCAATGGGATGCCATCCACATATATTGCCTAGATGTTTAGAGGCCATGGCGAAATGGCTGAAACAGAGCTGGCTGAAATTAAATCCATCAAAGGTGGAGGTCCTTGACTGGGTCAGGGAGATTTAAGAATCAACTGCCATCTCCCAACTCTAGATGGTGTGCAATTGACACTTACACCACTGACAACAGCTTTGGTGTGATCCAGAATGCTTCCCTTTCTCTAGTGGCACAGATTCCAATGTGGCCAAACTAGTGTTTTTCCATTTCCACCAAATTAGGGAACAGGTACGCGTGGAATGCTCTGTTGAATAAGACCCAGACCCTGTGGAACTTATGTCAGTTCCACAGGGCCTGTAAGAGAGAGCCCTCAATTCTGCAGGGCCAGTAAGACAGAGTTGTTCTACTGGACCTATGATTGAGAGAAGTGACAGTGTCCATTTTAGCTAGCCTCCCTCCCTCCTTCCCCTCTTTCTTCTCCCCTCCCCTCCCCTTTCCTTCTATTTTTCCTTTTTATATTTTCCTTTCCCTTCCCCTTATTTCCTTTAGGTATTTCTTTATGATCTTTTGTCCTGAAGTGCTCCCTCCCTTTGATTAGTTTACTTATTAGTTTTAGGGTATCAGAAAACTGGAGAATTTTAACAGTTGGGTTTGAATTCTATAGAATAGAATAGAATAGAATAGAATAGAATAGAATAGAATCTTTATTGGCCAAGTGTGATTGGACACACAAGGAATTTGTCTCCGGTGCATATGCTCTCAGTGTACATAAAAGAAAATACATTTGTCAAGAATCATAAGGTACAGCACTTAATGATTGTCATATAGGTCTAGTAAGCAATCAGGAAACAATCAATAGTAATAAAAACATAAAATGTAAAATCATAAAATAAAATGAAATAAAATGAAATAAAATGAAATGTCAGCACAGGCTATAGTCATACAGTCATAATTGGGAGGAGATGGGTAATAGGAATGATGAAAAAAGTAGTGCAGTAATTATATAATAAATATATAATAAATAGTTTGACATTATCGAGGGAATTATTTGTTTAACAGAGTGATGGCATTCGGGGAAAAACTGTTCTTATGTCTAGTTGTCTTGGTGTGCAGTGCTCTGTAGCGACGTTTAGAGGGTAAGAGTTGAAACAGTTTATGTCCAGGATGCGAGGGGTCAGTAAATATTTTCACAGCCCTTTTTTTGACCCGTGCAGTATACAGGTCCTCAATGGAAGGCAGGTTAGCAGCAATTGTTTTTTCTGCAGTTCTGATTATTCTCTGAAGTCTGTGTCAATCTTGTTGGGTTGCAGAACCAAACCACACAGTTATAGAGGTGCAGATAACAGACTCAATGATTCCTCTGTAGAACTGTATCAGCAGCTCCTTGGGCAGTTTGAGCTTCCTGAGTTGGCGCAGAAAGAACATTCTTTGTTGTGCTTTTTTAATGACATTTTTGATATTAGGTGTCCATTTTAGGTCATGAGATATGATGGAGCCTAGAAATTTAAAGGTCTCTACTTGGGGGGGGGGTGGGGGGGGGGGGGGGTGGGGGGGGGGGGGGGTGGGGGGGGGGGGGGGTGGGGGGGGGGGGGGGTGGGGGGGGGGGGGGGTGGGGGGGGGGGGGGGTGGGGGGGGGGGGGGGTGGGGGGGGGGGGGGGTGGGGGGGGGGGGGGGTGGGGGGGGGGGGGGGTGGGGGGGGGGGGGGGTGGGGGGGGGGGGGGGTGGGGGGGGGGGGGGGTGGGGGGGGGGGGGGGTGGGGGGGGGGGGGGGTGGGGGGGGGGGGGGGTGGGGGGGGGGGGGGGTGGGGGGGGGGGGGGGTGGGGGGGGGGGGGGGTGGGGGGGGGGGGGGGTGGGGGGGGGGGGGGGTGGGGGGGGGGGGGGGTGGGGGGGGGGGGGGGTGGGGGGGGGGGGGGGTGGGGGGGGGGGGGGGTGGGGGGGGGGGGGGGTGGGGGGGGGGGGGGGTGGGGGGGGGGGGGGGTGGGGGGGGGGGGGGGTGGGGGGGGGGGGGGGTGGGGGGGGGGGGGGGTGGGGGGGGGGGGGGGTGGGGGGGGGGGGGGGTGGGGGGGGGGGGGGGTGGGGGGGGGGGGGGGTGGGGGGGGGGGGGGGTGGGGGGGGGGGGGGGTGGGGGGGGGGGGGGGTGGGGGGGGGGGGGGGTGGGGGGGGGGGGGGGTGGGGGGGGGGGGGGGTGGGGGGGGGGGGGGGTGGGGGGGGGGGGGGGTGGGGGGGGGGGGGGGTGGGGGGGGGGGGGGGTGGGGGGGGGGGGGGGTGGGGGGGGGGGGGGGTGGGGGGGGGGGGGGGTGGGGGGGGGGGGGGGTGGGGGGGGGGGGGGGTGGGGGGGGGGGGGGGTGGGGGGGGGGGGGGGTGGGGGGGGGGGGGGGTGGGGGGGGGGGGGGGTGGGGGGGGGGGGGGGTGGGGGGGGGGGGGGGTGGGGGGGGGGGGGGGTGGGGGGGGGGGGGGGTGGGGGGGGGGGGGGGTGGGGGGGGGGGGGGGTGGGGGGGGGGGGGGGTGGGGGGGGGGGGGGGTGGGGGGGGGGGGGGGTGGGGGGGGGGGGGGGTGGGGGGGGGGGGGGGTGGGGGGGGGGGGGGGTGGGGGGGGGGGGGGGTGGGGGGGGGGGGGGGTGGGGGGGGGGGGGGGTGGGGGGGGGGGGGGGTGGGGGGGGGGGGGGGTGGGGGGGGGGGGGGGTGGGGGGGGGGGGGGGTGGGGGGGGGGGGGGGTGGGGGGGGGGGGGGGTGGGGGGGGGGGGGGGTGGGGGGGGGGGGGGGTGGGGGGGGGGGGGGGTGGGGGGGGGGGGGGGTGGGGGGGGGGGGGGGTGGGGGGGGGGGGGGGTGGGGGGGGGGGGGGGTGGGGGGGGGGGGGGGTGGGGGGGGGGGGGGGTGGGGGGGGGGGGGGGTGGGGGGGGGGGGGGGTGGGGGGGGGGGGGGGTGGGGGGGGGGGGGGGTGGGGGGGGGGGGGGGTGGGGGGGGGGGGGGGTGGGGGGGGGGGGGGGTGGGGGGGGGGGGGGGTGGGGGGGGGGGGGGGTGGGGGGGGGGGGGGGTGGGGGGGGGGGGGGGTGGGGGGGGGGGGGGGTGGGGGGGGGGGGGGGTGGGGGGGGGGGGGGGTGGGGGGGGGGGGGGGTGGGGGGGGGGGGGGGTGGGGGGGGGGGGGGGTGGGGGGGGGGGGGGGTGGGGGGGGGGGGGGGTGGGGGGGGGGGGGGGTGGGGGGGGGGGGGGGTGGGGGGGGGGGGGGGTGGGGGGGGGGGGGGGTGGGGGGGGGGGGGGGTGGGGGGGGGGGGGGGTGGGGGGGGGGGGGGGTGGGGGGGGGGGGGGGTGGGGGGGGGGGGGGGTGGGGGGGGGGGGGGGTGGGGGGGGGGGGGGGTGGGGGGGGGGGGGGGTGGGGGGGGGGGGGGGTGGGGGGGGGGGGGGGTGGGGGGGGGGGGGGGTGGGGGGGGGGGGGGGTGGGGGGGGGGGGGGGTGGGGGGGGGGGGGGGTGGGGGGGGGGGGGGGTGGGGGGGGGGGGGGGTGGGGGGGGGGGGGGGTGGGGGGGGGGGGGGGTGGGGGGGGGGGGGGGTGGGGGGGGGGGGGGGTGGGGGGGGGGGGGGGTGGGGGGGGGGGGGGGTGGGGGGGGGGGGGGGTGGGGGGGGGGGGGGGTGGGGGGGGGGGGGGGTGGGGGGGGGGGGGGGTGGGGGGGGGGGGGGGTGGGGGGGGGGGGGGGTGGGGGGGGGGGGGGGTGGGGGGGGGGGGGGGTGGGGGGGGGGGGGGGTGGGGGGGGGGGGGGGTGGGGGGGGGGGGGGGTGGGGGGGGGGGGGGGTGGGGGGGGGGGGGGGTGGGGGGGGGGGGGGGTGGGGGGGGGGGGGGGTGGGGGGGGGGGGGGGTGGGGGGGGGGGGGGGTGGGGGGGGGGGGGGGTGGGGGGGGGGGGGGGTGGGGGGGGGGGGGGGTGGGGGGGGGGGGGGGTGGGGGGGGGGGGGGGTGGGGGGGGGGGGGGGTGGGGGGGGGGGGGGGTGGGGGGGGGGGGGGGTGGGGGGGGGGGGGGGTGGGGGGGGGGGGGGGTGGGGGGGGGGGGGGGTGGGGGGGGGGGGGGGTGGGGGGGGGGGGGGGTGGGGGGGGGGGGGGGTGGGGGGGGGGGGGGGTGGGGGGGGGGGGGGGTGGGGGGGGGGGGGGGTGGGGGGGGGGGGGGGTGGGGGGGGGGGGGGGTGGGGGGGGGGGGGGGTGGGGGGGGGGGGGGGTGGGGGGGGGGGGGGGTGGGGGGGGGGGGGGGTGGGGGGGGGGGGGGGTGGGGGGGGGGGGGGGTGGGGGGGGGGGGGGGTGGGGGGGGGGGGGGGTGGGGGGGGGGGGGGGTGGGGGGGGGGGGGGGTGGGGGGGGGGGGGGGTGGGGGGGGGGGGGGGTGGGGGGGGGGGGGGGTGGGGGGGGGGGGGGGTGGGGGGGGGGGGGGGTGGGGGGGGGGGGGGGTGGGGGGGGGGGGGGGTGGGGGGGGGGGGGGGTGGGGGGGGGGGGGGGTGGGGGGGGGGGGGGGTGGGGGGGGGGGGGGGTGGGGGGGGGGGGGGGTGGGGGGGGGGGGGGGTGGGGGGGGGGGGGGGTGGGGGGGGGGGGGGGTGGGGGGGGGGGGGGGTGGGGGGGGGGGGGGGTGGGGGGGGGGGGGGGTGGGGGGGGGGGGGGGTGGGGGGGGGGGGGGGTGGGGGGGGGGGGGGGTGGGGGGGGGGGGGGGTGGGGGGGGGGGGGGGTGGGGGGGGGGGGGGGTGGGGGGGGGGGGGGGTGGGGGGGGGGGGGGGTGGGGGGGGGGGGGGGTGGGGGGGGGGGGGGGTGGGGGGGGGGGGGGGTGGGGGGGGGGGGGGGTGGGGGGGGGGGGGGGTGGGGGGGGGGGGGGGTGGGGGGGGGGGGGGGTGGGGGGGGGGGGGGGTGGGGGGGGGGGGGGGTGGGGGGGGGGGGGGGTGGGGGGGGGGGGGGGTGGGGGGGGGGGGGGGTGGGGGGGGGGGGGGGTGGGGGGGGGGGGGGGTGGGGGGGGGGGGGGGTGGGGGGGGGGGGGGGTGGGGGGGGGGGGGGGTGGGGGGGGGGGGGGGTGGGGGGGGGGGGGGGTGGGGGGGGGGGGGGGTGGGGGGGGGGGGGGGTGGGGGGGGGGGGGGGTGGGGGGGGGGGGGGGTGGGGGGGGGGGGGGGTGGGGGGGGGGGGGGGTGGGGGGGGGGGGGGGTGGGGGGGGGGGGGGGTGGGGGGGGGGGGGGGTGGGGGGGGGGGGGGGTGGGGGGGGGGGGGGGTGGGGGGGGGGGGGGGTGGGGGGGGGGGGGGGTGGGGGGGGGGGGGGGTGGGGGGGGGGGGGGGTGGGGGGGGGGGGGGGTGGGGGGGGGGGGGGGTGGGGGGGGGGGGGGGTGGGGGGGGGGGGGGGTGGGGGGGGGGGGGGGTGGGGGGGGGGGGGGGTGGGGGGGGGGGGGGGTGGGGGGGGGGGGGGGTGGGGGGGGGGGGGGGTGGGGGGGGGGGGGGGTGGGGGGGGGGGGGGGTGGGGGGGGGGGGGGGTGGGGGGGGGGGGGGGTGGGGGGGGGGGGGGGTGGGGGGGGGGGGGGGTGGGGGGGGGGGGGGGTGGGGGGGGGGGGGGGTGGGGGGGGGGGGGGGTGGGGGGGGGGGGGGGTGGGGGGGGGGGGGGGTGGGGGGGGGGGGGGGTGGGGGGGGGGGGGGGTGGGGGGGGGGGGGGGTGGGGGGGGGGGGGGGTGGGGGGGGGGGGGGGTGGGGGGGGGGGGGGGTGGGGGGGGGGGGGGGTGGGGGGGGGGGGGGGTGGGGGGGGGGGGGGGTGGGGGGGGGGGGGGGTGGGGGGGGGGGGGGGTGGGGGGGGGGGGGGGTGGGGGGGGGGGGGGGTGGGGGGGGGGGGGGGTGGGGGGGGGGGGGGGTGGGGGGGGGGGGGGGTGGGGGGGGGGGGGGGTGGGGGGGGGGGGGGGTGGGGGGGGGGGGGGGTGGGGGGGGGGGGGGGTGGGGGGGGGGGGGGGTGGGGGGGGGGGGGGGTGGGGGGGGGGGGGGGTGGGGGGGGGGGGGGGTGGGGGGGGGGGGGGGTGGGGGGGGGGGGGGGTGGGGGGGGGGGGGGGTGGGGGGGGGGGGGGGTGGGGGGGGGGGGGGGTGGGGGGGGGGGGGGGTGGGGGGGGGGGGGGGTGGGGGGGGGGGGGGGTGGGGGGGGGGGGGGGTGGGGGGGGGGGGGGGTGGGGGGGGGGGGGGGTGGGGGGGGGGGGGGGTGGGGGGGGGGGGGGGTGGGGGGGGGGGGGGGTGGGGGGGGGGGGGGGTGGGGGGGGGGGGGGGTGGGGGGGGGGAGGTGGGGGGTGGGGGTAGGGGGGGAGGGGGGGGGGGGGGTGGGGGGGTGGCGGGGGGGGGGGGGGGGGGGGGGGGGGGTGGGGGGGGGGGGGGGGGGGGGGGGGGGGGGAGGGGGGGGGGGGGGGGGGGGGGGGGGGGGGGTGGGGGGGGGGGGGGGTGGGGGGGGGGGGGGGGGGGGGGGGGGGGGGGGGGGGGGGGGGGGGGGGGGGGGGGGGGGGGGTGGGGGGGGGGGGGGTAGTTCATGACCTGTGACTCATCCAGGGATGAGGGGTGGGGAAGCAGGTCGACCAGAAGGCAATAGGAAGCCTTGATGTGCCAGCGCTCTACTTACAGTGCTGCTGGGTCAACAATTACATCCCTACATCTCCTCCTTTTTTACATTTAGAAAGGGAGGCCGAAATGTTGGGGGGTGATTTTAAAGGAGACGCTCACATCTCCCTCCGCCGTTTGTAAGCTTTAGCCGAGCTGCTGATACAACAGTAGAACTTAATGATTGCTTGTTAGGGGAAGGTTGAGGGGTTTCTTACACATGTTACAGGCAATATTAGATATACATTGAATGAAACAAGATCCGGCGATAGAGGCACACAATCAAGCCAATGCATCTGGCAACTCATGCACTTTCATATGGAATAAACTAATGACAAACAATCAATGGCAACCGCGATTAGAGTGGTGTAGCGAACATGGGGGGCACAGGCAAGCGACGGCCGATAGTCTTGGTGTTACAGGAAATAAGTCCGGGGATTCCCACAAGAGGGGAAATTAGCGAGAGGCTGCATACTCCGCCTTGGCTAGAGCAGCAGCGTGTCTCCGACAAGAAAGGGGGGCCGAATGGAAGGGGGAGCGACGGCGGCGCGTGGGCTTCCGGGGTGGAGCCTGAGGCAGCGGAGACGATGGTGAGGTGGCAACAGAGAGTTCCGGCAGAGCGGATGCTGCAGCTCATCTGCATAACTACTAAAATTAAAGCATGCAATAACTTCCATGATCAGCTGGGTTACAGTGCTCAATAATTCAGCATTGGAGAATTAAACCAAAGGGCATCATGTGAATGGAAACAATAAACATAGCTAAACAATACAAAGGCTAGGTGATGAAAGGAAAAAGGGGGGCAGCCCATGGCTTCATAATTGTGTCAATGCACGGCTCTTGCTGTTTGTACCAAAGCCTTTAGAAGCGATGGTGGTAGAGTCCATGGATTTCTCAAGAGCATTAGAGAGAGAGCTACTGATAGTCTTTAGCATTGCAAGCAGCGACTCTCAGGAGCAACGCTGAGCGAGAAGGCGTGTTCCGATAGCAATCAGGTGAGCTGGAAACGAGCGGAGAGTTCCAAAGGTTAACCCTATCAGGAATGTACCTGGCTGCAACTTCCAGAAACTCCAGCCAGGGCTGACAGAGGGGGAAAGAGAATGGCAGCTGTAGATGAGAACTGGCGACACACAGCGTCAACCTCTGAGCCATAGCACTGAAAGCTGACAGGAAGAAGGACGAAAGCGTTGGCTGGTGACATGGAGTTACTCCCAGATGTTGGTCTGGTCAAAGCTCATCAGGGAATTTGGCCGACACCTGCGGCAGAGAGAGCAACTGGGAAACGGAAGAGGATGGTGGCCTTGAAGTTAGCAGTGATGATTACAAAGAGGGAGGCACTGAGATCCTCGAAGCGTCTCGGGGTAGCCTTGCTGGCACAGCAGCTCTTGAGCTTAGCTGGCCCGGTCGCCTTGACATCCCCCCAGGTCATCCGAGTCTTTTGGACCGTCTAAGGCGTCGGGTAAAGCGGCGTTTCCGTTGAGGCAGCTGGGCGGGATCCTCCAGAAGAAATTACGTTCCATCTCCGGGATGGGGTTGGTTTCCTCCTGGCACCATTCCATGGAGCTGGCCTGTCATGGCTGGTCGGGATCCACAGGAGATCTGTAGGAAGAAGGACTGAAACACACCCCCTTCCCAAGGTTGCTGCAGGAGGGCGGGTCCTACCAGACTTGGAGAGCTGATGGCAGGAGGTCAAGATCAAGTTTTGTTGGATTTTAGTGTTTGATATAAGAAGAATATATAAGAAGGCTTATCTTGCGAGCCTGCGTGGGGGTTGCTGTTAATGCACTTCTGTTGGGGGCACTTCTCCTCTTTCTTTAGGATTGTTTGAGCCAGGGAGGGCAGAGGGTAGGCGATCCCGATGGAAGCTAGCTTCAGAGCGTCATCTGAGGTGCGTCAAAGGCGAGGGGTCCGAACCTCGTGGGAGGAGGGGGCTAGCGGACCCTGAGGGGTGTGGGTGTGCATGCTTAATTTGCAACACAAAAAAGGGCTTGGATGCGCTTTTGGGTGATGGATGCATCCGGGAGACAAAGTAATCAGAATTAGGGGTAGAATTCCTGCACACAAAGGGGGAGGGGGTCTTTTCTTGCAGGGGAAATGTACTTACCGTGACCTTAAGTGAGTTGCGTCGAGAAGGCTGGAATGGTGCTGAATTTGTAATCGAATTATCTTGGGGAGATAAGCTGCCACCGGAGACCACGACTCCTTAAGAGGCTGCCTCGGCCAAGGGGCCGGGAAATAAGTCAGAAAACAGGAGAGCAACATTGTTGGGGCACTTAAGCCGGTTTATGCAGTGAATTCTGGTGCGGCAGCATCCCCTAATTCTAGGAGCCTGTCCCTGGCAGTGCTCGCGGTACCAGGATGGGCCCAGATTACACTAATCCAGGGAGAGGGCCAGTCAGCCAATTGGCTCCCCTCCCGCCTTTGCTGGTTGAAAAAATAGAAGGAAGGAAGGGAAGGGAGGGAGGAACAGCTCCTGGGCATGAATTTAGGAGTGAATTCAGGAGACAATACAAAGGGTACGCAGAAGAAAGAAAGGGGAAGGTTTTGGAAAATTTACCCTTCCCCCACAGCCAAAGGAGAGACCTTGGGCGGTTTGAACTTGCTTCCTACCTTCACAGCGGAGGCTGTGTAAGGTAGGTGTGGCTGAGAGAGCCCCAGGCATTGTGACTAGCCAAGGTGTTCTGGCCAGCGGAAAATGTGGGAGCACTGTGGAAATAACTCTGGCTCCATATATAAACTTGTGCTACGCCATGATGTGTGGTAATGTAAGGCTCCAAACCTTTCAGGGCACTGGCACACACATAACTGCAAAAGGAGAAAAAACTTTAATTGAGGCACAAGAGCATAGCTTAGAAGCAATGGAAAAAATCCCTCTTATGAGTGGAAAAACTTTTAGGGGTCTCTGAGATGGGGGGCAAGACATACAGAACATATACTTAGGGCATACCAGAGCACATATAAAGTAATGAGGGGAGGATTGCAACTCTGATCTTGAGAGATCTTGCTCTCTGGATCTTGCAGGGCGATTCCTTTGTAGGCTCAAGCTGACCCTGCTTTCCCTGGGAAGGTACTGGACTTGATTTTGCTGCCACTGGGAGGAGGAGGAGCTTTGAGCTTAGGAGCTTTGCACACAGGCTCAGAAGGCTATGAGATCTGGTTTGAGCCTTTACAGGCTGGAGAGGGGCCAAGGGGCTTCTTCTTCATGAAGGACTTTGGGCTTAAAAGGCCATTGATCGCGAGCATCTTCCCCTTTCCATGCCTACCTCATTGTACCTGTAGATTGGCTATGGGGCATTCTGAGGAGGGAGTTCCAAACGGCCCAGTCCTCTTAGCTTAATAGAGGCGGACTGGGCATAGTGCCAGAGATGTTGGCGCTTCTCTTCGAATCAGCATTTTCTTTCTCAATGGCAATTCAGTGACTGTGGACTCTGCAGAGATTTTTTGAAATGCGTGCTTCACTCTGGGGAGGCACTGGGCGGAGGTGCATGTGATGACCTTTGGAAGCGTAGAAGGGGTTAGCAGAGCAGGAAGTATAGACGTTAGGGGGGGGAGCAAGCAACGAGATTTAGATTAGCTGAACTTAGATCAGACTTCGAGGTAGAAAGCATTGGGGGCAGGATGATCCGGATGAACTTGGCAGTTCCTGTAGCAGGGATGTTTGTCCCGCACCTCCGGATGTGGATGGCTCCCTGGTTAGCGCGCGTGGAGTCGATGACCCCTGGGATGATGAACAATCCCTGTTCAGCGGCAGAGAAGCTTTTGGCAAGACCAGCCCAATGGTCTCCATTGGGGATGGGATCACTACACTGAAGCTGGAGCAGCGAAAGATCTCATGGAGGGAGCTCCGGGGAAGAAGAGGTTTGAGAGTCTTGGCGGATCTTGGTTCCCGGGCTGGGGAGATGCCCGGGCGCGAAAGGCCTCCCCAGCCGGAGCATTGGGAGCACCTGGTCTTAGAGCCTCCCTGAGGGGTCTTCGCCCTCTGGGGGAGACCCCCCCTCCGATACGTCTGGCTGCAGAAGCCCCACCGGGCAGCCTACAATCCCTTCACAGTGAAGTGTCCTGGCTTGTTACGCAGATTGAAACACTGGTCTAGGGGCTGTCTCATTGGCAGCCCGGAGAGGGCTGCGGCTAGAAGGCTGGCTTGATGGGTGAAAGACCCGACTATCCTGCGGCAAGCCTTAAGCATGTCGGCCAGTTGAGGTTCCCTACCTAGACCTGTGACTGCTTTGGCGGCACTCAGCGAGGCGTTCTCTTTGGCAAGGCGCTTTAAGGAGGTTCGCCTCTGGAGCCTCCCTACGTTGTCAACCTTGCCTCTTGAGGGCTTCCTGGAGCCTGTCTATTTCACGGAAATCTCCGGCGCCATAGGAGCTCCCTGGAGGCTTCTGGCCGGACAGCTAGAAAAGCTTTGGGCTGGCCAGTCCGGGTGCTGGGGACTTTCAAAAGCGCCTTGTAGGCGCATTCAGAGAAGCGACCATAAGAGGTGGCCTCGGCAGAACTGGTACAATTTGTGCGTTGGGGTTAGTGAAAGCTTCGCAGCCATAAAGCTGCTTGGCGAGGCGGTGTAGGTTTGCCGCCAGAGGCTGCTCCTCTGCTTATACCTGCACTCGCTGGCGGTACTTCGCTAACTTCCCAGATCACATTACTGTGCGAGGGTTTAAAAGCATGCATCACGAAAGGTGGTTTTCCAGTCCTCGGAACCATTAAGGTGGTTCCTGGCGACTGCTTCCAACATGCCACCTCTCACACTTAAGGGGCTGAGTGATTTCCCACGTCGATCACGCATTGCCTCATGCGGAGCTCCAGTGAGAATGTTGTAACCTAGGGGCGATTTTTCGACAACTTCGGGCCCGAATGATGTCATCCTCCCCCTGCGTTAAGCATTCTGTATGTAGTGGATGCGGAGCACATGGCAAGGATGTCGGCATCGATCTTCTTCCGTCAGGGTTTCCTTCTTTTGCAGATGTCGATGAAAGGCTAATACGGCTCTGTTAGGGTTTTAAGAAACCCAGCGCGCATTACGATATGCGCGCGCGGCGCACGGAGTCTGCGGTGGCTTTAGAAAATGAAGGCGGAAGGCCCGAAAGGGAGGAAGGCGGCCGAGCCGCGGGAGAATTTGAAGGAGGCCCGAGGGGAAGCAAGGGAGGCAGAGAGGAGTGACAGTAGGCATCCAATTCTAGTGGATAGAGAAAATTCCGGGGGTGAGACTGAAGCTGAAGGGTCGAAAGGAGGGCGATCTACAGCAAGGGGGCCGTAGACCTGCAGGCTGATGGTGACATAACATTGCCTCCACGTCAGTAGCAGTGACATTCGGCGCTTGCGCTTAGGGTCTGTGCTGAAGAGTGCGCCCGATGTTTTCCCAATCCTTAAGATTCCAATGTCCCCCTTTCTGGAGTACCTTATGGACATTGAGCTTCAATCTCCTCAACCAATTTAGCGCCCAGCTCCCCTCTTTTTATGGAGACCCTGCAGCATTAGCTAAGCGTTTTTTCAATTCGGCTAACTGCAGGCTTGTCCATAAGCCCTGCTTCTTTGCAAGCTCCCAGCATACTTACCAAGTTGGTTCGTCCAGGCGACGAGAGAGTGTCCTAGAACTTCGAAGTCCCTGGATGCGCCGATCCAGCAGACGGGCGGTACCGAGGAGGTGGGTCCCTGGATCGCGCCCACGATCCAGCGGACGTCGGTGCCACGGCCCTTTCCCAGGCGGCGGTAAAAGCAGGGTGGAGGTTTGAGGATTCCCGGGTTTCAGGCGCCAGCTTGTAGTCATCCCCGCAGGGCTTACCGTCGCTAAGAGGAAAGAGGCGAGACAGCGGAGGGTTTCGCTATCTGGTGGAGAGCGCCAGCAGCCTGGGAGCGAGGGTGTCCGTGTTCCCTAGGCGACTCTGCCGCTGTGCTGGTTCCTGGCACCTTTATTATGAATTCTAAGCGGGGGCATGTAGAAGGGCGGAACGGGGGGGAATTCCGGGAGAGCGGGAGAGCGGGAGACTGAGAGATCATCATGTGATGCATGATCTCACCTGGCTGCTACGTGCGGAGAGGAGCATCAGCGTCTGGGCCTAATCCTCACCTGGGGGCAAGACCATTGTCCCTTTGTCCGGGACACCCGGTGGTTGTGAGCCAGGTAGTTCATGACCTGTGACTCATCGGGGGATGAGGGGTGGGGGAGCGGTGCGACCAGAAGGCCGTAGGAGCGCCGGTGTGCCAGCGCTCTACTTACAGTGCTGCTGGGTCAGCAGTGCATCCCTACACTGTACATATTTTAAAAAATCAATATGTGGAAATCATTCTAGGTTCTTTTCCCAAAGCCAGATAACTGCACGGGCTATCGATATGTCACCAAAAAAAGCATTCATACAATATTTCAATCTTTCTATTAGAAATAAATAAATGTGCCGCATTAACAAAAGACGACAAAAAAAGTATTGTTGAATATGTATCGTACAGTAAGTACTGAATTCGCCTTAGAAAAAAATATATCTCTTTGTCTTCTGTGGCTTTGGATCATAGCTTTGAAGCTGTCAGTGAATTTTAATATACCTTACAGTGTCTTCCTTAATTCAGATAAACGTGGAAGTCACTAAGAACTTGAGCTCTCTGGAAAAGGAAGTAACACATCAGGTGGTTTGGCCCATTGTTGACATTATTTTTAAATGTATTTTTTATTTCATTTTGTTATTCAATATGTATTTTCTTTTACCAGTTATACTCAGGAGACGTGTACAACATCCAAACACATTCATACTTAAGCGTTGTGACAACTGGCATCGGAGTTGTTGAAATATCCATTTCAAAACCTGCCTTAGTGCAATCAATCAAATCTTCTACAGCTATACAGGAAAAATAAACAAGGCTATCTGACTGCAGCTCTTGGCTAGGGGTAACGAGAGCAGGGGGGTGACGAGAAGAAAGATTATTTCAATGGCTCAGAGGACTTAAAGAGTCTTAGAGGGGATTAAAGAGTAAAACAATATATTAAAATTGCAAGGAAGCAAAACCAGAAACCCAACTACCTTTGCAGCCAAAAAACAAATCTGTTCTCTAACACTTAACCCTTACATAGACTAGAATATATATAGGGAAGAGTAGCACAGGCCGGTTCATCATATGCCAGATCTGTGGTCTGAGAAGATCATATTAACAGTATTTTAAGGCTAAGGGATGGAATGTTGCAACGACGAACTCTCCTCCAATTGGCAAGAAGGACTCATGAAGTGAGTTCTGCTCACCCATTGGCGGGCACATTTCATCCCCTCCCCCACCCACTTTCCCTCGACCCAGGAGCAAGCCCTAGAATCCCAGCTTGGCTAGTGGAGCAGTGGTGCCTTGGCTCTGCTCTGCAGGGCCTCAGAAGCCCTCCCACCCTAACCTACCCTTCCTGGGCTGCGGAGCAGTGGTGCCTGGCCACTTGCTGCTCCCCGGTCCTGCAGAATTTTGCCCCGAGGCCACAGAGCAGTGGCACCTGGGTGTCTGCTGCTTCCCAGGCCTGCAGAAGGCCTCCCCCCACATCAACTGCCAACCACATCCCCCCCCAACAGCCTGCACCTAGGCTGCAGAGCAACAACGCCTGGGCACTTGCTGTTCCCAGGGCCCACAAAAGCCCTCCCGCCTCCCTCCCCTCAACAGCACACCTCTGGTCTCCGGTGCAGTAGTGCCTGAGCTCTCACTGCTCTGCAGGTCCAGACAACCCCTCCCAGCTCCCATCTATCCCAAGCATTCCCACTGCCCCCTCATACCCCCTAAGCCTCACCTTTCCACCCTCCCTCACACCATGCCCCACCTTTCCACCCTGCCCCAATCCTTGCCTTCCCATCTACCCAAAGCCAGACCTTTCCGACCTCTCCTTCCCCACAGCCACAAACCCAGGACCAGGTAGATGGTAAGTCTTGTGCTGAAAGTAAAGGGGGGGGCCACTACACTATGATCCCAGCAAAACCCATTTCAGGAGGAAATGCCTGCTCTCCCTCCTTTTGCTTGGGCCCACTTCATCTCCCCTGCAATGGGCTTTGCTGCTAGTCTCTTAATATTAGCAAATCCCTGGGCAGACACACCAGTTATAGAAATATGGCTTCTTGTCATAATACCAGTTAATCATTTTGTTTCCAATTTAGCATCAGTTAACCACATCAAATGACAACTTCTAGCACCAAAAGTCCTTCCTTATTTTCTGAGACCTAGATAACCAGTGTCTCAGTTTAGGCAGCCTACTTTTATTTTATTTTTTTTACCAGCTTTAGCACTAAGTTGCCAGGTGCCTCCTGAGTCCTGGCCATTGGTGGGGGCGGGAGTAAAGTTGCCTGCTCCAGGTTAAGAAATTCCTGGAGATTTGGTGATGGAGCCCGGAGATGACAGGGACTTCAGTGGAGTACCATGGCATAGAACCCACCTTCCAAAGCATCCATTTTCTCCAAGGACACTGATTGCTGTGCTCTCAAGGTGAGCTGTAATTCTGGGAGATACCCAAGTGCCACCTGGACGCTGGCCTCCCTTTTTGGCACCTCTGACACCTACAAAACACAGTGCTGCATCTTTTCCTATTGTTACTTCTCCATACAAAGGAAAGATTTATATGTTGAATTTTTACTTGCTATCCCATGATGTTACTAAACTATAGAAGAGCTTGGGCAGAGATACGAAACAGGAGTTCAGTTGTACCTTAAGAGCAAACCAGCATAAGCGTCCATGACTCAGAGCTCACTTAATTTGATGAAGAGAGCTCTGATGCACAAAAGCTTATGATGGAATGCACTGTATTCACTTTTAAGGTGCCACGGGACTCCTATTTTATTCCGCTGCTGCAGACTAACATGACTACTCATCTGGAATTGCCAGAGACAGCCATTTTCAGGATTCATCTTTCAGATAAATAACTATTTCCAATAACAATCCCCTTATCAGTTTCTGGGCCCTGCCTCATTCACTGCACAACACGGTTTCAGGTAAAGGATGAAGAGGGTAGATTTTGGGTTTTGGCTTTGAATTTCTTACAAAACAAATCTGAGACTCCAGAATACTCTAATCCTTTTTAAAAGTTACATTGAACACATGTACAATCCATGTATGATGAACACTTGCTTTCCTTCATATGTATGTCCAATAAATCTCATGCTAAATTTAACACATGTATAGGTCAATGTGTGATTTCAAACACTGTAGTTATACAGGTACTGGTCCACAGTTTCGTTTGGGAAGTGAATGTGTATGGGCTCATTTATACACACTGATTTAAGTGGGTTAACTTAACAGGGCTGCTGTTAGCTCCTGATCTTCCCTTTGCTGCCTCCTCTCCATTCCTCACCCCCAGATAGTTATGCCATGAAAAGCATTTCCCAAAGCAACCAAAACTCCACGATCTCTGGCTGCCGTTGTCCTTCCTCACTATTTGTTATTCTTAGCTGCATCCCTGTGGGACCCCCTTGTCTGTTCATGATGTTTTTCCTCTTGTGTTGCCTGTCCCTATTCTTCTCTGTATGATCTTCATCCTTTGTGCATCACCTGTAGTTTCCATTCCAATTCTCAAGACACGAGCCATGCAGTGACTAAAAGAGGGCATTTTTTAATGAGTAAAGCCCTTGATCCTTTCTTGCCTGGTGTCCTACCAAGGTAACAGAGTGTTCAGCGGTCCTCCTTAGGCTGCCCTGGATAAACTCTGCACTTCTAAAGTCAAATTATATTTTCCATTGTAACTCATTCTCAGTCAAACGGCCAAAATTTGCATTTCAAATTTGCATGTGCTTAAAATGATAAACATCTGCAGCTGAGCAGTGGCAACATATGTCCATGGCATCAAGGCACCTTAGAACTGGGTAGTTTGTAGTAGGAAACATCAGACCATCAACCTTGATACTGAGTATATTCCATGATGCTTGCATATTTTCCGACTGTAAGCTTTTCTCAACTGGAACCTGACCTTTTTTATTCATTTCAGAAAAGGCTAAGCAGAAACTTGTGTTCAGGAACACGTACAGAGCAGGAAAGATTATGTGTCATACGAGTGCAAAGGAAGCATTTTCAGAAATGTTTGTCTGCATCAGGTTCAAGTAATTTTGACGGGGGTGAGGGGAACAGTCACTTAGGCTGAACAAATCTTGTAATTGCTGCCATCACTGCTAATATCACTACAGCTTTGACATACAAACTTGCTTATTTACTCTGAATGAAAAGAATATAATTCTGGGAATAATCCGCCTGACAACATGCAAGCGAAGATCACGGATGCAGGAACAAGTCAGGCTTGGGCAATTGTAAAAATGATAGAAGCTTGGAGCTGAAAGGGGAGCACCGTGCTGTCTCCCCCGGATCCCCTGACAGAGGCATCAGCCTCCCACATGAGATGGCACTAGGGCAGTGATGGCGAACCTTTTCGAGACCAAGTGCCCAAATAACAACCCAAACCCCACTTATTTATCGCAAAGTGCCAACATGGCAATTTAACCTGAATACTGAGGTTTCAGTTTAGGAAAAACGGCTGACTCCCTCTTCCTCCGCCCCACCCGCTCGAGCAGGGACTAGCCTGCTGTAGCCTCCAGCAAGTCTTGCATGCACTGCTCTGTGCCTCTCTAGCATCTCTGCCTCCTCTGTGCACCCCCCCCCCTCGGGCAGCTGCCACCAGGCTCACCAGCCAAGTCTTCCCTGCTCACCACAGTGCACGCACATCATGCACAGTGGCCCAGGCCAGCCTAGATGTGTGTGTGGGGGGGGGATTTTTCACCCCCCACATGACGAACTCTACGTGGACGTGCCCACAGAGAGGGCTCCGAGTGCCACCTCTGACATCCATGCCATAGGTTCGCCATCACTGCACTAAGGATTTATTTTATTTATTCACCAAAATTCATGTCCTGACGTTCTATCTTCACAAGGGTCAACAAGGAAGCGAACAATTTACAGTATACATTATAAAATCATATTTTAAAACCATTAAATCAATCCCCCAACACACATCATCCAAACAAATAGTTAAAATGAATACAAACCATGAAAAACAGGAATTAAAACATTACTTAGAAAGGAGGGATCGTTGAGGGAATGCCAAATGAAACAAAAGTCATTTTTTTTAAAAAGGTATCTCTTGCATTTCTGTGGATTTCTAATTGTTGAAAAAAAAAGCAATGGAAGCAATATAATAAAAATTAAGTCTGTCTCTTTAAATATATAAAAGGGTAATGTTTATCAGTTTCTTCCATGGCTAGCTACTTGTTTTGAGGACTGCAAAAAAAGCGGTTGAGAGCAGCCAGTCACTCCCTGCAACCTTTCCCCCAAGTTTAAAAAAAAGAAAATAAGCAAGTCAGAAGGGGCCAGGTTAGCTCATATTACTTAGTAGACAGACAATGTGTAATCAGCAGGGATGTATCTAGGGGGCAGGTAGTGGTGATGCCCTGAGCACTCCTTGAGGGGTCACTAGACAGCCCAGAGACCCCCACTATTGAACTGTATCCCCAACCAAAACTCCACATGGAGTTTTGGGGTGGGGTGCACAGTTCAAAGCTGGGCATGGGTCCAACATTCAAATGGGAGCCCTGCCATTGAACTCATGGAGTTCAGGAGTGGGGTGCACAGTTCAAGACCAGGCTCAGCCAGGTCCAGCTTTAAACTGTGGGCTTTGCTTTGAATCCTGAAGTTTAAGGCTGGACCCAGTCAGCCTGAGGCCAGTCTTGAACTGCAGGCTCAGAGATGGAGCTTTGGAGAGTCTGCAGTATAAAGCTGAATCTGGCTCACAGTTCATGGCTGAGCTCTGCCTGGCCAAGTTCAACTTTAAACTGCCTATGGTTTAAAGCTGGATCCAGTGAAGTCCAGTCTTGAACTGTGGCCCCCAAATCCAGATTGGGGGCAGGGTGCATAGCTCAATGCAGGGCAGTGCCTGCCCTGGGCATCATTTTTAGTAGATACAACCCTGGCAATCATTTCTATCTTGTAGGTGTCTTTGTCTTTGAAAACTAGAAATTTGGCAAGAATTTGGCTTCTCTAAAAATCTAAATAAAAATGATCAGTTTATACTTATTCTCTTTTTACACAGTGAAGTGTCAAATTGTAATGATGGGGTAATATTCTGTAACACTGGTCAAATCCCCACTACTGTCTTAGCCAGGCTTCAGAACACAGACTAACCAGGTTTGAGGGACGACCTCCCCAATCGAATCCCCACTATCGTCTTAGCCAGGTTTCAGAACACAAACGACTGTTAGTTTGTGTTCTGAAACCTGGCTAAGATGGTAGTGGGGATTCGACCACTGAATGCTCAAAAAAACCCTTTGAGTTCAAAACAAACCTTCTGCACAGTAGGTCTCCCTTCTGTACTGTAGAGTTTTGCTCCATCTTTCTTTCTTCCAGATGCGCTTTGCTCTTTTCCAAAAGGAAGTCTAGGGAGCAGCAGTGGCATAGTGGTTAAGAGCAGGTGCATTCTAATCTGAAGGAACTGGGTTTGATTCCCCGCTCTGCTGCTTGAGTTGTGGAGGCTTATCTGGAGAGTTCAGATTAGCCTGTGCACTCCAACACACACCAGCTGGGTGACCTTGGGCTACTCACAGTTCTTCTGAGCTCTCTCAGCTCCACCTACCTCACAGGGTGTTTGTTGTGAGGGGGGAAGGAAAGGAGTTTGTAAGCCCCTTTGAGTCTCCTACAGGAAAGAAAGGGGGGGATATAAATCCAAACTACTACTACTACTACTACTACTACTACTACTACTACTACTTCTTCTTCTTCTTCTTCTTCTTCTTCTTCTTCTTCTTCTTCTTCTTCTTCTTCTTCTTCTTCTTCTTCTTCTTCTTCTTCTTCTTCTTCTTCTTCTTCTTCTTCTTGGCAACCCCTAGCACAAGCAAGGTAATTATACAGTTTGTATGATCCTTCCAAAAGTGAACCAGAAACAGGTGGAGGTTGAGGCAAAGGAACAAACACTAAGGATCAGCGGATTGGAAAAAAATTGTGTGGCATTTTGGGTATGGGAGAGACTAACAAGACTTATTGGCTAATTCATCCACTCTCAGACTCCTTAGAACAGGCTAGATTGAAGAGTTTTGACATTGAAGGCAGGTGTATTATCTTGCTACAGAATGTGGGTACCTTGTTCCATCAGCTTCTCAGGGACCCCCTGATTTAAAAAAATATTGATGTCTACCCGCCTACCAGGCAACCACTAAGGTGGGAACTTTCATTCATGAATCTCCCCCTGTCAGAACCCCCAGTAAACGACAAACAGCTCTGCGACGTCTCACGGTAACTCCCTGCGAGACATCCAACGGAGCAGTCAAAAAACGGGTAGGAGCCTCCAGATAGCTGGCAGTTGACAGATTACCTCCAGACACGACTGTATTTCCAGCTGGAATACGAGGTCCCTCGGCCGGGTCAGGCGATGAATCAGACCCGGTCAGGTCTGAGCCAAGTGGGAGTCCCGGTTCGACTCTTCCAGGCCTGTCTCCCCTGGTAGCACCCGAAGAAGACATACCGGCAAAATGCAGTCTTCACTTGGAAAATAGAAAAAAGGTGTAATCCCAGCAGGGCAAGGCTGCGTGGAATTCAACCTAAAGGGGATTCTTGGCTTAATGTCAGAACCCCCAGTAAACGACAAACTCGTGTTGTAGAACAGCAGTTTATTGAAATGATGGGTCTGCAGTTGGCAAAGCCAAGAATGACGGACTCAGTATTCACACAGCAATTATAGGGCTAGGCTACTCCCCCCATCCTGGGAAAGAGCGCCCCACATAGAATGCATGCAGATAATGATGGAGAGAACCAGTCCGTGACCTTGAAGACACCTGCGACTAGCAGACATTCCACAGCAGCTAGAAAAGACAGTTAGAAACAGTTTTAACCCTTACCCCCCTCCCTCCAGTGAACAGTAAAGCGGCACAAGCACCCCTAAACATAGGCCTCCTGACACCCCCCCCCCCCACCCCTAGGTTTGGACTGAATATTAAAAGCCATTGATGAAGATGGATCCTAACTTAATCTGCTGGGTGACCAAAGTGATCATCTGATTTAGCAACCTCTATTTCACAACCGGTAGGAGCCATGTGGCGTAGTGGTTAAGTGCTTGCACTGCCACTCACATGGTCAGGAGTTCAAGCCCCCTGTGGGTCAGATATCCTGGAAGATGGCTCATGGCCAACTCAGCCATCCATCCATTTCTTGGTCAGTAAATGAGTACCTAGCTCATAGCTAGGGGGTAAAGAATAGCCAGGAAAAGCAATGGCAAACTACCCCATAAAAAAGGCTTGCCTATAAAATCACTGCTCGCAGTGGTACCCCAGGGTCGAACACGACTGAAGGGGAAACTTTACTTTTTACCTATTTCACAACCATACAGTGATCCAATTTAGCTGCCCCAGCAGTCTGATTTCACTGCACTTTGCTTGCTGAGATCTGAATTTGACAGGGGTCTGCAACCTGCGGCTCTCCAGATGTGCATGGACTACAAATCTCATCAGCCCCTGCCAGCATGGCCAATTGGTATTGTAGTCCATGAACATCTGGAGAGCCGCAGGTTGCAGACCTCTAGTAGATGAAGCATGATCCTATATGAGTGGGAATGGAAGGTGGAGCTCTATAAAGATTCAGGCCCCTATGGCAAGGAGAGGTTCCTGGTTGGCATCTTGAATCTCCCAAACATTCATGCAACATCTTTAGATGTTGGAATATATGCATAATAGCATAAGGATGCTATCAGGTCAGTATCAATATTTAAAGGAATATATTAAAAACAGAATTGGGAAGATGGAGTGAAGATGACCATTAAAAATGCTAGGGTGACTTCAAGAATGATGTTGAGAGGACAAGCTACCTTCAATCCCAGCAAAACAAAGCAGTAAATGAAGCACCATTGCTCTTATTAGTCACAAAAGTTTAAGGCGGCTCTTTTTCTCCCAACTGAAACAGTACAGCTTTGGAGAATTATAATAAGCTGTGGCCTGAGAGAAAAATACATTTCTATGACATTTAAGAATACATTTTATAATGATCACGTCATGCTGTATATTTATTGTGCATATGATGAAAACTAAGCAATTCGGTAACCTTTTAAATATATTTTATGTCTTTCCTCATACCCAAAAAAAAAAAAAATTAGACTGAGCACTGGGTATAATAAACACATGGAAAGTATCCAATTTAATCTTATCCCCCATATTCCCCTCCTCCTTTCTCCGTGTCAGCTGGTTCTGAGATTCTTGCCCTGGCATTTCCAGCCAGAAGGGATCCAGACAGCTGGCCAAGGCTGCTAGTCTGAGTGCTTGCTTAAGGGGATGTATTAATGAAACTTCAATCTTGCTCTCTCTCAGTGCCCTACGGCCCCCAATACATTCACAGAGAGAACCATTTTACATAGAAGGCAAGAGTCTGTCGATATCATTAAACCTGTTGTTATTTCTCTTACAAGCGGCAGAAGATGGCAGAGAGACCAGGCAACCAAGAAAATAAGGCCATTATGCTTCACCATTATTATCTAAATCCCACCTTATGAACTTGTATTTATTTTGCTTTTCCCTCCCTTATTTTATTCATTTATTCATTTCTTTGATTTTTAGCCCAGCCTTTCCTGGCTAGTTGGGCTCAGGTCAAGAAACGGACATGTATTTTATCAGTGTATTTTTCAATCAATGTATTTTATCATCTATTAAACACTCCCTTCCTCCAAAGAGCTCACAATCATCCTACGAAAAGAGTTAGGCTGAGGCAGAGTGACCAATCCAAGTCTCCCAATGAACTTCATAGCTCAGTGGGGGTATGAACCCAAATCTTTCCAGTATAACTCTGTTCCAGTGATCCGCTCACATTGTGCTTGTACATTCTTTCTTTTCTCTAAAGTCCTGATCTTGATCTTGCATTAGACCAAAAGGTTAAAAAGAGCTAGGCTTCCCCATTGCTTAAACCCAGTGCGGAGTTCCCCAGCCCCAGCAACTTATTCTCAAGAAATTGAGCAGAGGGAGAAAAATGCTTTCCCCCCCCTCATACTGATGCTCTAGAGCAGGGGTAGGGAACCTGCGGCTCTCCAGATGTTCAGGAACTACAATTCCCATCAGCCTCTATCAGCATGGCCAATTGGCCATGCTGGTAGGGGCTGATGGGAATTGTAGTTCCTGAACATCTGGCGAGCCGCAGGTTCCCTACCCCTGCTCTAGAAGTTCCTCTAGAAATTTAGCATCGAGATTAGGATACATTCATAGAGCTTCACCTGGAAGTAACTCTCTCTCTTGTCTTGGTCCTGTTCCCCCTCACAAATCTCCCAGTATTGGCTAGGCAGTATTAGGAGCCCTAAGAAGATCCCATGAGCCATTGCTTTTGGGTTTACAGAGAATGTCCATTTGGAAATAGGTACCTCCATCACAAGAGGAAACTTGGTTTGAAATCTTTCAGGATTTCAAATTACAGCCCCCACCTAGTGGCAGCCATTTTGTAATTAGCCCTGCCTCCCAAAATTTTCTAAAAATTCCAAAAGTGGCCACAGACTTAGCAGGGGTTGGGGACACCTGATCTAATTCTGTAGTGGCTTCCATCATATACCCAACTAAACTACAGAAAAAAGAGCAGAATAAGATCTCCATTTTATTGTTCCTGTCATGGACCAGCCGGGTCCTGGAGTTCCAGAAGTCTCTGATAAAGAGTCATCCAGCAGCCCTAGTTCCTGTCCACAGCACAGCCAATGGCAGAAGTGGTACAGGAAGAAACAGACTTATGGGGTCAAACTCAAACCCACACAGCTAAGAATCAGTGCAGTGACCCCTCAGCCCTTCAGCTCTGAGCCAGCTGTATAAAGCCAGATGCCAGTCTGCTCACTTTCTGTGTCACCAGAGCCTTAGGAATGGTGTAGGAGGAGAAAATGTAGGGCATAAAGGACAGAAGGCAAAGTGTGCACCTGACAGCCCAACACAGGTCCAGCACAAACAGCAGGGATTAGAGTTTGAAGGAGCAGATTTGAGGCTGCTGGCAGGTGCACAGTGTCACAGGCCCCTGAGTAGAGTTGTGTTTATAAGCAGCTGGAAAGGGTATAGCTGTGTGAAAGTAACATGTTTGTTTACTACCGACCTTGCTGTTCTTGCTATGAAATGACTGCTTTGTTTGACCTTGGTTTGAATCTCTGGGTTTGTGCTTTTGGATACCCTAGGACTGACCACTGTGAGTTTTTGCATCCTTTCTTGCTTGACCCCTAGAACTGGACCTTGACAGCTAAAACTGGACTATGCGTGAATGTGTACCTGGAAAACAAGAAAGTACCGATAATACCTCTTCAGCAGACAGTTATAGCCCTCCTCTCTATATCTGATTATTCTGACAGGAATAATTGTTCAAACCTCCAAGGGGCTCTCTGGTTTCCAGTCTGACTGTTCTGTTTTAACATTATGAAATGGGATTGACTTTTTGAACTGTGAAACCTTTGCAAATGACTTTGCAGGTAATTATGGCTACCAGGGAAACGCCTCCTGACCTATAGATGGAAAGGATGAAACAGAGCAGAGATTTATGCACTGGGTTAGGCTTAGAAGGATTATAGGACCTCACATTATGGGTGAAATGTGGCTTCCACTAACCAGAAGTCTCTGGCGCACATCTTCCTAGTAATATCTAGTAAAAGAAATACATATGATGATATCATATTCAGGATTTTACCAACCTCCACAAGCAATGCCCCATAAATTAGGAGCTGACAAATATTTAATTTTGTCATTATTAGCATTTTCATTTTTGTTCATTTTTAGGCTGGTATTCTGGGTTGATTTCTATCTTACAGTATAGAGTAAACCTAGAGCAAAACTAAGAAGAATTTGGATTTATACCCTGCCTTTCTCTACCGTAAGGAGTCTCAAAAAGGCTAACAAACTCTTTCCCCTTCCTCTCCTCACAAAAGGCACCTTGTGAAGTAGGTGGTGCTGAGAAAGTTTCAAAGAACTGTGACTAGCTCCACCCAGCAGACTTCATACATAGGAAACAGCTCCAGTTCACCAGATAAGAGTCTGCTGTTCATGTGGAGGAGTGGGAATCAAACCTGGTTCTCCAGATTAGACTCTACCGCTCCTAACCACTACATCACGCTGGGTCTCAAAACGAAGAATATAGTAGAATTGATGAGTAAAACTAAAGTAAAACTATAAAGTAAAACTAGGACCTGGAGATCCAAGTTCAAATCCCCACACTCATGAATGAAACTATTTAGATGACCTTGCAACAGTAATTCTCTCATTTAACCATGTCACCTCTCTGAATTCATAAGAGGCTAAATTTTTATAGGTAAAACAATTTTTGCAACTGTTACAACTTATAATTCTACAACACTGAAAACTTAATACATAGAATTCAAAGAGAGCAAAGAAGCAAACATGACAATAAATTATTGGGGGGGGGGAGTCAGGAGAAAGTTTTTATCAACCCCCTGACTCACCCACTCATCTTTTCCCTTCCCCGGCCGGCTCTGAGGCTTCAGGGAAGCTGCTGCCCAGGCAGGGTGTCTCTATGATTTTCTTAAAAGGGCACTGCTCCAAAGTTCCCCAGCCCACTTTGGATTGGGCTGTCAGGAACAAAGTAGAGAAAAATGCTCATCCCTAATCAAGATTGCTTTAGAACAGAGGAGTATACTCCAAAATTCATATACAATTTTGTTTGCACCCTTCTGAAATATAGAAACAAAACAGAAATTATAGAAACCTCTTCAAATGTATCCTTTAGAATTCAACACATCTTTTGTCTCAGTTATTTAAGCAGTTTGTCTAACAAAGGGCTAGCTTTGAAGGGTTTGTTTCTGTTATCTCATTGTTTCTTTGCCATAATAACCCATGCATGTCTACAGGATCCACCCAATCTCCGGGTTGCAGAAGTAGGTCAAAATCTAACTTCACATATCTACTCAGGGTCTAAAAATGCCAAGCAACTAAAAAAGTGGAAGAAAGGGATGTGATAAACTGCCTCCTATCTTTTTTATTATCCACAGGAATTTTGCAATATGTCTTAGATATGTTTGTTTTGCCTAAACTTCCCACTCCCAATAAAATATTTACACAAATTTAACTGCATTATAGCAGTTAGCTGGTGCATGCATGCCAGCCTGTTGACTAGATATGGCTGGGGAATGCACATTTGATGTGCATCAGCATCTGCATCCCATTGAGAGTAAAACATGGTTGACAGATACCTGCACTGTCTGATTTGTCCTTCTGCCTAGTTTATACAAGAGATTGAGCCATTTATTAATTCCCTCCAATAGAAAGTGACCAGATAGAATCAGAAATATTTTTTTTTTAAAAAAAGGCTGATGGTATATGCAAACAACACGACAACTCTCCCCCTGGAAATCTGGCAATTACTGTGGTACCTGTAGTTGGAGTTATTACAAAAACATTTTTGCTTTGCATAATTTTTTAACACTCATTGCAAGGCCAAAAAGAGTAAAAAAGAAAAAGAAAAAAGTAGAAAAAATACAGTCCCAAGTCCTGCCCCACTAGAATTAGCAGACTTGGAAATCTATCACATAAAAAAGCAATAATATATAATAACACAGAACACTTGTCATCTCTAAAGCACTCTTCAATCATTCATATTAAGTTTCACTGCACTCCTGGGAAGAAGGTGTTATAAATATCATCATTAAGGCAAATGAAAGAATGTGTAAAATATCTTCCAAAAATAATCATTTTGATCTATAAACCCTCCATTTTTCTTTTCAGTCTCTTCCTTGATCACTGTTGATACCATTTGTACAGGCTGAGTCTCTGTTCTGTTCCTCATTAACAGAAAACAGTTGATTAATCCTTAGAACATTTTTTTTCTATACTGCTGCCACGTCTTATCACCTCGCTTTTGATAGTGACAAATATTTATGTGGGTTCTTATATTAATTTGTCCAGTTTATAATGTTTGGCTGTTGATTCAGGTAAGTCACGCTCATGTACAACTCTCAAGTTTGACTCAGAAACTTTCTCCAAGAAATTCTTCTTGAGGTTGCACTGTTAAAAAAAAGAATATGTACATGTGTACCCCAAGCTCAAAAGACTAAGTGGCCAACCAAAGTGCTTTGCAAGCACATACACAGAATTTCTCCATAAAACAATTTGACATATGTCTAGATAATAAAAAAAAAGCAGACTTGTGTTTGGTATCCATTCTTTTGAAATGTTTCATGTGATTATGCTTTCCATACATATTTGAAGCACTTTCTTGTGGGTTGTGTGGTATCTGAATTTCTGTGGTATTTGTACAGGTGAACTCAATTTTATTTTCTCAGTGCCCACATTTTAACACACACACATGTACACCAACATTTCAGTTCAGGAGGACGCTCTCGGGAGGGGGGGGGGGATCTGAATGTTCTCCCAGGGAGTAAATACAACCTAAGTGATTCTGAATTGTGTATAAAGAAGGATTCACAAAATGTACTACTACTATCTATGCTTGGACAATGGGACTGTTAACTACTACAGCTGATAGTATACAACAACAGGCCTCATGAATTACACACACATCAGGGTAAAATAAGATCGGTTATAAACTCTACTAAGTAATTAATTGAAAAGGTACCTAGTCTGGTTTGTGTGTATGAGTGTGTGTGCATGAATAAACACATCTTTAAACCATTTTAGTAGATGGGTAAAAAAAAAAGCTAGCCCGATCTCATCAGATCTTGGATGCTAAGCAAAGTTAGTAAGTACTTGGATGGGAGGCCATTAACTGGTAAGCCTCCTCTGAACATCTGTTGTCTTGGAATCTGATTTTTTTTGGGGGGGGGGGGGCAATTATGTAACCAACTTAAAATCACTTGAATACCACCCAACTGAAAACTAAAATTTTATCCACTTGTCCTCCTTTTGAGTGGTTTATTTTCTGCCAAAAATGCTTCCTGGAAGAAATTTACATAGGTGGATTCTGCACAGCATAAATATAACATCTTTAGGACATTATAAGAAGATCCATTTAGGCATTTTGTGTTACAGCACAAGCATTACCACCCAAAACAGATCTTTCCCTGACCTGCTGCACACAGCTCTTGTCAGTTTCACTATTGCACCCGCCATTTTGTGTGCTCCTACAGAGATTCTCTATGCATTCGCCATTTGGTGAAGGTTTTCCATGCAGGTTGCATCTGCTTGCTTTTCTCTTTTTGTTTTGAGGGAAATGACTGCAAAATCCTATGCAGGATCACTAAGCAAAACAAACTTTATTCATCTACTTTTGACAGCGAAATTGTCCACGGATGAGCTGCAAGCAGAGGAAACCTCTGTGGAGTGTCTTCATGGAGAATCTGCTTCAGCGCACAAAATGTGGAGGGGCAAAATGAAAGGGGCAAATGTGGAGGGGCAAAAATGAAAGTAAGGCTGTTTCCTCACGGCCATGCTGCGGGGGTGCATCGGCATAAATGACGCCAACGTACCGTCCTGGGACCGTTCACACAGACGGTCCCAGTAGGGGTGGGGAAGACGACACAGCGTGCGCAGAGGCTGCACCGTCCCCCCAACGGCCTTCCGGCACATCACAGAGGCCAGGGGACACGCCCCCCTGCCCTGCGTGACAGCTCTGGAGTTGCAGGCCGGGGGGGCATGTCCCCTGGCCTGTGCAATGCTCCGGAAGTTCGCACGGCAGCGGTTGGAAGATGCTGCTTCCGAAAAACCTCAATCAGGGAGCGAGGTTCGGAAGCAGTGTCTTCGCGCCACTCAGGGGTTGTGAGGCCGGTGCTGCTGTGATGCAGCAGCGGCGGCCGTGCTGTTTTTAGCATCCCTGGGGCGCTCTTTTCCGCCTGTGCTGGGTGGGAGAAATACAGCTTTTTCTGCCTGCTTTGTGTTTGCTCAGCAGACAGGAAACGTCTTCAGCCTGGATTGGAGGAAAAAGATCACTAGTTAAGTAATTTTTTGAAAAAACAGGGTAGAGAGAAATAAAATGGGCTGAAGTCACTTTGGGAGAGAGAGTTCTTCCCCAAAATGCTTTTTATATCTTCCTAAAGATGTTATATTTATGCTGTGTGGAATCCACGACTGAATTAAAGAATACATCAATATTGAAAATAGATTTCTAGAAATGAAATTTTAGTATGTTCCAAGAGAGGATTGCCAGAATCTTACTCATTAAATTAGGGAATACGTTTTTACCAAGCTCTTTCATTCAGAGAACTCCTTGGAGCCCACAAAGCATCCCAGCGGTGACTCTTCAGCAATTTGAAAAGGTTTCAAGTTTTCAGTTGAGTAGAACAGCTCCTTGTACTTTTCCTCTTAAACATATGGATACCATGTTCATTTCCCCCTCATCTTTCTCTCATTATTTGCCAGAAAACCAACCAAGTCTACAAAACTGCAAGGAAAAAGAATACAGAACATTTCTTAATAATGCTGGAAGGCTACAGAAGCATGCTTGCTAATAATGCTCCATTGGCTTGGTGACAGGCTGAAACAGTAAACAGCAAGTAGCATTGCTTCAGGGCTGAGAGTTTTTCAAAAGGACTTAAAAATGGCTGAAAAGTAGACTTTGAAACAATGTCTCAAAAGCAAGGATATGTAGAGACCCAGGGTAAGCCAATGGGTATGTCAACAAGGGAGAACCAAAGTCTCCTTACATTGCTGTGCAAGTGTCAGTCTCTATGTTGTCAAAACGGGAAGTAAAATCCCACCAGAAATCAAGGTGTGTGTGTGCATGTGTGTGATCCAATGGCACAAAGAATAAAAGGGACTTTCTTTTTAAAATGCAAAAGCCTTAGAATGCCCCAGAGAGGCAAGATTTTCCCCTGCCACTATTCATGGCACCACCATGGGCCTTAATAGATATGTCACCATGTGATTCTCTGACTACATGCTTGGGTAATAGGCCAGTCTGTTGCCCACTTCTGTACTGTTTGGTTTCCTCTCTCCATATCTGCTCATGGCATAAGTCATATGATTACCACCAAGATGGCACCCAGACCAGTTCATTAATTGTGAAGCTCCAGGAACGACCAGCTGTGTATGCCATTTACATTGAGGAGTAGCCAACAGGAAGAGCAGTATCTGGTGACCCATAGACCATGGCAATGCGGCCCTTGCTGTACCAGTCATGGTGGCAGGGATTCCCCTGGGGTGACAAGTGAGAGGTAATGTCCTGTGAGCAACTGCAGGAGCAGCCATGGCGACGGTGACTGTGCTGGCAGCATTGGCATTGTTGGTGGCAGCTGAGATTGTCTGGGAAAGACTGGCATTGCCAAGCTGGGCTGACAGCTGGAGGCCAGTGGCAGGGGCCTCTGAGCAAATGGAATGTTGTAGCTAAGAGAAAAGAATCTCACTAAACACTTTGAAAAATCTTAGTCTATCTGGGGCAATGCCAAAATATACTAGAACCCAGTGGCGTAGCTACTAGGGGTAGGGTGGGGATCGGTGCACCAGGCGGAGCTGTTGGTGTCATGTAGGGGTAGAAAATTATTCCCCACACCCCTCTTCCTTTCCCCTTCATCCCACCCTGCCAGGGCCAACAGCCCCTGCCTGGCCCTGCCAGGTCCCACCCCCAGCAAAGATAAAGATTCAAAGTCCAGAATGGAGACTGAAAACAATGGGCCAAAACAGAAAGTTTGAAAATCCTCTTTTGGCAATTCCTTTGCATGCAAAACAATCCATGTTAAGTCCTTGGCTTTTCTGGAGCTGGAAAAAATCTTCTCTTGCTGGACAGCTGCTCTGAGTCAGATTCAACAGTACTGAGCTAGGCTGAGATGGTAAAACAAAATTTCCTACATGTACTATTTACCCCACTATCTACTAGAATGGTGATAAGTCTAGAGGTTTTCAATGAGTCACACAAAATAAAATATACATTATTAATTATCTGTTTTAAGTTATTTGCAGACACCATACGTCTTTGACGCCCTACCCTTCCTCTCTTTTCTATTGCTTTAACAATATCTTTTTGGGATTCTAGTTAAAAGTTAAAGAAAAAAGCAAATGAGAGAAAGACAATGTCTTCCCCCCCCCCAAAAAAAAAAAAACCACAGTGCAGATGTCAGAATCTTGGAAAACATAAACCTAGTGAATGATGGAGGTTTTCAGTTCTATTCAATTTAGTCTCACACTGCACTGGACAGATGCTGTCCTTGCAATGAGAGATACAATAAAGCGATAAACTTTTTCATGGGGCCAAGAGATGACCTTTTATTGGCATTACAGTGAACAGACACTGAGTCAGAAACCATTTGAAAATGGAAATGTAAATAATTCCAGTGCAGCTTAGAGAACAACACAACTGGGATATCTGAGGTGGGGAGGTCTCAAAAGAAAAAGAGAGGTTGTGACTGGATAGGGCTGGCAGAGAAAGGAAGGCACCAGACAAAGGCAAGGGGAAAAAAGGAAAGTGAAAAAAGTTTACTATATTTGTTCAAACGCAAGATTAGCAGCCCAATCCAGATGTTGGGATGGGGCTGAATGTACACAAAGAGAGGTGGAAGGCTACACCAATTCTGTTATTCCCTCCACTAGTGCAAGGGATACCCCCACTGGTGGATGGGGCAGAGAGGCACTGGTGATCGGCCACCCCTCAGTTCCACATTGGCAAAACCCAGAAGTTCAGGCTGCCACAGAGCAACACCTGTGTCTGAGCATGTGGGGGAGGGGTGGGCTGGGGCATTCCTAGGTTGGCTTCCATCAAGGTTTAGAGCTGCGAATGCTGTGGCAGCAGTGTTTGGGTTGTGGATAAGAGTCCTCCTAAATAGGCACGAAACTGGAAAATATAATTGCTATAGTAAAAAAGAATAGCGAATGCATGGACAAATGCTAATTAATTAAGCTAACAGTGTATTTGTAACAATGAGTTTAATCCTGATTAAAAAGAGGTATTGGTATCGATAACCTTACAGTGCAATAGCAGCGCAACACACAACAACATCTATTGCTGGAAATCTCTGACTGATGAGTGATATTCACAAATACCATGTGAAATGATTTCTAGTAGATGGACCTTGTACCATTAGCACTGATCTTCAGTGAGTCATTACCAGGTTCCATGGGTTTCAGAATGTGGAATACTGGAAACATGGTAATCATACACCCAATGCAATTTCCTTTGAAAATACACACTGGACTTTTGACCCTGGGCTCAAGATAGGAGATGCAATACAGACAATGGAGTTTTGAAATCACATATCAGCATCTAATCCACTATTCATGCCAAATGTACTGTATCAGTCTGAGTTTAGCAACATTCAGTTCTAAATCATGAGTGCCCACTTTCCATCTTTCCCTTCCCATCTTTCACCTTCTTTTCTTTTAAAAACAACATTTATATTTTGTTGCATTGTTCTTTGAGCATTTCTGTGTAATCTCTCAGGCTGCAAAAAAATGAATAACAAACATTTGTATCAACTGTCATAAAACAAGTAAGGCACAGGACTAACTTAATTAATGATATTTTTGTTTCTGCATAACCTCCCTGGATTCTCCCTCCCCCCCACCCCCACACCCCACCAGAGATGTCTAAAGCAAGCTGCCAGCATCTTGACTGCAAAGGAGAACTTACAGCAATGAGGAGCCACTTCAAATTGACATGAGACTGTTTTATCTGTCACTCAGCCCTGGTAAAGAACAGCCATTTAGCAGTAATGTCACCAAAATTATATTCTTTTCTTTTTGAAGCACATAAATATTTGATTCTCACTCACACTTGATTTTTTTCCCCCCTATTCCCTTCTTCTTTGAAAGCAACAAACTAACTATTTTATAACAAAATAAAGCTCTTTTTTAAAGTCAGTTTGAAATAAACATCCAAATATCTTTGGATGTAAAAGAATTAGCATATATCCTGTCTCCTGCTGATAAGAGAGGAACGGGAGAAAAAGGCAGGGAGATATACTGCTGCCGCGTAAGAGCAAGGATAGCCTTTCACCCTGGGTTTGATTATTCTAAATACTAGTGAGTGAGCAATTTTAAGACAGAATTTTGCTCATTTCAGCCTCTGCCCTACCTCTGTGTGACAAAAATGACTCCTATAATTGTAAATGATTATGTGCCTGTTGACTGAGCTCTTTACAAGTTCAGAGGCAGTTGCTGATGCCAAGAAAAATCCTTTCAGATGTTCTTTTTATTCTGAAAATAAAAAAAAATCTAGGCTTAGTAGAATCAGCATTTTATGTCAAACATGCGGGACACAATTCAGAGAGCTACTTTTCACAACGATTATGAGCAATCAGTAGGATTTCCCCCCCTTTGAGTCCAACCCACAGGGTATTTTTTGGAGGAAAAATCCCTAATTTTCCTGCAGATTGTTAGTTGCAGGGAGGGAAGGCAGCATGTTATATAGCCTGATCATGCCATATTTCTGAAGGTAAGCAGGGTAAGCACTTGGATGAGAGACCATCAAGGAAGATGCTGCAGAGAAAGGCAATGGCAAAGCACCCCTGTTTCTCATTTGCCTTGAAAGACGATGGTTGACATCACATAAGTTAGTTGTGACTTGATGGCATTTATGTACTTAATTGAAAGGTAATAGCAAAATTTTCTGGGTTGTGATTTTTATTGTTGCCTTAGATAATATGGCATCATCTACAATAGCCACATGACATCACCATGAGTCCGTGAGGTGGATATCATGGATCTGCAATCATGTATCCTCTGTGTATCGCACTCATCACATTTCCAGTTTTGTGTAACCAGCATTTCAGGCCTAGAAAATCAAATTGATGAAAATACAAGTGGGGGGGGGGGGCAAATTCATGAATTTATATTAATGTTTCTATTGAATTTTGTATCCAGCTCACTCAGCAACCTCACCAGCAGCTATGGAGCCAATTCCAGCCTTTATGAGTGTGGTGTGATTGACATTATATATAATCTGTCTCTGCATGATAGGGATTTCATAATGTAGCTGCAACTTTTCACCATGGAATCCTAAACTGATGACATTGCATGGCAAGTATCCATTCATATTTGGCATTACCATTAAGTGTCTGCCATGTGATCAAAGATCCATATGAGAATCTGGTTGTAAATATTATGGTTATACACTGTATGGTTATACAGTACATAACATGACAGGGGTATTGTGACAGCGAACACTTTCAATTTATGATATTTGTATCCAGCCAAATACCTCACATAATCCTGGCAAGTTAAGTTCTTCACACTGAACTTGGTGGAGTTTTAGCCATATAGTAGAATGTAGGAAGTGCAGACAAGCAATCAGATAAAATACATACAACATAGCTATGAAAGAAAATGCTATTAATGTGAATGCTTTTGTATTTTAATGGTGAACAGGAAGGGTGTGGGAAGTCTTTACATGCTAAATCCACAGTTTCCAATAAAAACTTGTGGGATAGCGATGGTGGCAGTTTTAGGGTCATTAAAACTCATTATGTCTTGGGGAAACGTAGCATCAGTGTCTCCCCCTTCCCCCATGAAAGAGAGTTTCCAAGATGTGTGCTTTCACAATCACACGATTTTTAAGTATTTCATTGTTCTTTGGCTACAAGGATGCCAGAACATTTTAACTGTTTCACCAAAGCACCTGCTGCAGGATTATTTATTATTTACTCTGTTGTATAAATGTACACGTGCCCTTTGCTGATTTAAGGAGAAGGAAAAGACAGCCCCCTTGGCCTAAGAAAACATTTATAAATGGTTGTTTCTTCAAAAGAAAACGATACTATAAACCTTTGTGTACAAGGAAGAAATTCCTAGCCAGGGAAATATCAAATATTTATTCAGTTCACAATGGAAATAAAAAAAGAGCAAGGTAATTTTTCAAACATCTATAAACTAGTAGGTGGAAATAACGTCTCTGGACAAAAAGCAGATAAGGAAAAGAAAGAGGACGACAAATAAGATTTAAGAGGGGTGGTAGAACTGTCCTCTAGGTCTGTTCACTGGGAAGTGATGGGAGACAGTACTACCTTTACAACCTGATGAATTAAAAGACCATGTCTATATTGCATTTCACACTTTGCTTGGGTAAGAACTTTTTGAGGTTTTTTCCTAGGTAGCTGCAATTCTGGCTCTAAGTGCTGGGTATGAGTAATGTGGCTACTGAGGTAAGAAACAATCATACTTTACTGCAATTTACTAGAAATGTGCACAGAAATTATATGAAAGTTATATTAGGGTCATCTTGTTTTAATTTTTTGAAAAAAAACATTAGCTTTATTATAATTCTTTCACTGCTTTGGATTCTCTGTTTGTTATTTTTTCCTTGTATTCAGAGTGAGACAGAGTTCTGCCTCCAATTCTTTTGTTCTCCATCCAGTTAGAGTGAAATTTTCGGGGGAATGCTCTGTAACAAATTTTAGGCAGCTAGGGATAAAATGTCCCTTCTCGGATTATTAAAATTCTCACTTGCATAGAGAGTAGCGACACCTTGGTGTCAGGGGGATGCTATCTAGTTGATTGACAGGTATTCCCAGAACCATGTATCTGCTTAAAATAACACACTGCTGCTGCTATTGTAATAAAGGTAACCAGCCTGCTATATGTAACCACTGCCATCGGTGCATTCTTCCCTTGACCTTTATTTTATGGCTTCACATGCTTGTAGACAACTAGGCTTTTCCTGACTCTCTTGTCCAATGGGAACAATGTTGCTTGTGGGGCAGGAAGCCAGGTGGCTTTCTCTTGCTATCTGTTGGTGGCCTTGGGGCACCTTAGCTCCAAAAGATGTTTTTTTCCAAATTCTTGGAAAAAATGGGAGGGGAACTTGCTTGGGGAATAAAGGGGACTTTGAATACCAGCTTTGTCAGCTTTACCAATGTGGTATTTTGATACCTGCTCAATAAACCCTTCTGAGTAATACCTTAGAATTCGTTTGTTGGCTTAAGGGTCCAAAACCTAAGAATTGGTTGGTTTTTGAGTTTGTACTCCTTAATTTTCATCTTTTTCTAGGGGGATAGGTTGTACTTTTGAATAACTCTGATTCTACAATAGATAGGTCAGGCTGCCTGCTATTGTTAGCAAACTGTTAGCCTCTGTTTTCCCTTGCAGGAGCAACCTGTTGCCACTGAGAAGGGAGATAAATCCTAGTTTTTATTTCTCAATGACAGCAGCCCTGAGTGCCTATCAGAATTCAGGCACATAATTAGCAACCACCTTAATCCCAGATAACAAAGGTGCTCACAAGAACAGAAGCCATAATTATAGAGAATTTTAAAAATGAACAAAGACATTAATGTGGGGCAGAGCAATAACTGGCACAACAATGCTGTATACAGAAATGCTAAGTAAAAATGATGCTGTTTAACAGGAACATCAGCAAACTGTTTTAGTTGGATTATGCTCCTGTTAAAACATATCCATGAAATATCTCTGTTGTTTCCCATAGTGGGGCTTTCCCCACTCACCATATGCTGCGGGGTAACCACTCGAAAAGACACGGGGATCCTCCACGCTCCCCACCGCACCAGCAGCCACAGCACAGCTGCCTCGAATCTGCTGCTCTCCCGGCTCCTTAGCGCGCGTCAAATCAGCTGCTCTTCAAACAGCAACTTTTCCAGAAGCCCCGCGCTTGCTGCGGGGTGGTGGGGAACTTAGAAGTTGATTCACTGTGACGTACAGCCTTCCCACTAATCAGGCAACAGGCCTCTCCATTTTTTCAAGAAAGTCTGTCCCCGTCAGAAATAACGTGACAGGCAGCTATGTGATGACGTGATCACGTGGCGACAAATCTTTTACAATGCAAAAATGCCACAATTGAGCCGTGTGCACGTGAGCACAAGGTAAAGTGCCCACATTATGTTACTTGAGCTCCACAGCTCTACAGCTTTGTGGCAAAGTGCCATTGAGCGCTTGGGGTGGCGGGGAACAGAGGCATTGGAAAACGAAACTGATTTCCGCTTTCATTTTCCAGTCCAATCAAGTCGTTGCGGGGGAGTGCGTGCGCGTTGCGCATGCGCGAACTTTCTTTTCCATATTTCTGCCATTCCCGAAATGATGACGTCTGCACATGAGCACGTGAGCACGTGAAAACGTGCCAGCCAATCCCAAATCAAACTCACGTGCCAGCCAATCACAATAGAGACCCGCCTTCCGCTGGCCGCTGCTTCCGTGTGTCCATGACGTGTACGCATGCCAGCCAATCAGAATGCTGATTGCCGTGGGAGACTTTCTCTGTGACCCTGCCTTATTTTGCTAAGGGGCGAAAGGGCGAAACAAGTGGGGAACAAGTTCTCTGCGCTCAAAAGCTGTGGAGGCTTTTCTATGTGGGCTGGCCACGGGGTGGCACACAAAAGGAGGTAAGTAGGGAAAGCCCCAGTGTCTCACAGAAACAAAAGAAGGATTCCATTAGAACTGCCAGTGGCACAGATGTTGGAAGAAGAAGAGTTGGATTTATATCCCCCCTTCTTTCCTATAGGAGATTCAAAGGGGCTTACAAACTCCTTTCCCTTCCCCCCTCACAACAAACACCCTGTGAGGTAGGTGGGTCTGAGAGCTCAGAAGAACTGTGACTAGCCCAAGCTCACCCAGCTGGCATGTGTTGGAGTGTACAGGCTAATCTGAATCCCTCAGATAAGCCTCCACAGTTCAGGTGGCAGAGCAGGGAATCAAACCCGGTACCTCCAGATTAGAGTACATCTGCTCTTAACCACTACACCACCGCTGCTCTTGTCCACATGACAAGATTTGTACAAACTGTAAGAGGCAAGTATCATATCACTTGCTTGAAATGCCACCTTGAATAGGCTCTATCTGAAGGCTGTAAAGCCTAACCTGGCTCTTAATTATCTATTGCATTGGTAAGCAGAATCTCCCTCTGAAATCTGTGTTGTGCTTTATTACTTCCCATGAAGGTACTTCCTCATGACCTTAAGGGGCAGTCTGATAACATGGACCTTGATAAAATAGCCTTGCTCCTTCAACTATTTTTTTCTCTTATAAAGCATCTAACAGCTAACAAAGGATACTAAATTTTACTATTAACTGTGAGAAATTTATTAAGTGGTAATCCACATGTTAGAAACTCTAGGAAGTAGAGTTAGACTAGATGGACTGTGTTTCTTTATGCCTCATTAGGCATTGCAAGATGCACACTAGACATCCAAATGAATTCTTGATGCAGAGTAATGTTGGTTTTGTACCAATATAGGCATGCCTATACCAATTAAGCATACCTGCACATGGCTCTACTAACTAAGCCAAGGAAATCATGTCAGTTACCCTGAAATTCATTATATTTATTGCAGAGCATTTACAGTCAGTCAGTAGTATCAGCTTATAGCAATTCAATTATATGATACAATTGGCACATGCAAGTATCTTTGAATATTTGTAATGTTATCTCAAAAGGATACCAACCCCCAATTCAGTATAGTCTAGGTTACCTAATAAATACAGCAACACCATGGATGGTTTTTCAGCCAAGGGGGACAGACTCTGTACAAGCTGAGGAGGAGTGATAGCCTTTGCTCCAGCTGCTAATCATAGAGACTTCAGAAGACCTCAGGGGGAAAAACACCTAAACGTTGCTTAAAGCAACAAAAAAAAAGATCAATTTTGTTTGCAGGTTATTTACATTGATAGATGGTGGCAAAAAGCGAAATTGTGAGGGCACCACAAAGTGAGGGAAAGAAATGGCTTTCACAAACCATTGGGGCAAAATTGGTTATGTACAGGGAGGAGGGGGGCTTGAATAGCAATTGGACATAGAAAGGATTTCTGCCTGATGTCTATGAGGACAAGACATGGGGGATGACAGTGGCAGAAATCATGCTGGGACTTAGACAAGATATTCTGTTAGGCATGACATCTTACTTTTAGAGGCTGGACTAACCAGACTCTGCTCTCAGATTTGAAGAGAATGCTCAGGTAGAAAGGTTTAGATGGTGGAAAGCTTTAGATGGTTTTTATTAAAAATTACTTAGAAGATACCAGCAAAATATAACAACATCCCTTCAGCTCTCTGGAGACTCCTAATGGAGGCAAATGACTCTGGAAGTATGTGCTGAGGCATCCCTGCACAGATTGAAACTGTACAGTGGAGTCTAGAGGGCTAAGGGTGCAGGCATCTTATACAGGCTAACAGGTGGTGGTGCAGGCATCTTATACAGGCTGACAGTTATGCTCTGAGAACAAAATGAGCAAGAAATCAGGCAGCTGTCAGGGGAGAGTACATCAAAAGTACATCAAAAGCATTTAAGTACATCAAAAGCAGGAAGCCAGCTAGGGAAGCGGTAGGTCCGTTAGACGATGAAGGAACAAAAGGTGTGCTAAAAGGTGACAGGGAGATTGCAGAGAAGCTGAATGAATTCTTTGCATCTGTCTTCACCCAAGAGGAGGTGAGGAAAATTCCTGCACCTGAACCAAGCTTCTTAGGAGGCGAATCCGAGGAACTAGCGAAGTTAGTGGTAGACAAGGAAGAAGTTCTGGCAGCCATTGATAAACTAAATGCTACCAAATCCCCTGGCCCAGATTGCATTCATCCAAGAGTTCTTAAAGAGCTCAAGCATGAAATTGCTGATGTTCTCACATTAATATGCAACTTATCCCTGAAATCAGGCTCCATCCCTGAAGACTGGAAGATGGCCAATGTCACACCAATCTTTAAGAAAGGGTCTAGGGGGGCCCCAGGAAATTACAGGCCAGTCAGTTTGACATCTGTTCCTGGTAAATTAGTAGAATCTACCATTAAAGATAAAATTATTAAACATGTAGAAAAGCAAGACCTGCTGAGGAAGAGTCAGCATGGCTTTTCTAGAGGCAAGTCCTGTCTTACAAAAGTTCTTTGAGGGTATAAACAGACATGTGGATAAGGGGGAACCAGTGGACATTGTCTACTTGGATTTCCAAAAGGCTTTTGACAAAGTTCCTCACCAGAGACTGTTGAGAAAACTCAGCAATGAAGGAATAAGAGGGGAAGTCCTCCTATGGATTAAAAACTGGTTGAGGAACAGGGAAACAAAGGGTGGGTATAAAATGGGAAGTTCTCACAAATGGAGAGAGATGTAGGAGTGGTGTCCCCAAGGATCCGCTTTGGGACCAGTGCTCTTTAACTTATTCATAAATGACCTGGAAGTAGGGTGGGGAGTGTGGTGGCCAAGTTTGCAGATGATACTTCAAATTATGTAGGGTGGTAAGAACCACAAAAGGGATTAAGGCTAAGAGCTCCTTAAGCGGACCTTGGATAAATTTTAGGGTGAGTGGGCTAAGAAATGGCAAATGCAGTTCAATGTAGCGAAATGTAAAGTGATGCACGTAGGGGCAAAAAATCCAAACTTCACATTACATCGCTTACAGGGCCGTGCTATCAGTCACAGACCAGGAAAGGGACTTAGGCTGCCCAGTTGATAGTTCCATGGGAATGTCAACTCAATGCATGGCAGCGTGAAAAGGCAAAACTCTATGCTGGGATAATTAGGAAAGGAATTGAGAATAAAACTGCAAAGATTGTCATGCCCCTTATATAGTGTCACGGGTGCCAATCGCACTTGGAGTACTGTGTTCAGTTCTGGTCGCCACATCCTCAAAGGATATCGAAGAGATAGAAAAAAAGTGCAGAGAAGGGCAACGAGGATGATTGAAGGATTGGACACCTTCCTTATGAGGAGAGGCTGCAGCGCTTGGGACTCTCTTTATTTGGAGAGGAGACGCCTGAGGGATATGATTGAAGTCTATAAAATTATGCATGGGGTAGAATGCTGACAGAGAGAAATTTTTCTTCTCACAATACTAGAACCAGGGGCATTCATTGAAAATGCTGGGGAAGAATTAGGACTAATAAAAGGAAACACTTTTCACGCTAACGGTGATTGGTGTTTGAATATGCTGCCACAGGAGGTGGTGATGGCCACTAACCTGGATAGCTTTAAAAAGGGCTTGGACAGATTTATGGAGGAGAAGTCAATCTATGGCTACCAATCTTGATCCTCCTTGATCTCAGATTGCTAATGCCTTAGCAGACCAGGTGCTCAGGAGCAGCAGCAGCAGAAGGCCATTGCTTTCACATCCTGCATGTGAGCTCCCAAAGGCACCTGGTGGGCCACTGCGAGTAGCAGAATGCTGGACTAGATGGACTCTGGTCTGATCCAGCAGGCTAGTTCTTATGTTCTTATGTTCTTATGAGAGAATGGGCCCAGGCAGTCACTATGTTTATGCTGCTCTTTATTTGAGCTCAGCTATGCACTGAAGTACTGGGCAAGGCTTGGTAAGCTGCAGGCAGCTACAGAGCAATGGTCTTCTATATGTACACCCAATAAAAAAGAAATCCCTAATAACAAAGCAACAGATGATGGGGGTTAATTGACTTGTTTCAGGCTTCTACCGAAAGCTAAAAGGGCCAAAACACCTCAAGCCATGATTGCGTGTAAGGGAGATGTCATCTTATTTTTTGCTGCACCTTTTCTTTTCCTCCCCACGCAGTGACCATCTTAGCTTTAGATAGATTGCAAGACACTCTTTACTGCCCTTTGCTCTAAATCAGCCTGTGTTTCCTCCCCTCCCCTCTGCCTTGAATTATGTTCACCTTTGTCTCTGCTCTGTGTCCATTCCAAAATCCTCCTCCTGTCGTGGACATCACCTAATGAAGACATCTATAAATAACGCCACATTAGAGCTTGCCATCGGAGAGGCCGCAGCCAATCAATTATCCCTCCAGCTCCAGCTCTGGTGGCATTCACAGACACTGCTTTCCTCAGCAATGCTGTAAATGCCCCGTGGCCTCAGACACACAGTGAGCAATGGCTTCTTCATTAGACTGAAACAACATCAAGCAGAGCTCAGCTGCCACCAACAACCTCACTGTTATTCCATGCTTGGCTCTCTCCCACAGTCTGCCTGCCTGCCTCTCCCTCATCTATGCAATTTCCCTTTTCAAGCGTTTCTGGGGTTGTACCACTACCCTTTCTGCCCTGCTCCTCTCTTTGGTCCTGTTTTTCCATTTGCTTTCTGTTTCCCTCTCTGCCTTCTTATCTCTCTTTCCTTCCACAGTTCCTCATCCAGTTTGTTACCAGCGTCTCCTTCTTGTCTGTCCCCTTAAAATACCTTTTGCCCTCTTCTTCTGCATGTACTTTATCTCACTTGTGTCTCCCCTCCCATCTCAGACTGTGCTATGGTGGCTTGACCACCCCATCTTAGCTTTAAGATAGATTGCAAGACACTCTTTTACTGCCCTTTCTAAATCAGCCTGTGTTTCCTCCCCTCCCTGCCTTGAATTATGTTCACCTTTGTCTCTGCTCTGTGTGTCCATTCCAAAATCCTCCTCCTGTCGTGGACATCACCTAATGAAGACATCTATAAATAACGCCACATTAGAGCTTGCCATCTGGCTATGCCTCGTGGACCGCTCCCATCCCTACAGATCAGCGCACATGGAGAGGCCGCAGCCAATCAATTATCCCTCCAGCTCCAGCTCTGGTGGCATTCACAGACACTGCTTTCCTCAGCAATGCTGTAAATGCCCCGTGGCCTCAGACACACAGTGAGCAATGGCTTCTTCATTAGACTGAAACAACATCAAGCAGAGCTCAGCTGCCACCAACAATCTCACTGTTATTCCATGCTTGGCTCTCTCCCACAGTCTGCCTGCCTGCCTCTCCCTCATCTATGCAATTTCCCTTTTCCAAGTGTTTGGGCCAAATTAATTACCCTTCTGCCCTGCTCCTCTCTTTGGTCCTGTTTTTCCATTTGCTTTCTGTTTCCCTCTCTGCCTTCTTATCTCTCTTTCCTTCCACAGTTCCTCATCCAGTTTACCAGCGTCTCCTTCTTGTCTGTCCCCTTAAAATACCTTTTGCCCTCTTCCTCTGCATGTACTTTATCTCGCTTGTGTCTCCCCTCCCATCTCAGACTGTGCTATGGTGGCTTGACCAAATTCCCTTGCAGTGGTGACTGCACATGGGGGATGGGGGGGGGGGAGGTTGTCACTGAACTGCTACAAATCATTTCATTCCCAGAACATTCCGTAGCCACAGGACAGCTACGAAGATTGTCTTTTCTTTGAAGTACATGAATATTTGATATCCTCTCACCCTCTTCTCCTCTCTAATTATTGTCTTATTTGGAGGGGAGGGGGAACTCCCAGCTTAAAAAGAGGTATTTAAATAAAGCTCTTTTTAGAGTCACAATCAGCTTGAAACAAACAGCCGAGACATTCAAGATGTATAATGTTTGTCATATATCTTCCTTTCAGCTGATGGACGAAAGAACTGCAGACTGGAGGTGGGGGAAAGGCAGGCTATTTGAAGTTTGGGGCTATGCTTATAAGGCTTGAATTTAACTATACAGGTGAAATGAAATTTCTGTTGGTCGCCTGGTCCGCAGTTCATATCTCCTGTTGCATAAAAAACAAATGAAAAGCAGTATGCAATTCAGATGAGCACCGTTTTTCAATATTTTTGCAATAGAGGGAGGCACTAAATGTTGGAACTAAGTGGAACAGAAATGAATACTCACAAACAGTGGAAAGCCCTATGTTTCACGTTACCAGATAGAAAGTATAGGAACCTGCTGTTCCATTGTCTAGTTTAATAGAAGTACACTTTTTCCTTCTGCTTCATGGACATTTTTGCCAATGTAGCCTGCCTGCTCATGGATGCATACCTTTATCATGACACCCACTATCATTCAAATAAAAAAAAAATCTGAGAAGAAATACACAAAGCCAGACACTTGGCTGCACAGAACAGCGTGATGCTATTGGTTTTCCTTTTAAATCAATGGTGCTATGAGGGTCATATTTGGGGGTTGAAGTCCAGGGCTCCCACTCACAGGAAAAGACCATGGTCGAGCATCTGCTTTGCCTGCAGACAGTTCCAGGTTCAATCCCTGGCATTTTAAGTTAAGAGGATCAGGCAGTGGGTGTTGTGAAATGCCTCCACCTGAAATGCTGGAGAGCTACTGCCACTCAGAAAATACAGTACAGATCATGACTGATCAGGTTCAGCACAAGGCAGCACAAGGGATCAACCAGGGGACCACAAAGCAAACTATAGCTTTGCATTTGAAGTATGCATTACGATCTAAAGACTAAAATTATCTTACTGCTCCACTGCCTCTAATCTTAATTCACTGACCAAAATCAGCATTGCCCTTTCCAACACTATCTGCACAAAGGGGCAGATGCAGTGGTTCTACAGTGTGGATTTATACCCTTTTCCTGTAAGGAGTCTCAAAGCGTCTTATAAACTCATAAGATAAGAAACAGTCTGCTGGATCAGACCAGAGTCCATCTAGTCCAGCACTCTGCTACTTGCAGTGGCCCAACAGGTGCCTTTGGGAGCTCACATGTAGGATGTGAAAGCAACGGCCTTCTGCTGCTGCTGCTGCTGCTCCTGAGCACCTGGTCTGCTAAGGCATTTGCAATCTCAGGTCAATGAGGATCAAGATTGGTAGCCATAGATCGACTTCTCCTCCATAAATCTATTCAAGCCCCTTTTAAAGCTATCCAGGTTAGCGGCCATCACCACCTCCTGTGGCAACTCCTGTGGCAACTCCTTCCCTTCCTCTCCCCAAAACAGACACCTTGTGAGGTAGTAAGGCCGAGAGAGTTCTGAAAGAGCTGTGACTAGCCTGTGGGCATGCAGCAGGCCTCATGTGTAGGAGTGAGGAAACAAATCCAGTTTACCAAATAAGAGTCTGCCGCTCATGCGGAAGAGTGAGGAATTAAACCCGGTTCTCCAGATTAGAGTCCACTGTTCGTAACCACTATACCAGTGGTGGCAAACCTTTGGCACTCCAGATGTTATGGACTACAATTCCCATCAGTCCCCACCAGCATGGGCCATGCTGGCAGTGGCTGATGGGAATTGTAGTCCATAACATCTGGAGTGCCAAAGGTTCGCCACCACGGCACTATACCATGGGTCTGCAACCTGCAGCTCTCCAGATGTTCATGGTCTACAAATCCCATCAGCCCCCTGCCAGCATGACCACTTGACCATGCTGGCAGGGGCTGATGGGAATTGTAGTCCATGAACTTATGGAGAGCTGCAGGTTGCAGACCCCTGCACTATACCATGCTGGTTCTCTAGGAAACCAAAGAAGCACCAGCATTTGTTGACTGCTCCACCTGGCTGTGTACACAACCTTTGACTGAGCTGAATCTGTAATGAAGGGCAAGGAACTGAACCTGTATGGATTGGTTGACAGCTTTTGTCAATTGGGCTATGTCACTTAGTGACTGGTTTTGCCAGTGGAGTTGCAACAGGAGAACAGACCTGTGAGTGAATTAACAGGAAGGTGAGAGAATGGCTGAGCAGGCAGCTGTACGCCTAATATACCCATGGGCAGGATGAATGAATGCTGTAGCAGGCATCCGTGCCAACAGCTAAGTGAATTTGCCTCAGCATGGACAACTGTGTCCAGGCAGAGACAGATGCATTTGGATGCAGGTAGATATCTGTGCCCAGAGGCATTCGCAGGTGCAAGGAGGAGGCAACATCAATATTTTAACACCCATCTATCTGTGTCACAGAGAAGCTGGCTCCCTCCTATCGCTTCCAGATGCAGCAGATCTGCTTTCAACTAAAGTGTCCATTTGTGCAAGAATAATACTGCATGTTCCAAGATTTAAGCATCCTGAGAATTGCTGGGAAGGCTGCAGAAAGCAGAGGTTCCAAAAGACCTACGCACGTGCCAATACATTTCAGACATAACACAACATTTCCTCACCCTGGTGTGATAAGAAAGAGCTCTGCCCACAAGCTGTCTTCGGTTACTTAAGTCACGTGCTTCCCCTTCTCCTCCACCTGTAGTTTTCACTCTTCTGTTGTTACCTTGTAAAGTTCCACTACTCAGTTCACATCCCTCATTTCCGAAACCTCATTTGAGGCTCAAATGGAAGCGGGGAAGGGGGGGGGGAGCCTGTCACCCGCAGCATGCCGAACAGCAGCTAGGCCAAAGGAACTGGCCTCTGCTGTGACTAATGGAGCCAACAGCTGCTAATGTTTCTCTGTGCTAATGCACATGCCTCATTCGTGGGGGGAATCGTCAGATTTCACTGTGCCTGTGCTACTCGACAGGCAGGGACTGAGAAAGGAGAAAGGCCAGTCATACTGCCTGCTGGGGCCACTTCAGAGTAGAAAACAAAGCCAAACCCTTTAAGAAACAAAACAGAAACACATAAATGAACCACGAACATCCCAATCTAGTTTCTGTTTAATTAAAAAATAATAAAATAAATTCAATGCAAATTGGAAGGTTCCTAACCCTCCAGATGCCCCTTACTACTTTGATAAAGGTCCCTCATAGCCATTGTACAGGGCTAATGGGAACGCTCCATACATGGCCTAAGCCAGCAGATCCATTAGTATACAAGAGAGAAGTAGAGAAAGAAAATAGCCTAGCACTCAAGGCTATTTCAATGTGAATTTGAGCTCAGATTAGGAAGATTCACACTGACATGTCTAGAATACATACAATTGAGTATTTTTTTTTCATACAGAGGTTTTCCCACACTTTGGGTGCCAACTTGCAGTAATTTCCTCTGAGTTTCCTCCTGTCCTGGCTTTCCATGTGTTGTCTTCCCAATGTAATCTTGGAAAAAATATTTATTTATCATTATAATGTTTGTGACCTCTCTTCCTCTGCATAATGGGTCCTGGTCTGGAAACATTGTGCTCTATAGTGAGGTGATTTCTACAGAGACACGGAGTGGTTGCTAGGCAACAGGACAGGCATAGGGAGATGAACATCAAGACAGAGGAAAAGTGGATGCCAAAAATGGACATCTTCTGGCATGGAGTATTTGTTCTGCATGTTGAAGGTGTTTCTCCTGCTGTGGCTTTGAAGAAAAGTGTCTACTCAGAGTCTACAGAGAAGGGACATCTCATCAAATATCCAGTGAGATAAGCCAGCAGGTTGTGAGTCAGAGCCCTAGATTAGAGACTTACTTTTCTTTCATCTTGACTTTTGGAATGCTCAGTATATTTTATTAGTCACGCTGTTTTGTTCAAAACTCCCAGTTCTTATGGGGTGGTAAGAGAAGTCAAGTCACAGCTGACTTAGGGCGACCCTGTAGGATTTTCAAGGAAATACATGTTCAGACTTTTTTTGCCATTGCCTGCCTCCACATAGACTGAGAAATTTCTGAGAGAACTGTAACTGGCCCAAGATCACTCAGCTGGCTTTATGTGGAGGAGTGGGGAATTGAACCTCGCTCTCCAGATTACAGTCCATTGCTCTTAACCACTACACTACCCCTAGCTCACCCAGTTCTATAGCACATGCTTTTTCAGTCTCTAAAAAAAAGTTGTTTGTTTTCATGCCGTTCAGGTTCTGAATGGAACTTCCAAAATTCTGTGACCACTAGCTCAATCCTTTCAATCTCTAAAGGGTTACACTCAGTGGTGGGATTCAAATAATTTAACAACTGGTTGTATAGAAGCACCATTTTAACAACCAGTTCTGCCGAAGTGGTGCGAACCTGCTGAATCCCACCACTGGCCATCATATATCAATGTTTACTTAAAAGACCTTTGATCCAATTTGATAAATCGTAGGGGGGGGGGGGTGATGAAGAAACTATAGAAGGACAACAAATAGAAAATGAGACTCAGAAAAATCTACTGTAGGCCAGTGCCCAAACTGCAGGAAAACATCCACAGAAAACAGGTGACAAGTTTCAAGGGGAACCAAAATGGCTGGGCATGGGAAGCCTAAGGGGCCTACAAACAGGACCTGAGCAGTTTTTTTGAGTGTCAAATTTCATATTAAAACTTGCTTCTTTGATGAGGGAAAATCAGCACCTGAGCTGTTAGGCAAATGATGCACACATGCAAAAAAAAATTGTTGCAAGTTCTGGATAGTAGCTAGGAGCTGTATAAAACCACCCAAGGATGTATCTGACCAGCCTCTGAGCACACTGCATTAAAGTTTGGAGAGATTTATACATGCTACATAAATCTCTTCTCCTGTGATTGTAAGCGGTACTTTATCTAAACTTTAGCACAGTAGGATAAGGAAGGTTACCCAAATTTGGTTGCATAAACACAGAAATTAATTATCTAATCTCTCAGTACAAAAAAATGACAATTTTTAAAACTACATTTCAAAGCATACTCCAAAAGGGAGACATTGTTTCAATCATGGCACCAGAGAATACAAAGTATTTAGGATGAACTAACTGCTGACGTCTACTGTAACTGTTCTCTGCTCAGTGGGCTCTCCTCACTTTTTCTGTTTAACTATGAAGAGGCAGCCTGAAGCACAGTTTCTCTGCTGAACTCTGCTGGGCCTCTGCTTCTCCTGGGCCAATTAACTCCACCCACCAATAACCTTAAAGGTACAGATCTGATATTCTCTCCCCACAACCTCCCCCTCCGCACACACATGCACAAACTCTCTCTTTCTAAGTATCTCTGCAAGAGAAGAGAAAAGAGAGACTTGTTTTAAAACAGAATCATGCCTGAAATAAAGTTTTAAAAGCCCTCTCAGCCATCAGGGATGGCAGAAGCAGAGAGGAGTAGGGGCGTGGAGCCAAAAAAGATGCCTGTTTGTAGTGTTTCTTGCAAAAATCCTCTTTGTAATTACATTATATCGAAAGATTAATCTCTTGATCTCTCAATATGTGCACTTTAGAGAAGCAGGAAGGAGCCAGCAGCATGGAGAGGGGGGTGAGGGGGAAGGCTCCAGGGCACCTGGCAACTGAGACTATGCAGTGATGAGGCGGTGCTGGTGGAGGAGAGGCTGAACACAGATGTTAGACACAAATGTTCTCCCCCTCCTGAACATATGAGAGATTGATCTGTTGATCTCTTCATCAGGGAAGCAGGAAGGAGCCGACAGCATGAAGACTAGGGGAGAAGGTATACAAAGCGCTGCAAGGGATGGGAAGGCTGGCCACAGGTAGAGAGAAGATATCCTGGTGCAAAGCTGTGTCTACTGGCAAATCTTCCTACTCTGGCAGTGAAACAAGATTTAAATCAGCTATAAGTGGTTTCGCTTGCTTTGAAAAGAGTAACAAGTGAACGTGGGTCTCCAGGAAATACTTCCGTACTGGCCTCCACTACACAGCAAAGACTGGGTGAGTAATCAGCCTTTGATTCCATCTTTCCTCCAGGGAGCAGTTCCTGGAGAACAGGAGAAGTCCCAGCACATTGGAGAAAGGCTAATGTTGTCCCCAATAGGCACAGCCTATTGAGCTGCATAGGTCACTTTCATGGGGGAAGGAAGGGCACCACATTCGACTTGCTGCCCATGCTGCAGAAATACTTTTTAGAGGTGGTGTGGCTGCAGTACAACTACCTCTGCCCTCCAGGATTGACCTAGCCATTTCATTGTTACATATAACAAGGATGATAGTGTTTTGTCTTCAAAAACACAGTTTTGCCCACCACGTACATGATGACAAGGAGGAAATACACACAGTCCTTTCAGAAGAGAAATGCAGACACTCTTGCCATAAAATTAAGTGGGGGGGGGAGTTGTTTTCAAGAACAACAATTTCTTCTTTTGGTTTGCCAGAAGTTCAGATGCTATTTTTCCCCCCAAAAGGAAAATGGAAGATGCATTTGTGAATGAGAGATGGGTACAAGAAAGGGAATTATAGACAGCTGATTTTCCTTCCTGGCTGCCATACAGCTAATTGCTCAGAAACAGCTGGGCCTGATAATAGCATCCTTAATGACCTGGCATAAAACTAGCCATGACAGAAATCACAGTCTTTTAAATCTCTCTTTTTTTAATCTCAGTTTTCTGAAGAATCTAGATTTAATGAGCAGAACAGAATGTTTCCCTCTTAACAAAGAACTTCGCTCTTTTTGTGCCCCAGTCCTAGACTCATTAACATGGAAGGCATTCAGTTCATGGAAACAACTTGCTTCTGAACGAAGAAGTTTAAGATCGCCATAGAGTTGCCAGCCAACCACCAGATGGAGGCTAGAGAGCTCTTGGAATTACAACTGATTTCTAGGCCACAGAAATCAGCTCATTTGCAGAAAGTGGCTGTTTTGGAATTCTACCATACTGAAGCCCCGCCCCTCCCCAAACCTTGCCCTTCCAACCCCAAATGTCCAGGAATGTTCCAGCTTGGGACCTCAGGATTTCTTCAAAGAGGGGTGTCAGGTTTCCCCTGGCCATTGGCATGGGATGCAGGGAGGGGTTAGGATTGCCAGATCAAGGTTGTAAAACTCCTGGGGATTTGGGAGCGGGGAGGACAGGAACCTTAGTGGTTCTGTTACAATGCTACAGAGTCCACCCTCCAACGCATCAATTGTCTCCTTGGGAACTGATCTCTGCCATCTGGAGATGAGCTGTAAATCTAGGGGATCCCCAGGTCCCACCTGAAGGCTGGCATCCCTAGCTTTAGAAAAGATATTTTCCTCATATTGATACAACTACAAACAGGAATCATATCAGCATACTGTGAGATGGGGCAGCTTCTTAAGTCACAGGATTTTTGATAGGGGCCTTTGCAGCCAGTCCCCAATCTGAACTTCTTCCTTGATGCTTGCCTGCCCATGCTCTTTGCCTCCTGCTGTTCACTTGTGGGCACTCTGCTACCTGTGCCCCTGGGTGCCTTTGTAGGTGGTAAAAAGCAGTACTCCTGGAGGTCACAGAAGAAACCCTCTCAGCCACTCACAATACCTAGTGCTGCTGAGAAATTGGCTCTAGTCTTCCCAGGGAATCTGGGGACCTTCAGTTTGACAGGTGAACTAGTTGGGGTCCTTCCCACACCCACTAGTTTTGAAAATAACTAGAATCAGTAAGTGTATGCAAACCTTCAGCTTTCAGAAGCTGCCTTTCCTCTACCTTTTTCCAACCCCCTTAGTTTCACTTTCCCTGTTTCCTTTATGTTTTTTTTATTCCTGGTTTTCTAAAAGCTTTTTAATCTATTCCTACTTATCTTTCTTCTGTAAATTCTTTTTTTTTCATTTCTGTAATTTCTTGTTGAAAAATAAAAAATGCAAAAAAAGAAAGAATACAATATCCAAACATGCTAAGTCTAAAGTAAAAAGTCTGTTTTAGCGTTTGTCTCTTTAGAACAGGGGTCCCCAACATAGTTCCTGTGCACATCATGGCACCTGTTGAAACCTCTTCTGGAGCCAAATGTTTTTGAGAAGTTGGTGGGTTCAGGTCAGGTATGGCTTTTGCTCAGCAGGGATTCTGAAAATGTTGGAGATTTGATGCTTTAGCAGTAGCTTCCCTCACAGCTCAAGGATCTGCACTGTGTTACTGAAGTTAAGATGTGGCAATCATTTTGTGGCAGGCTCTGCCTCCTGTGGCAGCCATATTGTGGCAGTCAATTTGTTCTTGCACTCAGAATTTCAAATGAGCCAGCAGGCTCAAAAATGGCTGAGGACCTCTGCCTTAGAATATGCATGTCTGGAGATAAATCCTTTCCAAAATCACCATTCATTAGTTCAAGAGACAAGCATACAGAATCATCAGTTCAAGAGACAAACACACAGAAAAGGATATGATATAACCATCTTGTTCTTGGGCAGCAAGTCTGAATGCAAAACCTCTATTTGAGCAGCCTTTAGTACCACAGAACTGTCTGAAGATGAGAGTTCTCACCATTCCCAAAGGATGCTAAAGAGTGCCATGCACTCTCAATTTTAGTGCTATTGTAGTCTGTTAATTCCTGATTTTCACTGTACTAGGACGAATCAATGATCCATGTAGTCTAGCAGCCAGCTTTCATGTCACTATAGAAACATCTTCATTCTTTCCTATAAACAGAGACATACACTGCCAGGTATGCCAACATTTGTATATATGTGCATTCTGTCTATCTCACAAACACATACTGTAACCACAAATAGAAATGCATACAGTTCATGCCTTTTCCCTTTCCGATTTCGACAGATTGTGTTTTTAAAAATAGGCTGGCATTTTGACTGAATCAACCTCCACTGGTGAAGAAATATTGACACTATTATCAATTCATTACTGAGAGTGTTTCCTGAAAACATAATATATTGCTCAGAACAAGTTCCATCTATAAACTTTCTGATCACAGCATACAATTAAAAATGTGTCACTATGCACAGCCCAACTGATAGTCATCTAGGAAAAGACATCAGTCTTACCTAAGTTGTAATTTGTTGTTTCCTTGGGCTATGTTCTTTGTTTAATCTCTAGGTCCGCTATTCATCACAGGATCTAGAGTTGTTACAGATTTTCATGACACCTCTGGCTTAACTCAAAAGTTCAAATTTCTTACATGGTTTCACTCAGGAAATCAGCATTGTATTTCTTTTTCTTTACCGTATTAATGACATTTGATGAATTAAAGTGCATGTCTGCTTTTCTAACAGTAGTGTAAAATGGTATAATAATAGCACTGTAGTGCCAGAATTGCAAAATAAAGGAAACCAAACAAAATAGGAAAATATTCCAAAGAAACTATGTTATGAAAATAGTCATCACAACTGTGGATGATATTCAAAGAAATGGAATGGAACATTGGGGGCTAACTTGTCATTATTTCTAGCAGATAAGTTAATTGTTTTGCCAAACTTTAGTTGCTAATACAAAGAATACAGGGATGTTCAATGATTATTTTTAGCATGTGAGTGCTAACAGTTTACATTTTAGAAGGAATCAAAAATGTAATAAATATATCCCCATTGAAATTTTCATGAGCATTGCAGAACACACTATACAAGCCATCCTGCTATATCAGCTGTTTATATTATGATGGTCCTCCTCACAATCAGAACACACAAATGCAAAATGTTATACTTCTAGACAGTATTTATTTACATTACCTACTTCAATGATACTGCTTATATATCCAGTTTGGCTCCAAATAGTATCATACCAAGAGAAAAGAATATAGACATATATAGCTGCATGAACAATCCAGAATTAACAATTTTTAATCTTAATCAGCTGTGAAAAATTTGGCAACTGCCAATATAATATTAAAATCCATCCCTGGTTTAAAAAAAATGCTCAAATTATCCAATTCAAACCTAGAGTCATGGATAAACAGTTTCATCCATATATCTTTTGCCACACTGAACAGGACATGGCTGAATACAGAATGCTGAAGTATCTCTATTTGACCAGACAAACACACTCGCCCAGAATATGGCAACTTTTTAAAATGATCCAATAGCTCCCCTGACAAAATGGCATTCAATCAAGCCAAAATAAATAATTGTGCATAGCATGGGACTATCGGGAAGTCAAAGTATGTTGGAAGATACTGTGGTAGCAATAAACTCCCTCAGCCCCCATGGACTGCTGTATGCAGCTCCATGAGTTGTGCCTACATTTTTGCTGGTGTAGTTTTGCACTGGCAAAGGTGGACTTTCCAGTGCCAAAAGGGCTCAGGGAACTGACTAATGACAGCTCCACCCCCGGGCAAGTCCTCTTTGGCACCAGTGTGAGCTGCTTCACCAGATGTGCACCGTACTGCACTGATGTCCACTGCACTGCCAGTGCAAGTAGAAATTATGCTGGAACCAGGGTCACACTACATCCTCAACTCTTTTAACCAATCCCCTTGTGCTGTTAGTTGCTCTGATGTTATTGAGAATAGAATATTAACCCAGTATTTAAAGACTGCAGCCCAGACCCAAGCTTCAAGGGATCTAAAGCCCAATTCTGCAGGCAGAGAAAATCTGGCAATACAATTTTATGAAGAAAACAGTTCAGAAGAAAATAGTTCAGAAGGGACTCTTCAATCCATAAAGGTGCACCGCACATGAATTGTAATCCTATTTTAATGTTAAATACAATGATAGCAGGTGAAATGTATTGACCAGCTTTGGATTTTTGTAATGGATTATTGCCTCCATAACTATGGTTTTCTATTTGATTGAATATCTGAGCTAAACTGTGACTCCCTCTGGCACCATTGAGTTATCAGATCAAGTTTTTCATAGATCTTAGCAAGCGACTGGCCAAGTAATGCTGTTGCCTTAGCTAGTTAATCCAAAATTTCTGCCCTATTTGGCTTGGATCTCTCATTTCCCAGTGAAGGAATTTGGAAAAGATCAATAAAATTAGATGATTCCTTCAGACCCTCATCTAATTGTGAGTGTTGTGGATTAAGGATTAAAGACAGCCCTGACTCCTCAGACAAGCACTGATATCAATTTGTCTGCTTGGTAGGATACTTGAGTCCCTCTGAAGAAAAGTCTTCCATTTTACTTTGTTTAGTGGAATGGGTAGGAACATTTTTAAATTGATAGCCCCGTTTCTTGCCCATTGTCTATATTAATTTTAAGTTTTCAGTTCACTCAATAAAAACAGATTAAAATTGTTACAACACACAGCTAGCATTAAACTCCTAATTCATCATATTACAACTACATAAATACTAGCGGCTGAGTAGTTTTAGTACACAGCTGGGCCTTGCTACCCAGGCCGACTACGCCCCAACTATTTTTTTCTCTTCCCTTTCCTGTTGCTCAAACCAAATCAAATTAAAAATTTAAAAAACTGAAATAAAATAAAATACTGTCTGTTATGGGTTTTCTAGGCTCTGTGGCCGTTGTCTGTTACCTTTATTGCCTAATGATTTGCCCGCATCTACGGCTGGTATCTTCAGAAGCATGAAATGGTAAGAGGTATTTCTCTCTGTGCCACAGTGTGGAAATTAATTATTTAAAATAAAAATGTAAACATTGCTACTCACAAGGAATAAAATTAATAAAAAAGAATGTGGACAAAAGGGCAGCAGCAGCACACCCCACCCCCATCACCCCCATGTCAACCCGCCAGCCCAGACAGTAATAGCAAAAGCTAGCTTTGGTGTTTCAAGGGTGGGAGGGCAGAGGCTGTTCAAGCCAACCAAAGTCAGCTGCTTTCAAAACAGGAACTAAAACCAGGCAACAAAAATCTTAAAAGAATATCCAAAAGAAACAGAGGGGGAAAACAGAGGGGAAAGAGGGGATGTCATGCCCCCATAGAGCCTTTGGTTATTCCCATTTAAAATTTAGTTTCCCCATAGTCAGTATGGTTTTGCTTTATTGTTAAGTCTTCCATGGGAGGGTATTTTAGTTAGTCCGTGCCCCTTTAAGATATTTCCCAGTAGGCAATTTCCTTTCCTTACCAGCAACCCTCTGTTAGTTTAGTTTAGTCAGTCAGTCTCAATGAGGTACTAAGGGAAGCTGGAGTCTGTTAATATTCCTGACGTCCATAATATCTATATGGTGGTTTAAAGAGAAGTCCATATGTTTATATGGTGGTCCAAAAGAGAGTAAGCCAAGTTTATCAGCAGTTAGAGCAAAGACCAAGGCTTCAGAGCTGTAAGGAAGCCAGGGACAGTGAACTATCTGAAAGCAGCCAGAAAAGGACAAAGTCTGCAGCTTCCAACAAACTGAAGACAAGCAGGTACTCTGATGGTCAGACCCAGGGGAGGAGTTAGGGTCTTGTTTCTCTCTGTTAATAAAGCCATTATAAGAACTGTTGATACTGGCTTGTGTCTCCCCCTTTCTGTCCCAGCTGAGAACAGGGCACCTCCAGCAGAGTCACTGGGGGGAGGGGGGGCAGAACAGGGGGAAAAAGATAGACATAAACCTAAACATTAAGGATTAAAACAAAACTCCTCAGAGCAGCAACTACATATGACTGGAACACCATCCAGCCCAACTGGAAGCCTCCTCTAGTCAATACCTTTTTAAAAAGGTCATGACACTTTACAAAGGTCATGACACTTTACAAATACATGCTGGTGATTCCTGTTTGGGTCACATCCTTATGAATGAGAAGTAGGTTTGTAGGCTTCTATCAGTCAAGTCATTTGTAGATTTACATCAGCCCTCATAGGTTGGACCACTAGTTCATATAAGCCAAAGACCTTACAGATTCAATCCAAATGGACCGTCTTGCTGCCTGCTGCTGTAAGCTATCAGAAAATGGATCACATACTCAAACTTTCCACGAGTTTCCTGTTTTTATAGAAGATGCTCTCAGATTCTATATCTCTGGTTATGAAGGTCTGGTAGCAGCTGTGGGGAATCTAAAATATTTATTTCACTGTAGAGTCATTCTCCATTTTGCCTGAAGCACTAAGCATGGTCCCTGTGCACCATACTCAGGAGAGTAAATAACGACAGGAATCGAGAAGATGATATGTCAACAGTGTTAAGGCCATGAATGGATGTAAAAGAACTTGGATTTCCCATCCCAATGTGTAAATGTCCAGTAAAAACTCTCAGCTCTGTGCTTTTGTTTTGTAAAGAACATCCATTTAAACTGAAGATATTAAAACAAGAAAACAAGAGAAAGTGGAAACCCTCCCTTTCTTCCAAAGTAAACAATATATCTTTTTTCACAAGAAGTCAGGCACAGAGTGTGGACTTTTCCCATTACCAAGGTGTCTCAGCGCTCACTCTGAGTCTGCATAGCAGGGAGCTGTCAGGAACCAGTCAGAGTGTCCTTTGCCACACATTTAATCTCATGAGTTGTAGGGCATCCTAGCTGTGGAGGCTGACTAAGGGCATGATAAATCACCTCCCTCCCCAAGACCCAATCACAGCTCTCCTAGCCTTATAAAAAGCCCAGTTCCCTGCCAGGCAGACTTAGAGTGAGCGCTGATGCACCTTGGTGGTGGGAAAAGCACAGAGATGGCACTTAGCACTACTGGGAATACACTTTGTGCCAACACCCAACAGAGAGAGCAAAGTTCACACTCTGTGGCTGACTTCTCTCAGTTCTGAACCCAAACAGGTGGCCCATTTCTTCAGACAGGACCCAAAGGGGCAGCCACACAGGGGACTATTTCCCTAACCTCTTTCCTCCTTCCCCTCATCTGTCACTGGTAGGTGTCCTGGAAACATCTATTCCCACACCCAAACCTCACACCCAGCAGGGGTGTCAGAAACTCCAACTCCATCCCTCCCCCCCAATACACACACAGCGCATCGTCTCTGCACACAAGGGGATTTGGTTCATGGGGATTAGGTTGGAACGCTTGCTGCAGGAGGGACCCAAGCTTTCAGCTATACATGGGATTGGTAGCTCAAGCTCCCCATCACAAACATTATTGTGGGGGTCAGAGCTGAGTGGATTGGATCTTCAAACTCTTTCAGGAGCAGACATCCATGGAGCAGATGCCAAGGCTGACCCATCTTTGCTATTGGTTTGAGCATGAGCACCAGACAGGTGTGGGTGTTTTGGATAATGTGGGTCTTTGCAGGAAGGGGCGGTGACTGCAGAGCCCATGAAGCTGCAAAGTGGACACTTTGGTGACCCCAGCGGAACCTGTAACAATCCACCAAGAAACTCTTGACTTCTTGTTGCAGATTCATGTATCTGTGTTTTCTCGATCCACAGGTAGAAATCCAACAGGGAGAGCTGCAGCTCCAAACACTGACCGCCCTGGGCCTCACTTGTGTCCTGCCTGCTGAACAAGCCTGCCTTCAGAAGGCATCAACTGCATACACCTTACTGCCTCTCTTGGCTCTCCACCCCATTTGGAAGATGTGCCAGGAGAGTTACAACCATTTTCCCTGAGGTCACATGGAGGTAGATCATGGTTTTCTCAGTTCCCTTGCCCATGAAGCCCTCCAACAAATTGTCTTCTTTGGTTGCCACAGTGTCTTTGTCTGTATGTCTTTGGGTGTCACCTGAGAGGGTGGGGAGGTTGACTTGCACTGAAGATTCTGCAATCTACTGGTGAAGTAGATGGCATTCATCCTGCCAGAAATCATCATAAAACTGTTTCAACACACCAAGAGGTCCTATGTTTTTGGCCCTGAACAGTGTGCTTCCAGTTGATGCCACACACAATGCATAGAGGGCCTGCAGGGTGTGGAGAGTGCTCTTTGAAAAATCAGCTGGGTTCCTGGGACTGGGGCCACTTCGCTGAGAAAACAACAAATGCATATTGAGAGGCTGCTTAGGGACTTGTCAGAAGTTCTTTGAGCCTCCATATAATGCTCCACACTGGTGGTTCTCCCTCCTGCTTTACTGCCATTGGGTTAGCATGGGGATACTTTTGGCAGTGTGGCCATCCTGATGGAAGGCATGGCTACTGGTGAGTGGAGGACACACACCATTGCATGCTGCTCATGAAATCTTCCCCTTCTGAACTGCGGGCACCTGCTGCTCTGTGAGGGCAAGAGGCTGGCTTGGTGTCTTCATGAGGGGATTCTGGGGTTTGTGCCAACACTGGCAGGTGCCCAGGAACTTCTCGTGGCCATTTAAGAGGCTGCCTCTGATAGCAAACCAGCACCTTTGGCCACATCCCTTTACTTTCCTGGGCTCAGACTAAGTTTGCCAACTTCCAGGTGGTAACTGGAGATATCCTGGGATTAAATTGATCTCCAGCTGACAGAGATCCATTCAGCTGAAGAAAACGGCCACTTCAGAAGATAGATTCTATGGGATTACAGCCCAAAAGGAGAGGGTCAATCTAGAAATGTAATGAATAAATAAATAAATAAATTGAGGTCCCTTCCCTCCCCAAATTCTGTCCTCTGCAGGCTCCACCCCCAAAATCTCAAGATATTTCCTAAACTGGAGCTGGCAACTCTAGCTTTGATGGGCACTTGCCAGGTGGCCCCTAACTGGTTTGGCAATCCTGTCTATCACAGTCTCTCTGTCTTGCCACAACACTTCCAAGGAATGCTGTGGCATGGTTACTGAAAACATTTTCATGGTTGTGGCCACCCACAGTAAAAAACAGAGATCCCCCCCCCCCCAGTCAGCCACTGCAAAATGAAATCCTACAGGGAGTGGGCTCGTGGTACCAAAGTGATGCCTGGCCAGTTGCTCCAGCACAGATGCTTCTCAGAATTAGTCTGCCTTGCAGCATTTATAGTGCTGGACTGTTGTCGGTGTGGCTGAAGTTCAAATCCCACTTGGTTACGAAGCTTATTAGGTGACCTTGGTCACTCTCAGCCTAATCTACCTCACTGTTCGAGGTGAGCACAAAAGAGGTGGCATGTACGTAACTTTGAGCATCTTTGAAGAAGTATGGAATAAACATGTATGGACGGACAGAAAACCTTGAAAGACAGGAACAAAATATATTTCATCTTATTGTCTAATAATGAACTCAGTAATGTGGAGCCTATGAATATGGCAGGGAAATGCACCGACCTACAGACATGATAGAGTTTTACATATTTTACAAAAGCCCGAGGTACGTATAGAAATATTTATTTGCGTTAAAAAAGAACCTACCCCAAGGGACTAACAAGGACCAACCATGGTCATTCCCCACAAGATGAAGTTGAGTTCTAAAACTTAAAAAGGAGAACAAAAAGGGGAGGAGAAATTCACAACATAAATCAACAACTTATAGCACCATCCCATGTTCTGGTCTAACATACTCTATCGTGCAGCACAGAGAGGGTGAGCCATCTCCCTATATTGTACTGTTCATGTTTAGGAGCAGCACTAGAAGAGCTCCATTTCAAGGACAGGCTGAAAGAAGCTTTGCATCTAGCCCTAGAGCTCAGCAGTCTCATATGACTGGTTGGAGAATTTCATTTAAAAAAGAAAAGAAAAAAAACTCGTCTGTGATTTTTTCCAGTGGCAACAAAGAACTTGAATTCCAAAGACTTCCCAAGAAAATTAAACAAGCATTCTTTATTTACAAGAAAAAAGCAATCTCAGATGCACCCACATAGAGGGAATGCATTTAGAGCCATTAGCTATGTAATTGCTTGCTTGCGGAAATATGTCCTTAAGCCAGCCTGCCTGAAGTCATAGAGGTATGACCATGTCACAGCCAAAAATGAGCACCAAATATCTCACCATCAACCCTAACAACAACTGCATTTGTGTATTAACTTGAGAGTGTCCCACAGTGTTCAATGGGACATATTCCTAGTAAAACAGCCGTAAGATTATAACCTTTAATACTTTTTTCACCGAATCAAACAACAGTACAGTCCTTAGCAGAGTTCTTAAAACTCATTGACTTCAATGAACTTATAATGGTTCATCTTTGCTTAGGATGAAACTGCAAATGTCTTTCTATAGGACTGCTTACTGTGAATGGTCAAAAACCTGGCAATCTAATGGGGAAAAAATAATGGAAACATACTTTAGGAGAGACTACACATCATTCTAACAGGACATGCTGTAATGGCATATGGTCCCAAATTCTATACTATTACAAATGTGCTTAGAGAAACTCAGACTACAAAACCTAAACGTTTGGAGAACCACACAGAGGCAGGCAATGGCAAACCATCTCTGAACATCTCTTGCCTTGAAAACCTTACAGGTGGTGGAGAGCTTCAGCAGGTTCACACCACTTCGGCAGAACCAGTTGTTAAAATGGTGCTTGTAAACAAACAGTTGTTAAATTATTTAAATCCCACTACTGCTTACAGGGTCATCATAAGTCAGCTGTGACTTGATGACATGCGAGCAAGCACTCTCTCTCTCTCTCTCTCTCTCTCTCTCACACACACACACACAGGTCCTCATGCCATTCTCATCGTCATTTATATCCATATCACTTGTCTCCTGGATGTGGCTACATTAGCATGCCACCTTCCCCCTATTTCACCAAGCACTAAATGACTAAATGTTGTGATAAATAGTGTCACAAGTAAAAGCTGCAGTAGATGGAGTACATTACCACAATGAGGCCATTTCCAGCATCTTCTGGATGAGGAGTCAGATTCAGACTAAATTTTCCATCAACAAAATAGAACTTCCTTGTTTCCCCCTTCGCACTGTGGTTCACTGATCTCCATGTAATAGCTAATGGGGAGAGATCCTGAAGAAGAATGTGAGGAGGTGCTGTGACAGAAAAGGGAAACTGGAGGAAACTGCCCCTGCCTGGTGGAACACTCTTCCTCCATCTGTCCAGGCCCTGCGGGATCTTGGTGAGTTCTGCAGGGCCTGTAAGACCGAGTTGTTCTGCCGGGCTTTTGGGGGAACTGGCCGCTGATTGGTGCGCCCCCCCCCCCCCGTCTTGGTTGTCCTGCCTACATCTTGGGGCTTTTATCATCTATGCAACCCACCATTCTTCCCTCTGGGGAGGGTTTTTATTGAAATTTTAATGTCGGACGCCAGGAAGCTGTATGTAATGTTGTATTTATTGGGGTTTTAGTGATTTTAGGACACATGGAGCCTATTATTTATTTATAATTTTATTCTATTTGTGCTCTATTTGTCTGTTTACTTTGTTGTTCACCGCCCAGAGCCCCTTGGGGAAGGGTGGTATAAATTTAACAATAAATAAACAAAAATTTAGTCTGGATCCAACCTGATCTTTTTAATGTGTGCTCTAACTCTCAGTAACACAATGGCTGACCCAAGTGCACCATAAAATCTGTGACCATCAGCTAATCTGTTGTGGGTTAGTGAATGAATTAAACAACAGTCAATTTACAGCAAAGATAAGCATTTCTTACATTGTTGGGTCAATGAGTGAAACCCATGCAAATGGAAAACTGTCAGTTTAAATTCTGAAATTGGATATTTTTACAACTGTTAACATCAGGAGCTAAATAGATAGTAAGGGGGATCTGGACACCTCTCAGGCTTCAATGAAACAAGTCCCATTTAAAGATGAAGAAGGGTTCTCTTCCTCCCCCTTTTCTTGAACAACATTTTACAATTGCAAATCATATGCATACTTTCTCAGAAACACGCCATATTGTCTATTCAGTGGGAGGCAGACAATGAGATAGATGAGCCAAATGGTCTGATCTGGCCATGTCAGTAATAAAACAGAGAGAGAGAGAGAGCGAGGCAAACATATAGGAGGAATACTGCAGTGAAAAGAGAGAAGCAAAGAAAAGAGAAGAACAACAAAGGAGGGAGGAAGTAAGGAACGCAAAAGCCACTGAGACTTTATTAACAGGCATCCAATGTTTTCGCATCAGGCAGTTCAGGGCAATACCACAGAGCAGGTCTGGAAATGAGAAGCACAACAGAACAAACAGGAAGCACCTAAGGCTACAGGGGCATGGATGACACATTCCCCCATAGACTTGAAGAGTTTGCAAGATTTGTGCACTCTTTACACCAGCAAGCCAATTCATGACACTTTGGAGATACTTCTGTCAATCATCGCAACCATTCTCATGTTCAGGCACTTCTGAAATCTGGCTATGGGAACTCAGTCTGCACATCCCTGTTGCTCCTTGACTCTCCACAACTGACAGGAGTCCATCGAGGAAAGAAAGAAAGAATCAGCAGCTTCTTTGGCTTCCCCGCTATAAAAAGACACAGTTGATGAACTTGAGTATTTCAGATCCAAAGCAGTTAATGGCGACAGAGGGGGATCAAAGTTAGGGAGAGACAAAGGAAGATGTGAAAGCTATTCAAGCAGCTAGGTTATAAAATAGGGTAATTATGCAGTCATTCTGGGCAAGGCAGCCAAACTTACTTGGCACACCCTTTGTGTTGATCAGAAACTGAATAAGAAAGCAACTGAGTTCGCCCTTCATTTGGATTGACTCTTTCTTTTCCTGCCTAATAGTACATTCCTGATTTGACAAAAGGCTTTCATTTTTCTCCTCTATACAGAACTTACTGACTATATTATCCAACATGCATACAAAGTGTTCTATCAAATAGAGTATCAGATACAACCACAAGCAACGGGGACAGTTGCACAATAGCCACACTTTTCCACAAACACTTTATGTCCATAATACAAGGATACAATCTGGAATCATGCCAAGTGATATTTCATTTGGTTCCAGTAGTATAGGGACGTACAAAATGTCATTTGACAGTTTTTGGGGCGTGGTTTAGGGGTCACGGGAAGGCGGGACTTCCTGTGGCAGAAGGTTGGACATCCGGGGTCACCAGGAGGGACATCCGGTGGCAGAAGGCGGAACTTCCGGGTGCTTTTGCCAGGGGTGGGTGGTGCTTGTGTAGGACACATGTGGTCTGAACACCCAGGCATGCCAGGGCAAGTCAGGGCCCAGACATGCCCTTTCAGGGGTTAGGGTGACCAGTGCATCATTTGTGTGGGCGTGTGTGTACGTGTAGGCGTGGTGATTTTGATTGGAGGGGTGGCACACAATGCATCAAACAAAACAGCTTGGTGCAGAGAGCGCTTCTATGCCGTCTCCAGACACGCCCCGTGCACGAGGGCATGGTGAACCACGCCCCCGGTTCTTAAATATGGGGAAGAGAAAGAAGTGGGAGCATTTGTTCTGTTATTGTTGGTTAGGGTCCATCACGGAAAACATGCCAGTGTGTGAAAAACCGATGGCTGATACAATTGAAGCGGATGGGGTGGCCACTGAAGGAGAAATTTACAAAGCAGCCCAACCTAATGACACAGCAGCTGTGCCAGACCCTGAAGAAGAACCCGTTTACATGGAGATGGCCCAGCTCCAAGCACGGCAAGGCCGACCACACGGAAGACTGCAGACCCCGTGTATTGGACCCTTGCTAAAGAAGGTAATCATTCTGGAGGGCTGGTGGGTTAGGGGTTTTTAAATATGTAACGGGGCACTGGGTGATGAAAAACAAAACCCAGGATCTTTAACATGGCACGCATTTTGGGAGGGTATCTCATGGCGACACTTGCCTGTAGTGTATGCAATGTGGAAACTTGAATCCCAAACTGCTGTTCCTATTGCTACCTGCATATGTGTATATCATAAGGAATACAGGGGCAGCTGAAAGTGATGGCGATGATGATGATGATGACACAAGGCTGCTTCTGGTCATGGCTTGGAGCATGAGAGACTTCTGCAGAGAAAGAAGGAGTTAGGCCGTGCTTGCCCCCCACCGGCATGCCAACACCCCAGAAGTGCAGGGTGAGCCGCTTCTGAGTCTGGCAAGTATCTTTATTGTGTGGAGGAGTTATTTCCCGATGTATGTATGCAAAACGATAAAAGGCCAAGATGTATTAAGTGAATAGCTTGAACTGACTGCATGTTAATGTTTTGTTTTGTTTTAACATAGATCTGGAATGAGCCAGTGGACCTTGCATTACTGGCCAGACAAGTTCCAGGAGAATTGGACCCTGAGTGTTGTTACCGGTGTGGCATGGTTCATATGTTCAAGCTCACGAGCCCTGTGTGACGCGGTGTCAGCGATTGTCAGGTGGGGGCTCTAGGACTGTGAAAGGCCCACCCCTGGGAAGAAAGAAAAAGATGGCCGGGCGGGGCAGGGAAACCAAAGAGGGGTTTGGGGAAGGGGCATGTGAAGCTTTACAGTTGTATAAAAATGCTCTGAATAAAGAAAAAAGTATTCATTGCTGTGAAGAAAACAGGGTGTGTGGAATGTCTCTTCCTCAAGAGGGTATCTTGGAATCTGTTTATTTCAACCCTGGGGAAGTAGGGAGTCCTAGGAGGGGCTGGGAGGCTCTTTACAGGCAGTGACTCGTTAGGAAGGGATATAAGCAAAGGAAATAGAAAGAGATGTGGCAGAATGGCTGAAGCTGACCCCAAAAGGCAACTTATGCCCGTGCACCTAAACCGGCCAGGATACATTTTAAAAGGAACAGGAGGGTTATCCACTTGAAGACATCGATGAGCAATGGCAGGCAGAATTTGTTGGGCAATGCAAAAAAATATTCCAAGTGCACAATCACGTGGAGCTACAAATACATTTTAACCGTAATAGACATTCTGTCAAAATATGCGTGGGCAGTCCCGCTTAAAGATAAGACCGCGGGAGAGGTGGCGGGGCTTTCCAAAACTATATATTTGCAGAAGGGGCGCCAGCCCTCAAAAGTTGCAGACTGATGAGGGGAAAGAATTTTTAAATAAAAAAGTGACAGCTGTGCTGCAGCAATACGGCGTACAACATTTTACAACCAGAAACGAGGTAAAAGCGGCGGTTATTGAAAGGTTTAACAGAACTCTGTAAGAAATCAGCTGGATAGCTGGCGTTATTTTACGGCCAAGAACACCTTCAAATTTATTAATGTGCTGAAAGAATTCTTAAAAAGTTATAACCACAGTTTTCACAGGACCATTCAGGCCCGGCCTGTAGATGTCGACCCGTCTAATTCATTAGCTGTATGGAGGAGAGTTTATGGTTCACAGACTTTTCAAAAGCAACCAGGCTGTACCTTTAAGAAAGGGGAGCGCGTGAGAGTGTCTAGAGCAAAAGAGAGGTTTGAGAAGGGTTATGAACAGACTTTCACAGATGAAATTTTTATTATAGACAGCGTTGCCGACCGGGGAGCCAGGCCTATGTACAGGTTGGTAGACTTTCAGGGAGATGTTATTCTAGGTGGATTTTATCCAGAAGAGCTCCAGAAAGTTATTAACTGGGAAGACCGTGTATACAGGATTGAGAAGGTTATAAAAAGCAAGACCGAGAAGAAAAAGAAGTTTTTCTACGTGAAGTGGAAGGGGTGGCCTGCTAAATTTAACAGCTGGGTGGCAGCCAAAAACGTGACGGAGATAAATGGAGGAGGGGTTTTACATGACGCTGCCTAGCAACGCGTCCATGGACCTGTTTCCGGAAAATACATCATCGTCTTTCACCGTGCGCCTTTCTAAACCACTGGATTTACACGGACCATGGGAAGCAGGACTTGTTGAAATCCAGTACCCGCACACCTGGTACAGAATTACTAACCCGGCGAGCTTTGCGATTTCTGAGGACTATAAGCCTGGGCGGGAGTTTACCTTGAGAGAGGGTTATTATTATACAGTCGCGGAAATAACAGATCATATGAACACCCTTGTCAGACGAGATGCAAATCCCCCTCTGAGCATTAGTTTTTATTATGACCCTACACACGCTATGCTACGGTTTAATGGCCCAAGGATGTACAAGGTTATGATGAGCGAAGAGTTGGCATTAATCATGGGGCTCCCAATCGAAAAGGGCGTTAATAAAGCCAGCAACTGTTGTGACATATCCGGCGGCTTTAACGCGCTGTATGTCTATACAGATATCACGGAGTATCAGATGGTGGGGGACACAGCAGCGCCGCTCCTGCGCTGCGTACCGATACGGGGAAACTTTCACGACTTTGTCACAATCACGTACGACAAGCCACACTACGTTCCTGTAAATAGGCAGCACATAGAGACCATTACCATAGAAGTAAAGAGTGACCAGAACCGTCTTGTACCATTTAAATACGGGAAACTTCTGGTGCGGTTGCATTTCAGACCCCGGAAGAGATGGTGACTGTGAAAGAGTACGGGAACCCCGGCATGTTTAGGAGATATTATCAATCGCAGGCCGGCCGGGGGCTCCCGGGGTTTCAGGGTGCCCCTGTTATGTATATATAGAGGAAGGTATAGGTGGACTTTTTCAGTAGGCTTTTTTAGCATGGCTGTTCCGACTTTTTTAAAAAAAAGAATTGGAGGTTGCTAAAGCGCGCATTTAAAACAGCAGCCATAAAACATAAGCGAGATGTGGTTTTCTCGGAAGTAAGCCCGCGGCATTATGAACAAGTTTACCCCCCCCAAGAAGAGGGTCTGGCATTCTCTATCTTAAAAGAAGGCCGGGGACCTTAAAGAAAAAAAAGGTCTCACGATCGTCAAGGACCCCAGGGGACTGTAAAAGGAGCACGCGCCGATGGCTCTAGGAAGCAGAGAAGCTTCGAGCAAGGCCAGAGTAAAGGAGACCAGGAAGAAGCCCAAAGAAGAAGGGTGAAAGAAGAAAAAAGTCCAGCCAGCACTCAAAGACGTGTTCTAAATAATCATGGCGTTTGTTCATTGTAACTCTGAAGAATGTACCAAGTCAGAACTGGACCTGTTTCAACTTGCCCCAACACAGACGAGCATAGAGAAAAGTTTGTATATTGAAGTTCCGCCCCTCTCAGCCCTTTCTGATTTGGCACCTCTAGAATTTTTTATCCCAGGAAACGGTGAAAGATTATCCTAGACCCTGAATGATACCCTATTACACCTCACCTGCAAGATTGTCAGACCTGATGGGACAAACATCCCCAACGACACCAGAGTGACGTTCGTGAACTATCCAATAGCGACAATGTTCAGCCAGCTAGATATCACGCTAGGGGACACCTTGGTCAGCCAGAGTAACAACTGTTACCCTTACAGAGCTTTAATAGAATTGATTTTGAATTACAGCAAGGAAACCCTAGCCACTAGATTTTCTACAGGAGCCTTTTAAGGGATACCGCTTGACGACATCATGAATCAAACGCGGCTCTGGATGAGGTCAAAATCAGGGTTTTGTAACAAGGGCCAGCTGACTACTTCGCGGGGAGTAGGAAAGTGGGAGCTGGTTGGGCACCCTCCATAGCCTTGGATCTATTTTTCCAGCCCGACTTATGATAAGCGGAGGTTGATCTGAAAAAATTAAATTAACCCGTGCCAAAGATGCATTCTGCCTTTTAACCAATGACCCCGCCGCCGGTTTCAAGGTAAAGATTTTGACGGCTTCCCTTTTTGTGAAAAGAGTGAGGGAGTAAGAAGCCCAGGAATCGCCTGCTTTACCGCAGCTGAAGCTCTCACGAACCTCTACTGCCAAATACCCCGTGGATAGGGTGAGCATGAAGGTGTTCAGCATAGCAGCAGGGACGCGTGTGAGCAACCTGGACAACTTATTTCTGGGTCAGCTTCCAAAATTGCTGGTCTTGGCTCTCGTGGACAATGATTCTTTTAAGCGGGGGATTACATAAAAAACCCCTTTAACTTTAAGCACTACAACGTTAATTTTGTCGCGCTCTATGTTGACGGGGAACAAACACCCCTGAAACCTCATCAACCTGACTATGAAGCAGAAAATTACGCACGGGAGTATATGAGTTTGGTGCAGGCAGGCGGGAAGCATTTGCAGGACAGACCCTTCCTGATGAGCTGTGAAGAGTTTGGGCGAGGATACGCTCTTTATGGTTTCAACCTGACACCTGATCAAGAGTGCGGAGACCATTACTCTCTGATCAAAACGGGGAACCTGAGAGCTGAAATCCGCTTTGCAAACCCGTTGCCCGACACTGTCAACCTGGTTGTGTATGCTGCGTTTGATTCTGTGATAGAAATCAATCAAAACCGCAACGTGCTGTTTGACCCGCGGCGTAGAATGGATGCTATTACGCTTCTCGGCGGGCATTGTTAAACAACGGCGTGACCAGAAAAAGTTTCTTAGGAGTTTTCGCCAGCGATCAACTGCCGACTAAAAAAAAAGTGAAGCTCAGAAGGCGGCGTGTCTAAGTGAGTGAACACAGTCCTCCAAGTCTCCCGGTGAGCACTGGCTGTTATTCACGCTTCCTGATCATGATGATGCGTGCAGGGTGCACGGCTCTTATGGCAACCCTCCTTACAGTCTACTCTACCCCCAAGCCGTGATGGATTTTTTAAAGAAAAACTCTAAGGATATCTATTTTCACCAGAAGAAACTCCAGGGACCCACGTCGACTACTTGCGGACATCACTGCCTGTTCTTCCTGTACAATCGCTGCAAGGGTGTGCCATTTGATATGATTGTGAAGACGTATTCAGCAAATCTTGTGCAAAATGACAGAATGGTCAGGGCTTTTGTGAACAAAATCGGCAGGGGATCAAAAACTTTACAGACCAGATTAAGACCTGTGCAATCCTGTGTTTCCTGTGCACCCTAATAAAACCCTCTTTGAAAAATAAAAACGCTATCACGAGCCTTATTTGTAAAATAAGAGACGGGACACAGTACCAATTTTAAAAACAAAAATTTATTCTTCCGTTAACCATTTTCCAAGGGTTAGCCCTGCTTTCCTTTTAGAAAGGGCCAAAGAGTGTCGTCTTCTTTTCTTGGAAGATAGGGCCAGGCGTTTTCTTGGCAGAGGGTGGCGGCGAAGAGCTTTTCAAATCTTCTAGCAGCTTTCTAGTTGCTTTGCTGCCGCTACAGATGAGGGTGTGTTTTAGTTCTGCTTAGCGCACCCGATGAACATCGTCGTAGCCTTTAGGGGCGGGCAGAAGTCGAGGTGATGTGTTTGTGTAGCGGCTTCACGGTAGGGGTCCAATATATGGGTCCGGGTACGGGCTTTCCTTTGTAAATGAATGTCCCCTTTTCATCCCAGCTAGCGATGTGCTTGTTCTGGCCCATTGTCTTGATCAGCTTTACCGCGAGCATTGGCTCTCTGTATCTTGGGAGAAACTTTCTACCACATCTTCCAAAACGTGATCAGTCGGGGCTGCTAGAGGGACCTGAGCGCCATCAGGGGGGTGGGGGGTGGTAAATGCAGATCCTGAAGGGTGGTTTCTTCTTAAACCCTTTCTCGCGTCGCGTTAGATATTTCCTGAAGGTGAGTGTTATACAGCCTGAAAACTTTCTCATAATCTGGAAGATCCGATCTCTGTAGTATAGCCTTCATCTCCTCGTCTAGAATCGCATTACAGCAGTGTACGTATGTTTTCATCACGCTGGCCCAGGTGAATTTGGTTAAGCTGCTCCAGCTGGCGGCTGGGGACCAGGTACATCTTCTCCAGCATGCTCCATTAAACGAGCGTTAACAAACTGGTTATCAGTGGTATGGTGATGCCCAAGAGACCGCCAATAAACCCACCACTCTGCTTGACCATCCGCAGCTTCTTCTTAATGGCCGTTTTTTTGCTGCTCAAGGTCTTAACAACGGCCCGCTTTTTTCTCAGAAAGGCCTTCTGGCGGAGTGTGAGAGGATATTTCCCTTCAGAGCATTTAAACAAATCTCACTTAAAGCATTAACCAGATCAGCAGCGGTGAACAGCAAAAATAGCTTTCGCGCAGTTTGAATTGTTTTCGCAGATAAAAGTTTCAAAGAGAGCACCGTTTCTCTTTAAGCAAAGCGGATATGGTGCTGCTGCTACTGAAGTGATAGCCTCCTGTAAAGCTTGGGAAAAGGCAGGGAGTCCAGAGCCTTTTAGCACCCCAGCCTGATTTCTTTAGAGCGTAAGCTGCCCGGGAAGGTCGGAAACAGACGGTCCTCAATCCTGAAAGCTTACGGTATTAGTATTCAAATCAACCACCAAGTAGCCATAGGGCCTACTCACCGCATCCTCATAGGCCTCTAGGAAGGAATTTACTTTTCAGGGTACATCTGCCGTGCCAAAGTTGAAATTTGCAGCTTGTCTCGGGGGTTTTTAAATAAAACCAAATATTTGGCATTCAGATGAATAGACCTGCTATTTTTCCCCTGGCAAAACAAGTTCTGCGTGATAAAAATTATACTGAGGTTCCTATGGTGTACATACTTTGTGAAGGCATTTTCAACCTCGCCACTAGCCGACGCAGAATTCATCAAGTCATCCACAATGATCAAGTTTCTTTTATTAGGCGGTAACAATGCATCATCGTTCAAAGTGGAGGGAATGCCCTCTACAAATTGTATAAAAGGAAAGCGCGTACAGTTCTTTATACTAAGGTTGCCAACAGGAATACCCAGCCACCACAACATTTTCTGGCATTTGAGACAAAAGACCCCTCGAAGCGTGGATAAGTAGATTCCCTGTAAAGTAGCTTTACCACAATTGCTTTCGAGTCCGGCCAGGATGGCTGAAGAAGGGAGTGCTGCAACACCACCTAGATGTCCATTTTCAATACCGGTATGGCAGACTTGTAAGAATTCTCCTTCCCTTTACAGCACCCTTTTGTCGAAAAGCGACCCTTTGAGTCTTTGAAAGAATTTCGTCCCTAATGGTAAAGTCCTCTCTGTGTCTAACAATCCCTGGATGAGCCACTCTGATAGAAGGCGAGTTTTTTTCCCCTCCGATATTAATGAAGACTAAATCCTTTAAGCTGTCAAAATTAATTTTTTTGGCTGTTGTTAAGTAGTTCAAGTGATACCCTTCACTTTCAAACCACGCCTGGTTATTGAGAAATCACGGTATCCGTTAAGACTTAGGACCTGAAGAAACAAACTCTGTGATATTGGTGGCCCTCGGAAGTTCACTTGTCAGCTGTCTAAATAATCTCCCGGTAGGAGTTCATCCTCATCCTTTTTCTTCCTAAAAATCACCGAGTCTGTGTCATAATATAAGCACCTCTGTCCAAGTCCGTCTAAAAGCGTACAACTCTAGGCAGCATATGCTGTGGTAAAGCAGGCTATGTAAACATTTGTGTTCCCTGACGTTGTCAGGCGGCTTTTTGCATGCTTCCAAGACTACACAAACTGTGTCATCGTTGATGAAGTTACAGCTGACAGGGTCATAATTTTCTGAAAAGATCAGTTCAAAATACCTGTCAGGGTCTCTGACAAGCTCGGTGGTTAGTAAATTTCTCCTCTCGCGCAAACTTTTCCCCACAAGGGTGAAACAATTTAGCAACCTGTCTTCCATGAGTTCTGGCTTGATATGCTCAGGAAACAGAGCGACGCCCTCAATTTCGCGAAAATTTGCTACATACTCCTTTGTCTGAATGCAGCTAACCACCCGGGAAGAGATTGGCGGAAGCTTCCTGCTTATTTCTGAGATGACACTTAATATACTCTGAAAACAAGTCTTTGGAATTTTCTCTCCAAAATGCCACACTTCAAAGATTTTCTCCACCCACATCCCTTTCTGCCAATACCATGATCTCACCAAAGTACACCCGCATTACCCACAAGCTCTCTCCTGCGTGCTGTAGTCACATGGTTTCCTGCTGTTTTAGTAGCAGTATAAGTTCTACACAATGTAAAATACAATTTGCCATCAACGCGAGGCAAAACTGGAAGAAAAGGATGAGGATGAACCAGCCTGGGAGATTATTTAGGACAGCTGACCGTGAACACCGAGACACCACATCACAGAGTTTGTTTTCTTCAGGTCCTAAGATCTTCAGGATACTTACCGTATTTCTAATAACCAAGTGTTTGAAAGTGAAGATTATCCTCTGAACTACGCCAACAGCCAAAAATTAATTTTGACAGCTTAAAGGATTTAGTCTTCACGTGGAGGGAAAACCCCCGCTTCTATCAAATTAGCTCATCCAGAGTTGTTAGACACAGAGAGGACTTTACCATTAGGGTAGCGAAAGCTCCTTTCAAAGACTCAAGGGTCGTTTTAAACAAGGGTGTTGAAGGAATTTTACAAGTCTGCCATCACGGGTATTGAAAATGGACCGCGGTGGCAGCACATCTCAACCATCCTGGCGGACGAGCAATTGTGGTAAAAGCTGCTTTATTAGGAATCTCACTATCCACGCTGAGGGTCTTTGTCTCAAATGCCAGAAAATGTTGTGTAACAGCATTCCTGTTGGCAACCTTGTATAAAGAACTGTACGCGGCTTTCCTTTTATACAATTTGTGAGGCATTCCCCTCCCACTTTGAGCGATGATGCTTATTTACGCCCTAATAAAAGCGATCATTTGTGGATGAACTTGATGAATTCTCGTCGGCTAGTCAGGCCGAGGTTGAAAATCACCTTCACAAAGTAATGTACACCATAGGAACCTCAGTATAAATTTTTATCCGCGCCAGGGGCTTGTTTTGCCAGGGGAAAAATAGCGAAAGGTCTATTCATCCTACGAATGCCAAAATATTTGGTTTATTTAAAACCCCGAGACAAGCTGCAAATTTCAACTTTAGCGCGGTAGATGGCTACCCACAAGGAGAAAAAATGGGAATTCTTCCTACCGAAGGCCCTATGAGGATCGCGGTGAGTAGGCCCTATATGGCTGCGGTGATTTGACGTTGAATACTAATCGCCGAAGCTTTCAGATTCGAGGACGGTCTGTTTCCCCGGACCAGCTTCCCGGCAGCTGCGTTCTAAAGAGGTAATCGGGGGGGGTGTTCCAAGGCTGCTGACCCTGCTCACCTTTTCCCCAAGCTTTTACAGGAGGCCTACGCCAAAAGCCTAGTAGCAGCACCGTATCCTAAACACTTGCTTAAAGCGGTGCGATTTTCTCTTGAAGAACATACTTTATCTAGATCAGTGTTCACCCAAACTGCATTAAGCTATTTTTTTTTGCTGCTCGCATGGCGTGATCTGGTTAATGCTTTTAAATTGAGATTTGTTTCGAAATAGCTCTGAAGGGAAATATCCCTCACACTCCGCCGAAGGCCTTTCTGAGAAAAAAAGCGGGCCGCATTTATTAAGACCTTGAGCAGCAAAACAAGCGTTAAGAAGAAGCTCGCGGATGGTCAAAGCAAGTGGGTGGAGTTTTATTGGCGGTCTCGCGGGCATCGCCATGCATACCTTGATAACCGAGATTTGTTTAAGCGTTCTTAATGGAGCTTATGCTGAGAAGGTATGCCTGGTCCCACAGCCGCCAGCTGGAGCAGCTAAATCACCACCTGGGCCAGCGTGGTGAAAACATCTGAAGCTTACTGCTGTCGCGTGCACTCTACAAGCGAGGAGATAGAGGCTATACTACAGAGATCCGGATCTTCCAGATTGTAGAAAGCCGGGCTGTATAACACTCACCTTCAGAAATATCCTCCAGCATGGCATTGAGAAAGGCGAAGAAGAAGCCACCGCCTGAATCTGCATTTCCCCGCCGCCCACCCCACCTGATGGCTCTCAGGTCCCATCTGGCAGCCCGACTGATCACGTTTGGAAGATGTGTAAGTAAGCCTCTTTCCCTGAAGATACAGAGCCAATGCTTCGTGTGCTGATCAAGACAATGGGCCAGAACAAGCACATGCGCTAGCTGGGATGAAAAGGGGACATTCTCATTTACAAAGGGAAAGCCATTGCCAGGGATCCATATATTGGACCTCATCAGAAGCGTTACGCAAAACCTGCGCCCCGACTTCTGCCCGGCTCACAAAGGCCTCTGAAGATGTTCATGCGGTGCGTTAGCGGGAACTAAACACACCCTCTCATCGCTGGCGGGCAGCAAAGCAACTAGAAAGCTGCTAGAAGATTTGAAAAGCTCTTAAGCAGCCACCCTCTGCCAAAAGAAAAGCGCCCGATCCTATCTTCCAAGAAGAAGCGCCCTCTTTTGGCCCCTTCTAAAAAAGGAAAGCAGGGCTAACCCTTGGAAAATGGTTAGCGGAAGGAATAAATTTTTTGTTTTAAAATTGGTACTGTGATCCGTCTCTTATTGCTACCAAATGGGTACAAATTGATAAGCCGTTTTATTTTCAAAGAGGGTTTCAGTATTAGGGTGCTGGGAACTACAGGATTGCACAGGTCTTAATCTGGTCTGTAAAGTTTTTGATCCCCTGCCGATTTTGTTCACAAAAGCCCTGACCATTCTGTCATTTTGCACAAGATTTGCTGAATACGTCTTCACAATCATATCAAATGGCACACCCTTGCAGCGATTGTACAGGAAGAACAGGCAGTGATGTCCGCAAGTAGTCGACGTGGGTCCCTGGAGTTTCTTCTGGTGAAAATAGATATCCTTAGAGTTTTCTTTAAAAAATCCATCACCTGGCTTAAGGGGAATTGCGAGTAGACTGTAAGGAGGGTTGCCATAAGAGTCAAAAAAAATTCTGCACGCTCATGATCCAGGAAGGTGAATAGCCAGCCAGTGCTCACGGGGAGACTTTGAGGATACCGGTGTTTCCACCACTGAACTACGCGCCGACCTCTGAGCCACTTTTTAGTCGACAGCTGATGCGGCTGGCGAAAACTCTAAGAAACTTACACTTCTGGTCAGCGGTTGTTTTAACAATGCCAGCGATAGCTGCACAGTATCCATTCTGGCGTGGTGAAGCAACGCGTTCGCGGTTTTGATTGATTTCTATCACAGAATCAAACGCAGCATACACAACCAATAGTTGACAGTGTCGAACAGCGGGTTTTGCAAAGCGGATTTCAGCTCTCAGGTTCCCCGTTTTGATCAGAGTAATGCCGTTCTCATACTCTTGATCAGGTGTCGAGATTGAAACACATAAAGGCGTAATCCTGGCCGAACTCTTCACGAGAACTCATCATGGAAGGGTCATGTCCTGCAAATGCTTCCGCCTGCACCTGCGCACCAAACTTCATATACTCCGTCGTCGTAATTTTCTGCTTCATAGTCAGGGTTGATGAGGTTTCAGGGTGTTTTGTTCCCGTCAACATAAATGCGCGACAAAATTAACACGTTGTAGTGCTTAAGTTAAAGGAGTTTTTATGTAATCCCCAGCTAAAAGATCATTATTGTCCACGAGCCAAGACCAGCAATTTTGGAAGCTGACCCAGAAATAAGTTGTCCAGGTTGCTCACACGCGTCCCTGCTGCTATGCTGAACACCTTCATGCTCACCCTATCCACGGGGTATTTGGCAGTAGAGGTTAAGCGGGAAAGCTTCAGCGTGTGCTAGGCGTATTCCTGGGTTTACCTTCACTCTTTTCACAAAAAGGGAAGCCGTCAAAATCTTTACCTTGAAACCGGCGGCGGGGTCATTGGTTAAAAGGCAGAATGCATCTTTGGCACGGGTTAATTTAATTTTCAGATCAACTCCGTTTAGCATGTAAGTTCGAGGGGCTGAAAAAATAGATCCGCGTGGAGGTGCCCAACCAGCTCCACTTTCCTACTCACGTTAGTCAGCGCGGCCCTTGTTACAAAACCCTGATTTTGACCATCCAGAGCCGTTGATTCATGATTAATCTGGCGGTATCCTTAAAAAGGCTCCACCTGTAGAAGAAAATCTAGTGGCTAGGGTTTCCTTGCTGTAATTCAAAATCAATTCTATTAAAGCTCTGTACAAGGAGTAACGAAGTTGTTACTTTCTGGCTGACCAAGGTGTCCCCTAGCGTTGATATCTAAGCTGGCTGAACATTATGTCGTGATTAGATAGTTCGCGAACGTCACTCTGGTGTCGTTGGGGATGTTTAATCCCATCAAGGTCTGACAATCTTGCAGGTGAGGTGTAATAGAGGGTATCATTCAGGTCTAGATAATCTTCACCGTTTCCTGGGATAAATTCTAGAGTGCCAAATCAGAAAGGGCGGAGAGGGGCGGAACTTCAATATACAAACTTTTCTCTATGCTCGTCTGTGTTGGGGCAAGTTGAAACAGGTCCAGTTCTGACTTGGTACATTCGCTTCAGGATTTTACAATGAACAAAGCGCCATGATTATTTAGAACAACAAATCGTCTTTGAGTGCTGCTGACTTTTTCTTCTTCACCACTCTTCTTGGGCTTCTTCGGTCCTTTACTCTGGCCTTGCATCGAGCTTCTCTGCTTCCTAGAGCCGGACAGCGGCCTTTACAGTCCCTGGGGGGTCCTTGACGCTCGTAGACCTTTTCTTTAAGGCCCAGCAACTATGCGCTTTAAGATAAAGGAATGCCAGGAATACCTTCTTGGGGGTAAACTTTGTTCATAATGCCGCGTGGCTTACCTTTCTGAGAAACCACATCTCGGCCTTCTATGTTTTTTTTGGCTGCTGTTTTGAAATCGCGGCACGCCAGCCTCCACTCTTTTTAAAAAGGCTTGGAACAACCAATCGCGAAAAAAGCCTACTGAAAAGTCCACCTATACCTTTCCCATACATAACAGGGGCACCCTGAAACCCCGGGAGCCCCCGGCCGGCCTGCGATTGATAATATCTCCTAAACATGCCGGGGTTCCCGTACTCTTTCACAGTCACCATCTCTTCCGGGGTCTGAAATGCAACCGCACCAGAAGTTTCCCGTATTTAAATGGTACAAGACGGTTCTGGTCACTCTTTACTTCTATGGTGATGGTCTCTATGTGCTGCCTATTTACAGGAACGTAGTGTGGCTTGTCGTACGTGATTGTGACAAAGTCATTGAAAGAAGGTTTCCACAGCCGTATCGAGTGCGCGAAGCGCCGGGAAGCTGGCGCTGCTGTCAAATAATCCATCTGATACTCCATTGACCAATCTGTATAGAACATTACTGAAAGCGTTAAAACGCCGCGGATATGTCATGCAACGAGTTGCTGGCTTTAATGCGCCCTTTTACCGATTGGGAGCCCATGATTGAAAATTGCCAACTCTTCGCTCATCATAACCTTGTACATCCTTGGGCCATTAAACCGTAACATAGCGTGTGTAGGGTCATAATAAAAACTAATGCTCAGAGGGGGATTTGCATCTCGTCTGACAAGGGTGTTCATATGATCTGTTATTTCCGCGACTGTATAATAATAACCCTCTCTCAAGGTAAACTCCTGCCCAGGCTTATAGTCCCTCAGAAATACGCGAAGCTTCGCGAAGGTTAAGTAATTCTGTACCAGATTGGTGCCGGGTACTGGATTTCAACAAGTCCCTGCCAAACTTCACTTGGTCCGTAGTAAATCCAGTGGTTTAGAAAGTATACCCGGTGAAGAGGCGATGATGTAATTTTCGGGCTCTGGAGTCCATGGGCCGTTTAGCGTTGCTAGGCAGCGTCATGTAAAAACCCCTCCTCCATTTATCTCCGTCACGTTTTTGGCTGCCACCCAGCTGTTAAATTTAGCAGGCCACCCCTTCCACTTCACGTAGAAAAACTTCTTTTTCTTCTCGGTCTTGCTTTTTATAACCTTCTCAATCCCGCAGCATACGGTCTTCCCAGTTAATAACTTTCTGCGGAGCTCTTCTGGATAAAATCCACCTAGAATAAGCTTATCTCCCTGAAGGAATCTACCAGCACTGTACATAGGCCTGGCAATCCCAGTTATTAAATAGCTGTCTAAATAAAATTTCATCTGTGAAAGTCACCGTTTCAGCGGCAACCTTCTCAAAACCTCTCTTTTGCTCTGAACTGCTCTCTCCGCAGCTCCCCTTTCTTAAAGAATTACAGCCTGAAGTTGCTTTTAGAAAAGTCCTGGCAGACCATAAACTCTCCTCCATACAGCTAATAAGAATTCAGGCAATTCAGAAGACATCCTACAGGCCAGGCCTGAATGGATCCTCATGAAACCTGTAGTTTATAACTTTTTTAAAATTGCTTTCAACACATTAATAAATTTGAAGGTCTTGGCAAGTAAAGATAACCACATCCAGCGATTTCAGGAGTTCTGTTCAAAGCCTTTCAAGCCATGGCTTCCGCTTTACCTGTTTCACGGTTGTAAAATGTTGTACGCCGTATTGCTGCAGCACAGCTGTCACTTTTTTATTTAAAAATTCTTTCCCCTCATCAGTCTGCAACTTTTGAGGGCTGCGTCCTTCTGCAAATATAGTTTTGAAAGCCCGGCCACACTCCTTGGTCTTATCGCTTTAAAGCGGGACTGCTTATATTTTGACAGGCAGATGTCTATTCTTCGAGTTAAAATATGTATTTGTAGCTCGCATTATTGCCCGGAATATTTTTGCGATCGTCTACCAAATCTGCCTGCCATTTAACTCATCGATGCCCCGTGATAACCCTGTTTCGCTTTTCAAAATGTATCCTGGCGGTTTGTGCTGCGGCGCAAAGCGTCTTAGACGCCAGCCATTCTGCCCACATCTTTTCTCACTTTGCTTATATCCCTTCCACTCTGCAGCCCTGTAAAGGCCTGTTGCCCCTCCTAGAGCTCCCTGCTTCCCCAGGGTTGAAATAAACCAAAAGATTCCAAGATACCCTCTTGAGGAAGAGGGCATTCCACACACACCCTGTTTTCTTCCACAGCTATGAATACTTTTTTTCTTTATTCAACCGAGCATTTTTTGCCCCAACTGTAAAAGCTTCACATACCCCTTCCCAAACCCTCTTTGGTTTCCCTGCCCGCCCGACCCATCTTTTTCTTTCATTCCCAGGGTGGGCCTACAATCCTAGAGCCCCACCACGACAATTGTGTCGCTGACACCGCGTCACACCAGGGCACCGTGTTTTTTGAACATATGAACCATGCCACGGTAACAACACTCAGGGTCAATTCTCCACCGGAACTTGTCTGGCCAATGAAAATGCAAAGGTCCACTGGCTCATTCCAGATCTATGTTAAAACAAACAAAAACATTAACATGCAGTCAGTTCAAGCTATTCACTTAATACATCTTGGCCTTTTATCGTTTTGCATACATACATCGGGAAATAACTCCTCCACACAAAGATACTCTGCCGCATCACCCGCAGAATCACCCTCACTTCTGGGGTTGATTGGCGATGGGATGAAGGGAAAGCCCGTTAATGGCCTAACTCCTTCTTCTGCAGAAGTCTCATGCTCCAAGCCATGACCAGAAGCAGCCTTGTCATCATCATCATCATCGTCATCACTTTCAGCGTCCCTGTATTCCTTATGATATACAATATGGTAGCAATAGGAACAGCAGTTTGGATTCAAGTTTCCACACGCTGCATACACTATTGTGGCAAGTGTCGGCCATGAGATACCCTCCTAAAATAAAAAGAGAAAGAAGATCCTTGGGTTTTGTTTTCATCACCCAGTGCTTACGGATTACATATTTAAAAACCCTAACCCACCAGCCCTCAGAATGATTACCTTCTTTAACAGGGTCCAATACGCGGGGTCATGCAGGTCTTCCGATGTGAAATTGACCCCTTGCCGTTAGCTTGGAAACTGGGCCATCCTCATGTAAGCGGATTCTTCTTCAAGGAGTCTGGCACGCTGGCCTGCTATGTCCATTAAGGTTGGGCACCTTTTGTAAATTTCTCCTTCAGTGGCCACCCCATCCGCTTCAATTGTATCAGCCATCGGTTTTTCACACACTGGCATGTTTTCCGTGATGGACCCTAACCAACAATAACAGAACAAATGCTCCCATGTTTCTCTTCCCCATATTTAAGGGACGAGTGGTTCTACCGCCGTGCCCTCCGTGCAGGATGTCTGGAGGCATAGACGCCGAGCTCTCTGCACCAAAGCTGTTTTGTTGTTTTGATGCATTATTATTGCCACCCCACTCAATCAAAAAATCACCGCATTACCTTGCGCCCAGCACAAATGATGCACTGCCCACTCCTAACCCTGAAAGGGCATGTCACCGAGGGCTTGCACAGGCACTGGCAATACCTGAGTGTTTCGAACCACGTATGTGTCCACACACAAGCACCACCCACCCCGGCAAAAGCACCCGGAAGTTCCGCCTTCTGCCACCGGATGTCCCTCCTGGTGACCCCGGATGTCCAACCTTCTGCCACAGGAAGTCCCGCCTTCCCGTGACCCCTAAACCACGCCCCAAAAACTGTCAAATGACATTTTGTACGTCCCTATACTACTGGTTCCTGCTAAAATGTGCATAGAGCTGCTATTGTGAATGGATTGGAAACAGGAATTGGGGCTTGGCTCTGTCAAGCCAATTGACCCATACCAAGGGTGAAAAGTCAAAGTTTATTCATGATCACAAATAAAGACCATCTGCCTTCAAAAGTAGAGTGGACACACATGCATGTCAGCTGCTCTGTTTTATGCTATTACATTTTCAGAAGCTTTTCCTCCAGGTGGGGCCTGCGGCGGTACAACTTACATCATAAGACTGTACTTTCTGAGACTTTTAAGGAAGCAACAACTGGATGGAAAACTTCTGGTGTCCTTTTACTGCTGTGCTATAGAGAGTGTCCTAACCTACTGCATCTGTGTATGGTTCTCCAGTTGCACAGTGGCGAATAGGAAGGCGCTCCAAAGGGTGATCACTACTGCACAAAGGATTATCGGCTGCCCTCTCCCCTCCTTGGAAGAAATCTATAATTCCCGAAGCCTAAATAAAGCCCAAAATATTCTGAGGGACCCGTCTCATACAGCACACTCTCTTTTTTTAAGCTGTTACCATCGGCCAGATGATACAGGGCCCTCAGAACTAGGACAAAGAGGCAGGCCGTTTCCATGCGGCCTCCTTCCCTTCGCCGCCAAAGTCGCGAGCGTGAAGCGCAAATACGTTCATGTAAACGCGAGGCAGGCTGGCGAACCAACAGATTGGCAAGCGGCGGCTCCTGCAGACGCCTCTTCAGCCGCCCTCCGTTGTCCTCGCCGTCGCCTGCTGGAGCGTCAGCAGCCCATACGCTGCCCTCCGATCCTGGAGGTCGGAGGACAGTGTGAGCATTCGGCAGCCAACAAACAACAACTACCGATGATAAACAGAACAGCGTCTTCGGCCCGGTTAAGCACCAGCGCCCGCCCGGAAGAGCGCTCACTAACAACAACCCTTTAAAGGGTTGTTGTTTAAGTAACCTGGCAGCAGCCCTGGGAGGAAGAGCATTCGAATTCGCCGCTGCTCGCGCCTGTAAACAGCGAACCTGGAGTGACGTTTTTACGTGAGCCATCGTATATGGGCCGTCGCGGGCGGTATGAAGACAGCTTCTACTCCTAGAGCTGTGGCTATGCTAAGCTCCGGCTGCTTCATATTGATGTATTTGGGGCTGTGTAGGGATGGGTGGAGGAAGGGAAGTGAGGATGATGTATGAGTCTGAATTTATTGTGCGTCGAGCGTACCTGTAAATTCGTTGATAGTGCACAATGACAATAAAATGCTTATGCTTATGCTTATGCTTATAACATGTTTCTTGTTATGCCTACATAAGAACATAAGAACAAGCCAGCTGGATCAGACCAAAGTCCATCTAGTCCAGCTCTCTGCTACTCGCAGTGGCCCACCAGGTGCCTTGGGGAGCTCACATGTAGGATGTGAATGCAATGGTCTTCTGCGGCTGCTGCTCGATCACCTGGTCTGTTGTTGAGAGCATTTGCAATCTCAGATCAGGAGGATCAAGATTGGTAGCCATAAATCCACTTCTCCTCATAAAATCTGTCAAGCCCTTTTAAAGCTATCAGGTTAGTATGCATCACACCACCTCCTGTGGCAGCATATTCAAACACCAATCCTGCGTTGCATGAAGAAGTGTTTCCTTTTATTAGTTCTAATTCTTCCCCAGCATTTTTTCAATGTATGCCCCTGGTTCAAAGTATTGTGAAAAAAGAAAAATTTCTCTCTGTCAGCATTTTCTACCCATGCATAATTTTATAGACTTCAATCATATCCCTCTCAACTCTCAAACTAAGGAGTCCCAAGCTGCAGCCCCTCTCCTCATAGGAAGGTGCTCAGTCCCTCAATCATCCTTGTTGCCCTTCTCTGCACTTTTTCTATCTCCTCAATATCCTTTTTGAGATGCGGCGACCAGAACTGGACACAGTACTCCAAGTGCGGTCGCACCACTGCTTTATATAAGGGCATGACAATCTTTGCAGTTTTATTATCAATTCCTTTTCTAATGATCCCCAGCATAGGGTTTGCCTTTTTTACATGTCTCTACATGCGATGTATGTAGCTCAAAATGCACAAAATGGTGACTGAGGGTGTGGATTTTTCCATTTAAATGGGGGAACTTTTGAGTCTGACCCACTGTTTGATGCAGCAAGCTCTCGTGAAATCCCAAACACCCGCTTCTAGTGGGAAGTCTTCAAAAGTACTATTTTTGCAAGTGCCACTTCCTGTTATTGTTCTCACTTCTCATTTGTGTATCCTACGTGCAGTAAGCTGGTTTCCCCTCACCCCCGTAGGGCTGTTAAGCTATCCATCCAGTGAACCTCGAAAGAACAAGGCCTGTCTGTATTCTGAAAGTCCCCAGTTTTTCTGGTCCATGGATGCTCACACAAGCAGTTATCTTCATGTGAGAAAGATGAGGCAGATGGCTTAGCACAGTGGTTCTCAACCTTCCTAATGCCGTGACCCTTTAATACAGTTACTCATGTTGTGGTGACCCCCAACCATAAAATTGGTATATATAAATTATTAAAAGACCGTTTTCCGATGGTCTTAGGCAACCCCTGTGAAAGGGTCGTTCGACCCCCAAAGAGGTCGCGACCCACAGGTTGAGAACCACTGGCTTAGCAGATACTTGATGCATTTTTCTACTGTAGGCAGACGACAGACCTACCATAATAAAACAGTAACACAATTCTACATACAAGGACATGAGAGTTTTCATCAAACATTTCTCTATTTGCATTGGTCTCCTGATTCCAGATAGACCAGGCATGCCATTTCAGTTACGCATGTGGAAAGTAATTCAATAGAAGGGAAACAAAGTAAAGGGGCCTTTTTTCACCTAAAATATCTTTGTAACTAATGATGAAAAACAACCATCTTTTAAAAAAAAGAAGCACAAGGGTTTTTTGCTTTTTTTCATGTGTACCTTGCAAATAATTCTCTTTGACAAAGAAGATAAGAGAATGCAGGGATGGAGCAGGTGGTTACAGGATAGGGCTGACAGACCCCATGAGGGGATGTTAAGTGACAGTGGCCATTTCCCCACTTCAAAAAAAAAAGGTAAGAAGAAGAGTTTGGATTTATATCCCCCCTTTCTCTCCTGCAGGAGACTCAAAGGGGCTTACAATCTCCTTGCCCTTCCCCCCTCACAACAAACACCCTGTGAGGTGGGTGGGGCTGGGAGAGTTCCGAGAAGCTGAGACTAGCCCAAGGTCACCCAGCTGGCATGTGTGGGAGTGTACAGGCTAATTTGAATCCCCCAGATAAGCCTCCACAGGTCAGGCGGCAGAGCTGGGAATCAAACCCAGTTCCTCCAGATTAGATACACGAGCTCTTAACCTCCTACGCCACTGCTGCTCCTAAGGCAAACCGGTCTCGCTTGAACTGCTGTTTTTCAGCGCAAGTTTGTAAGCCCCACCGCAGCTTGTGCCTTCTGAAAGCTTTGATGTCTTTTGCGGCGTCAGAAATGCGGGTCTCTTTTCTGATTGGCTAGAGCCCCACTGTGGCCTGATTGGACAGTAGCATCCACGTCACTAGGAGCGGCAGCCAGCGCTCTACAAGGGTTTTTCTAAAAGACACTTTTGCAAACAGGAGTGGAAATGACGCACGCTAACGAGGTTGAAGAGCTCCAGAATCAAGGTGGCTGCACTGCCGCCGCCGTGGCCGCCACTGTGGGGAGTCTGCTGGACCGTGGGTTACTTGCTGTAAGTAGCCCGCATCAAACGGGGAGTGGGGAAACGGCCAGTGACTAAAGGGAACCTCCATATTCAGAGGCAGTAAACTTCTGAATGCAAATGTTGTCAGGAGACAACACTGGGGAAGGCCTTGGCTTCTATGTCCTGTTGTTGGACCTCCAGAATAACTGGTTAGCCACTGTGTGAGACAGGATCCTGAAGTGGATGGACCACTAGTCTGATCCAGCAGGGCTCTTTTTATGTTCTTAATTATACATAACTGAATATTCAGTAGGAAGACTATTTACTAGTTGTGTTCTGAACTGCAAAAACAGATCACTCATTTCAGTTGTGTGTCTGTATATCACCTATGAAATGCAAGTTAAATAATCTCTTCTGCACTAATTGAAGAGGCAACAAAGGACATCTCACCTCCTTCCCCCTGCAGCCTTGTGGTTATTAGTTCACATGGGTCCTCCAGTGACCCAAAGATTAAACTTTCCTGAGGTCTGAAAGGATGGTAAAGATCTGTAGCCATCAGCCCTTTTAAGTAATATAACAGTAGATCCAATACAGAGTTGGAAAGCATTCCAATTCACCAGCACGAAATGAGCAGCAGGGTTGTAACAACTGTGGGCCTATATTCCCCCTTTCTCAGAACTACTGCTTGGACCAAGAAAGCAGGCGATTCAAGTAATAATTCGGCTATAATAACGAAGCTTGTAGGCTACGGTGGATGTCTGGGAAGCCTATTCCACCTTCAAAAAAGGTTAAGATTTGTTTAGGCTTCCTATTAGATGCTTTGCAAACCAATATTCTACTTCCAGAACAGGAAGTATGAATATTGCAGATTTCTGACTTCATGTAAAAATAAACCTCTAAAACAAATTGTGGGGGTTTTTTGGAGGAAAGCCTTCAATAAGGGTTATAGATGGGACCACGGACCTCCCCCGCACACACACACATTTACTTTTTTTAAAAAAACAATCCCAATTTTATTTTGTTTCAACCATTAATTTCCACCTACAGTTCACACAGTAGAATTTTAAATCATGTCAAGTATTCTGTAAGGTCACTCTTCTTTCAACCTAGATAACTTTACATCCCCCTCAGGTATTTTCTTTCACTCTTGGCTTTGCAGTATCAGAAAATTGTACAATCATACATCCACCTTCATTGTTCTCTTTCAAAATTCTTCCACCTTGCTGAGGCTTTTCCATACCCCAAATGCGCACGGAGGCAAAAACCAGAGCTATAAAAAAATGTTCCCACCAGGTTCACTTTTACAGACACAGACAATAAGGTTCAGAGATGTGGTTTGGGCTACTGCTGTGACCCAGAAGGTTTTTGGAGCTTTCCCCAAGACAGACGAGGCCTGCCAGATGCAATTACTGAAGAGACACCATCTCCTGAAGGATCAGGCTCAGCAGCAGGACATTAAAGTTTTTTCCGTGGTCAAAGTTTGAAGCTTGTTCTGTTATTCTCTTTTGCCTTGATCAGGCAGTCTGAAGGGGGCAAAGGCTGGATATATCTTCATAGCCTTCTCAGAGATGTTTACAACAAAGCCGCAGACAGAGGGGTTTTTTTGTCAGTGGAATCTTTGCAACAGCCAAATGTCAGCACACTGTTGACATGGGGTTTTCATTGCCCTGGTGGGCCCTCCGTTCTAGACATGTGTGTCTCTGTGTGGGTGTGAAACTCTCGATTCTTTGTAGCTGTATGGAGGTGGGGGCTTCGAGCTGATGCCCTGACAATGACAGCATGGGACTATGCCCAGAACAGAGGGGTCATGAGGAAAAACAAAAGAAACAGTAGCAGAAGATGGAGCTCACTGCATGTGTTCCTGTAGATGAGAATGAAGCAGAAGGGGGTGAGGGGGAACAAAGAAAGAAAGAAAGAAAGAAAGAAAGAAAGAAAGAAAGAAAGAAAGAAAGAAAGAAAGAAAGAAAGAAAGAAAGAAAGAAAGAAAGAAAGAAAGAAAGAAAGAAAGAAACCAATCCATGGTTTGACCAGAAAGTGAGGTCCTTGAAAGGAAGGGGGAGCAGGAAGCCAGAGCACTCAGTTTGCATGACTTGAGCAAGGCAGTTAATTAGAGAATGTTTTGGAGGGGATTGATTCATAAGTCAGAAAGAACTTGATGTCACATAATCCACGTGAACGATGTATGTTATGCTTGGCTTTGCCAAAGGCCAAGTAGCCTGGTGGCAAAAAAGCCAAATAGGATTCAAGTTTTTTCTTCGGCCTTGAGACCTGCCAGTGAGTTGAGTTTCCCAATCCCCACTGGCAAGATTTTGGTGCCACTACCAAGAAGGCCCTTTTCTGTATTGCAACCTGCGTAATCTCAGAAGGCAGGGGCACACAAAATAGTGTCTCTAAGCATGATTGTAGTGGTTAGGCAGACTCATAAGGGAACAGGCAGTTGTTCAGTTATGTTGGGTATTTACAGCAACCAATTGGGATGCCCGTGCCCAAAAACAAAGTTGTGCACTGATGCCACTCCTAAATGCTAATTTTAAAAATCATATTTTTAACATCTCTCAAATGCTACTGTATTCAAAGAATTCCATCCAAGGATCAAGGCATCGAAGTTCCAAAGCTAGTGACAAAATTTACAAATCCTATGGTCATGGATCTGGGAGAAATCAATTCAGCCACTTGGAAACTGAGAGAACTACAGGAGTCAACTAGACGGGTATCGCCTTGATCAGCAAAATGTACAGCTGCCAATTTCCACAGTCCTCAAGTAGCAAAGAAAATAACATATTAGATGCAGTCTTTCCATGAGACAGAACACTTACAGGGACTTCACTCTCGGTTTTCACTGCAGGGACCATTACCAGCAAGCTACCTTTTAATTCTACATTGTTAAGTATTAATAACTAAGTAGATAATAGACATCTAACAGCTCATTGCTCTTCCATAATGTATCATATGGTTATTTATTGATGCATAACACTACATTGGTAAATGGAAGCGAATGGTCAGTGTTCCCCTTGGGCTATTGTTAAATAGTAGTCTGCAGTTAAAACTAAACTATTCATAAATAAACCAACAACTTCTCAGGAGGGGATAATACTGGCTATTACAGATCCATGTCCCCTGCAACAGGCTTGTAGGTGGTACCATAAATAGAAATTGAAGAATTTCCAATATACTTTAGCACTGTGGGTGACCAAGTTCAGCCACAGTTGAGAACCATTCAAGAGACTGGAGAAAGATCTCCATATAGAGCTTACACCGTCTCTTATAATGAATCCATATATACTGTTGATGTTAATTGCATTGGCTTCTCTCAAGCTGATGTGGCCAAAGTGTTCACAATGCCTTTGAGTGAATTCCTCAGCCTATATTACAGTGGAGCTGACATGTCAAGCATAAGCATAAGCATAAGCATTTTACTGTCATTGTGCACGCACAACGAAATGGTGGTAGCATTCCTCGATGCACACAATTTCAGACTCATACATCATCATCCTCCACCCATCCCTACACAGCCCCAAATACATCAATATGAAGCAGCGGAGTTTAGCATAGCCACAGCTCTAGAGTAGAAGCTGTCTCTAAGCCTCTTTGTCCTAGTTCTGAGGGCCTCTGTATCAGCTCACCAGATGGTAGCAGTTTCTAAAAAGAGAGTGTGCTGGATGAGACGGGTCATCCCTCCTAGGAATATTTTAGCAGGCTTTATTTGAGGGCTTCGGGCATTATAGATTTCTTCCAAGGAGGGAGAGGGCAGCCGATAATCCTTTGTGCAGTGGTGATCACCCTTTGGAGCTGCCTTCCTATTCATACTGTTGCAACTGGAGCAGAAAACCATACACACAGATGCAGTAGGGTTAGGACACTCTCTAAGCAGCACTTTAGCTGATAAAAAAAGGACACCAGTGAGTTTTCCATCCAGTTGCTGTTTCCTTAAAAGTCTCAGATAGTACAGTCTTTGCTGGGCTTTCTTAAATCCACCGTGGCAGTCTGTACTCCCCAGGTCAAATCCTCTTTAACTCCATAAATGCCTAGAAATTTAAAACTAGCCACCCGCTTCCACTTGATCTCCATTTATAGTCTGGAAAGGGCTGGAATTCCTGAGCTATTCCTTCTATAGTCCACTTTCATGGAGCTCCTTTGGTCTTGTTAGAAGTGTTGCAGAATCCAGGGCTATTTTCCCCTGCACCATGAGAGCAGCCGGTCCACTTCATTCCGAGCAGGGTGAGCAGACTCATCCCTCCAGAGATGAGCCCCACCACCGTTATTGTCATCAGCAAATTTGATAGAATGGTGTTACTATGATGGTGGAGCAGGAGTGGCCAAATTCATATGTATAAAGGCTAGGTGAGACAGTAAAGGCTCCAACACACTAGCCCTGTGGCGTTCCCATATTTAGAGTAAGAACTGAGGAAACCCGATTTCCCAGTCTAACCCTCTGGGAACGTCCAGACAAGAAGTCCTAATCCACAAACAGATTAAGAAAATGTGAGAGTCCAAAGATCCACAAAGTCTTGTCACCAGTCTTTTGTGGCGAGATTGTATTAAATCTTGGAACTAAAGTCCGCAGAAAGAGCATTAAACTACATAATTCCCCTGCTGTTCCGTATGGGATGAGGCCTGTGTGGAGGCTGATGGCAATGGCGTCCTCCTGTGAGATCTATTAGTCCACGATATGCGGTAATCTGATGTTTCATCAAATGTATCTGGAAGGCAAGAACTAATATATGCCTATGGACCAGTTTCTTTTCAAAACACTTCATGATGATGGGGGTGAGTGCCACTGGTCTTATAAATCCTGAATGACTTGGTTTCAGCAGGGAAATCTCTTTGGTAGTGGGAACAATGGTGGGAAGCTTTCAAACAAGATGGAATGTAGTGTGGACTGGGATAAAGATCGATTAGAATGATCCCAGTAAAAAAACACCAGCCAGTTGGTTAAGCGCATTCGCTTTAACACCCAGACCGGGAGAATAACGCATCCTGGTCCAGCAGTCTATCCTTGGATTCACAGCCCTCAAAACTTGCCTCTACCTCATGTTTCCTCCACAGTATGAGGTGTGGAGCTGCAATCACCTAGTGGCTGTGTGTCATCTCCCCTTCTGATAGACCTGTTTCAGCGGGCAAAAAAAAGTGATTTAGCTCCTCTGCATGAGAGAAGAATCCCCATCCACAGAAATGTCATTGTTTGGTTTAGTGATTGGTAATTTGTTGAATCCTCTGGCCACACCTGCCCTCATGCAAGGTTGTTATTATTAAAATAATCTTCAATTTTTCTCTTATAACTCATCTTGGCTTGTCGAATGCCTCTCTTGAGACTGGCTCTCGCCGCACTATACTTTGCCTCATCACCAGATCTGAAAGCAATATTCCTGTCATGCAAAAGTCGCTGGACCTCCCTTGTCATCCAGGGTTTATGGTTGGAGTAAATCCGGATGCGCTTATCCACAGTAAGAGTGTCTGTGCAGTAGGTGATATAACTCAGAACAGCAGTGGTATACTCCTCCAGATCTGGGTGGTAGAAAACATCCCAATTTGTTGTCTCAAAACAATCTTGAAGTAGTTTAGAGGCATCATCAGGCCAGGATTTTACAGTCTTTATTACAGGCAACACCCGCCTCCCTAGTGGAATATATGCTGGTGCCAGAAACAGTGACAAATGGTCTGACTGACCCAAGTGTGGTAATTGTATCACCTTGTAGGCATCCTTGATGTTGGTATACACTTTATCCAATGTATTGGCTCCTCTAGTGGGGCACCTGACATGCTGGTAGAGTTTAGGGAGCACTGTTTTTAAATTAGTATGATTAAAGTCTCCTCCTATAATGAGCACAGCATGCTAACTCTGCAGACAGGGGTTTCTCCTAGCACAGTGATTAATTGTGAGCTATGCATATCATCATTATTTGCTATGCTCAATGGATGAAAATATATATCCCATTGAATATCAGCTAAGTACAATGAAAGTCTTGTTTCTAACTCACTTTTGGGAAAGGTTCTGATTTAATGGATTTGGATGAAACGGGATGCTTGATTACAGAGACTACCGGTATGATTCACCAGAGTTCTTATGTTCTCATATGAAAGAATGGAATATATGAGACTGAGTGTCAACCAGAAGCATTCATTTAGCAGCAAACCACTGTTTGCTGTTAAAGGTGAAACAAACTACATTTGCAAGACTGCAGTGAGTTTCAATGAAAAGCACAATACACAATCGATGTGAACATCTGCTTTGGTAAAATTCCAGAGAAATTTCAAGGGAAGCTAGTGGGGTTTTGATTTAAAATATTCTTAAAGCTATTCTGCAGGGCAACATCAGATATATGACAATCTGAGCACTTAGGTGGAATTCATATGGGGGAATTCTTTTCCCCCAGCCATGATGACGTTCTCAGCAACTAAAAATGTTACAACACTTGTATGTATCTGTGATGCTGAGGGCCCCTTACTAAGAATGAAAGATCATGTGGATGTAAGATTCTGGAGTGGAATTGAGGGGGATTGCAAGTTCCTATATTCAGAGACTCATTTCCAATAATTCTATCATTATTAGTACCCACACTTACCAATCAAGATTAGAGTACACATCTGGAATGGAGAAAATTAGTATTTAGGGCGCGATCATGCCGCTCAAGAGCCACATGATTTGAAACTGATATAGTCTAAATATTCAGGGAACATAGATGGTCCAGTGAGTAAAAAAAGGCCTTTTATATACTCTGTGATGCTTCAGCTCTTGCCCTTAAGGCTGGCAATCACCCTGCACTATTGTTATGTGTGCTACAAAGACATATTATGCAGGCCATGCCTAACTATCTCAGTAGGTCCTCAAAGCTTTTCTAAGCTTGGTAGGACATGCTCACAGATAGCTCGGCTCTCTTGCTCTCAGTGCTCAGGAGCATCCCTGAACTGTGTCTTGCAAGCTAGCTCAAAACCTATATGGCTTTTGGGGGATCTTAATCAGCCCTTGGGCACCATTATACAGCACTATCTGATTAGTGATGAAAAATAGGGGAAAGCTTTTAATTTTTTGTGCAATTTACTCATCTGTCTGGTGAAAGGTTGTCTCTTGTCAAATATGCAAATCCTGACATCACAATTGAAGCTGACAAAAAATTGATTTAGATCTAGCTATAGCACTGTCACTGAAGTCCTCACCTTTACATTCCTAAATCCTTTGTACTGGAAGACCTTCCATTCTCCTGCTTACAGCTTCCTAGATAGCCCCTGGGACTAGAGAGGGGGGGAAAATGCTGCAGATTCCTAGAACATGATTAAATATTTAAATCAGTAAAATTAAATTCTGCCAGTGACATTCAGTTCTGAATCTACCCTTCTTCTCCCCCACTTCCCGCCCCCGCTTTCTGGCAGCTCTATACTCCCATGGACACGCACCAGCCAAGGGATCTGTGCCTTCCACTCTGCTCTCCGCTAAATGTTTTTTATTCTCAACCACCTGCCCCAGGCCTTCTCATCAATTATTAATCAGGTGCTCCATGAATATGCAAATCAGCCTGAACACTCATTTTTATTAAATTAAATAAAAAAGAAAAGGAACGACAGCATACAGCAACCGAATAGATGGTGGTGCACATCGCTGCAGGGGGGAGGGATGACTGTGGGGCTAAAAGAAGAATGGGATGGTGGAAGATGGATACAAATAGGATGGAATGAGGAGCTGGGATACTGTGTGAGTTGGTTGTTCAAAATAAAAGTGAAAATGTGATGAGGGTGTTTTGTGGACAGTTGCACTAAGCTCAGATGTCTGCAGTAAAAAAAAAATAAAGTTGAAGGTAGCCACTTTTCTTTGATTAAACATTATTTGCTTTCCAATATAAATGATGCAGGAAGTGGCTAGCTAAGGTTGCTGTGTGATTTAAAAAGAGCATTTCTTAAGCTGTTAAGTAATATTCAGTGTTTCCCCAAGTCTGCTATATTTAAACACAAAACCAAGGAAGCTGAAAATATCTGTAATTCATGCATTCCAAAGCAAAAACCACATATCTGCTTCGGCCAGAAAAGGTCTTGGATATGAGGCAGGTTTCAGAACATTTTCCATCTTTTTTGGAGGAAAGGGGCATTTAAAAGAATCAATGTTTACATTCATAATAACAGTAAAGACAGGGTACCTCACAAGTCTACCTCACTCTTGTCTTCAGATCATGACATGCATGTTTTCCCGTGCGGGATTATGATGAGGTTTTAATTCATTTTTATTTATTAGATATATATCACGCTCTATCCCAATGAGGGATTTTTTAACAATTAAAAAGAACTTTAAACAATCAGTATTTTATGCACAGTTAAAATCACAACAATTAAAATGCTCATCAGCATTCTAATTCCATGTTACCACCCAGGTTGCTGTCAAGGAAGGAGGAGCATAAGGGAAAGAATCAAAACCAATCACACCCAGCTACTAAAGAAATAAGACAAACATGTTCAATAGGAATGAATGTAAATAAAAATAAAGTGAAAACAGGAGCCAGCAAAGAAAACACACAGCCAGCCTGCCTCAACCATAGGTATTGTGAAACATCTCCATCGTACATGCCTTATGCAATTAAGCTAGATCCTCCAGGACCTGGGTTTCAGTTGACAGAATGACCAGGCTTGGGTCAGAGCTGAAAAAAACTCTGGACCTGGTTAAAGACACCTTGATGCAACCAGGGTCAAGGACCACCAGAAAGTTGTTCCCTGTTGAGCATAGTGCCCTATTGGGGTTTCACTGAAAAAAGGCAATCCTGCAGATAAGATGGCCCCATACCATTTAGGGCTTTAAAGGTTAATACCAAAACCTTGAATCTGATCTGGTATTCAGCTAGATCTGAATGCAGCTGGTGAAGTACAGGCTGAATATATCTTACTGCTATACCCATAACAACTTTCACCACTTTACAGTAAGTGAAGGTGTAATCTCCACTCTGTACCATTTCATCAGTTGGTGTCCCAATTCTGAATCTCTCCAGCCTAACCACAGGACTTCCCTATTTGATGGATTAAATTTCAAATCCACTTCAACCATTCCATTACAGCCTCCAAGTACCTGGCCAATATATCTGGAATAGAAATCAACAGCTATCCATCCACAGGACCCCAGCTGCTGAACAGGCAAATCCTCATAAGAAGCACTAAAGTTAGCAGTGAAATTTAATATTTAAAGTGCAATATCTCATGCCTGGTACAATACAAGCACACCAAATTAGAACACCAAGTTTTCCATGTATATCATTCCAGACAGTAACAGAGAGTTTCTGCATAAATACATTGGGAACACACATTATTTTAAAAGATGCTGATGCCAAAGTTCAAAGGTTTATCAGTGTCAAAAGGTTTATTAGTGTCAAAGGTCATAGAAAATAGCCCATAGATTTCTAGTGCTGCAATCCCAAAGATTCTTTGGCTGAAATGAGCTGGCTGACTCTTTGGCTGAAATGAGCTGAAAAGGTTCTTAGACCAGATTCCATGGTAGATCCACATTTTCATGAACACACTTCTTCAGTGAACCATTTTTCATGCTTGCCTTAATTATTATTGGAGCAGTCAGACCTCTACTCCTCTAAGCTGCAGAGGAAGTGCCCCACGAATAATTCTGGGTGCCCCACGAATAATTAAAGCAATTTATCTGGAATGACATCTGGCCATGTCTTCATCAGCAGGATACAGGTGGATGTCATCTGCATCCTGGTGACATCCCACCCTAAACTCTGTATCAGCTGGGTGAGGGGTTGCATATAGATGTTAAACAATATTGGGGAAATAATTACCCTGTGAAGAACTCCACACACCAAAGAGTGGTGACACCAACCTATCTCCTAGTGCTATCCATGGTCCCCAATCCTGGAGAAATAAGCCCAGCCATGCAACTTAGAATCAGTGCAGTGGTGAACTTATTGACTGCCTTTGGTGATTTGGCTCCTTGGTCTCATTCCCAGAGACCCTGCAGCGGGTTCACTCCAATAATAGCAGCCCCAGTATTGACAAGCTCCAACCCGCTGACTTTTATGATCCCCAGTTCTGTTCAATGAGGGCAATAACATCCCTTGAGTTCCAAACAACCAATGAGGGCATTTGCAGAGATCCAGAGAGAGGCCAACAAAGTTTGAGGATACTCCAAACAACCTGAAGGCACTTGAAGAGGCCCTAAGGTCTGCAGGTGAAGAAAACACCGGAGGTCCTCAGAGCCAACACTGCCAGAGATGAGAGTGAGCCAATTCATAATCAGAGGTCTGACCAGGAACCAAACCATACCTCAGGAACAAAGGACAGATGACCTAGGTAGCTGATCTTAGATCTTCCAGCTCCTCCAAAGCAGAAAACCACATTGGCAACACTTATAGTAATTAATCTGCAGTATTGTCACACCAGCAATACAACTGCAAAGGGAGAGGGACAAGGCAAGGCTACTCCCTACAACCTGTTCTGACCCTATCTCCTTAACATCTGCATTTAAAAAAAATTGGGTCAGAACAGTCCAGTAAAGATGGTAAATAAATATACAGGTATCAATGTGATGGCAGAACTGATAAAGCAAAAAAAAAAATCAAAATATTGTTTGAAAAGTCAAAATGTTGTGTGAGAAGTCAGAGCGCATTATCAGAGCTGAGTCTACAGCATTGTGGCTAGTGGTAATTTTCAACTTGGGGTTATTGTTGCAACACAAGCTCCAACCTGAATGGACAAAGGGAGAAGAACAAATGCTTTATAGGTACTGGTGGTGAATTGGCAAGAATCAGTTCAGGTTTGCTTTCACATGCTTGTCATTGTTCCATAGCTAGCTGACATCATGAATGTCAAGGGTTTCTATAATGGTGATGAAAGTTGTGTTTTACAAGCCCTTTCCAGGTGAGATTTTTAGGGGCATGTACATGTGAAGGTCAGGGGAGAGGTTAAAGCAACAAACTCCATCCCAGCCTATGCATGTTCATTGCAAGGTTCATTGCATAAATGGCATGTCTCTTTCTGATTGGGAATCCATTAAAAGATGGGGATGGGAAGAGAGTGCCATTCATGCTTAGGACCTAAGCACATCTTTCATGTAACATTTTTTGGGCAAACCTGCTGCTGCAGCTCCACTCCAATTTGTTTGCTGTACTTCATAATTCAGTCTGGAAAGACATATTGAGTCAAGTGTAGTAATGGCCACTTTTGTACTCTGTCTTACCAAAAGATAAAAATATGTTTTTGTGTTGTTTCGTAGAAGTGAAAGTAGTGTGCTTCCCCTGTAGAAAAACAGTTCCAATATTAAAATAGCCTCCATGGATGAAACTACCTGTAACTCTGAAATTCGTTGGACTATCATCACATCAGTTTTAACTGCATCCTGCTCATTGGCCCCTGAGAAGTCTCCCCCACTAATCAGCATTTTGAAATTCAGACCCCCATTTTTTTTTCCAAAATGGCTGCCACAGGTAAAAAAGATGTTCTTCTGGAATCACTTGGGCTATCATAGTGGTTTTAACTGCATTATTCTTGGGGTCATTTAGGGGTTCTTCTCCACCCATCAGTTTTTCAAAATTCAAATCTTCAAATTTCATCATTTTTTTCCTGGTCCCCTGAGACGGCTACCACCTTTTTTCAATAAAAAGGAGATACAGGAAGTGGCTGCGGATTAATTAAGCACTGAGGTTCTATGTTTCTGTGAGACAAGGTACAAGATAGATGGCTTTTAAAAAGAGATTAAGTAGATTCACAAAGGAGCGGTCTATCAATGGTGTGTGTGTGTGTGTGTGTGTGTGTGTGGACAAGCACTGTCGAGTCCGCTGACTTATGGCAACTTCATGGGTTTTGAAAGCAAGATATATTCAGTGGTGGTTTGCCACTGCCTACCTTTGCATGGGCTATGAGAGTTCTAAGAGAACTGTGACTGGCCCAAGATCTCCCAGTAGGCTTCATGTGGAGAAGTGGGGAATCGAACTTGGTTCTCCAGATTAGGGTCTGCCAGTTTTAAGCACCACACTATGCTGTAGCCAGGCTGTAGCCAGGACTAATAGAAATATCTGTAGACAGAGGCTGCAAACCTCTGAAACCCAATGCTAGGACTCAGCATGAAAGAAATGCTTTGGCCAACGTGCTCTGCTTTTTTGGGCGTCTAGGGCTGCTGGTTGGCCATTCTGTGAAACAGGATGCTGGACTATATGGACAACTGGTCTGAAACAGCAGGGCTTTCAATTGTTCAAGCTATATAACCTAAACTCTGTCAAACTGTGAATGGCAATAGGTCTCCAGGGTGTCTCCTGCTCATCTTTACTTCGATTATTTTGAGATGCCAGGGACCAAACATGCGCTGAACCAATGAAAAGTTGTCTTTTAGGTAGGTTACTTCAGAGAAAAGGACTCAAGAAATCTTTTCCTCCTACTTCTTAGTTTCTCTCAGTAAACTGTTGGGAGGGGGATGTTTTGAGATAGAACACAGGATTAATTGGATTTTCTTTCAGTCAATTTTTGGAGATACACAAAGAGAAATTGAGCCACCCTGCAATGTAGTGACTTCTCTCAGTGTGCTTGACATCATCATGCGAGCTGCCTCACTATCTCTGACAGCATCCCTCTTTCCTTCTGACTCAAAGCTGGGTTATTTATCCCTTTCTGCCAAGACTACTGAGCCTTGATGGCAGTTGGTTGATTATAACATTGAGGACTGACAAATCTCTGCAGGACTGTGAGATTTTAACTGAGTCTCTGGGCCTAGTGAATGGTGGTGGAAATGTTTGCTTCTCTGCACTATACACAGTTTGCCCTATGATTCATGGGGCTTCCTATAGCCCCCAAAAGGCATTTATTTACTTCATTTATATCCCATCTTTATTCCTAACAGGGAGAGTAAAGTGGCCTACACTCTGTTCTCCATATTATCCATTCCTTATAAGAACCCTGTGAGGTAGGTTAGGCTGAGTGTACATGTGTGATGGGCTCAAAGTCACCCAGCAAGTTTCCATGACAGAATGAGGAATTGAAATTGGGTCTCCCAGGTCCTAGCCCAAAACTATAATCACTACACCACACTGGCTCACAAGGATATCTGTGCATGGGTGTATCTGCTGATGTGTGTCAGCCTTGCTTTGACTATGTTGATTTTTCCAAGGTTGAGGACATTTTGGGACTCCATGCCTGATTAACCCAGGCGAAATGGCACCCAGTCAATACCATGAGCAGAAAATGTGCTTGGAGAAACATTTCGGGAAGGGCAGGCTGCAACGGTCAGCAGCTCAGCAGAACTGAAAATTGACATGACATTAGGTGCAAAGATCAGGGGGGCGCGCCGTGAGGCAGGGAGATCAGGCAGCTGGATTGGAAAAAATAAATTGTTTCTACTTTCGTGGTGTTTGCATGGTAGCGGGTTCACTGCGGGATTTTTGAAAAGAATTGCCAACTTGGCGATTTTTGAGAATCCCGGAATGAGGGAAATATTGCAGGGCAAAACCGCTTTAGGACCAGGAACCGCGCGAACTTCTTGGCCAAACTGGGATATTTCCCTTGCTCAACCCAGGATATTTGGACCATGCACAAATGACCAAAGTTACACATCAGGAATAGTAACTTACTGTGACTTGTAAAATTATTCAGATAATGCAGATTTGAAGTTTTATATTGTTGAAAGCTTTCACAGCTGTTGTGGGCTTTATGGGCCATGGTCTGGTAGTTTTTGCTCCTAACGTCTCACTTACATCTATGGATGGCATCTTCAGAGACATCTCACAGTAAAATGTGTTCCTCTCTGTGGCACAGTGTGTAGTGCTTTGTGTATTTGTGTATTTTCCTGTCCACCTTTGAGGTGGGAGTGGGATGAGGTGCATTTGCATGTGTTCAGGTAGAGTTCATTTGTAGTTTTGGTTGCAAATTTGCATTTCTATTAGAGCATCCTAATGGTTTGAATGTGCATGACTCATCTTAGAAATCAGAGTGAGGTGAAGTGCTGAGGGGTGGAGCAGGGAGGGCTGTGCAGATGCTCTAAATTTCTTCCTTCCTGCCTCCCCACCATCTCACCTCACTCCAATTGCTGAGATGTGTCATCCACATTTAAACCACCAGGGCACACGCATACAAATGCAAGTTTGCAAATTCAACTGCAAATAAACTCTACCTGGACACAAGCAAATGCCATGGAGAGAAACACATCTTACCATGAAGATGTCAACCATGGATGTGGGCAAAAACATTAGGAGCTAAAACTGCCCAACTATGGCCACACAGCCTGGAAAACCCACATCAGCCGTGTGAAGTATTGCTTACTCCCTGCAATTGATTACATTCCCCGCTCCCCCCCAGATAATCAAAAGGAAGAGCAACAGTGCATGTATTAATCTCCATTCATCCTCTTCATAGTTCTTAAACTATCTCATATCCAGACCAATGTCTGAATGATCAAGTGAATGAAGGTGAACAAACCAAAATAATCTAGGCAAGGTCAAGGTAATGTTGAGTGACATTGGTCTGCATTAAAGGGTTTACACTTTCTCTGGCACATCAAGTAAAGGCCGTTTCCACATGGCCTTTTTATGGTGCCCTGGGGACGGGAAAAACGCCGTCCCCAGGGAGCCATTCGCACAGGCAGCAGCGCCGACCTGACTGCGCTCCCCCTCCCCCAGGGTGGCGTCAGGCAGCCCTAAAAAACAACCCTTTAAAGGGTTGTTTTTGCCGCAACAGCGTGTTCCCGGCGGCGCGGTGCGAACCGCACTGCTGGGAACACGCTGTTTCCCTTCCCCGTCCCACTCACCTTGTCCCTGTCGTCGGCCTGCTGGCCTCTGCAGCCCCTCCCTCACTGTCCTCCGACCCCTGGAGGTCGGAGGGCAGTGTGGGCGGGGCTTCAAAGGCCAGCAGCCCGACGACAGGGACAAGGTGAGTGGGACGGGGAAGGGGGCAGAGGCGGCTCCATGCGGAGCCGCCTGTCCTCCGCCGGCATCCCCTGAGGCCGCATGCACGCTTGCGTGCGAACGGCCTCCGCCCCCACGCCGGCAGAATTCTTGCTGGCGTCGGGGCGCCTCGGGGGCCGTGCGGAAACGGCCAAAGAGTTTAGGGATGTTCTTGGACCCAGCTTTGCAGTTTGGAGAAGTTGCTAGCAGAAACTTTCTCTCACCTTCAACTTTGTAATTATTTTGTACCTTCTAGATTTGGCTGATCTACGAGCCTAGATTATTATAATGCACTCCACACAAGCCTAGAGACTTGGAAGCTTCAGGTGGTTCAGAATGTTCTGGCCTATTTGCTTACTTGGACAAGTCACTATTTACATATTATATAAATTTTAAAATGATTACTTTGGGTACTAGTATGTTTCTGTGGTCAAGGTGATCGGCCCTATCTTTGAAGCTGTGGTCCTTCTTTGTAGATGAACCCATGTCATGTGACAATTTCTCACAGTACACTCAAGATCATCAGAGCACTGTCATCCATTTAAGCATTTTTCCTCATACAGTATGGACTAGGCACCTAGGGACAACCAAGGTTTCTGTCTCCATGAGTCTTTATGAAAGATAGTAAGCCCATGTTGTTTGAAAGGTCTTTATTCTGAGGTTTTCAGAAATTAAATATCAATTTTTAGAGTGATTTGAAGTCAATTTGGAATGAACAAAACCTTATCTGGTTGAGGTGGGTTTTCCGGGCTGTGTGCCCGTGGTCTGGTGGATCTTGTTCCTAACATTTTGCCTGCATCTGTGGCTGGCATTTTCAGAGGTATATCACAGAGGGAATTCTGTTGTGTAACAGACTTTCCTCTGTGATACACCTCTGAAGATGCCAGCCACAGATGCAGGTGAAACATTAGGAACAAAATCTACCAGACCACTGCCACACAGCCTGGAAAACCCACCACAACCAGTTGAATCCGGCCGTGAAAGCCTTCGACAATACATAAAACCTTATCTGTTGGCAGCATTTCTTTTGGTTACTTACTATGTAAATTATTCACTATGGGTCTGCATGGTACTTTGATTTCCTGGACTTTTATTTCAGGCTAATGTCAGCAGTTTTTATATTTGCAGTTTGTTGTGCAAATTAGTTTTAATTGTCTCTATATATTGTCAACTGTTCTAAACCACTCTGAGCTTTAGAAGGGTGTGGGTATAAACAATTAATCACATAAATAAAAGAAAACTTTCAGACTAAACCCTTACTATTAGACTAAGTTCTTCACTTAGATACTGTGATTGGTCATGGAATGAACGGAGCCAGAATGTGCTGGAATGCAAAACAGGATCCTCGCATTTACTTAGTGCCCTTTCCCTAAGGCCATTATCTGCACGCAGCCCGTTCACTGACGGCCTGGGAAGGCCAAAAGGCCCAGGTCAGCCGTTCAGCAAAGGCTGCGCTGCTGCAACGCAGCAGCGGCGACCTGACGCCTCTTCCCTCCCCCCAGGGCGGCGTCAAGCTGCCCTAAACAACAACCCTTTAAAGGGTTGTTGTTGGGGAGGGATCGTCTTCCCTGTGGCGCGGTGCGAACCGCTACCGCCGAGAAGACGCTTTCTCCCTCCAGCCCCACTTACGGTGTCCTCCCTGCGTTGCCTGCGGGGTGTCGCAGCCCCGCCCACGCTGCCCTCCGGGTCGGAGGGCAGCGCATGGGCGAACTGCGGCACTTCCGCAGGCGGCCAGGAGGACACCGTGGCAGGGAGGGCGCAGAGGCGGCTCCGTGCGGAGCCGCCCTGCCTTCTGCCGGCCTCCCCGTTGCCTGCTCGCACACTTGCGTGCGAGCAGGCTCCCGCCCCCACGCCGACAGAACTCCTGCCGGCGTGGGGGCGCGAGGGGGCCGTGCAGAAACGGCCTAAGGCTGTATTTCTACCCAGATCAATGACACTGCTTCGCTCACCTGCTGAGACTGACTGGTGTAGAGGCCTATCGTCAGGTTCAAAAGCCAGTACTGGAGTTTGTTCTCTGATTCTCATTCCACTGGGTTAAGCGTGTTCTATCTGCTGCCATAGGATGGCTGGAAAATAACTCTGAACATGTGCAAAGTAAAAAAAAATACCCTTATAACCTCTATCTGCAACTAATACTTGAAGTAATGAAATAGGAATTTAAAATTGGAATACATCCATGAATGTTTCAGCCCTGAGGCTGCCCTTTTTGCAACATATGCACTGCCAAGGGAGGCACCATGTTCTGCTCAGAGCTTGGCATCTGCTTTGAAAAAAACATCAGGGGAACCAATTAATGCCAGTGGTGATTGCTGGTTATTTTTTTTCCGACCAACATCTGTCCATTGAGCAATAGCTTAGGAGATTACCAGCTATATCTTAAAAGCTGTTTGCTTTATACTGCAAGCAGCTAGTGTGCTGATGATGATCAGATATACTCTCCCTTCCAAATCGGAATGGTGTGTTTCCTCTTTTGGAAGAAGCTGGAATGTATCTGTGAGTGGACATGAATAGCACACAGGGTGTGTGCACTAACTGTCTAAAATTATACATCTGTAAAACTGATTGGCCACCACTGATTTTAAGGAACAGAGACTATGTGGGGGCCACTTCTAGAACACGGCTAAGTCAAATTGCGGTAGGAAAAAAATGTGTGTGAGTTCCTATCTGAGGTCAGCAGGACAAGCAGTCAGGCAACATTTTACTACTGAAGATCTGACCCATTCAAGATCACATCCATGTTCTGCCATGATAAATAGTTTAATATTGTGAAGTCCCTGAATCTTTACAAAAAAAACCCCACCCATATATGTGAACGATCAAAAATCTGCCTCTGACTGCTTCTCTAGTACCTTGTTGCCTTATATCATTCATTTTCTTGAAGGGAAGAAGCAGGAAAGCAACAATGGGAAGATAGAAATTCAACAGGGGCATTATCCAAGCAGAACAGCTTGCCAAACATCATCCTGAGTCAAGACCATCATGACTGCTATCTGTTGTAGACAGTGTTTTCACTTTCTACCAAGTGATGCATCCCATCATGCATTTGGGCACCTTCCAATTCTATACAGGCATGTTCTAACACTTCCTGGCGCAACTCATGCCTTGCTCACTGGGCCTGAACAAGGAGCTCTGTGCGGGGTCATCAAAAGGCGCCGTTAAGAAGAGCGCCTGGGATGCCATGCGCTGAGGGGCCTTGACAGCGGCAGCGTCGGGGCAGCTGCGCTGTCGCCGCCCCTCTCGTGGGGAGTGCAGGGGGACCCCGCACTACTCTCCTCAAGTAGCTCGGGGCTTAAGGTAAGTGGGGAAAAGCCCCTTAATGATGGCTATGGCCCCCAGTTTGACTCCGCAGTATCTTTGAAAATGTGCACTTTTAGGAAAAGGCCATACAAACCAGGTTGTATAATTCACACCTGTTGGCATGAAGCAAACAGATCAGGTATTGACTCCAGCTGATTGAACATAAGTTGAGAGTTGAATATAAGTTAACTGTCCTTGTGTGTTCATTGTAAAATTTGCAGTATCCCTGATTCTATATAAACACAGGCTCTATTAACATGAGGCATTTTGTTCTCTGGGATTAAGGTGCCGGTGACAACAATTTGCTTCTATCTGGTGTAAGGAAAGAAGAGGTACATATATCAAAATGGGAGGGAATAGAGGCAGAAGCTCACACTTTCTCTCAGCAGGCAATTCATCTACTTTGCATGCTGGAAGAGGATAGAGGCAGAGACTAGACGCATGTTACACCTTTTCCGCTAACTGATAGGCTGTGCAATGCTTATCCATGGAAGAGAGGGGAAACTATCGCTTGAAGTGTTCAGAAAGAAGGTGCTAGAGGAGGCCACAGAAAAAGAAGCAAGCTACATTGCAGATCCCTCTCCCATAATTGATCAGGGATAGCAGCACAACTGCAGAGGAAATCTGCAAATATATTGATGCCATTTTTCCCCTCTTCTAGCAGGCCATCCAGGAATACTATTGATCAGGGATGACTTTGGAATCTTATGAGGATAGATTTCAACAATCAAATCTTAGTCTTTCCCCATCAAATTCCTTTTCAGATTGGAATGTATGGATGACCTAATGTATAAGAGGAGTATAAAAGGAGTCTACACTTTGGAGTGATTTTCCCCTGTTGTCTACACAGATTAAGAATAATGAGAACTTTGCTTTTCAAGTTGCATAATGTACACTTCTGCAATTCCAAGTTTCAAGAGATCCATGATAAAACACAACTGTGTGTTACAACACACACACACACACACACACACACACACACACACAAAGATGATAGGAAAAACCTTGCCAATATTACCTAGCATGTGCTAAAAAAAATTTCTAAAAGTCTAAAAAGCTCACAAAGGGCTAATTTTGAAGGATATTCTATTATTTCGTTTGTATCACAAAGTGTACTCTTTTGTACCATAGACAACAGCAGCAAAAAGATATCACTTTCAAAATTAGCCACTTGTGTGCTGGAAATATGGTGTTTCAATGGTATTTTTTAATAATGGTTGAGGAAAGGCTAGTAATGAGAGTTTTTTTTTCTTATTTTGTTGTAATCTTTATATAACAAAGGATGGGTACATTTTTCCCCAGTGAGTATAGATAGGCATACTGATAGGTCTTCTGCTTTTCTGTTTGTCCAACATACCCAGAGACAAATGTAAAATTAGGGAAATTATTGTCTCTAATCCCTGGACTCTACTCTTCAAAGTTCCATAAAATATAACAGAAGATCATCAGAAGAAAACTCTTGGACTAAAGGTGGAATAAATCCTAACTGAGCCCTGTTGCTGGCTGAAGAGATCAAGAAAAGTGTTGCCTCTTGCAAAAAAAGGAGGCCCAAATAAGACAGGATAGGATGCAAATGATCTTTGATGAAGAATCCAGATTTATCCTCTGTGTGCATGATAAGTATTGCTCTTCAATTTGATGTAATAGAAATATATGCATTTTAAATAATGCAGAAGGGTCATTTACCAAATACTCCCACTCAGCTATTAGTTGAAATTTTTCTAATTCTCTGGTCGTGTCTAAATGAACATTAACTTAGATGGGTTTTTTTTCCTGTTTATATGCACACATATACTTTTCTGTATTGCTCTTAACCATAAACTTGTTTCATAGGTAAATTGCTCCTGGCTAGGGAAATGATCTCTTCTCCTTGGAGATTAACATACATGAGATTTAATGGAGTGGCAAATGAGAAAACCACATTGTTGGGTTTTGTCTTGGAGAGGGTTGGGGTTTTTTGGGGGGGCATACCATTCAATAGTTTCCCTGCTGCCTTTGCTCTCTGCATCCTTGACCATAAATGCATTTCTGCTACTCACACTTACTGAGAAACTTGCTCACCGTTGTTAATCTTGTTCTCCTTAAAGCAACATAAAAGTAGTCATTTGCTGCCATGGAAACTCCAGAGAAATGCAATTGTTCTACTGCCCTTCAAAAATCTCAGCCAGGGGCATTCCTTGAAAGCACTGCCTCTGTGAAAGGCATTTGGTGTCTCTTAAAGAAAAAAAAATCTAGGGCTATGAGGTGGAACCTGAATCCTTTGAGGAGAACCCATTTTACCCTTCCATTGGTACTATGGGAGGTGATGTACAGATACCAACATTCAGTGGAATATATGGACAATATTGATCCTCGCTAACTCTTTAATTACTCTCATACTAAGAACACTTTCCTGCAAGTAAGCACCTTTGAATAGATCTGAGCAGGATTCTGTGTCAACCTACTTTGGATCTCTCTTTTCTTATTCTGTACAGCACTGAATTCCCCAGAGGTGCCAGGAATTCATTAGTTACTGGGGATTCTTCAATGGCAGTAAGACAGCTTATTTTCTAGTACTAACTTTACCCTTTAATGCTCAGATGCAAAGAAATGCTGGATGTGCCACATGGAGTGTCCTGTGTAAACTGGAATGAACCCAAAATTCTTCTTTAATCTTTGTAGTATGCTTTATGGCAGTATTACCACAAGCATGCATCACTATTCGGCAAGGGACATCCTTTTTCTGAGGGTAGCATCTTAAGGATTCAGGTGTCAACTAGGCTCAAAGATAAAGATAGAAATAAGTGTCCTCCCCAGTGTCTTCCAGACCGTTTTGCAATTAAATAGGTCCTATTTAGGCACGCTGATAACTGGAAACCCTGATAGACTTTTTGCATAAAACAGGAAAAAATGAATTGATGATTTGAGGACAAAAGAACAAGAAGATAGAGAAAAGTGTGAAACTTATTATCAATAAAAAATAAAAATGTTACAGTTTGTAACTAGAAAGCAAGTAGTAAGCTTTTAAGTGTTTACATTTGTTGCAGACTAAATCAGGATTATCCCATTCCCCATAATATGTACTTTTTGTGTTTTACTCTCTTTTTGTTTGTTTGATCCTTGTCTAACAGCCCAGTCCAGAGCGGGCTGTGGTGAGGATGGTTCCACCCAACCCCCTCTAAAGGGCTTTCCCATAGTGTGGGAAGTCCAAAAAGTTTTTTTTAAATCCCATAGGGGATAGCAGAAATACACCACTAAAAATGTAGCAGGCTCATGGGGGCTGGGCAGGCAGTGGAAACTGACTCAGATCAGCTCCGCACTATGGCCCTACCCCAGAATACCCCCACCATACCGATGCAGCTGCGGGCGGTGCAGGAGTGCCCATGTGAGACCAGGCGCCATGGCCAGCCATCGCAGGGTGCCACAGTGGCTGGCTGCCAGTAGATATGCCCCTTTGCTGGTGTAAGTGCCCTGGGGAGGGCATTTCTGCTGGCATAGGCCTGTGCTGCCTCCAGAGTGGAAGTCATCCCCCTCCGCTGGATTGGGTTGTTAAAGTCTTAATAATAAAAAAAATTCTATTTAAAAAAGAAGTGGGTTTTTTTTGTAACACTGTTCTCACAGTACAACAGAATAGATTGCAAATTTGATACTTGCATTGTATCCACATGTAGCTTAATAAATGGAATGGACTCTGGTCGCCTCATCCACTTCACATTTGCCTGTCATGGGCAGAACGTGAGGGTCAAAGTGGTAACATTTTTTTTAATGATTCAAAAAGCAAGATTTTTTGGGGGGTCACTTGAGCACAATGGGTTATGTACGTGAACTGTTTGTAGGGTAAACATTTATTTTAGGTGGTAAGTATGAAAGGAATTTCTGTTTTGTTTTGTTTTTTAAAAAACTGTTCACTTCCTTCAGTGCTGAAAGTAATTAACTTTCAATGGCAGCTAATTATAAGTGAAGAGAAATTGGAGGCTGTGTGGCTGTTTGTTTGGTGGAAGCTCAGCAAAGTGTTTTTTAATTGGAAACCCTCTTTGCTGCATTGCATTTCAATCCATTTTGCACTGTATTTATTGTTCCAGATTCATATTATAACCATGACCTTTCATGTAATGACAGATGCTCTTGCAGAAGAAAAAAAATGATTAAAAAATAGACATTAGGGCTATGAGATAAGAAAAATATTGCATGTGGACGATAGCTAGACAAGAATATAGGAACGGAATGGATTTGAGCAACTGTGATAAAGACATCATCGCCTTTCTCAGGCTGTCTCTGAGTCTGTAAGTGGTTGTGAAACCTGAAAAGAACCAATAACGTCCCCTCAGGGATATATAGCATTTTTTTCTTACTGCAGTTCAAACTACATTGTACCAGGGTACCTGTGTCCAATGCCAGAGGAACCATGAACACATTACCTATCAAGGGCCTTTGACGATGTACAGGGTATCTGTCACTATTAAGTTACAATATCTATCCTCAACTTATCTAGGCAAAGAAGTGAGCACTTTGAAAGTAGATCCTATTACTTCTGGACAAGCTTGAGGCCAATACCACTCTTCTTAGCACTGTTGCTACCTAATTTCTAAAATTAATTGTCTTATGGCTTATAAAATACTCCTGCTGACCTTGAAGTCCTCCCTCTTCTGCAGAGCCCAGTTCTGAGTACGCCATGTTCAGAAAAAGGACTTATCCATATGATCACACAACAATACGCGGCCTGGGACCCTTACGCAGCCTGGGACCCTCGTACCTTCGGGACCGCATTACCCCATATGTCCCGAGTCGACCTCTGCGCTCAGCAGAGGCCAATTTACTGGAGATCCCTGGCCCCTCAATGATGCGGCTGGCCTCCACTCGGGCCAGGGCCTTTACGGCTCTGGCCCCCGCCTGGTGGAACACTCTACCACCAGCTGTCCGGGCCCTGCAAGACCGAATTGTTCCACCGGGCCTTCGGCGAGACCAGCCGCTGAGGGTGCCCTGCTTTCATCCTCCCCCCTGCTGTATAGGGTCCCTAACATCATCGGGACCCATCATTCTTCTTGGGAGGGTTGCATATGGGTTCGTGGGATACTGTTTTAGAATGAAAATTTTAAACTTTTATATGTTATGTTTATATATGTTTTTATATTGTTCACCGCCCTGAGCCCTTTGGGGATAGGGCGGTATATTAAATCAAATAAATAATAATAATAATAATAATAATAATAATAATAATAATAATAATAATAATAATAATAATAATAATAATAATAATAATAATAGCGTTTGAAAGTCAGTTCAATCAAGTTGCAATTAAATTATGCATACTGCCAGTATATCTTTTCCCCAAATCCTTGTCTCCATGTTCTTTCTGCTGTGGTGAGGTGTGTGGCACTGATAGGGTTTTTTTCACTGGTGGCATATCAATTTACCTGACACCTGCTTTTACTGTTCTTTAGGCCCCAAGCCAAAACATTTCATTTTCACTAGGCTTTTAAGGAAGTTCCCTTTTAAAGCTTTTTTTAATAGACTGGTTCTAGTCTCCATTCTCTTTTGTGAATATTGTTTTAGGACACTCAACGTTCTTGTATTTTTTGTCTTTGGCTGGTTTTTATGACTTTTTCTTCATTGTCTGTTGTTACGTCTTGTTGATCAGTCTTATACTGATGCTTTTATTATATTATTCTTTTTTAAATTTGATTTGTTTGAATTTACTTTGAAGCCTTCCTGAACTGGATCTGGAGAAGTAGTATACAAAATATTTAAATGATTTAATACATGTACACAAATGTACATAATGTTGCCAAATGACTTAAGAGATCTTCACTGACTTCCAACATGGGAGACAGAGGAAGGGATATGATAGAATTGCAGTCAGAGCTGCAGGCACACTATGTATTTTTGTGTGGGGCTAGGGTTGCTAGACAAGTGCTGGCAAACTGGTAGGAGGCTCAGAGGGATCAAGGAATGCTAATTGCTGTTATTGCGATTGCATGAATCACTTATAGTGCAAACCAGTAAGTGAAATCATTGCGTTGAAGCAATATTCCAATATTCCACTGATTAACTCCTTGATTTAACCTGCTTCAGAATGAGAAAGCTTGTTACTAAGAAATGTTAGAAGAGTTTGGATTTATACTCTGCTTTTTTCTTTCTTTAAGGAGTCTCAAAGCTGCTTACAAACTCCTTCACTTCCTCTCGTCACAACAGAAACCTTGTGAGGAAACTAAGGCCCTTTCCGCATGGGCCTTTTACAGCACCCTGGGGATGGCAAAAAAGCCATCCCAAGGGAGAGGTTTGCAAGGGGGGCGTGGCTGCGCCCTTACTTTTCCCCAGAGGCGCGAAGCCACCATTTTCCCACCTCACTCCCTGAGCGAGGTTTTTGGAAACGGCGGCTTCCAGCCACTGCTGTGCGAACGGCAGCAGCTGGAAGGCGCCATCCCTCCCCTCTTGCCCAATCAACTTACTGTCCCTGTGACTGTCCGACACATCACCAAGGCCTGGGGACACGCCCCCCTGTCCTGCGACTCTGGAGTGGTCGCGCAGGGCAGGGGGCGTGTCCCCAGGCCTCAGCAACGCGCCGGACAGTCGCAGGGACGGTAAGTCGATCGGGCGATGGCGCGATCGAGCGATTGGGCGATGACCCCCAGCTTGGCCGTGTGGAAGTGGCCTAAGACTGAGAGTGTTTTGAGATAATTGTGACTAACCCATGGTCGCCCAGCAAGCAGCATGTGAAGGAGTGGGGATTCAAACCCGGTTCACCAGATTAGAGTCTGCTGCTCATGTGGAGGAGTGGAGAATCAAGCCCGGTTTTCCAGATTAGAGCTTGCCTGCTCTTAACACTATACCACACTGGCTTTCAGTGGCATTGCACTGGTATGGCTTCTTTACAGACAACTACAATAATATTAGGAAGACTAGAACTATATCAGCAAAGGGAGGGTAGCACAGTTGAGTACTAAGGTCACCACCAAAAGGCTGGTAACTGGCAGAAGACTTACTGGGATGGAGATCACCGGCAACATAATGACATTGCTGGAAACACACTAACATTACTCTCCATGTGCCCAGAAGTTATGTCAGCATCTCTAGCCTTTGAGTGAAACCAGAGAGTTTTGCCCAAATAGTACAGCATCCCCCGTGACATGCTAATGTCACTTCTGGAATCACTGGGAGTGATAGCAACACCTTGGAACAAGCCTAGCTTCCACACAACAGGCTCAGGAGATTCTGGGACATCACTAGACCATGAATGAAAAACGCAGAGAAGTAATTTTGTGTCCTAATGTTAAAATTAAGAGGCCTTAATTCTATAGTTGCTGAAATATATTGTTTTGTGGTGGTTGTTTTTTAACCAAACACTACAATATTTCTGGCTTTGCCTCTGGCATAAAAGGCATGGACAAATCGGATGATCTTACCTAACTTGTCAATCTCATAAAACAGTAATGCCCTGAAGTTTTATATGAAATCTATCTCAAAAAAGGCTGCTGTTATGGAAAGTTCTCTTACACTCAAGCAATCTGTTTCGCCTTCTTCAAAAGTGTATACACTTACTATGTGACTGGAATCCAAATGATTCGAGAGCAGCAAAGGAGACAGATGGAACTGAGGCAAGGGGAATATTACTAAAAAGCCCTCCTAAACCTCTGCTAGCAAATCTGTCTTCTAATCCAGAGACACACACATTGGGTATGTTATTTCTATACTGGATAAGGCAAAAAAGCCAACAATTTTTCTTCATTCTGCCCTTCCTGCCTAAAGTGGCTACTTTCGAAATTTCAAAGTGAAGCCTGACAATAAGAACCAGCACTGAGGTCATGAAAATCAGAATTTGCCGAGGCGCAGGTCACTGCCTCTGGGAACACCTTCACCCCCAGGTATCTGCCATTTTGTTGTGAAATGGCGGTTCCCCCTTGTAAAAAGCAGTTCTTGCTCATTAGTGAAGCTGCCCACATGGCTTGTTCAAGGAAAACCCCCAGCTGCTATGAAAATAGATTTGGCAAAAGACACAGCAGATCAACTTCAGCCAACATATATATCCAGTGGATCACTACATGCTGGCTTTAATTTACCAACAGCCACGATAAGCCCATATTTAAGACCTGGGTCACTGAATGACACACTGAGCATCTTCTATTCAGGAAGCAGCTGAAACCTCAAAGAACAGATTCAAACACAGCTACTTATCTTGCCTTCCAACACCAACAATAAGAGAGAATTCTACCTTCAATATGTACTGCCTTTAGGGGATCATATAAACAAAGCAAGTCTGTCGACAGTGCTCAAGGTGGGCTTTAAAGTAACCACCTACACAGGGAAAGTGTACAGCACACAGTGCTAAATTAAAGCAAAGAGGCAAATTAGCGCTCTTTGTTTTAGAAAGGTTCATTTATGCCTTAACAAGTAGCATCATTAAGCAGACATTTGAGGGATTTTGCAGATTCTATCAGAGATTAGGCCTACGGCATGCAAAGCTGTGTGTTATTGCATTTTTCCTGTGTCTGATCCCTGCTGTCCAACTCTCTTAAGAGCTCTGGGTGGGCCTCTTCAGCAGCCAATACCACCTAATCAGTCAGTTTCCTGTTACCGATTTGATTCCAGCAGGAACATTGCATAGTGCTGTTTGGTAACATTGGCATGGCAAAACTTGTAAGTAAGAATCAATGCAGTCTGATAATTCCTTAAATAACACGAAGTTTTATCCCACTATCAACATATCTTGATAGTATACAGGCAATGATTCTGGCTGAGAGAGAGAGAGATGATACTTTCAATTTCCCCTTTCAAGGTACATTGGAAGTGCTAGGCCAGTCTTGAATCCTAGTTCCTGGAGCAGTCCCTGATGGAATTTAATTCAGAGGGATTCATTCTATTCACCCCTGTCTCCATTCACTGATCTGTAACCAAAAATGCTGGACCTTCCTAAGGAAAAATAGCTTTCCCTAGTCTTATTCACAACAGTGACTACTGTGGTGGGGGGGGGGGGGGGGGGAAGAGCTCCTACCTTCCTGCTCATACCTTTTTGCCTGACTCAAAATGATGCTGGTGGGCATATGGGAAAATAACAGCCATCTGGGGTAGGAAAGAAGGTGTGCAGAGTAAGGCAGGTATTCCCATTTCTCCTATGACATGGCGATACCAATCAGAAGCAGGCACTGTGGCTCAATTAAATGGAGTTTCCTGGTAGGAATTCACAAGTCACATGAATAGTAGGACAACAGTAGCCCTTTCTGTTGAACAATACTGCTCAGAAGCAATTCAGTGAGCATTCTGAGTTAAGACTAAGTTGCCAGCCAAAGGCCCATTCCGCATAACACACATACAATGGCTTCAGGATGGAAATAAAAGCATTTTAGGAGGAGTTCTGCACAGAAAACGTCTTGAAAAAGTTTTCTTTTTTCCTCAAAATGTTTTATTTGGAAAAATTAAATTAGTTATTTTTTACCAAAACATTTTGAAAACATTTCATGCTTACTGTGAGAGCAAGAATTTTTTTATTTCTCCCAGCCGATTTCGAAGTTCTCACTTTAGTTTTCTCCGTGCTCGCTGCCTGCCACTTTCTACTGCTTCAGTTTGATTCCCTGTGCCTCCCTACTGCTTCAGTTTGATTCCATTTGCTGAAGTTTTCCACAGATGTTTATTCATCTGCCCACCATTTACATCATTAATGTACATGAATAAAGTTAGTATTGCCTGCCAATTATGCAAATGTTTCATTTTTCCTTTATAAAATTTTTGTGTGAAGTAGCTTTGAAGCTAAGGCGACACAATATGAGAATCAGCAATATGCACAGATTTTGAGTCGCTGAGCCTTCGAAGATACCTCACAGAAAAAAACCCTCCTGCTTTTCATGCTATGCAGACAAAAAAAAAACCCAAAACAATTCTTTTCAAAACATTTGCAAAATTGTTCAAATGTTCTGTGTGGGAAAAGCCTCTACGTCAGAATGGCTTGCTGGCCAGAACTATGAATGTAGAAAAGTAATGAATCACTGTATACCATGCATTACCCAAGATCTGAGTCAACATGTGACATTAGAATTTGGAAATGCCAATCCTCACAAAATGCACATAGCCACTTTTAAGTGACCCAAACATTTGCAAAGTCATGTTTCAGTAAATTAAAAATAAAATAAATCCGTTGATATTGGGTGGCAATCAGGAATCTTTAGAAATGATGTAAACAAACAGGAGCAGATGGACATTAATTAAGTCTGGACATTTCTGATTCTGTGTTTCCAAGCTGAGCTCCCCAAAACCAAAACACTCAAGTGTCCATCCAACCTACTGAAACCAAAACTGATCAAGCCACTGAAATCCTTGATTAATTTCACCATCCTAATATGGAATAAATATTATTCCTGTTTTAATCTGGAGAAATGTAGTGCCAAGTCTAGGAACTTGAAACAAGAATTGGTCAAAACATTCTAAGCCTTGAAGAAATATGACTCGAAAGAAAGAAAGAAAGAAAGAAAGAAAGAAAGAAAGAAAGAAAGAAAGAAAGAAAGAAAGAAAGAAAGAAAGAAAGAAAGAAAGAAAGAAAGAAAGAAAGAAAGAAAGAAAGAAAGAAAGAAAGAAAGATCGATCGGTCGATCTCTGGCTATGGGAAGCTTATTTCTATCATAGAGCCTGCCTATCATTATCACCTGCCCATGGCAGTCTTTCTGCTTGTTTGTTTGTTTGTTTGTTTGTTTGTTTGTTTGTTTGTTTGTTTGTTTGTTTGTTTGTTTGTTTGTTTGTTTGTTTGTTTGCACTGAAGGTGATTGTGGGAAGCAGACAGCCACGACAAAGCATCATGAAAACAGGCATACCTCAACTATTCCCAAACTGGTCATTTTTTTTAGCCTTTAGACACTGAAAACTGTTGGTCTGTCTTGCCATAGTTTACACCAACAGCATTGATTCAGTGGCTTTGATGGCCTTTCATTTGAGATACATGCATGCATAAATGCGCGCGCACACACACACACACACACACACACACACACACACACACACACACACACACACACACACACAGGATTGGGGTGGTGGGCAACTTAGGTTACAGTAAGAAATGTGTTTCCCATTGAAGAATACTGAAACAAAATGCAACAATTAAAATTAGCAATTTAAACTAAATTACAAAAAAAATCTAGTTTGTTTAAAAATTGAACAAAACTTTAAAAGTATCAGGGCATCACATTAAAAAATAACTTTAAATTTTCACCCCAAATGTGAATAACATCAACAGAAATTTTCTTTCTTCCCTAAGCTTTCTTTAGCTCCAAATAAGCAACACTATTTGTGTATCAGCCCTGATTTGGTTTGTAACGTTTCTTGTACTTGTCAAAAAGAAGTCAGAAAGAAAGCTAACTGCAAAGCAATTATTTGTAAAAAATGTCAATTTCTTCCCATCATACACATGAAGCTACCTTTTTTGAATTAGATCACTTGTCTGTCAAGGTCTATTGTCTATTAGACTGGCAGAAGTTTTCCAGGTTCTCTGGGAGAGAGAGAGAGATCTTTCACATCACCTGTTACCTTTTTTTTAAACTAGAGATGGCTGACATTGAACATGGGACACTCTGCATGCACAAGAGATGCTCTACCACTGAACCACAACCCCGCTCACAAAAGCCCCAGCCCCTCCCCCTGAAAATCCAGAAGTTCTTCTTTGATAAGAAATTAATTTATTCTTCACTGTTTCCAAAAAAGGACATCAAAATAATGCATTTCATGCTTTTCCTAAACGTATCACTAGATTGATACTGGTATGCTATCTTCCATTCTTTTATGAACTATAGGAGGAAGAGAGGGACAGCTATCAGCATGTAGCCAGTGTTGACCTCATGGGTAGGTGAACTGACATGGCAATTCTGCATCACATACCAATCTATCAAGGTACAGCAAATCACTGCACACAGTGACATCCCAATAGGGAGGAAGAATCACACTATGTCAGGAATCAAGCAAGGCACATAGGCCCAGGAATGAATGGTCAGAGCAGAGAAAACACATCAAAACCAAGATGATGCGAATGGAGAAACCTACTACCTCAATGTTTCAGCATTTTACTTTTCAGTCATTTTGTATTCATCTACAAGCTTAACCTTTGGGTCAGCAGGTTAACAACATTACATTATGCTTGATGCTGACACGTCCATATTGTAACATAGGATAGTTTGATAAGGAACTGAACTGGGCTGAAATGTTCAATAATTAAATATTTGCAAGTTAATGTACTCCCACCTCCTAGCTTAAAATCTATTATTTAATACAGTTTAATTTAATACAGTTTAAACATCATCTCCACAGCTAAAGTGAAATAAGCGGCAAACAAGGAGGCCCACCCAAAGGTATCTGTGCATGGAAAGGTAATTATCTTTCTCCTTAATACTCCAAATGGTTCCAGTGCAATGACTTCCCAGCTGAAATGGGTAGGAGGAGAGGTTTCCGCTATTCCCCACAAATGTGTTACAGGAATAAATATAAGTAAAAATGGTTTAAATAGATGCGGCAAATCCCTGCATATGGAGAGCTTAAAGAGGAAAAGCCTCTGCAGTTATTTAAAGTGGCTTTTCCATGGCTGTTATTTCATGTGCACTGGGCATCAGACTGCACACACACAGAACCATAACCCTTTTAAGCACATTTACCTCATTGGATGTAGAAGAGTATAACTCTGTTTAGGACTGCACTGTGTATCTTTTCCTTTTATTTCAGCATCCCATGGGTGGGATACAAAGACTCTTATTCCCTGAGGAATTCTGCTGACAGGATAGCATTCAAAAGCAGAACATAATTTTCAGAACAAAAAGCAGGTTAATTAATGGGGTGATTTCCACCTTACAAAATATATAGATTGGATCTGGAGTCCTTACCATACTTTCCTGTGTAACAGCCACATAGAAATGTATCCATTTATACATAGGTAGTGCCCAGTTCACATTATAATATACTTCACACTCCTGTCACAGGTCCACTCCTACTGTTCTAACTAATAAAAAACAAGCAATGATTACAGTAGCAATGGAAACATTTACTTCTCTTACTAGCATCATCAGCTCAAGATAATATTGGGGACTACTCCAAGAAGTGGAACATACAATAGCTACATTCTTGAATATTTTTATGTTAGCTTAAGATAGATATTGTGTCATAGAGCATTATACCCATACCATTTAGAGACCCATGGAACACCTTGTTGGCATGAGTGAAAAAAGAAAGGGATGAATCAAGAACAACCTTCAATCAAACAGAACTGGATACATGATATAACATGATTAAGCAAGATGAAAATATTGTGGTGCCATCGTTTTTTTTAAAAAAAAAAACTTTTAGAACAAACCATATATCCCTCCCACATTTCTGTTTCAAATAAACAAATCAGGTAGTTGCAGACAGATGACACGCACCCTTGCTTGATGTTAATATGAATAATCTATATGCTATTTTGATGCGGGGTCAGAATTTTAAGGAGAACATGTCTGTATTTGGAGCACAAACATTGTTTTGACTTAACCAGGTGACAGAGAGTGTGGTCATTCATTGTCAATCTTTTTTTCTTCCTTCCTTCCTCTCTCTCTAGAAAATAGCATATATTGGAACAAACTTTCTGAATAAGCGAGCAGTTGCCTGCTTTGACATCTACCTCGCAGGAGACCCACTGTCCAACTTCTGTTGCAACCTTATCAGATATTTCTGAAGAAAGATGGAATTATTTTCACTGTATCTTTGTGCAATGGAATAAAATCCTAGAAAGCAGAAAATGGCTAAAATCTCAACACCAGCAAAATACAAAACAGCAACATTCAGCTACTCTGTAGTGAATTAAGACCCCACGTCTAAGATGTACATGGAAGAAATCTGCACTTAGTCAAGAGACTAAGACATCGAGACTATTAATTTTTCAGGAGAATCTTTTTCTCTTATCCTAAAAGCCCTTACTGCTCCCAATCAGCGCTGCCACCACTACTATCCATCAAGCTCTTCTCCCTTTCCTACCTGCAAAGCTCTCTTAGTACCAGATTGCATTTGGCTATATAGAACAGGGGGGTGTGTGTGAGGGGTGAACGGGGAGAATTCTCTGTTTTTAGTTCATCTCAAGGTATGGATTCCTTTACACAACATTTTTTCCATTCCTGACAGTAACAATTTAGGATAATGCAGATCTAATTGTGCAACAGAAGGAAAGGATAAAAAGCTAGCCTGGACATTCTTAGTCAACAGTTATTATAAGAATCCTTCACCTGACTTCTGCTATCCATGGCATATTCCAGCATGCAGCCAACAATAACAACACTTCTCTATATATCAAGTATTATGATTTGCTTCCCTCTCCTACCTGCTTTATGTGCAACCGTATCACTGCTAGATAGCTCTTCCCATTGTGACAGATGACAAGGCTGTTACAAAGCGCACTCTGTAGAAATGGCATGGCGATAATGCAATCAAGGAAGAGTGACTTACCATTACTTTAAAAGAACAACCAGTCAAGGGAAGTTTAGCAAGCAACTGGACTTACCTAGGATAAAAGAAAAAGAGCAGTGAGTCAAACAAACGCATTGTTAAACTTTAGATCATCACAGATACCCTGGCCATGAAGTCCTAGTTCTCTAGAGTTCTGTGCACCTTTTCTTCCACAGTCATTTAATTACATCAGCACATAGCTATGACACAGCAAAAGGAAGAGTGATAAGAATGGCCTTTTCATGGTCACAGGAGAACTAGACTGACCTTTTGGAACAAAAAGAAGAAAGCTATGGACAGAATTGCATGGTATAGGACAAAGCCCAGGTTGCTGAATCTTTGCAAAACAATGAAGAGACATCCCTCCTAAATAGTCAGCAGTAGTTGAAATCTGCAAGGTTTATCTTGTACTGCTTCCATTTTACTCCTGGTCAGGCATTAAACAAATCTATTGTGCTCCCCCCTCCTAAAAAAACCCCAGTTTTGTCACATGTTGGGGATGAATTTCAAGGTGGCAATGATTTTGTCCAATGAGTTGCTCTTAAATTTTCCTACTACTAAAACATGGATGGGAATAGGTTAAGGTAAGTGTGAAACTTTAATATTTGGAGATCAGGAGACAGGACAAACATGTCAAGGAAAAGTTCCTGCAAAGAAGAGAGATTCAAGCAACAAGTGTACAAGCAATTAGCTGCGTTTCAGAGGCAAGTTATTAAAGTAAGTGTGAATCAAAGGGGATCTCTATGGCCACTCATAGCTTCTGCTCTTCCCCCCAGGTTTTGAGATACCAAGAACTCATCCCTAGTTTTACTGCCAAGTTCAAGATTTGCATTTCAAAAGAAACGTATTAAAATATCTGTGGAGTAGGCCTGAATTGATGGTTTAGCCAGGGTTCTGGAAAAGAGGGAATAACAATTCTGCAGTCTGCCTGGCAGGAGGGATGCAATCATTAAAAACTGATGGGCCAACTCAGAAGGGGGTTATGGGAGATGCTCAACAGCTCAAAAAGTGACGAAACCAAAATTCCAGGTACTTCCATCCTGGATCACCATGGGAATATCCCATAAGAAGACGAGACCCAAAGTTTTCAGAGGCTTTTAGGAGAATTCACTGGCTAACCTAGAAGTGGCATTTTTTTAACTGCTCAGTCTTGCAGCTTCTCTGAATAAAGTTGGCTGAATAACTGGGGACTGAGGTGAGTGGGTGAACTTAAGGAAACAAGCTTGAGGTGGCATTCTTTTGCTTCCTGAAGGTTTGGGGCAGACCTCTGTGTGGCTACTGAAGGAGAAAAGGCCAGGCTGTTAAAGGACCTATGTTAGGTTTGTAACTACTTTGAAGAAGTTTAATGCTCAAATGAGGCAAGCGGGAAAACTAAATCATATTCTGATCCTGGCTGCAAAGTCAGGAAGACAGCCCATGGCAGCAATCATCACGCCACCACCCTATTTATGTTTAAGCTGATACAACAGACACTGTTACAACTTCCTGCTGTCCCTTTTGTCACTTGTTGCATCCCCTCACTTTCTGCCTCTGTGTTTCTAGATCTACTGCCAATCTGATGCTTGTGCCTCAAAGTCCATCAAGTCCAATTCCATGTGCTACTGTTTTAATTATGGAGAAAGCCACCCTGTTTAAAGAAGCTTACCCATTTCCCCCTTAAAAATATTCTCTGAATTAGATTTCGCAATGCCCTTTGGCAGTTGTGCTCTGTTGGCCATCTGGTCTTTAACTCAGCATATTCTTCCTTCAATATTAACTCTAAATAGAGCTTCCTGCACTTTAAATCTTGTGTCTCGTGTCCTGCTGTAGGGTGCAAGGGAGAGCTGCTATTATCATCATCTTCTTTACAGCAGCCTTTTAAATATTTGAAGACAGTTATTAGGTCTCCCCATATTTTTTTATATTTTTTTGGTGCCCAGAGTTTTCTATTTTTTTAAATTCCATTGTGAATCCTCCTTCATAATAGTTGTCTTCTTTTCCAACTTCCTTTGCTTAAGGGATTAAACAAGGAACCTGACAGTGTGAGACTGGGACCTGTCCTAGCATGCTACCATGACCATGACTGACTGTACTCAAGCATCAGTCTTGACTGTATTCCAGAATCAGTCTGACTGTACTGAAGCATCAGACTCTGGAGATAATGCAGGTGTACAATAGTGATTAGGAAACAACATGAAAACTCGGGACTAGCCAGATTTGAGTAAAAATTCTAGAATCCTGGCCTTTGCCTAATCAAGAGCAGAAGAAATTTTGTCACCCACCATTCAAATTCCAGCTTAAACCTGAAGATCTCTGAACTGGAGTACACTGGAGTACACTACCTTTCATACTTGGATTCAAATATCTTCCCTTGGTCTCTCAACAATATCTTACTTAAAATATGGAAACCACAAATGAACATTTCACACTAGCAGAATATTGTGCATTACATTTGTGTCTCATCTTCTTTCCAAAAAGCTAACAGCTGAATGTAGGTTTATTCCATTGTATCCTAGAAAGACTCAGAGGTACAGACTTTTCTCAAAACGATTCAGCACCTTCATGGGTGAATGAACATTTTACCTTAACCATTCTTCGCAGAGTCCAGCATTCAACAGCAACCAGGGGCATAATGCCCATTGGGCAAGGTGGGCATCTGCCCAGGGCACCACCTTGTAGGGGGCATCAAAATGCAGGGTTCATTTTTTGGTATTTTTAGTGGTTTTCCATTTTTGGCCTGCAGGTGGCACAGTTTTTAGGCTAGCAGCACCAAAATTTTAGCGTATCATCAGGAGACTGTCCTTATGCTACCCCCCAGTTTGGTGAGGTTTGGTTCAAGGAGTCCAAAGTTATGGACTCCCAAAAGGGGTGCCCCTATCCCCCATTGTTTCCAATGGGAGCTAATAGGAGATGGGGGCTACAGTTTGAGTGTCCATAACTTTGACCCCCTGAACTAAACTGCACCAAACCTGGGGGGTATCATTAGGGCAGTCTCCTGATGAGACCATTAAAGTGTTGAGACTGTGCCTTCAGAAATGTGCCCCCCCCCCCAGCCTGCAACCCCTATTGACAGCAATGCAGAAAACTCAGTGCAGAACAAAGATTCTTGGGCAAATTTCGGGATGTTCCTGCAGGGGGTGCATTCTTGGACGTATCAGCACCAAAGTTTCAGGGTATCATCTGGAGACTGTCATGATGGCACCCCCAAGGTTTGGTTCAGTTTGTTTCAGGGGTCCAAAGTTATGGACCCGCAAAAGGGTAGCCCCCATCTCCTTAACTCGGAAGAACTGGGTTGGCATGGGGGAGGAACCTAAAGACAGAGCCAGCCTGCTACTATGGTGCCCATCCAAGCCACCTCCTTCCCATGCCCTTGGGGGCAGGGCTCAGGGGCAGCTTGGTCAGGCACTGCAGTGGCAGGCTGGCTCCTGGGCCACCTACTGTGGCTCCTTTTAGGCCACCTCCTGCCCTCCCTAGGGCCTGGGAGGGCAGGAGGTGGCCTGCAGGGAGGCAGGGGGCAGCTTGGGGGGGGCACTGCCCATCCAAGCTGCCCCCAAGCCTGACGGGCGTGGGGGCGCCCATAGCTGGTGTTGTCCCCAGGCTCCATTTCCCTCCGATTCACCTCTGGGAGAAGCTGATCTAATTGCTCTGGCAGCCAGGGCTTCAGACTTACGTTACCAAAAAGGATGAAGCTGCCCGTCTTGTGTGGTATTGTTATGGCCTGTGCTTTCATTGTCCATATCGCTCACAAAGTCATCGTCTTCATTTTTCAACATTAAACTACTGACAAGTTCAGTTCACAGTATGATCCACCATGATCTAAATGGCATCATAGGCCAAGCAGGAATCCCTAATTCCCCTGAGATCACACTTTTCTTTCTTTTCTTTTTTGAAAAGTAAGTTCTGAGTAATCCAATCAGGAAACCACCATGTAGCATAAGTGATTCATCAAACAGCATGGATAATGAATAGCGAATATGCAGAGAAGCTAGATTTCAGACCATTGTTCCAAGGGTAACATTTGTTCCCACAAATGATTCATCCAACAATTGAGAATAATGAACAAATTAGTAAAAATCATAATCTGTTCACTGATAATTTGCCAAATGAAAAGAAAGAAAAAATTGGTAGATACATTTTGCACCACAAATGCATCATTCAGCTCTCATTTTTCAGGATACTGGGTTGGAAAAAAATAAAGAAGGAAGATAGAGAGATGGAGATTAAATGTCAGTGGAATGCATGTATTTATTTATTTATCATATACTCTGCACTATACAGAGGTCTCAGGGCAGCTTACAGAATCAAAAACGACAGTAAAACATTATATAAAACAACAATTAAAAGCACCATAAAACAAACTCTCAAAATATTATCCACCCACATAACCTCCCTCATCCCAGATTAGCAGCTCTTAGAGGGGGCATTGAAGGGGTCAAAGGCCAAAAGGCCGGAGTGAAGAGGAAAGCCAGATGCTGAAACCCATAAAGGATTGGTGCCTGGTGAATTTCCATGGGGAGGCTTTTCCACAGTCTGGGGCCAGCTATGGAGAAAACCCTCCTGTATATTCCCTCCCCCTGCACCACAGTGGAGGAAGGGACCACTATGAGTGTTTCCCCTTGAGCTCTGTGCTTGGGCAGGTTCATAGGAGAGCAGATGCTCCTTCAGGTAGGTGGGGCCCAAGCCATTTAGAGCTATTTAGTAGTAACAGGCATCACTCAGCCATTTCACTCATTCAGCTATTTCAGTCATCACTCAGGTTCAGTCATCAGTCAGAGAAGATATGCCAGCCCTACCTTCAAGAAAAAAAAATCAACAATATGAATATGCAGTCCTTCTCAGTTTTCCCTGCCAAGAAACCTTGCCATTCTTATAAATAACTCTTTTGTCTACTCTCAGAATTCCTGGTGATGTTTTGCTTCATCCAGACAAAATGCAGGAGATGCTTGAAAATGTCTAATGTCTAAAGGGTGAAAATGTCTAATGGTAGTGCCATGTACTGTTCTGCCAACACTGCATAAAATAAGCTTATCCACTAGCAGAATACTAGTTTTAGAGGTGCTTGAAAATTTTGGAGGTGCTTTTGGACTAATTCTTGCTGTTAAAGAAGACGTTGGTTGCAATGAATGTTCTTTTCAATTATATCTGACTCAAAAATTATCTCCCCCTTTAATCTCATCTGACAGCTGACCCAGCAGTGCCATTCTACACTACTGTGATGGATTGCATTTTTACTGCCCTTAAACTCCACCTGGAAGCTTCAGTGAGTGCAAAATGTGAGTGCATTTTTTGAGAATCACATTTTCACAGATTCTTTTACTGTAATAAGCTTCACAACTGCAGCCAAGCAAACGGCCACGGCTGTGAAGTGTGTTCAGAGGCTGCGATCAAAAAAGATAATTGCAGTCCTTGGCTCCCACCTGCATAGCTACACAAGGGGAATGGGCCATAACATGGCCCTGGGGGTGGTCCTGCCTCCCTGTGAGGCAGGGACCCAAAATGTCATGTGCATCTGTGCAAAGGTGCGCGCCCCATTCACATGGCTTGCTGTCCACAGGATGCCAGCCATGCGAATAACTCGGGGCGAGGATGGGTTCATGTAACCCACCTCTCACCCAGGTTTATTGGCCCATGTGGAAAGGACCTAAGCCAAGTTTACAAGAGCAGGAAGGCTCCACACTACCACCACTCTGATGGTGAAGGCCCCAGCCACCTGCTGTCTTGAGTATACTGAGGTGTCCTATACTGCTGCTTGATGCCATTTCTCCAACTGGAGAAGGCCATCACCCAGGTGCATGATACTGCCACTTTCTGGTGCAGCATCCAGCCTTGCCACAACTGCTCAGTTCTGGCCAACTAGATTTATTGGAATGCATGCAGTGGCACCTAGGGCTGCCATGGGACATGGTCAATCCCAGAACACTATAGGTGGACTAGCTTGCCAGCCCTCCATGGGTATCCCTAATTGCCCCCTTTCCAACTGCCTTGGCCTGTCCAGTGGGTATGCTGGCTTTGGAAATAAAATTTGTCTCAAAATTTGTCTTAGATAAAATGTAGTGCTCCTTTTAACACACACATACACATATGTTTCTGTACATTTCCCTTCTCTCTAAATTCATCTGCATCCCAAAACTGCTTCCTTTTGTCATTCACTCATCTACTATAGCCAGTCAGTAGCTTAGCTTAAAGGCATTCAATAATATGAAGACAGAAGGAGCTAGGACTAATCCTGCTCTGTAAGAAGGTTATTGGAAAGGTTAATTACTGACTGAAGTAAGGTTGGTATGTGGAGCAGAAAATGCAAATGGAGAATGGGAAACAAGCCACTTCCCATTAATGTTCCCTGTACAAATCCTTAATTCCTTTTACATTTTTTTACTATATAAGGAGGAGAGCAGTTTTTGTCAATCATTTTCGTATTTGATAGCATCTCAATTATGTTCCCGTGACCTTCAAAGCCAAATGCTGTATCAGGAAGCCACTGAGATATCAGTAGCTACATCCTTGCCATCAGAGCTGCTGCCTTTGCTAGTTCTAGCTAAGTCAATTCTGATGGGCTGTGAGTTTCCTTCCCTAGAATGTTTCCACAATGGAATGTTCTTACAGCTTTTAGTGTGTGTGTGTGTGTGTGTGTGTGTGTGTGTGTGTGTGTGTGTGTGTGTGTGTAAAGATCCCTGTTTCTCTAATAACTATGAATTAATCTGTCCAGAGATTTAAAAAAAACACCACAAAAGCCATTCTGTATTCAAAGTTCCTTTTTAGGCCATTAGCCTAAATGAAAGCACAATTAGGCCTCTATGGAATTATTCTAGGAATTGTGGTTTTATTTTTTTTAAAGTCCCATGACAATAACAAAATCAACCATATGATATTATTATTTATTTACATTTTTTACAGTGAGCTAGAAAAGCATGTCCCTGGGTAGAGGGATATCCCCAGGAAACATGCTATGTCCTCATCACTCAAATTCTGGCAATGTATTTGAGATGCAAAAAGATAGACTAGAGTGAGGAAGCTCAAATCAATGTCAGCTGTGAAGATTCTAGAATACACTGAAGATACCGATGGACATGACCACTAGACGATGGCTTAGGGACAAAATAGGTATGTGCAACATCTATTCCAAGTCTATTCCAAATCAGTTTCTATCAGGACTCATTTCAGGATCTTCTCAGATAGGTTTCTCTACAGGTAATCTTCCTTCAATTAAAGGGATTCAGTTGCTTCCTTAAAAGACCCACCTGAGGTCCTGTAAAAAAATCCCAAATTTTTGGGGCTTTGCCACTAGTCAAGGTCCTTCTCTGCCATAGCCTCTGACCCTCTTGTAGCTTCCCGTGAGTCTTCCTCCACACTCTTTGTTTCCTCTGGCATCCACGAGTTTTTGCTTCCCCCCCCCCCACCTGGGTTCTATTCACTGCCAATACTTTCTTTTAAACCAGGATGGAGGAATGGCTACTGGGAATTCTGCCAGGTGCTATACTAAAGTGAGTGTTCCCTGCCCTTTGTCTTCTCCCTTACATCCAGTGGCATACTGCTTAGGGGGACATGGGGTATGCCATGTACCCAGGCACACACAGTTTTGTCATGTGGGGGAGAGCCTGGGGAGAGTGGGGCCGGCCTGCAGGGATGCAGGGGGGGGGGGTTCCGCAGCAGGCGGCAGTGCCTGCCTGGGCCACTTGCTGCGGTGCCCCACCCTCCTAGGCTCCCTGCAGGCTGGCTTCTGCCTTCCCCAGGCCCTGGGGAGAGCAGGAGCCAGCCTGCAGGGACTCGGGAAGGGGGGCTCCGCAGCAGCAGTGCTACGCCCTCCTGACTCCCATTGGTTGATTATAAAAAGAGTATGATTTCTCTGTTAGCCAGTCCTACTTCTCTGCTACTCGTCATGCTAACTGATTGAATAAAATTAATTACATGTATTCAGAGCCTCTTGTCTCCTGGAATTCCTCCTGTCCCCCCACTTTCCCAGCCGAGAGCCTGGGTAGCCAGCCTAAGTTGCCCTTCTGGGGTAACAGTTTGAAACAGGCCTTGCGGAGAGCAGGAGCCCGCCTGCAGGGACATGGGAGGGGGACTTGCAGCAGTGGCAACCAATCCTCCCAACTCCCTGCAGAGCAACTTCTGCCCTCCTCAGGGCCTGGGGAGAGAAGGAGCCGGCCTGCAGGGATGTAAGGGGGTGGGGCTCCATGGCAGGCAGAGGTGGCGTCCATCTGGGCCAGCTACCACAGCACCACGGCCTCCCGGGCTCCCGGGCTCCCTGCAGGCCAACTTGTGCCTTATCCCCCCAAGCCCTGGCTCCCTGCTGGCTCCAGAAAGTGGGGTGTGGGGAGGCAGGGGTGGAGGAGTGCAGGGAGGAGGTCATGCCTCTGAGCGCCATTAAGGCTAGTACACCACTGCTTACATCAGTTAACTTTCTAATGACTCACTGACTGGTAATAAGGTAATAAAAAGGACACACAACCTCAAGCTAGATAGAGGTGGCTGTACCATACACCAAGATTTTTCCATCATGGATACCATTAAAGTTATATTGTCATCACAGATGTGATTTTTTTGAATGATACAGTTGTAGCACTCTTGAAATCAAGGCTGCATAAAAGATTTAAGCCCAACAAGAAACTTTCTTTTTTTCCCTGTAAATGCAGACTTCTGCTTTCATGTACCCTAGCAGTGAAAAAGACATCAATAACTGAAGAAATATAAAGAGATGTCCAGTTTTTGAGGCAACATTGACTGACCCTTTGTTACAGCTAATCAGATCTTTTCCACACTACATTTCTGAAAGACCTTGAGAGCTATAAGAACTATCTCCCACTGTGAAAATGGAAAACTCCATTTTCACAGCATGTTGGGATGGCATATAATCACTTTGGGTTATATTTATATCAGAAGAGTTTCAAGCCAGAAACTCAGAAGAGAAAAGCTCTACATTCCAGCACTGATGCACTGAAGTAGTCAAAATTTCTGTAAATAATTGCTGTATATTATTGGAATATGCACTGTTGAAGAAAGAGTATCACCAGTCCCAACCTGCAGACATTAACTTGTTCAGAAACACATTCATTGTAGTAATGCACTTGGCAGCACTAGCCCATCTGACACTAAAAACCTGAGATGACTGATGAGGGTTTAAATCTGGAAGACGCCACATTCATAAAGCAAATTTATAACTGTTCAAATTGAGGGCCCAGAGAGCATCTCAAGTCTTCATCAAAGAAGGCAACGTGAAACCTGCCAAAATCCATCTCCTTCAGTGAACTTACCCTATACTTTCCATTTGCACCATATTGTATTTGTAAGATTTGTGGGGAAGCTATATAGTGAATATTACTATCTATTAGCTTACATTGCTGTCTGGAACATAGTCACAGCCACTAGAAGGACTATTCCCATACTAGGCATACTTATGAGGTGTGGAAGAAGTACCATGAAAGGAGATCTAGGCTTAGGCACACCGTCATATCCAAAATGTTGCTTAGCAGGTGACATGATAAAAACCAAACACTGCTGTTGTAGGTGGTGTACACACATTCAGCTTCTGTAGGATTACTAACTGTAAAGATTCCTAGTAGCCTCAGGCACTGCTGATAGGACAGTTCCCCAAGAGAGGAAGCTGGGTATCTCTGTGATAAGAAGTCTGCGAATGTTATCAGTCCTGCATGGGGACACTGCGGAAGCAAGTTTTGGTAGTGTTTCCAGCTAGCCCTTACATTCCAATCAACTCTTAGATAATTTGCATGAGTAATAAAGCACTTTGAACAGTATATTTATTCCTGCAAACAGCATATAATAGCGTAAAATAAAATGGTACACATTTCCATAAAAGCTGCCAGGAAGTATTTTCAAAATATCTATGGTGAGCAAAAAGGAAGGGAAGTTAATGTTTCATGAACAGATGTTTAAAAATGTCAAGTTCTAGGCAGTGAGAGACAGACCCCAGGTAATTTTGCTTGGTCTCGCTAGTCTCCCTCCTTTCCCCTGCAGAGGCACGCTCTGCTGTTCCAGTTGCAGGACCGTCCAATTCCTTGTCTTCCCACCTCCCTCCTTTCAAGGACTAGATGTTGACAGTAGCCCTTGTAGGCTTTGGGTATGTGAGATTTTGGGGGTAGGGCTTAGGGCGTATTCTAAACACTCACAGTGGAAGAGAAGTTTTTGAGACTGGTGACTGTGAATGCCTCGTGCACCCTTTTTCCACCTGTCCCCCTGCTCTGTGCTCTGCTGAGGCGCTGCAGGCTGTGGAACAAGTTACATGTGGTGGAAGGGAAGAGGATGGGGTCTTCTCCCACACACACACTTTAAAACAGGAAGTTGTGTTATGCTTGCCTTGCCAAAGACCAGGCCTATCATCCGACAGGCATAGTCTTCTCCAAACAGACTGTTTTTACACCTTGGGAAAGGAGGGGCGATAAAGAGCTTCCTTTATTGAGGCAACCCATCTCATGGTGGGTATTCCTCTTTTCCTATCATCTTCAATGTTTTCTAGCATTATTGTCTTTTCCAGTGAGTCTTTTTCTCATGGCTAAAGTAAAGTAGCTTCACTTTAGTCACTGTTGCTTCTAGTAGCATGATTATTACCACATAAAGCTTTTCTTGGGTTGCATTTTATCAAGCTGAGAAGAAACGTGAGGTATTTTTGGTGTTACTCATGTCAAAATTATGTGTGCTATATTTTAAAAATGTGTCTGGGAAAAGGCTAGCCTGAAAATCTTTCTCCTTGGCTTGAGTTTTCATGTGTGCAGAAGGGTTGAGGGAATATTCAAACATTATACATAGATTAAAATAATGTAAAACTGAAAAATACAAATATAGTTTCAGAGAGTCTTCATATTGATCTGGGATAGAATAACTCAATATGAGTCCAGTAGCGCCTTAGAAACCAACAAGAGTCTCAGGGCATTTATTTTTGAGAGTCAAGGCTCCTTTGGGTCAGATAAGAAGGTGCATGTGGACTTGAGTCTAGCTGATTCTCACAAAAATCCTATGAAGTAGCTTAGGCTGATTTGACAGTGGCTGGCCCAAGCTTGCTGTGGAGACTATGCCACCTAGGTTGGACTTTTCAACCTACCTAGCTCCATCCAATGGTTGCTAATGCCTTTTTAAAAAGATGCAATGTGGAAGTGTTGCCCTTGCTGGGAAACTTTGCAACCCAGATCAAATAAATTAAATTAAATTAATTCAATGATATTTCCAATAGTGTTCGTGTTTGAACCCTAAGCAGTCATATCCTTCCAAACCCATTAACTACAGTTGACTTAGGTGGGCGTGACTTCGTTTAAGAATACCGTTAGCCAGACAGGGCTAGTATACCGTAATGGCTCACAAGCAGTTATGCATGCCTACCTCAGACAGAAATATGAATGATAATGTGTATCCCCATTCACATTTTGCCCCAACTAGTTAACTAAGCCCGACTGTATCTGGATGAAGTTATTCCAGCTAGCTCAGCAATAGGACGGGGATCTGTTTTATCAGTACCCATCTCACTGCAAACATTTTCACAATCTTTTGCAAAAGGATCTGAGAACCACAGAAAACAGCAAAGCACCACAAAGAGAAAAGAAAATCCATGAAATCTATCCTCCTCCTGCTCCTGATTATCATTTTGAAGACAGCAGAAAGTGTCTTCGTTCCCACATGGACAATTCTTTCTGCTTATAGGCACCATCATTAAATTTTTATTTTTCTTGGCTACAGGGCATAACAAAGATATCAAAGGTAAAAATAACATTGAGGCAGAAATTCAGTCATCATGGCCATGGTCTATAACATATGTATAAAAATTATTTCAACTCTGTTTCACTGTCACACGTTCATGGGGTCTTTTTTTAAAAAAAATGTGTCCCCTTGGACATGGTTGGACACAACAGTGTTCATACATGAAGCAGATAATCTATAATAATAAAAGGACCTGTCTGTCTGCCACCCTTTCTTGATCCATTCCTCTGTCTATCCATCTACCTATGACAAGTATAACTCCTCTGAAAATAGATCTATACTCTTTTCCACCAAAAGATGACAATAGAATCAGATGCTGGTTAGTCTTTGTTCTTGAATGCTTCACTTGGGGCCTAGTGCCTACCTAGTTTTGTCACCAAGGTATTATCGCCAAAGATGGGCCAAGTGAAACATTCTAGAACAAAAAAGAAGAAGAGTTGGATTTATATTCCCCCTTTTTCTCCTACAGGAGACTCAAGGGGGCTTTCAAACCCCTTTCCCTTCCCCACTCACAACAAACACCCTGTGAGGTAGGTTGGGCTGAGAGAGCTCAGAAGAACTGTGACTAACCCAAGGTCACCCAGCTGGCATGTGTTGGAGTGCACAAGCTAATTTGAATTCCCCAGATAAGCCTCCACAGCTCAAGTAGCAGAGCAGAGAATCAAACCCAGTTCCTCCAGACACCTGCTCTTAACCACTATGCCACTGCTGCTCTGGTGGAGGGCCAGCATCTGGTGGATGAATATACAATTCTATTGACATCTTTTAATGGAAAAAAGTAGAGTTATCTCAGAATTGTCCACCACCTTGAGGACGATTAAGGGAGTTGCAGTGTATAGAAATGAACCACAACATCTTGGCCCACACAGTCCCCAGACAACCTCCAACACTTCTTGGTTTGGGTGTTGTGGTAATTTGTGACAGGTAAAATTCATCTGAAACTAAAATTAAGGGGTCTCAGAATTGACCTCTAGCATAATGGGAGTTTCTGTGCCCAAAACAAAGGGAATCGGAACATCCTTGCTCAGCTTATCTCTAGACCTTCCCCCCACCCCCAGCACTGGAAACTATAGTTGACTGTGGCAGGCATAACTCATCCAAACATAAAAATAGGATCCTCAAAATAGACTGATGGCTTCTGGATCATCAGAGGAGTTGCAGTTCCAACCATTAAAAGAATCAGAACATCCTGGCTCATGCACTTACACAAATCCCCACATCTCAGTATTTTTTTGTTTTGTTTTGGAAGCTATGGTGACCTGTGGCAGGCATAGCTCATCATAAAAATGGTTATATATCAGATTTTGGCTACTGTTTGCAAAAAAAAGGATGCTAACTCTTGATTTTTCTTTATGCACAGTTTCCGCAGCTATTTGGCAGGAAGCAAAATTGCTCATTCGGAATTCAGCTTACTGTTAAATATTGCAAGTGCAGTGCAGTTCAGGGTTAGTGAGCAGAGGAAGCTGAAGAGGAGCCCCTAATCAAAGATAGAATATGGAAGGTGTTGTACCACATGCTTACCACAATGGATTGACTGGAAGATAAATCTTGGTTCATACCCATTAACTGCATATGGCAATTGTTGAGATCCAAGACAGGCCATAGTTTTGCTTAAGGCTACTCATATCTGATAGTTTTCATAGCTATAATAGAACTTAATCATAGTATATCAAGTCTTCAAAGTGTCTGGTAAGGACAAGTCACAGTGGATGTATATATTCCTCAATCTGTTTTCAAAATTCTAACAAAATTCTAATCTGTTTTCAAAATTCTAACTTTGCTTCTAAGTAGCTACAGTCAATTTAACAGTCAGTTGATCTCCTTGACTGATTTCCCCTTCCTGTTGCTGGCTGCTTTCCATTGGAATTAGGGCTTGTTTTCACTATGACTTCAGCATATGGTTGCTGTGGAGAAAAATACTGCTGATGTTGGGCCTCTCCATCATCAAGAACCTTTTTAAGAACCATGTACGTAAAACCAGCTTTTTGTTCCCGTATTACAGATGGGACATAAGAGGCAGTAGTTGGCCTGAGATCTCCTGTAGCATTAATGGGTGACATGAGAGTTAAATTGGGATTAAGGAGACTGCAAATTTTGTCACTGACATGTTTGACAACTAAAATTATTGTGCTCAAATGTGTTGGTCAGATGGGAGCCGATCACCTGGCCACTAACACTCACCGAACTGTTTGGCAGCACGTGTTTGCAAACTCACGTACGCTCAAAGAAGCTGCCAATTCAAACCAATGGCAGCCATTAGCATCACTAGAGACTAAGATGAACACCTAAAGGTAGGATTTTATTAAATCATGGAATTTATTGATGGCTGATGCATATAATTTGTGACTGCTTTGTCTATTTAAATAATCACCTGCTGAATAGAGCAGTCATGCTGCAAGGAGGGGAAATAATAGAACTGAAACAAATTATGTAAGAACAAGCACGCACAAAGAGCTGATTGTGCTATACTGTACAGTTAGCAAGGAATAAAGCAAAGTTACCTGCCAAACTGCCATGAAAAGAACAGTCAGACCAATAATTGAAGAAAATCATCTCCCAACTCAAAGCCAGCAAACTCATGAGTCTCTGAATTAAGAACCACAGAAGGTTAAGACGATATAAATATCAGCTCAATAAATGCTCAATATGTACTCAATATATATAGATTAACAGCATATAGTTCCTAAAAAATATGTCTTGGCACAAATAGTAGCCTCACAAATGTAAATAAATAAAAAGAATCGTTATTGACCCTGACCAGATGCATTTCGGCCTGTTAGCATTCCTCAGTGGCCAAATAATATAAATCATACAAAAATGCAAATTTATGTTGGATTAAGTTCTTTTCTTTTCTGGTAAGTGTTTGGGTAATCCTAACTGGAGTTATCTGGCGCATAGGTAAATGATCTTATCTACTATGCCAGTGGTGGCGAACCTATGACACGTGTGCCAGAGGTGGCACTCAGAGCCCTCTCTGTGGGCACGCGAGCACGCGGCGGGTGCACGCAGGACCTGCTGGAGGCTGGAGCAGGCTGGCTGCTGCTGCTCAAGGGGTTGAACAAACAAACTGTGTTCCTTTCCAAACACCGGGGAAACACTCAGACCCAAGTTTTTTTGCCAATCGCCTGGCCAGCTCAAGCCTAGGGTGAAGGAACCGAGATGCATTTAGGAATTTTTTTAAAACACACCAAAGTATTTGCTAGAACTGCTTTTATTTGTCTGTTCCTGTTGCATTTTTGTGGGAAGTCAAGATCCTTTACCTGGGAGTAAGCTCAGTTGTTGGCAATGGGGCTTGCTTCTGAGTAAACCCTCCTAGGGTAATGAGTCAGCCACTTGAAGCGCTGCACGGTTGCTTCACCAATCTTACTCCCGAGTAACGCATGCCTTGGAGCCAATTGTTTTTTCTAAACAAAAACCTCAGTATTCAGGTTAAATTGCTGTATTGGCACTTTGCGATTTGGGCACTCGGTCTCAAAAAGGTTCGCTATCACTGCACTATGCTGTCTTGGTTCTTATATTTTGGTTGCATGGGAGCAACGGTATAGCAGAAATCTAAGGGCTGAACATTTCTTGGCATATTCGATAATTGCATTACTATGGCATTAGGGATGTAAATTTTGTTTTTTAAAAGCAGTCTTTTAACCTATTTAAAATGTTATCATTTAACATAAAACATGCTCACATTTCCATACTGGGAAGTTCTTGCAGCTTTGAAGATTGTACACACACACACGCGCACGCACACACAATCTGTGTTTAGGAATGGGCTATGCATTAGGAGCTGTGTGGCGTAGTGGTTAAGTGCTTGCACTGCCACTCACATGGTCAGGAGTTCGAGCCTCCTGTGGGTCAGATATCCTGGCAGCTGGCTCATGGTCAACTCAGCCACCCATTCATTCCTTGGTTGGTAAATGTGTACCTAGCACATAGCTAGGGGGTAAAGAATAGCTGGGGAAAACAATGGCAAACTACCCCACAAAAACGGCTTGCCTATGAAATCACTGCTTGCAGTGGTACCCCAGGGTCGAACACGACTGAAGGGGAAACTTTACTTTACCTTTATGAATGGGCATAGCAGTACCGCTATATGGAAGCTAAGAACATGACTAATCTTCCCCCAGGCTCTTCATACACTGCACATGACAACGGCTGGAGGGGAAGCCCTGACTGCTAACTGGGATGGAGCTGGATGCGCAAAAAGAAAAAGGCACTGTAGGGCAGGCTTGACAACAGTCACAGGAAGAAGAAGAGAGGTTTGCTGCTGCCGGATATGGAGGATGGAGAAGGTAGGCTTCTGCTGAGGCTTGGTGAGGTGGGATAAGCAGGCAGGGAGGGAGGAGCTCATGACCCACCCGTGAAGGAAACTGTTCTGTTGGTGACTGAACCTCCCTTGGTCTGCACCTCCTTCACTCACTAGTGAAACCGATAACAAGTCCTGTCTGGTCTCAGATGGGAGCAACAACAATGAATGCCTCATTGTGAAATAATTTTGCTAGGCATATGTAAACCTTTACAGCAAAATGATAAGCAAGTCCTCATCGTTGAAATGGTTAATATGCTGCATCTTGTCAGTGCATCATCACCTTCAACCACACCCCAGTTCAGTTCCCATTCCAATCCCCTTAGGTCCTCTTCAGATTTATCCTGTTTTGATAAATGACTCGATTAAACAGGATTCCTCTGTCGCTGCTAGAGATATCAAATTAAAAACGGGCTGTCTTTAATAATTCCAGGCTTCATAGTTGTCTCCCAGGCTCCATTTATCAATAATTAATATATAAAGGGAGACTAAAATCCATTTCAATTTCAAAGACCCAAGCTATATTTTTTTAAAAAAAATAATAAAAGCATGCTGTCATGATTCCCAGCACTAAACAGGCAGATTCGCTCATGTTACATCTGCTTATAATAATGTGAATCTCACAGAAAACTAACCACCAGGATGCTGTTTAGATATGAGGGTTTTAAATAAAAAAAACAGGTCTCCTAGTGGGTACTGACTTCCAGAGTCACACAAAGATGCTTCTACAGAAACATCCATGAATTGTATAATCCAAAGAGACTGATACAGAACAAAAGACCCTTTTAATTTACTAAAAAATTAATTTACTCAAAGCCCATACCGCATCATCTTTTGGACTATCCAGATTACCATTCTGGTGGAAAGAAGGTATTACTTTCACCTAACCACTCCCAGGAACCCACACACAATTGTTTTAACCTCAAATTAGTCTTTCTTATACAACAGTCTGAGATTATTTCACTGCACAGCAGTAGAGAAGGAATGGGTGGGGCCATAGGAAAAGCCCTGATTATGGCCGGTTTTGCACACCAAAATTGCTCCTCTATTGGTACAGGGAATGTTCCGATGCAATGGAGAGTTCAGCACTACCCCTGTTGCTGCAGCGTGTCTGCCACACTGTTGCCCTGGCACCGCCCCAGAGTATTGGCTTTGCTCTGCGGCTTTCCAGAACCTCCAAAATGGAGGTTTTTAACGCCCCCCTGTTGCTCCGGTGACTCCCCTTCTGCGCAGAACTTCACGGCAGCAGCATTGGGGACATGCACAAGGAGTTTGACAGCAGGGAAGCCAGTGATTCTCTCACATGTGCAAGGAATTTGCAGGGGAGGGGAAGCTGGTGATTCTCTCACATGCATGAGGAGTTTGTGTGCAAGAGAATCACCAGTTTCCCTGCCTTCAAACTCCTCATACATGCGAGAGAATCACAGGCTTCCCTTCTGGCAAACTCCTCGCGTGTGTGAGAGAATCACTGGCTTTTAAAAATAAAAATAAAAAGTTTTAAAAATAAAATACTGACAATAAGTGGGGGGGAATGGAGCGAGATTCAGCCAATCAGAACACAGGAAACAGAGCGAGATTCAGCCAATCAGAATGCAGGAAACAGAGGTTGCCTGCACACGGGTGGAAGAGATCCCGGAAGAGCTTGCGATGCTTATGGCAAAGCCCTGGGCTGGTGCAAAAACTGCTGGGGCTTCCTTCACAGGCCCTGACTCGAGTCAGGAAAATAACCAGGGCAGCCGTGGGGTGAGTTGCCCCACAGCAGGTACACTCCCGGACATACCACAGGGCATTTCTACAGTGCAAAACCGGCCTCAATGGACATACATGGGTTAGATGACTTTCTTGCATCCTAGTGGTAGTTTTGTCATCACCTGAGAATATTTTAAGAACTAGGGGCATCTCAAGCCACCTTAGGTCAACTTGGGCATGCATGGGCCAGAGGGGTTTCCACATTTTCAAAGAGCAAGATTTCACTTCTCTTGAGCAGGGTGTGAAAAGTGTGAAAATATAACTCAGATCAGTTTTTTTTAAAAGCCCCAAACAAAATTGTGAGTTTTTGTAAGGACACACACATAAAGAAGACAGTGGGCATTTCTGAACAGAAAATACAAAGCAACAGAAAATAACACAAAATTACAGTTTTGGGATAGCTAAACATTCATATGTCATTGTCCCCCTACTCATAATTCCTTTCAGGCTGTGACAGATGGCTGCTGATGAAGAGACTTCAAATTTATGGACTGGCCAGAAGAGGGAGGTTGGCATAATTTTGTTCAGACCTCCCTCTTCCAGGCATCCTCCTTGTACTTTGCAACAGTCTGCCAGCAAGTCATACTCAGAGGAGAATTCCTGTTGAAGAGGAATTCAATAGTATGCATCGTAATCATGAATATCTCTGTGCCCAAGGGGTGAAAGTGACACCATTATTCAGCAGATAACAAAATTTTCTTCAAAGTCAGTAGCAACCTCTTTCAGTAAGAACACAAGGTGGCAGGCATAATTTCTTCACTAACTGAAACCATTTTGAAGCCATTCTAACAGTAATGTCTCCCAACCAAGAAATTCTGCTGATGGTATTTTGAAAGGGTTGTGGATGTCTCATCAAAGCCACAGAGCTTCCCTATGCAGAGTGAGGAAAATAAAACATTGGTTAGAGTGCCACATTGGTTAGAGTGCCACCCAAGAGTTCTTAAAGAGCTCAAGCATGAAATTGCTGATCTTCTCACTTTAATATGCAACTTATCCCTGAAATCAGGCTCCATCCCTGAAGACTGGAAGATGGCCAATGTCACACCAATCTTTAAGAAAGGATCTAGGGGGGACCCGGGAAATTACAGGCCAGTCAGTTTGACATCTGTTCCTGGTAAATTAGTAGAATCTATCATTAAAGATAAAATTATAAAACATGTAGAAAAGCAAGACCTGCTGAGAAAGAGTCAGCATGGCTTTTGCAGAGGCAAATCCCGTAACTTTACAAACTTACTAGAGTTCTTTGAGGGTGTAAACAGGCATGTGGGACAGGGGTGAATCCAGTGGACATTGTCTACTTGGGATTTCCAAAAGGCTTTTGGACAACAAAGTTCCCTCTACCACCAGAGACTGTTGGAGAAAAAACTCAGCAAATGAAGGAATAAGAGGGGAAGTCCCTCCTATGGATTTTCAAAAAAACTGGTTGAGAAACAGGAAACAAAGAGTGGGGTGTAAATGGGAAGTTCTCACAATGGAGAGATGTCGGGAGTGGTGTCCCCCAAGGATCTGTTTTGGGAACCAGTGCGTGCTCTTTAACCTATTCATAAATGACCTCAAGTAGGGGTGGGTAAAGGCGCAGGCTAAGTTTTGCAGATGATACCAAATTATGTGGTACAGGGTAGTGGAGAACCACAAAGGATTATGTAAGAGCTCCAAGCGGACTCCTTTTGATAAATTAGGTGAGTGGGCTCTAGTAGAATGGCAAATGCAGTCTTCAATGTAGCAAAATGTAAAAGTGATGCACATAGGGCAAAAAAATCCAAACTTCACATACATCAGCTACAGGGGTTTCAAAAAAAGTGTGCTATCAGTCAAAGCAGAGACCAGGAAAGGGATTTAGGCTGCCTTAGTTGATAGTTCCATGGGAATGTCAACTCAATGCATGGCAGCTGTGAAAAAGGCAAACTCTATGCTGGGGATCATATAGAAAAGTTGAATTGAGAATAAAACTGCAAAGATTGTCATGCCCCTTTATATAAGCAGCTTTTTTTTTTTTTTTGTGCAGCGTAACCAAGACTTGGAGTAATACTGTGTCCAGTTCTGGTCGCCACATCTCAAAAAAAAGGATATTGAAGAGATAGAAAAAGTGCATGAGAAGGGCAACAAGGGATGACTGAGGGACTGGAGCACCTTCTCCTATGAGGGAGAGGCTGCAGCCGCTTTGGGACTCCTTTTTTTAGTTTGGGAGAGGAGGAGCGCTATTGAGAGGAGGGGATATGGATTGAAGTCTCCAAAATGTATGCATGGGGTAGAAAATGTTGACAGAGAGAACTTTTTCTCTCTTTCTCACAATACTAGAACCAGGGGGCATTCATTGAAAATGCTGGGGGGAAGAATTAGGACTAATAAAAGGAAACACTTCTTCACGCAACGTGTGATTGGTGTTTGGAATATGCTGCCACAGGAGGGTGGTGATGGCCACTAACCTGGATAGCTTTAAAAGGGGCTTGGACAGATTTATGGAGGAGAAGTTGATTTATGGCTACCAATCTTGATCCTCTTTGATCTGAGATTGCAAATGCCTTAACAGACCAGGTGATCGGGAGCAACAGCCGCAGAAGGCCATTGCATTCACATCCTACATGTGAGCTCCCAAAGGCACCTGGTGGGCCACTGCGAGTAGCAGAGAGCTGGACTAGATGGACTTTGGTCTGATCCAGCTGGCTTGTTCTTATGTTCTTATGTTCTTATTGGTTAGAGTGCTACATTAGGATCTGGGCAACTGAGGTTTGAATCCCCAATTTTCCATGAAAGCTTTGCATGCAGATATGCGGAGGTTCACTCCAATAACTATTAACCCGTTCATTAGTTGGAAATGAATAGGCCGCAGCCCGTTTATTAAACAGTATAACATTTTGCATATAACTGCAACACCAAAGGAAGCTGGGCAAGGCATAAAGGAGCACATCCATGGCCCCCAGGCAGCAAGCACTGACCTGGTAACAGGGCAGCCCCAGCTGCCCCTGGACCCTTCGGACTGCAACTACTGTCTGGCACGTCCGCGAAGGGACTGGAACAGGAAGTTACTAGGTGCCACTTGAGTGCATACTCATTTGTGACACCCCTTCCTGCCAGGTAGCAAGATCTTGCATGGCCCCCAGGCCTGCACCATTGAGCTCTCCACTACCTCGGACCTCTTATGGAGGCCCCCAAAGTGGGAAGGTCTGGCACGCAAGCTCTGCCTTCCTGAAACGGATGTGCTCCTATGCCCCAACCGCCCGAGCTGTGACAAAATTTAACAAAAACATTAGCTACAACCCCATGCTATAAATTCGGGGGGGGGGGGGTCCTCTTGCTCTGCAGCCTCGGAAGAGGCTGTTTCCCCGGCTCGGCTGAGCCCCTTTATAAGGGGTTGCTCGGCCCTAGTCACGTGCTGGTTCCCGGTCACGTGACGGGGGCTCCTCCGGCTGGAGGAGAGCCAGGTGATCGCTCACCCCTCTCCTGCCACAACGGCACCCCAGGTTAATGCCTGGGGGGCGTTTTCTGAACAACACCTCCCCCCCTCAGCCTATCCTACCTCACAGGGTTGTTATTGTGAGGAGGGGAAATGCAAGGAAAGATGTTGTAAATAGTTTTGGTTCCCACAGAGCTGAAAAGCTGGGTAACTGGACAACCCAGATTCTTGCTGATTTAAAATGGTACATAAATATACTCTATCCACACAAGAAACAGCGTATGGAACTGAGGCACAAACCAGCCAAGCCAAGCCAAGAAAATGACCCCAAACAGTGTTTAGTCTCAAATAATTAGCCAACCAAACTGTCAATGTCTCTTACATTAAGCCCAAATCAACAATTTCCCTACAACGTCTGAGTAACTGACTGGCACAGACACACATAGTTTCCTGTAGAAATTCAGAATGATATTCTTTCATATCACACAACAAATTAAGCTGTGAAAATAGTAAGCCTTCTGCAAAAACTTCATTCATCACCCATTGCCCGGTAATTACTATGTTACTATGGAGCAACACAAAGAGACCTCCTCATGGCTGTAGAGAAGCAAAATCATTCAATAGGTTTTAATTACCAGGGAACTGTATAGTAACACACGATAACCTGCCTGCTGGTATAATATAGCCCTATCACTCATCATTCATTCCCTAGTAGTAGTCACCAAAAAATCCTGCTCTAGCCTCACTGAGCTGCTAAGGCATTGTAGCTCTGTGGATTTAATCACACTGCATTGTACATTTTCAGATTGCCCAGTCAGGAAGGAAGGGGGAGGGGGGACGTGGTGTGGAAAGATTACAAAGGCACATATACTGAGCACCACTGTTATCTCTCCAATGCGTTCCCCATCCCCTGCTACTGAATCGTGGGTAACAGTGTGCTGGAGCTTTCATTGAAAGTTAGAAATAAGGGTGATAATTGCATCATTGCCCTCCAGAACCTGTGCAAGTTGTAATTATATCCTGTTACGAAGGAACACAGCAATTTCAAACCTATTACCCACAGGTATCACTTATTTCAGAGTTAAATTTATTATTGCAGTGCCAGTCTCATGCATGCTTCTCATGGTCCCTCTTTCTTTCCTATTCAGAGTTTACAAGAGTGAGAAGCATAGCAAACAGAGCTGTATGGGAGAGGAGGAGAAAGTGGGGGAAAGGGAAAAAAAGGAAAAGAAAGCTTAAAATGAAAGTCACAACTCTGAGCACTTTTTAGCCAACATTCCCCTAGTTCCTTCAGGCTGGGATTGGCATGTTTTGAAGCAGAAAATAAAATCTTGTTTTGTTTTAAGCATTTAGCTACCTTTTATTTTCATGTCCTAGAGACTATTCTGGACCATTTGTTCCCTCGTTTTTTTTAGCCCGATTGGCTCTCAAAGCAGCGTGCAATTAAAATCCATCATTATCTACAAGTAATGACAACAATTGTTGCTACTGAAGTAATATGCAAATTCTTTGGCTATTTACACATGCGAAATCATCACTACTTTTAATGTACATTCCATTTGGGTTGGATTCTCATTTGCGCACAGGTTTTCCCCTCTTCAGCAGTCACCCAGCTTTCAGATCTGAGAATCCCTGTTTTCTGACTGCTCTGTTAACGTTACTTTCCCCCGCCTTCTTAGGGAAAGTGAAGGAGATACCTATGCATAAGGATTTCTGGGTGTGTGTGTGTGTTCACTTCATACCTTGCCTTCCCCTGTCCACACCGCAGCAGTTCCTCCCATTCCATTGACCACCTGCCTCCCATGCCTGCTCTATTTTGGGACAGTCTGAAGTTTTGGGAGGTTCCCGTGGTAGATTCCTTCTAATACTTTTATTCTTCAAATTGTTATGGTGCAGTGGTGTAGTGAACCACATGAAACTGACAAGGCTTGTCCTGCAACCCTGCTTAAGGCAGAACTTGAATGCCATCAATTAAAAATTGTGCCCACTTCACCATTTTACAATTTTGGAAGAAACAGAGAGCAACAAACACAGATTTGCCTAGCAATAGAAGCTACCAGATTCTGCTAACTAATGTCAACACCCACACTGACTTTTCCAATAACATGTTGTATATTTATATCATTCCAGAGGATCTAATGCATGCATTAGTAAACAATTCAGACCTGTGTGATATGGTTACCCATGTTTATTTCAGCCTGGCCATAGTGGGAATATTGTATTCTAGCCAAAAATACTTTAAAGGCTATGATACAATCCCCAAACATTTCAAGGGCTAGGGTAGGGTAGGCAATCAAGTGCATCATGGAAACCAAAAAAAGGAGGGGGAAGGGGAGAAAAAGATGGTGCAAATAGAAAAACTCCCAAACCCCACTGCGAGGCAAAGATTGTGAATCAACTGCTTCTCAAGCATGCGGTAAGCAGCACATGCATAAAAGGCCTTTGTCTTTCTCACTGATAGAAGAGCTGAATTTTGTTTTTAGAGAAAATAACCGTGATGCAGGATTTTTCAGCAATTTATGAATTGGAAATAGGAAGCAGTAAAGTTAAAACATGCTGCCTTCTCCTCTGTCCTTCCCCAAGTATTCAAGTCTAGTTCTTTCCCCATCTTCTCTACATTCAGAGAACCACAAACTCCAAATACGAATACCCTTCTTGCCAGCCAGCAAAACTGGTGGGAACATTTTTTGGGGGGTGGGGGGGAGAGTGTGACATCACTTCCAGGGAAAATCCTGGAATGATATCATGCTTCTATAGCAACTGAAAGTAATTCTTTTATATAGCGATTTCTAGAGAGGGTTGACATCATTTCCAGCTTTTCCCTAGAGGGTCCAACAGCTATTTTTTTAAATTAAAAAAAACTACTTGTCTACCAATGCTGTCTGAGAGGTGGTAGGAAATGGAAGCTGAGGCTGGGAGATTCCCTGCCCCCCACTGGGGGCTGGTGACTCTGTTATATCTGCTTCTACTAAGTGGCCACCCCCACCATAACACTTTCTTCACCTGTTATCCAGATTTCTAGGCTTTAACTTTTGAGATAAGGCTACCTCATTACAATGTAATAGAACTTTACAGTGGGTATTTTGGTATGTTATATTGTTATGCCAAGCCTATCTACTGGGCCTGTTGCCATGAACAGTTCAAAACTAATATTAAGTATTTCTTTTTTTAAAACAGGGGAAAAAAAATAACTGATCTAGATATTGAAGACTGATGTTCCCTTCTGTGAGAATTATCTAAAAGGGGAAAACAATCATTCATTTTTCTTTGGGGGGTGAACAAAAACAAAACCCAAACTCACATCGAGCATCTTGCTGCCATCAAATGAATGTGGTTGTTACAGCATGGAAAGTTTGAAAAGTGACACAAAAAGATAACATTGGGACAAGGAGAAGAAACTGAACTGAGGTTGTTATGGAAACTGGATTCTCATAAGACTGGATACAGTTTTTCCTCCTTCTGCCAACCCATGCAGGAACAAACGGGAGTCCAAAGTTCCAGCTATTTCTGCAGTGCCCTTGCCTAATATTCATCCTAAATGTGTCTTCAGTTGTCCCCAAGCAGTTCTGACTGTCTATCAGCCATCCCGCATCATAGCCTGGAAGTGCTGCTAAATGAGCCACTCTTACTCAATTTGCATCCCTGTGCCTCAAAGATGGTTGTTGCAGGCTGCACATGGTGTAAGCAGATGGAATAATGTCCAATTAGCCACAAATAACTTTTCTACCAAAAAAAATAACCACCAAGTTCTAGAAACCAAGACCCTGAACTTCAGCTCAGCCTTTTTTTTCTTCCTTTATGTGCTAGTTTGCATCTCAAGTCAGAAATCAGGCTATAGTCCAGGAGACTGAAGCTTCTCCCCCACAGCAAGAAATCTCACACACAAAACACACTCATCACCACAAGAACAGAGTAGCTCTGGGTCACCACCATACTATATATAAATATTTTTTTAAAAAAAAAAAAAACCTAATCAAACAATCCAAGAAGACTTAAAGGGTTCTAATTTATTTTTGTGGTTCGTCACTGAATCCCGGGATAGTTCTTACACCATGCTCAGTGTCTGGGTGTCAGAACCTCCTTTGACCAGGCAATTGAAACACTTGTTGATGAACAAAGATTTCTTTATTGCAGGCAAGATACGTCCCGTACAGTGCCAAGAAGTCTCTGCTGGTCCAGCAGAGACTTTGATAATATAAAGTAACCAGCAAAACCCTTTCGCCCGCCCACCGTTCCATTCCACAGCTGCAACTACAGGCCGAGGTACGTGGCCTTCACTAGCTAGCAGAGGAGATAAGAAGTCAAGCAGCAGAATAATACTTTCACATAACAGATTCACACAGACCAGAGCTCCCTTCCCCCAATATCCAGGCTAACCCGACACTGGGCTCATTGCAGTTTTGCAGGAAGATTAAATGGAAGCATGAATGGATCTAGACACAGGAAGGGAAATTTTGGCATATAAAGCTGGTTAAGTGGCGCACCCATCAGCGCTATTCAGCCAGAACTACAAAGGGTACTCCTAAAGGACTGGAGCAAGTAGTTTGGCTGTGACTGTTGGAGGCAGTGCCATTCCTGGTCTTGATATAGATTTGATTGTTAGTGTCTCACCTGTGCGCTCAAAGTTCCAATTATCTCTGTAACAGTAAACTCTGCACTTCTATGGAGCATAAATGGAGCTTTGTCTTCCTATTGTCAGCAATGTGATTCTAGTTTCCTCTAGATTCTTATCAAGATGACATGCTCTTATAGTGTCAGACAAGCCTCCCAATGAAGTCTAATTTCCTCCCTGATTGTTCCTGGTCAGGTTTGCATGAATATGCACTTCTACAGAGTCAGGAATCTTGAATCACATCTTCATAAATTTGAGATTATGGCTAGTGATGCCAGTTTATTTATCTGGTTTGGAATATAAATTTCTGTACGTTTAAAATGCTTGGCAGCATAACAAATCAAGAGGCATTTCCTTGAGAATGTCTTCTCCTGCTCCAGAATGTAACCCAAGCTTCTGATCTTGTGCAAGTCAGAAAGCTGTAACTTTTCAAGGTGCCTGAATACTCAGTAAGGATATAAAATGCCCTGGAAGGTATAACCTTTGACCCTGTGGCACTGTTGGGGTTTTTGTTTCATCTTTCCCTTATTAGGATGCTTTTATGCCAGTATGTTTGGTTTAGATTTCCTTTTTGCCATCTTTTCTTTAGCCATAAGCTTTAAACTTTAAACTATTTGCAAATGACACCAAAATAGCAGGGGTATCTAATACCCCCAAAGGCAGAGTCAGAATTCAAAATGACCTGGACAGTTTAGAGACCTGGGCCAAAACTAACAAAATGAATTTCAACAGAAATAAATGTAAGATACTACACTTAGGCAGAAAAAATGAAATGCAGAGCTATAGAATGGGTGACACCTGGCTTGACAACACTACATGCAAAAGGGATCTATCTGGGAGTTTTAGTAGACCACATGAGTCAGCAGTGTGAGGGGGCCAAGAAAGCCAATGCGATTCTGGGCTGCATCAATAGGTGTATAGTGTCTAGGATCGAGGGATATAATTGTACCTCTCTATTCTGCATTGGTTAAACCTGGAATATTGTGTACAGTACTGGGCACTGCAATTCAAGAAGGATATTGACAAACTGGAACAGGTCTAGAGGAGGGCAACCAAAATGGTAAAAGGTCTGGAATCCATTCTGTACGAGGAGAGACTTAGGGAGCTGGGTATGTTTAGTTGGGTGAAGAGAAGGTTTAGAAGTAACATGATCGCCATGTTTAGATATTTGAAGGGATGTCATGTTGGTGATGGAGCAAGCTTGTTTTCGGCTGCTCCAGAGACTAGGACCAGTAGTAATGGGTTCAAGGTGAAAGAAAAGAGATACCACCTAAACATCAAGAAAAGCTTCCTGACAGTAAGGGCCGTTCGACAGTGGAATGCACTTCTTCAGAGTGTGGTGGAGTCTCATTCTTTGGAGATTTTTTAAGATAGGCTGGATGGCCATCTGTCAGAAGTGCTTTGATTGTGTGTTCCTGCATTGCAGGGAGTTGGACTCAGTGGCCCTTGGGGTATCTTCCAATTGTTATGATTCTATCTTTAGAAATCAATCATAATATTTGAAATATTTAAAATAACTTCTGTTTTCTTATTCCACTTTCTGGTATTAATGGGTTAGCATTATCCTCTGTTGTTTCAGTTTTCCAACCTATTGGATGTAGAGTAGAAATAGAGTTGACTAGGTTTGACTGGTGAGAGGATTGAAGGTGCTCATGTTGCTACATCACTTCCAGGGAAAACCCACAAGTAACATAGGGCAGCTCTAGCAATTGCCTGCAACACTTAAGTAAAACCACATGAGTACCTGGCCATCACTAGAGCTACCATATGTCCAGTCCAATCCAGAACCTTTATTAGGCATATAATCAAAAAAGTCAAACATTTCCAGATACATTAAAAAATCACTCATTGTTACATTGTAAAACATGCCTTAAAATACGGCAACTGCTTCTGAAATTTCTACATTGGAATTGTTCAGGAGCTTAAACATTTTTCTTTTATCGGAGAATAGCCTGAATCCTGTTGGCAACAGTGCCCACAAGTCAATTCTAAAGTTGTTATATTTTGAACAATGCAGCAAAATATGAGAGATTGAGTGCGATGTATAGGGACAGGACCAGCAGCGACGTTCGTTACCATATGTCGCTTCTAAGGTTTTGATGGAAATGATGTGGCAATGTCAGTGACACGACTTCAAAAAAAATATTTCTCCCCCCTCTGTGCCATAATAGATATTCTGCCAAGGCTGTGGCCCCCTCCCTTCCCACATATGTGGTGAAATCTTCCATCAGAATGAAGGCGGCATTTTTGCTGTGTACAGTTCAATAACTTTATCCAGCAGGCCACTCCACTCCACACACACTTTATGGAAGTGCAGACATATTTCAGCATGCAGGTGCCTCTGAGAAGCACAGGCCACTGCTCCCAGGAAGCAGCAGACAAGACCTGGCAAGCAACTGCTCCTTCAATTTATTAACACAATAAGAGGCAGGGTAACATCTGCCTTGCCTCCTCTCTGGATCCTATGTTTTGGCAATCAGTAAACATTACTCAGTAGAGCATACAGCATACAAATGACATGGGGCTTATTTATTTAGTGATATTTGACAGCTCAGAAAAACTTTGTGAAGGCAAAATATAGTGCAGAGGGAGGTTTGTTTTTTTCTGTGAAAGCTGTACACATGGCCAGTAGCCAAATATCCCATCTATAATGTGTGTTGTGCCCTCCATTAAAGGGTCACTGGCAGATGGATTAAGTCCCCACATTTACATTTCTTTTTTTAAAAAATAAGGACTTACTTCAGAGTTTATTATGTCTTGAGATCAATAGGAACATTTCCATGCGACTAAAAAAAATCAAATGGAATACAGCTTTGATTTATTAAACACTCCCTGCAGTGTTAGCAAGCCACAGCAGAATTAGCTGGAAAAAAATGAACAGGAACAACTCACTGTATTTTCATCATCTAGCTGAGGGAAGGTTGGGTGGGGTGGAGGGGGAAGTAAATCACTAGAATTAATAGGGATGCATAAACATATTTTTGGCAGCTTTCACAAACTCAAACAAGGGCCTTTAAAAACGTAAAGAAATTCCAGTCTCCTCATTCACAACATAAATAAAGCCTTATGCAGATAACCGCTGCATCATCTGAAGTTTGCAAAATATGTAATGCTAGGAATTACGATAAAATGTAACTTTTGAACTATATTTCATTACAGTGAAACACTGGAGTTAAAACTTAAATTGATACATGGGTGGCCAGGCACCTTCAGCCCCACAGCCACAAAAGCTAGTAGTCTCAGCTACAGCAGGGCTGTGCTGTGCTGGCATCCAAAACAGACACTGATGTGGGAGGTGGGTGGGCCGGGGCATTCCCAGGGCATTAGTCAGATCCTACCCAGAGTTTACGGACACTGCACTGCAGCCTCAACACCAATCTTTTGGGTGGTGTAAATCCAATAGCTCCAATAAAGGGCTTTCCAAAGGCAAGGAGGGTTTTTGCTGTTTTCTCCCTCCCCAGGCCTCTACCTCTCTAAAGGCAGAGTGGTAACGAAGCAGCAGCAGCACCATCCTTGGCCGCCTCCATGGTCTGGATTGGGCTGCAAAATGTTAAAAGGAAGTAGCACCTTATTTACTTGCAAATCTAGTTCTGATCTTTTTCTGCAGCCAGAGCAAAAAGTAATACTTTGTGCGTAATGTAAAGGTCAGTATTGGATAGAAGCAGTCCTGTTTTCCCTGAGTCTGTATACCCATTGTAATCACCTAATATTTTGTCCAGGAATATAGACCTAGGGTCTGTATGGAAAGAGGAATACAAGACATAGTAGGTAAAGGCCCTCCACAAATGCAGAAGTGCAGGGCTGCAGGGATATGAGTGTAACAACCTTCAAGGAAAGCTGTTGGCATAAAGCTGCAGGGATATAAGTGTAGCAACCTTCAAGGAAAGCTGTTGGCATAGTCAGAAAGCTGCAGGGATATAAGTGTAGCAACCTTCAAGGAAAGCTGTTGGCATAGTCAGAAAGCTGCAGGGATATAAGTGTAGCAACCTTCAAGGAAAGCTGTTGGCATAGTCAGAAAGCTGCAGGGATATGAGTGTAGCAACCTTCAAGGAAAGCTGTTGGCATAGTCAGAAAGCGAAGGACAGTGTAGGCCATTCTAAGGCCCCTTCCACACACGCAAAATAATGCATTTTCAAACCACTTTCACAACTGTTTGCAAGTGGATTTTGCCATTCCGCACACCTTCAAAGAGCACTGAAAGCAGTTTGAAAGTGCCTTATTCTGCATGTGCGGAATGAGCCTAAGAGTGGATGCAGTTATATTGGTCAAATGTAGTGCTCTATCGTGATCTTTTTTAATGAGGTTGTACCAAGGAGAACATGTAGACTGAGATATTACTAGATGTATTGAATGCGTCACACATAATCATTCACGAGTAGTCAAACCAAGAACAGGAGGTTTCAACATACCATCAAATATAGAATACTTAACATTGCTACAAAGTATTGTTTAAAGAGTGCATTGATAGAGGTATTACAAAATTGATGCCAATATTTTAATGGAACAAAATGTGACTGGAGAATTCCTAATTCAGCCCATAGTCCCTTTGGAAAGAACCAAAATTTTATGGGGGGAAAAGAGGCTTTGAATAGATTTCATAGTTCCAATCAGTTATAAGTCCAGCCACAAACTTCAACTTCTTAAAGGAGTGGGGGAACTATCTTGCTCAGATTTAGTTTCAGTGCTGCTCTATTAAAAAGCAGCCCTTTATATAATAGAATTTCAAAATGGCCCCAAATGTTTTCAAAGCAGAGGATCTTATGGTGTCTAAATGTGCTTTCCAACTTAAAGTTTCATTAAAAATTATTCTCAAGTATTTAAAAGTGCTACACTGCTCTATATAGGATTCCTGTACATTCCTGTACAGGGGAGCCTTCAAGGTCTTTTCCTAAATACCACTTCCTTGGTTTTATCACATTTTTAAGGGCCTTCCCCTTTCAAATATTCCCCAGTTAATCCAACAGTTTTTTCAAGTCTACATGTGTTAGGAAAAGTAAAAAGTATGTAATCTGCAAGCAATAGGGCGGAAATTTTGCAGGCTCACCACCTTACTGCCATTGGACAAAACAGCTACCAGACCAGCTTTGCAGCTGATCAGGAGCTGTGGTGGTAAATTTTCACTACCATCTTCCTTGTGGCATTGCAGCATGTAAAACTGATTTTCCCACAAGTTCATGGATGGTTAGTAATCAAATTATGCATAAAGAAGCTACAATAAGGTTGTGTGACAATGACTATGCATGAAATAGAGTCCGTAACATAAAATTGTATGAACAGAAGATCTTTACAATTACAAATGGCTGGCCTGTTTAGTTAAGTGATTAGCAGCCAACGACAATGAGAGATCTGCAGGAGGGAACCATAGGGGTATGTGAGAACATACATGAGTGAAATAATGTAAATTGCACTGTATTCTGCAGTGCAGAAAAGGAGCAACCTGCTGACAAACAGCTGAACTGCTAAACAAAAAAAACAGGTCTCTGCATGTGAGCAGCCTCTGAGATCAACCAGCAAGTAGTAGAGTAGCCCAGTGTTAAAAACAAATGTGTATTGTCATTACACATTTGACAAAGACAAATCCACAAGACATTTTTATCAGTCATACCATCAGCAGCTCATACAGTAAGGTGGAGGGCGGATTTGTATTTCCACCCCTGAGTGCCACTGAAGGGGGAGAAGGCTTTGTGACTGTACTTAGGGCATTAGGAATCAGCAATGGAGAGACACAGGCATAATTCATGTTAACGTTTTCTTTAATATATAATTTCCATGTTACGAAGTTTAGAACAGGGGCCAAAATTGGCCCTTCAGATGTTCATGGACTTGAATTCCCAGCTGGTGCTGGCAGGGGCTGATGGGAATCATAGTCCATGAACATCTGAAGAGCCAGGGTTGGACACCCCTAGTTTAGAACTTAGGGACAGTTAGAGAAATTGATTCAATCAGTCTGCATCCAGAAAGCATGACTGAAGCATGAACGGTTGATCAAGTTGCCCATGCTACAATGCTGACCCCCATCCCAGGCTGTCTGGTCAGCAGCAAGAGAGAGGGGTGGGTGAAGCTGCGGTTTGATTTGAGGGAACTGGTGGGGCCTGCTAATGTCTTTGAATCCAAACCAAAGTAAAAGCATCCAGCATTTAGTAGCTACAGGAAAAGGGGAAGAAGGAACACTGCATCTCTTTAAGTGAATGTTTGATCCCCCCTTTGCGTTGCCAGGCAACAGCAGTAGGATTTGCCTCTGTTCAAATTACCTCTTCAGAGGGTGCTGAAGAGCCTGTATTTACAAATAGTGCTATGTTCACAGCATTTGTGCCTCTGTCGTATATGTGGTTATTAAGTTGTTATATTTCAAGTTTATTGGAAAACATACTATATTGGATATTTTTCATGGGCTTAATAGAATAGAATAGAATAGAATCTTTATTGGCCAAGTGTGATTGGACACACAAGGAATTTGTCTCCGGTGCATATGCTCTCAGTGTACATAAAAGAAAATACATTTGTCAAGAATCATAAGGTACAGCACTTAATGATTGTCATATAGGTCTAGTAAGCAATCAGGAAACAATCAATAGTAATAAAAACATAAAAGGTAAAATCATAAAATAAAATGAAATGTCAGCACAGGCTATAGTCATACAGTCATAATTGGGAGGAGATGGGTAATAGGAATGATGAAAAAAGTAGTGCAGTAATTATATAATAAATATATAATAAATAGTTTGACATTATCGAGGGAATTATTGTTTTAACAGATTGATGGCATTCGAGGAAAAAACTGTTCTTATGTCTAGTTGTCTTGGTGTGCAGTGCTCTGTAGCGACGTTTAGAGGGTAAGAGTTGAAACAGTTTATGTCCAGGATGCGAGGGGTCAGTAAATATTTTCACAGCCCTTTTTTTGACCCGTGCAGTATACAGGTCCTCAATGGAAGGCAGGTTAGCAGCAATTGTTTTTTCTGCAGTTCTGATTATTCTCTGAAGTCTGTGTAGATCTTGTTGGGTTGCAGAACCAAACCACACAGTTATAGAGGTGCAGATAACAGACTCAATGATTCCTCTGTAGAACTGTATCAGCAGCTCCTTGGGCAGTTTGAGCTTCCTGAGTTGGCGCAGAAAGAACATTCTTTGTTGTGCTTTAATGTATTTTGATATTAGGTGTCCATTTTAGGTCATGAGATATGATGGAGCCTAGAAATTTGATACTGTATTGTCTAGTATTGTGAGAGGAGGTAGGATGGGAGGGTTTCTCCTGAAATCTACCACCATTTCTACGGTTTTAAGTGTGTTCAGTTCTAGATTGTTCCAGTGGCTAGTTGTTCAACCTCCCGTCTGTATGCGGTTTCATCGTTGTCTCGAATGAGACCAATCACTGTTGTATCATCTGCAAATTTTAGTATTTTAACAGATGGATCATTTGAGATGCAGTCATTGGTATACAGAGAGAAGAGAAGTGGTGAAAGTACACAGCCTTGGGGGGACCCTGTGCTCATTTTACAGGTGTCTGATGTAATTTTCCCTAGAGTCACCTGCTGTTTCCTATCTGTTAGGAAGCTTGTGATCCACTTACAAATATGCTCAGGTACTGCTAGCTGATTTAGTTTGGTTAGAAGAATGTCCGGTCTGATAGTATTGAATGCTGAACTAAAGTCAACAAAGAGGACCCTTGCATAGGTCTTTGGCGATTCAAGATGCTGTAGGATATAGTGCAAAGCCATATTAACAGCATCATCTGTCGATCTATTTGCTCGGTATGCAAATTGCAAGGGGTCCAACAGTGGATCTGTGATGGTTTTCAAATGGTACATCACTAGCCTTTCAAAAGTTTTCATAACTACAGATGTTAGAGCAACTGGTCTGTAGTCGTTCAGTTCCTTGATGGAAGGCTTCTTCGGCACTGGGACGATAGTGGAGTGTTTGAAGCAGGAAGGAACATAGCACATCTCTAGTGATTTGTTAAAGATTTGGGTGAAGATGGGGGCCAATTGGACAGCACAGACTTTTAGGCAAGAAGGTGTTATCTTGTCTGGGCCTGGTGCTTTTCCAGGCTTCTGTCTGTGAAATAGATCTTGCACTTCCTTTTCTGAGATCACCAGGGGTTGTAAACCCAATGAAATGGGTTCAGTTGTAGGAAGTTTGGCTATTGTTGGTGCATCTGAGATAGAGGTTGTGGAGAAAGGTGACTGTAGATTGTTTTCAAACCTACAGTAGAACACGTTCAGGTCGTCTGCCAATTGCTGATTTCCTTCAGCTTGGGAAGGTGGTTTACTGTAACCGGTGATATTTTTGAGAGTTTTCCACATGTTTGCTGTTTCGTTTGGTGAAAACTGATTTTTAGCTTTTCAGAGTAGTTTCTTTTTGCTGCTCTGATCTCCTTTGTTAATACATTTCTGGCCTGATTGTACAGCATTCTATCACCCTTTCTGTAGGCCTCTTCTTTGGAACGACGTAACTGCTTAAGTTTAGCTGTGAACCAAGGTTTGTTGTTACTATATATACGCAAGTTCCTGGTTGGTATACGTTGCCTACCAAGCCACAAACCTTATCTTTTTACTACAACTTTTTTAAAAAAAACTTCAACCCTCCTTAATGCTCCACTTAGAAGAATTTAGGAGACAGATTTATGTCATCAGGATTCTGCTGGGTTATTTAGGCACACAGCTATTGAACCAATAATAGAATCTAGTTGCAAGTGCAGGTGAGGTCTAAAGTCAGGTAGTCCAGTAGCTTTAGTGACCTGCATGAGGACAAAAAGACTGGGTATGTATAACTAAATTAATTAATTAATAGATTAATTAATTAACTTCATCGTCTGCTAAGAATAAAATACAGCTGAATATTGTGGAACCTATAATGTATGCAAAATGTTTTCTAGTTTGGTTACATTAGGACAAAAAGTAGAGATCTTTTCCATTGCCTTATATTACAAACAATCAGCAGTACTCCAGAGCAGACACATCTCTATCTCTTGAAGCCAGCCCTACACCAATCAGATCTAATTCTGAGCAAACTCTCATTCTGTAGATTTTCTAGTACATGTATGAAGAAGAAGAAGAAGAAGAAGAAGAAGAAGAAGAAGAAGAAGAAGAAGAAGAAGAGGAGGAGGAGGAGGAGGAGTAGTTTGGATTTATATCCCCCCTTTCTCTCCTGCAGGAAACTCAAAGGGGCTTACAATCTCCTTGCCCTTACCCCCTCACAACAAACACCCTGTGAGGTAGGTGGGGCTGAGAGATGTCCGAGAAGCTGTGACTAGCCCAAGGTCACCCAGCTTGTGTGGGAGTGTACAGGCTAATCTGAATTCCCCAGATAAGCCTCCACAGCTCAGGCGGTAGAGCTGGGAATCAAACCCGGTTCCTCCAGTTTAGATACATGAGCTCTTAACCTCCTATGCCACTGCTGCTCCTGATGTACACCAGCATGCCTGATGTACACCAGCAAAATTCTGGCAGGCTGTTGTTGGTTTTCCAGGCTGTGTAGCCGTAATCTGGAAGTTTTTGGTCCTAGATGCCAACCGCAGATATGGATTAAATGTTAGGAGCAAAAACTGCCAGACCATGGTGACACAACCCAGAAAACCCAAACACACATCTGATTCCTGCTGTGAAAGCCTTCAACAATACAAAAATACTGGCAGTGTGCAACTTTTTTACCATGTAACTAAAAATAAAAAAAATACAAATAAAAAAATTCCCAAGAAGGGAAACTAGCCAGGTGTGGCTGTGAATGAAGTGTTTTTACAGTACTGTAGCTCAGCCAAGTCAACACAGATTTTTATTGCACTACCAAAACACACATCTGCAACTTGGGACTATACCCTTGCCAAGTTTAGGTTTCTACCACCTGCTGCAGAAACATTAAGAGATGTGTATAAAGTTATGCTGCTAATTTGTTAAAGTTGCAAAATATATATACACATCTTCAACCACATCTATGTACCAAACTACTATGTACCAAAGATATTACACACACATTCCTGCCATCCCAGTGTAGCTAGCTGTAGGAGCTTCAAATTCTGTCGAGAAAAAAAATATGAAATCTAGGGGCACTGTTCTAAATCTGAGTCCACTGAGTTGCATTTTGCATATGGTTGCCCTGTAAATAGACTTATATACTAGAAATGGTGAAATCTTGATGTCAGAGTCTTCAAGAAGATAATAATGTGCCTCATCTATTCTGTGTAGAAATGTGAAGGTTTTTAAAAAAACTTTTAGCTGTCAGACCCAGATGTCAACAGACCCTAGGTTTCAGTGTCAAAAACAGACAGGCAATAGTGTGTTCTATTTTGTGTGTATTCAGAAGAGTTGCGTCCAAAGTGGATGGAGAATGGGGAAATGTACATGGAACTGATGGGTACGGGGGTCAAAAAGATTTTGGCAACTATGGGAACAATTCTAATACTTTCTTTCCTTTTGTTATGAGCTTGCCTCAACCACAGAACAAAACTAGGGACGCTAATGAATTTTGACAACTCTGGTTCGAGTCAAAGCAAGTTTCTTGTGTTTGTCTTTATTCAGAGAATTGGTGTGCTGCTTCTCAGAGACATGCTGGAAACAGCTGAACAGGTTCTCCTTACTGATAAAACTATAGCTGTTTTATTTATTTCTCCTGAGCATATTAAAGATATTCAGTAGACAAAATGAATACCCATGCTAGGAGGCAGCTTCAGGGAAAGGCCCTAGTCTTGGCCTCTACGCCCTCCAGGATATCTTGTTAGCTAATATGTGAAACAGGTTGGTGAACTAGATGGACCACTGGACGGATCCAGCAGAGCTCATCTTAAATTGTGCTGCTGTGGATCATGGGACCTATGTAAACAGAAAGCTATGTGAGACGTGCTGCCAAAAGAAGGGGAATTAGGGCAAGATTCTGCCCTTCACCCTGGAAGAGGCTGCCCCTTTTTTGTTGGTTGGAATGCCCTGTTCTTAAATTCAGGGTCTTCTCTTTTAACCATTTACCACCACATTCTGGTGCTGTTCTTCAGCACAAATACAGGAAATACAGCGACAGAGGCGCTCCAACTGGACATTAGCATCATCAAGGAACTGGCTGCCCTCTGTGCAGATTGATGCATTCCATCATTGCTACCACCACGACTTTACCATCCAACAACAAATATATTTTAAAAAGGAGGAGGGCAACATTTTCAAGCTTGCAGGCAGCCATGTGTGGGTGTCAAAGTGGCAGTAAATGCCCATCTGCTCCTTCTTTTTTGACAGGCAGAGGGAGGTGAATGTATGGCTTTTATTTCACTTGCCCCCACTCACTCCAGCTCGCTCACTCTCTCCCTCTACAGCCAAAAAAAATTAAAATAAATGAATTGCAGTTCATTTCCCCAACAACCTGACATCAAACTGACAGAGCTGTGACTATTTGACATCCAACTCTATAATAGAACAGCACCTTTGAGTGACAGGTGAACAATAGGAGGAAAAATGTGGCTTCCATAAATAAGAGAATTTACAGTTCACAGTATAAGAAATAAACTATTACTCATAAAGTGTTGTTTCCCTTGAAAGTTTGCCACCTGTCACTTCTGGTTAAATAACTCACCAAGCCAAGGTGTGGTCTGACTTCTTTTATGTCTGCCTGTTCCTTTTCATGGCGCTCTGAGTGATACCTCAACTAGTACTGCTTAGATTTATACCAATAAAGGCTTACTACTGCTGCTGCTACTACTACTACTACTATTACTACTACTACTACTACTACTACTACTACTACTACTAGCTCAGATTGTTTGATTTTTTCAGCTACAGCTCTCAAGCGATCTACCAGCAGATTCCCCTCAACCAAGCAAACACCAAACTTGTAGTCATCCTGGAAGGGGTATCAGCCAAAGGCCTTGTCTAAGGGAGCCTGTGCTAACATTTCTTGGGGCTTCTGGGGGCCTGATGATACAACAGAATCTTGCTCATGGTCCTTGTGACTCCCCTTTGTTGGAATGGCCTGTCCAGGGAGGTCAGGAAGGCTCTCACACACCTGGCTTTCTGAAAACTATGCAAGCTGAATTATTCAAGAGGGTTTTTCTACACAGGTAGTAGAACCGCAATGTACATAGTGGCTTACAATGATTTACAAACTCACTTGGATAAATGATTAGGGACTGTAATCTACACTACTGTGTATAGCTTCTTGTAACAAGGGTTCTACTATGAAATTATACAACATTGAATGTGCCATGTTAAAACTTAGGCTTTGTTTTAGTTGTGCTGTTTTTAGATTAGTGGTTTTTCTATTACCCTAGTCCTTTTGCCTGTTTATTCAGTGCCCCATTCTGTTGACTTTGGTCATTTCCCCACTCCCTGTTTGATGCAGGTTACTCACAGCAAGTCACCCGCAGTCCAGCAGCACTCCCGACAGTGGTGGCAGTGCAGCCACCCCGATTCTGGAGCTCTTCAACCCCGTTAGCGCACATTCCCACTCCTGTTTGCAAGAGCGTCTTTAGGAAAAACCCTCATAGAGCGCAGGCCACTGCTCCTAGTGACATGGACGCTACCGTCCAATCAGGCCACGGCGGGGCTCCAGCCAATCAGAAAAGAGACCCGCATTTGTGACACCGCGGAAGACAGCGAAGCTTTCGGAAGGCACAAACTGCGGTGGGGTGCACGAACTCATGCTGAAAAGCAGCAGTTCAAGCGACACCGGTTTGCCTAAGCTTTTTTTTTTTTAAGTGGGGAAACAGCCTTCATTGACTTACTCTGTGTAATCTGCCTTGAACCATAGTGAGAAAGGTGGATTGTAAATAACCTAAACAAGCAAACAATGCACGATCCATTATTGGGTATATCAGGATCCATTGATAAAGATATCCAAGATGGGCCATCTCAGTATCTGTCTTCAAAGAAAACAGTGATGGAGAAGTACTTTTGAGGGCATAAACTCTAGGATATTAATGCTTTGTTTCAGGTGGGAGGTTTTGTCAAAAGCAAGTGAGAGAACCACAGAATTTTTCAGGACATTCCATTGCTGACTTCCCAAAGGCAGAAAATTCAAATCTGATGGGCGATCATGTCCTTATTCTTCCACTGCATATAATTCATTCCATCTGTTCAGTCCCATCCACCTTGCTGGAAATGTTTCCATATTGCAAATGCTTGTAAAAGAGCTACTGTTGGCTCATCAAAATATGTCTTTCCAACTCCTTTATCCTTTTGAAGACGACTGCACTGCAATATTTTAATGTGATTTGACAGCAGTGTATTGTTTTCTTTTATATGTAATACTCTGAATGCAATCAGCAGTCAGAGATATTATGTTAATATTTGTGGTTTCTATTGTTTTGTTATTATTATTGTATTGTAATGCCAGGACTATATGTGGTGGAAAATGTCACGGCCAAGAACAAGCACACCCTTCAGATTAAAACAGATTAAAAACGCAACTGAGAAACCCAGGCAGGACATCCATTTCTCCTGCTTGGCAGCTGCTGAGGAACTGCAAACTAGTCTCCCTACAGCTCCATCCACCCTCTGGGGATGGGAAAATAGCCTCCATTCTTCTACCATATGACAAGCAAGTGGTAAATTATATTCAATCCCACTACCCCTTGTTTATCTACCATGACAGTCTACTTTGCCCCTTGTGTAACTGGCTGCCCAGAGGGTATACATGACCTTTCTCAAGCTGTTCTTAGCTGTCATAAGGCCTTCCATCCTTTCTTGCATTTCCCGTCATTTAATTCAAGGCCCTCCCTTCCTTCTCTCTCTTCTCTAGCATTTTGAGTTCCCTTTATTGCCACCCTCTTAGAACTTTATCTCCCGCTGTCTTTCTTCATGTGAGTTATACCTCTTCCTTTTTTTACTATTTTTTCCCCTCTCTATCTGTCTGCCACCATTTCCCTTTGATTGCTTCGCTTTTATTTCTCTCTGCCTCCATTTGTTGAAAAGACTGGGCTTTTTTCCCTCAAAGGAACCTGGGCTCATCTGACTTTTCACAATGATAAAAAACAAGCACTCTTCCACACATGGCAGGAGTGTTGTGTGGGTAGAGCAGCTGTTCAGTGTGTGAAGCCCTCCTGCTGTGTGCGGAAAAAACAATATCAGGTCTACTGTTTTTTCTTCATCACACCGAGAAACAAAATCTGACCCTGCAACACAGAGGAATAGCATGCAGAAGGGATCCACTGAATGGTGTCCACAGTGGCAGTGTATTATTCCTGCAGAAAAAGGCACAGTGGTGAAACTCTGTTGATAGATGTTCTGTTTTCACAACATATCTGCATATTAATATTGGGTGAAAATGCATCTCCATTGTAATGTATGAAACTTGCTGCATGTGCTATTTTTGTGTACACAAACAGCTATATATATCTCTATAGACACAGATTTGAAGGAGAAGGGAGATATCTTCCCTGCATTTCTGCATGTTTTCTACTTTGTCTCTCTCTTCCCTGCTTCTTCTTCCCATAATATATTCTCTCCACATTTCCTCCCTTTTCCTTTTTTTCCCTCACCCCAAATACAGTACATTTGCTTTCTACTGCAGAATAATCAGAGAAGCCAAAACTGTTGGAATCATCACCTGAAATTACAGCTGCCACAACGGGGACAATATTTACCACTCATCCAAGTTAGCAGCCCTACAACTTCCAGCATTTGGAATGCAAAAAAGGCAGTAGACTTCTAGAAAGGCGAATCTGATGTTCAAAGATGTGGGAGACCCTCCTGATTGTTTCTGTAGTGATCTATGAGTAAAAGGTTGTTTCTCAACTGCCGAGCTGCTGGCATTATATATTCATTGTAACAGACACAATGGAAAACATGCTACACCCGCCCCCCTCCGCCATCTAAAATTATCACTTGATTGCCAAACCAGATCAGTGACTTTGAAGGCTAAGATTCTATGCCAGCTCTGGAGAAAACTTAATTGGTTTACAGAGCAATATAATGGCCATACCTAATTTCCCAAAATTGTTATCTGTGATCTTGTGGGAGGCAAGACTGTGGTAAATGCTTGCTGTTTTCAAATGGGGCTTTTCCAGAAATGTTCAGACACTAGACACCAACACTGAGGCCAGTACAACTTGTAATGCATCAGCCCATCAGCCCATGTACTGTTGCTTGGCAAGTGCTTTTTAATACCCCCATTCTAGAGTCCAGGAAAGCAGGAGTGAGCCACTGTATAGTATACGGTTGCCAGATCCAGGTTGGCAAGCTCCTGGTAGAGCCTGAAGAAGGCAGGGACTTCAGTGAAGTACAATGCCGTAGAACCCCTCCTCAAAGCTTGAACTTCCTTCAGGGGAACTGATATCTGTAGCCTGGAGAAGAGCTGAAATTCCAGCATGGCACAGTAGTTAACAGCAGTGGACTTTAATCTAGAGAACTGGGTTTGATTCCCAACTCCTCCACATGAGCGGCAGAGTCTTATCTGGTGAACCAGATTTGTTTCCCCACTCCAACACATGAATCCTGCTGGGGGACCCTGGGCTAGTTACAGTTCTCTTGAATTCTCTCAGCCCCACCTACCTCATAAGGTGTCTGTTGTGGGAAGTGGAGGGGAAACGGGTTTGCAAGTTTCCTTGAGTCTCCTTAAAGGAGAGAAAGATGGGATATAAACCCGTCTTCTTCACCTGGAAGCTGGTATCCCCCATACAGAGCCAGGAGTTTGCATTTGTCTTGGTTGCTCACCAAACATGCGATTATCCAGGAAAAGAAAATCCTGGGGTCAAAGCAAATAATATGCAATAATGGCACAGTAGAAACTTCACAGTACTTATATTTCTGATTTCATTCTGTGTTTTCTTAGGTTCCATTTTGTGAAGCAGGAGAGAAAGGTAAATGATTTTGATTTTGTAAATATAACTGTTCCTTCCTGACTCATTTCCCCTTTGTTTTCAGTGTGCCTCGTCCTCTTTTTTATTTTTTGCATGCAAGTTGTATAGGCACGCCTGTTTATTTTCCTAATTTATGCTTTTTATATTTTACATTTACATTAGTCCCTTTATAGGGATGATTGAATGTTCCCTATTTGGTTTCTTTAAAACAACCACAACCCAGTTTATATATTTTTTGTCTTTTTTTCATTCTTTGTATTTTGCTGTTGGTTTGATACTTTTGTTTGCACTGTGCAACCATGCAGTAGAGATTTTATACTGCATTCATATGTACAAGGTGCATTATTTCTGTGTGTTGATGCTGTTTTACTTCTGTGCAAATAATACTGAAAAATACATGCATTACACAAGACAAAATGGTGCAAAAACATAATTGTGCAAAAACAACCAATTGTGGGTTCAATTTGCGCAAGCAAAGACCAGAATTAAAATGGGAATTTTGGATCCAATCAGAAGGAACGAGAAATTGAAAACCATCCCTAACCTCTTCAGGTTGTATTTTCTAAACAGTCTCTGCTTTCTGCCACTTCTTCAAGTCCTTTTCTTGTTCTCATTGCAAATTAAGGTCACCACTTCCTTCATCCCTGTGCTGAGTCAAACAAAACACTGAAATTGTCATCCAGTGCTGCCTGGCATAAAGAGCTGAAGAGGATCATGTTTCTTGCTGAAACCAGGTTTGCTGAACTGGTGTATAGGCAGAACTATTTATAGAAATGGCAGATAGGGACACAGAGTTTGACCCTTCTTTGAGGCTGAAAGTAGCAATTTCAAATGCTGAGGTAACAGCTTTGGAACAAGCTTTGGGGACAGGAGAACTGACCTTTAGAAGTACTGATAACTGAGCCTATATAGCAACAACAGAAACACTGAGGCACTTGCCAACTTGGTGTGAAATCTGTGAACTTTATTAAATGAAATAGCATGTTGTGTTTGGAAGGAAGAAACTTTGGAGTCTTGATGGCTGTTTATCCAGGGAACATGAAGTCAAAAGAAGAAGAGTTTGTTTTTATACCTCGCTTTTCTCTATCTTTAAGGAGTCTCAAAGCAGCTTACAACTGCCTTCCCCTACCCTCCCCACAACAGTCACCTTGTGAGGAAGGTGGGGTAGAGAGAGGTATGAGCTCCCAAAGGCACCTGGTGGGCCACTGCGAGTAGCAGAATGCTGGACTAGATGGACTCTGGTCTGATCCAGCAGGCTAGTTCTTATGTTCTTATGTTCTTATGAGAGAACTGTGATTAGTCCAAAGTCACCCAGCAGGCTTCATGGGTAGGAGTGGGGTAACAAATGGCAAGCATTACAAGGAGAGCACAATATAAATGATTCATAAATGGATAATATAAACCAAATATTTAGACCCTTGAGACTATTTTCAGAATGGGAAGAGAATTTCAACCAGTCAGTGACAAAGTCTTATCAACAGCATGAGGTAAATAAAATGTTTATGGGCACAGAATGGTTTTGCTTCAGTCAGGGCAACAGGAGATGTAACCAAGAAGCATTTTGATGGGCAGTTACCCAGGTGTTATAGCCTCTCCACAGCCTCATTGAGTGGAAGACCCAGAAGATGAAGAATATTTTTCTAAAGAAAACTCTGTCCATTATCGCTAAGATGGTAGATTTTTAAAATATTTTCCCACAAAGGGACTATATCGCACGAACTCTGAGAAGCTGTGCCACACGTCAAAAATGGACATAAGCATCTGACCTAACGGAAGGGTCACTGTACATTGTGGAAAGGATTGAATGGAATATACTGCTGAGACAGATATAAATCCCTGAAGAGTAATAGAGTGTCAAGCTAAAGTGTTTAATAATAGAAACCAAAATAAAAACTGTAGGTGTCAGTATTCCTGACCAGGACAAGACTATTAATAAATATTAGAAGGGTAAACTAGAAATAAAATGGCTGACAACCAAGGAAGTTTTTTTTTTTTTTAAAAAAAGGCTTTCTGATTCTCTACCATGACAGAATAGTGACAAAAATAGACTGTTGTTATCGCATCTAAGGATAATGTAGAGGAAATTCAAATGAAGTTAAATTATCTGCTGTAACATAATTGAACTATAGAAGTTAAAATCAGATTTAACCCAGTGAGCAGAGCGACATCAAATCTTACCACATGTCCTGATGGAAATGAGGGCAAAAGATTGAGAACCCTGCTGCGGCAGATCTCACCATCTCTACCAATTGTGTTCCTCCTTCCCTAGCAACATCTTCAGTTACAACCTATTCAAGAGTTTTGCTGGCTTTGTGGAAAGCTGAAGCTGTGCTATGCTAACTAAAAACCTCCTAAGGGGAATTATAATCTGTCCTGGGTCACCATGTCTCCCTGCCAGACCTCAACAGCCACCCTTATCTGCTCTGCTTAGGTGTAGATTTAAATCTCCACAAACTATCATTCACCATCGTTTTACATGTCTGCAGTGGTTCCCATCCCCACAGAATCCAGGTCAATAAACTCCTCTGCATGCTGCTTGTGAATTCAGAGTCTCCTGTCTGCTGCTCTGGGAGGCTGTTCCAGGTGGCGGTCCTTCTTGGGTCAAGGTTTCAACTGCAACTTTGGACAGGCATTTTCTTAAATTCATACCATATATTCTTGTGTATAAGCCGACCCATGTATAAGCTGAGGCACCTAATTTTACCACCAAAACCTGGGAAAGCTTATTGACTTGCGTATAAGCCGAAGATGGGAAGCTGGGGTTTGAGGAAGCCCAGCCAGCCAGCAGGCAGAGGGAGCTCCTTATTTGGGCAGTGACTCCCCCTGATGTCACTGCCCAAATAAGGAGCTCCCTCTGCCTCCCCTCTGGGGTTTGAGGAAGCCCAGCCAGCTGGGGTGCCTCGGGGTTCCCCTTTCACCCTCCGAGGAGGGCAGCAACAAGTGGCTTGTGCAGCTGCAGGGAAGTCATCCCGGGCCATGCCCCCAGCCTCGGCAGAGGCCTGAAGAGCTCGCTGGCTGTGGGGGTTTCCCCTTCGCCCTCTGGGGAGGGCAGCAACAAGTGGCTTGTGATTGCTGGTAAGTGGTGACTCGTGTATAAGCTGAGGGGGCATTTTTCACCCTTAAAACAGGGCTGAAAAACTCGGCTTATACGCAAGTATATACAGTATCTATGATTTTAAGATTTTAGGATACATTTAATTGGTGTGCATTCAAAAAGTCAATTTACTCAAAGACATACATGGAAAAGTTTTTTTTAAAAAAACTTCCAGTTTTCTGATTTTTTTTTACAAAGTAGTTGAACAGCAACTAATCCATGTTAAAGATGAAGATTTATAACCTTTTCCCTCGATTGGAAATTGGGTTGTAAACAGCTAGGAAAGGTTAAGGTGAATAAAGAAAAACCTATAGGACATTTTTTAAACAAATGTAAGACTAGACAAAGTGCCTAGTAAGGAAGACCTGATCAATGCATGTGGACTGGCAGAGAATAACCACAAGTGAAATTTTTAAACACACTATTCACATATCTTTTCAAGTTTAAAGCTGTCTGAAAGCTTCAGAAAAAATAGCCTGAATTTTATTGTGGTTAACTGAGTGAAAACCTCAGCTCAATGTGAAGCAGTTGTAAAAGTAAGAAATTTTAGAGCTTGAGTTACGCAATGGAGGTTTCATACAAAAGAAGGCTATTATGCTAATCAATTGAACACTCTATCTAACATGCTGAGTTCATCTTCTGACTGAACATTGTTTTGTTCACATAATGAGAAACAGAAATCAGGGGCTTAATAGGACAAGAAGTTTATTTATCACCCATGTATGAACACATACCTCAAGTCTATGTGTTAGCCAAAATGCTGGGGTCTGCCCGGAATTAATGAGGGCAGACCATGCTTAATGAGAAGCTAGATAACTATTATGAGATATTTTGCATTGATGTTTAGAAAGGTATTTTCCATAAGACATCTACAAGATTCTGGAATAAAAGTTTAGTTTTATTACGAGAAAGTAAAAAGTAATAAACATACAATTATGCCAATGGTCAAAGCACATAGAAAATTCACACAGTCCTAGGATGTATAAAGAGTTGAGGGTATAGGTCTGGAATAGAGTGGGGTTTGGGGGGAATAAAGGTGATAATTACCTGATCTAAAAGTAGAATGGTCCAAAGACCAGGGTTTAACGACCTGCATTGAACTCCAATAGAGATGGGATAGAAAGCAACGCTGAGATCAGTATTAACCAGAAAAATGCCCAGAAAAATACTGAACCTGTTGTGCTGGGTGAACAGTATAATCATAAAGAAAAATGGATCCTCACGCTATGCTAAGTGACCCAACCTTCCTAGGACAAAGGTGACTCTCTGGGAGAGAACAAGAGAGGGTACTTGGGCATAATGTTGCAAACTCAGGGAGTGCCTGAAAGTTATTAGATTTTGGGGTGCAACTGATTTTGGAGTGGAACCGAAACAATCAGTGTGACAATGCCAATGTAGATGGAGGTGGTCTTTGGAGAGATTAGTCAGGTTTAGAAGAATAGCTGACAGGAATAGCTAGAAGAATAGCTGGCAGGAACTCTTGATGAAATAATGTAGCTGCATATCCTTGATGAAATAATGAAATAATCTAGCTGCATATCCTTTGTTTCATGGGGACAGGTAAGTCATGGTCAAATTGGGAACTGGCTTTCCCAAGCTAGAGGCTGTATTTTTCCTTATTATTTTAGGAAAAAGTGCAGTGGCTATTTGTAAGTTAATGTTTGCATAAGATCTTTGCCTAGACAGATTTCTGAACTAGTGCAGGGATGACATCCATCTTTCCACTGCATTATTAGGCTACCACTAAGGTTGGCAGGATAGGTAGAGATACTGATGTCCTAAAAACAGGCCTCCCCCAGCTATGTGGAAGGTGACATAATGCTGTTATTGTGGAAGTGTGCTAATTTGTCCAGTTGTGTGGGATTGTCCAGTCTGAGGATATTGACAGGATTTCTGGAAGTTAAGACCTACTGCCTGCTTGTTCTATGCTTGCCTTTCTGGGCAGCATGTATCTGTTGGGAAGGAAGCTGACCTACTGGGTAAATGCATCTGTGAAAAAGGGGATGGTTGCCCCTGCCTCGAGAATGGGAATGGTATATCCCCTCCTCAAAAGATATACTCAGAACCCAGGAGAGCTGAATAACTAGTCTCATTACTGAGCAAAGTGACTGAACTAGACAACTTCAGTGATTTCTGAATGATGGATGGTTTGAATCCATTCCAATCTGTTTCCAGGCCTGCTTATGGGACTGAAATGGCCTTGGTTGCCCTCGAGAGTGATCTGTGCTGAGAGTTAAACACTATTAATTTTTTGGACCTCTTGGAAGCTTTTGATTTCATCCATCATGGTATCCTTCTGGACTGAATTTGGGTTGGGACTAGGAGACATTGTTCTGCAGTGGTTTTGTTCCAACTTCAAAGGAAGGTTTCAGAGTATGGTGCTAATTGACTAGTGCTCTGCTCCTTGGACTCTGGCCTGTAGGGGCTTGCAAGGTTTGATCTTGTCCCCCATGCTTTTTAATATCTACATAAAGCCAGAGAAAAGTTCATCTAGAGATTTTTGTGGAGCTGCAATGGATACGCAGTTGACACCCAGCGTGGTGTAGTGGTTAAGAGCAGGTGGATTCTAATTTGGAGAACCAGTTTGATTTCCCACTCCTCCACCTGAGTGGCAGAGACTTATATGAATAACCAGATGTGTTTCTGCACTCCTACATTCCTGCTGGGTGACCTTGGACTAGTCACAGTTCTTTGAAGAACTCTCTCAGCCCCACATACCTCACAAGGTGACTGTTGTGGGGAGAAGAGGAGAAAGGAGCTTGTAAGCCACCTTGAGTCTCCTTACAGGAGAGAAAGGTGGGGTATAAATCCAAACTCTCCTCCTCCCCCTCCCCCTCCCCCTCCTCCTCCTCTCCTCCCCCTCCTCCCCTCCTCCTCCTCCTCCCCTCCTCCTCCTCCTCCTCCTCTCCTCCTCCTCCTTCTTCTTCTTCTTCTTCTTCTTCTTCTTCTTCTTCGTCCTCCTCGTCCTCCTCGTCCTCCTCCTCCTCCTCCTCCGCTGCCGCCGCCGCCGCCACTGCTGCTAATGAGCCACTTGCAGACCTTCCTTGGTGCAAAACATCTTGTCCCTGTGGTGCATGTAGATTGGATAACTGCAGTGTGCTGTATCTGGAACTGCTCTTGAAAACTGTCCCAAAACTACAGTAGTTAGAATGCTGCAGCCAGAATGTTGACTGCAGTAGGGACAATATCACTCCAGTCTTGTTCCATCTGCACTGCTCCAAATTTGCTTCTGGACACAATTCAATGTGTTAGTATTGATCTTCAAATCCCTGTGTGGCTTGGGGCCAGCACCCTTTAAGCATATATGAGCCTACCTACAGGTCATTTTTGGAGGTTCTGTTTCAGGTGCTCCCACCATCTGAGGCCAAGAAAGAGCCTTCTTGGTTGCATCACCAAAACTTTGGAATTCACTTTCCAGGAGATTAGTTTGACTCCCTCTATTGTTGTTTTCTGTCAGCTGGTGAAGGTTTTCTGTTGCATTATTGGTTCTCCTGCTTTATCATCTTGTTATGTATATTTGTGTATTCATTTTATTTTAATTTTTAAATTTTATATATGTGTATGTTACGTTATGTCATGTTGCTTTTGACCTATGGTGACCCTATAGATTAACCTCCAAAATGTCCTATCGTTCATCCTTGCTTAGGTCTTGCAAACTGAGGGTCATGCCTTCCTTTATTTAGTCAATCCATATCATGTCGGGTCTTCCTCTTTTCCTGGTGTGTTCTACTTTTCCTAGCATTATTGTCTTTTCTAGTGATCCTTGACTTCTCATAATGTGACCAAAGTATGATAACTTCTGTTTAGCCATTTTAGCTTCTATGGAGAGTTGAAGTTTGATTTGATCTAGATTTTATATGTACTTTATCTTAAATGGTGTTTTAATATTTGCTGCCTTGGGAACCCTATTTGGATAGGAAGGTGGCCCAGAAATGTTTCTAATAATGCATACATAAATAAGCAAGTATTACATAAATTACTGTATCATAATCATGCCTCATGCATCCAACAAAAAAGTAGCATAATAAAGTTTATGTCTGATCAATTTTGTTTTGACTGGTTAAAGGGGTACTGTGATTATAAACACAGATCTGATTTGGCAATTCCTGCCACTTTGTGTAGTAGTAAAGAAGGCAAGAACTTCTGAATTCTGGATTAAGTTCCTGCTGTACTGAATGTTTATAATTGTCAGCCTTGGTACCAAAGACGAGTTTTCAAGAGAAAAGAGTATTTGATGTTTCCATAGGAAGTACTCCCTTTTGATAGTCTTTGCTTAAACTTTTGTGCACATTGAAAGTGCCACACTTCCCACTAAGCACAAGAAGTTTTACTCTCCTGTGATATCACATGCCTTCTAAACACAAACCTAATCTGGCAATCACATAGCCATTTAACCAACCAGCTTCAGACTTTGTCAGCCAAAACCCCAGCAACAACACAGGGATCAAAGGGTGGTTTATAATATGAGGAAGACTCAGCAGAAATTACAACTTTCACTTCTGCAAATGGAGGTCTATTTTATTGAATAAACTTCATGGCTTGGAACATATCATGGAACTTCCATGCCAGTAAAGGTAAGATGGAGTAAATGATGTGTTTTATCTTTTTAAATGGGAAAATGTTCACAGTACTGCATTATGTTGTCACATTAATAAGTGTCAGAACGTAACTCACGTGAGTCAAAATAGCTATCAGCCTGCTCTGTTTACATCAGATGCCACAGCACCAATGTACAGTTACTATAAAACAATGTACATGCTATTAAATTGCAAACACATACATGCATTCTAATTTGGCTAACAAATAATCTCCAAAAGCAGAGGAGTCTCCATTCATAATGTACTGACAACCACCTGCTAAGTCTACAATGTGAGCAATAGCTGAATTCTCTCTCTCTCTTTTCATTATCAGTTGCTTAACAAACATTTGCTAGGATAACATTAGCAGGTAGCTGTGGGGCAGATCTACCTGTGATTCTGCTGTCTGTCACTGCAGCTTTTCAGTGCAGAGGAGCCTTGCCAGTTTGCAACCCTTTCAACCTGGTATCTTAAAAACTCCACTGCTGATATTGTCCAATAAACACCAGAACTGCTGCAGAGTTATCTCTCTGTTTCAATGGAATTTGGTAGATAAGAATCAGTGTCTTCCTGTTGCTCATTACTAATCTGCTCCCAATCTCACATTGGGAGCAGTTTGCAAAGATCGTTTCCACTATCTTGTTGTGGACCTAGCCAGAGTGAAGCGAATGCTCCACTTGGTTCACAGACCCCCCAGCCCCATCCCTGTTGTTGTGCAGATATATAGCAGAGAGAAGGGCAACAAGGGCTACTGGGATGAATAGCAACAGGCAGCAGTGATGAAACGAATGAGTGCAGTGAAGGGATCACTACATGAGAGAATGCTAAGAAAATCACAGAAATATGGAACAATTCAGCGACATGAGTGGCTCATTCCCAAGGATTAGGGCTGACTCTGCCGTTCCTGTAATCCATTCACATATTACCTTTGATCTAGTGACATTGTGCACGTTAGGTTTGTGTTGTTCCTCAGTGCTTTGGTTTTCTCCACACTTTTACCTGCCCAGGTGCATATGTTTGACACCAGGGCCAGTGGCAGATTCCAAATGGCCCAAGATATTTCTCTTTCCTATATGCCAGGATCTGTGTTGCGCAGTGTGCGAGGTGCAGTTCTGCCTCCTACTTCTGCTTGTAGATTGCCTTGGGCTGGCCCAAAAATGACCTTGACTTATTTTCATCTCTCCCTTATAGTGGGATTTATAGGCCCAGTTTATCATTAGCCAATTTTCTAAGTGAATTATCCTGGTCAGGATGGTGGGGGGAGGGTTTTGACACAAAAGAATGCCTCTCGTGACTGTGTGCAGCCATGTTTTCCCTGGTTACTGTTCTAATCTAATGTTGAATGTTCCTTGCCTTTCAAAAGACATCCATGACCCCATCAGGACCCCCGTTCTTGTTTGGGAAAGGCTATGGAGGTTTGAGCTGTAGAAATATCTGGATTATATGCTTTAATTAGCTATATTCCCTTTCCTGTCCAGGAAGGGATCTCGGTTTCTTTACGACATTTATTTTCTCCTCCAAGAGAGCACAGGATACTGATTCACTATGCCAGCACCACACTGGCATTGGTGATACACTAGTGTCTGGAGATGCCCATATGTCAGGCTGAATGAGATCTAAATTTCATCCTTTCTTGGGCAGCAATAAATTACTTCTTCCAGCTGCCAGCATAATGGGAAGCATAGAAGCATCTTTTAAAAAATGGACCAGACTACCACTTTTTACACAGGACTGAACATCAAATCTCACTGCTCCTAATGAGGTTTTTCCCAGCTTTGTCTTTATCCCTTTTCATGTTTATCTCCCCATGAATATTCCAACAAATGATTTCCGACACAGATGAAGGGGAGAAAAATGCTGAATCCGAGAACATAAGGAAATAATTGAGAGTGCTATCTTTGAGTAAAGTGAATTTTTAAATTCGTTAAAAGCACATATTTGCACCAGAAAGTCTGACTTTAATGGAGTTACACTCATCCAATTAGAAAAGCAGGATGATACTATCCAATTTGTTTATCCATTTAAAATCTAACAAAACCTGAATTCTGTGCATTAATCAATGCAAGCAAACTGCTTTTACAAAAAGCTACAAATCAGATCGTGTGTGTGCGCGCATACACGTTTGTCAATAATCAGTCCAGCGAAATTTTCAAATAGCCAATAACTTTGTGGCATGAAATATTGGGCAACGTGGGCAATCTACAATGTGGGCAGTTCACAATGATCCCACAGACAAAATATATGATTGGATTTTAAATGCTCATCATTTCAGCACATGTATTTGGTGAAGGGCTCAAGTTTAAAGCATTCCAAAATGTAAGAACAGGCTCTGGGCAGTTCAAAGACAGTTTTAGGATTCGTGAGTAGTTCAAGTATGTTCCCTCATTCTCAGTTGTTTCAGAACTTTTCCTGGAACTCAGCTTGTGAGCAGATTAAAGATGACTTCAAACACCTGATCCCTGATGTTCTAACCTGTTTACCTGGTCCCTTCCTTTATGAAGATATGAGAGAAAAGGCTCCAGACTACAAAGGCCACCATTCTTGTACAGCTCCATCCATCAGAGCAATTTGCGATGCCCAAACAGCCCCATCCAAAAGGCCAGTTAACCAGTCACAGTGCTGTGCCCACAACACCCTGCCACTCTCACAGAGGACTTCCGACGACACCAGGAGGCTTGAAAAGCAAAAATGCCTCCTCATTGCTGAGATGCCTCCATCAGAACCAGTGGACTTATGCCACATTTTAAGTAACTTATGTCCAAATACCTGGCCACCGACGTAACAGATCTAATGACTGGGAGGAAGCCGACAAACATCAATTCCTCCCCTGACCATGGCTTTGACCCACTCTCACTATGCTGGCGGTGGCAGCAGGGATGCTGGGACACTGGTGCAGTGTCCAGCACCACATTCCAGCACTGAGAAGGACCATGGCGGCCACACGTTGGTGGGATCTCCCCCCGCCCCGGGATAAGTGCCCCAGGGAGGGCAAATCCACCTGCACGGCAGAGCACCACTCTCACAGGTGGACTCTACCCCCCTGGATGGGGGTCATAGTTAGGTACGCTCTATCTTCCTGTGTGAGGTATTTGCTGCATAGACTTTCCTGATAACTTCTCCTTTTTCAGGGAGTTGTAAGGTTGCAGCTGAGCAAGAGTGCCTTGGTGCTTCTCAGATTGGCATTTTCTTTCTCCGGGTTCATTTAGAAGGTATACACTATTCCAAATGGGTCTAATTTGGTTGATAAGGCCCTAACTAGGACAAGTGGCTGGAATAGTGCAGGTCTGGTACTGGGGAATACTCTAGTGATATAAGGAGGTTTCTGAATTAGACCAAACTGTCACGTAATTTCACTGTTGTTATAAGTCTTACATTGAGGATCTTCATTTTTATTTCAGTGATTCATTAAGGGAAACAAAACTATGGCCCTTTCCGCACGGGCCAAATACGGCGCCCTGGGGATGGCAAAAACGCCGTCCCCAGGGAGCCGTTCGCATAGGCGGCGCTGCTGAAAAGCAGCATCGCTGACCTGGCTCCCCTCCACCTCCCCCAGAGCGGCGTCAGGCCACCTCCAAAAACCTCCCACGCTGTTTTCCCCATGCCCCCCACTCACCTCGTCGTCCTGCGTTGCTCTACTGGACTGCTGAGACCATCCCTCACTGTCCTCCGACCCCTGGAGGTTGGAGAGCAGTGTGGGAGGGTCTTAGCAGTCCAGCAGGGCGACACAGGATGACGAGGTGAGTGGGGGCAGACGGGGAGGGGTGGAGCCGCCTCTCCCATGCCGGCCTCTGCAGGGGCTGCTCGCACGCTCCCGAGCGATCGGCCCCCACCCCTCCACCGGCAGAATTCCTTATGTTTCTTTAATTTTCTGGATTTTAAAAAAAATGATCTCCCTCCCATGACATAATGCATACATTTTCAATTATTCTGGTGCTTCAATAAATCAGTTTATGTATATGTGGTATATATTGGATGGTACCCAGGAAGGAGCCCTAGAAATCGAACTGCTTAAGTTGGCTGAAGGCTCCTTAGGCTGAAGGAAGTGAAATTTTGTTTACTAGAGTCCTGAGATACACGTCATTATACAGATAAATGTTCCATGGATTGCATACTAGAAGCATGCAGTGTTTTCATACCATGCCAACAAATATAGTAGAACAAGAGCAAAAATGGAAGAACCGAACACAACGGCTTCTGCGTATGTGTGTGAAATAGGGGTTAATCACTGATCCCTATAGCAGAGCTGCTGACAGTCTGGATAATTCATGGTTTTGTGAAGTTAGAACTGACACCACATTTGCCTCAAGTAAAATTTCAAGGTAAATTTAAAAGCTCTTGCTTAGGTGAAACATTTAAATAATTTTGAGGGGAACAAACTTTTTTTTTTGAGGCAAGTGAAATCTCTCAGGGGCATTTTGCTAATCCCTGTGTGGTATCAACAGAAAACATTACTGCACTTTGTTAGTCAAGCTGTGTTGTAGGTATCACCGGCGTGTCACCAGCGCTGGATGTAGTGTTGGGAGATGAAAATTCTGGCAAAACTTTACACACAGTTCAAAAAGTTGATAAGGCGTGGGACTTCCGCTGAATTTTGTCTGCTGGATGTGGAGGTGTAGAAATTCCTGCTGAAGAGAACATCCAAGACATTTTAAAGCAAGAGGAGGGAGGGTTTTGATTTGACAAATGAAATTGATCAGAGGCCTGCCTCTCATCCCTACTTAGAATGGAGGAGCTTCTTTTCATTCACAGTGATCAGTACTTGAGCACTTTGCCCAGAACTCAAATCCCAGAGGAGAAGTAACATTAAGTATGTGTTTAGCATTCCTTTCCTCATTTCCATAAGCATCTGAGGATTCTAGTTTATATGATTTGAGAGGCCACTGAGGCAGGCCCAAGAGGTTTTAAGGAGATTGAAAGTATTCCAACTCAAAATACTGTGCCATCCAAGATAAATGTATTGAGTGTAATCCAGCCAAAGTTAAAACACTTTAAAAATAGCACTGCTTAATCTCCAAGGGCTACCAATACTGTCATGGGTATATTCCACTTAATGGGGTAGGGAGAAATGTAGTAGACTTTTCATATGTTCTCTCTAACAGTCTAAAGCCCCCACCATGTTGAAGAGGATGCATTTAAAAAAAAAACAGATGAAATTAAGATTTCAGAAAGTAGGCTCAGTGTGCAGTTACCATTTTTAAAAAGTGCCCTGCCTCACATTTTGCTTATTATAAACTGTGTCTACCTGAATGAAGATATGAAGAACCAAAGAAAAGCTGATTTCTAACAGAAGCAAATAGATCCAAACACTTTAAATGGCTCTCTGCATTTAGTTTTTTGAGTTGATTCTGCAAATGACTTTTGGAGTTACCAAATGGTAGGGATTAGGCGGAATTTAGCTATTTGAATGAGTCCAGTAAAAACAGGCTTCCAATCTACCACTGAGAATATGGGGGAACAAAACCTTCCCAGTTATTCTCACAAATATTTTACTCTCACTGAAAAATAATACAAAATGCTCAGGTCATTTGTCTAGAAAACTGGATGTGTAATTTTCACAACAGTAGGATTTTTCAGTGGTTATTCGCCCAGTTAAATTCTTGCCACAACCTATAGCCGTTTTAAATGGTAAAATAGGCAGAGATTTCTCACAGAACTAAACTATTGGTTATCGTCATTACAAATTCCAACCACTAACAGCTGCTTCTTGCTCATCTGTTGAGCCCCATTCTGATTAATTGGCTGAATTGTACAATGCTCCTGATGCTACATTCCAGACATTATCAACAACCATACAATTTTTGTTGATTTAATATCTATTTCATTCTTATCCAGTTCTTCCTCCAAAGAGTTCAGGATCATGTTATCTGGTTATTCCATTGTTATTATATCCTCATAACACTTCTTTTAAAAAAACCCTGCTTAAATGTGCTGATGGTGGGCTAAACTTTAACTGCGTGACTCCACACGAGTGTAGAATCACTCTTGAACTGTGATGCTATATATGTCAGCTATACACATGTATGACATCAGCACATCAATATTAACACATGCCCAGGTTATGGATCACAAACACACTATATGTGGATAATAGCTGGCAGCCCAACTGAAATGTGCCTGCAAAGCTACTTTGGTTCTGCTGGTCTCATTGAAATCAGGGGCTGACACAAACTAGACTGAGAAGTCATGGTACCAAGATCACCTAATGAGACTCAAAGCCAAGTGGGGATTTGAAGGAGGATCTTGCCAGCCCAAATCCAGCATTCTAACACTGGTTATCACTCCCACCATTCAGAATATTTTGGGGTGTGGGTATGTGATTAGTTTGAGCCAGGGTTGTAATATTAACAACTCCTAGCCTTTCATAAAATCTGCCCATCGTTTAGCAGCAGCAGTTTGTGTCTCAAAGAAAGCTGACTTCTGATCTTATGTGTCCGTTCCCTCATACAATATTTGAGGGAGAGGGAACTGAAGCATCCCCCTCCCTTTTGATCATGAATCCTTAGCCAGTTGTAGTTTCCTTTTTAAACATATTACTGAGTAGGCCCGTCTACTTTTTCTTTTCTTTTCTCACAATAGAGCTATTTAAGAAATTGATTCCCATTGTTCAGAAGTTCAAGCTAGAAGAAGTTGTCTCTTTTTTTCCAGCACATCAGACAGACAGACAAACAAGAGCCCATGACATCAAAGCTCCTCAGATGATCAATTGTTTCAGTTTCAACAAATGCTGGCAGCATTTCATTTCTCTTGTGCCACCCCCCCCCTCCTTCCCCACTCCTTTCCATTAAAATAGCAGACACTGGATTTTTGGATGATGGAGGAGACTTAAGTATCTCTTCCACAGAACTAACACAGAACAAAACACAAGCTGAATGCAGACTATGCTAACTCTCCGGCATACTAATGTGTCTACTCCCCCTCCCCTTTTGTCACAGACAGACAGATCCTTGTCTAGTAACATTTAGGGTAATGGAGAACACCATACCGCCAAAGGGGTGGAAGATCAGTTAGGCTGGTCCACCTTCACAGATACATGGGCATGAATGACTTCCAGATGGATTTTGGGAATTACTAAACAACATAGTGGGCTGTGGTGCTAAATCCCTGCTTGATTTCTGGAACAGGGAATTCATGTGAATGATTGGCCTTTTCTAACTTCAGATAGTGTACCAGCTTCATCTATCATATGCCAAAAGCTATGGTATAGGTCCGTGGTGGCGAACCTTTGGCACTCCAGATGTTAAGTACTACAATTCCCATCAACCTCTGCCAGCATGGCCAATTGTCCATGCTGGCAGGGGCTGACTCAGAAGGTAATGAATCCTAACTATCTAGCGTGGGATTCATGCCTAATTAAATTCTAAGCAAGCACGTAATTTTGAAGTGAGCATATTATGCTCCCCGTGTTTGGAAAGAGCTGTGTGCGATTATTTTAATTTGTTCCGTTACTCATTTCCATGCAGAAGCTTTACTGATGAAAGGGCTGCGTGATCTAAGCCCTGAGTCTTTGAAAGATAATCTCCCCTTTTATGAACCTGACTATCTACTGAGATCATTTGGAATATCCCTTCTCTAGCTGCCCTCTTTCATGTGAATTCATGTGAATTCATGTGAATGTGAATTCATGTGAATTCATAGCGAGATGATTAGCTGCTTCAGATAGATGCCAACTGTCTGTCATGTGCAAAAGCTATGGTATAGGTCCGTGGTGGCGAACCTTTGGCACTCCAGATGTTAAGTACTACAATTCCCATCAACCTCTGCCAGCATGGCCAATTGTCCATGCTGGCAGGGGCTGATGGGAATTGTAGTCCATAACATCTGGCGTGCCAAAGGTTCGCCACCACTGGTATAGGTTCTAACAAGCACATGGTACAGTGAGCATATTACTCCCGTGTTGGAAGAGCTGTGTGGTCTTTTAATTTGTTCCGTTACTCATTTCCATGCAGAAGCTTTACTGATGAAAGGGCTGCGTGATCTAAGCCCTGAGTCTTTGAAAGATAATCTCCCCTTTTATGAACCTGACTATCTACTGAGATCATTTGGAATATTCCTTCTCTAGCTGCTCTTTTCTTCTGAAGTAAGGCGTGCGCTGACCATGGCTAGGGCCTCCTTGGGATAGTAAGACATTAGTTAAAAGCTCTTTTTCATGAAGTTCAAAACAATATTTTTTTCACCAGGTACCTCGATGTATTCTGAGAAAGTATATGATGAACTATGTATTGTCGAAGGCTTTCACGGGTGGATTCAACTGGTTCTGGTGGGTTTTCTGGGCTGTGTGGCCGTGGTTAGGAACAAGATCCACCAGACCGGAAAACCCATCAGAACCAGTATATGATGAACTGTTTTGAATGTTTGATTGTTGCAGATTTTTTGGGCTCTGGTGGTTTTTTCTCCTAACGTTTTACCTGCATCTGTGGCTGGCATATTCAGAGGCAAGGCATAGTGAGATGTGTTTCTCTCCGTGGCACAGTTTTGAATGACTTAAACTGTTCAATTTTCCTCAGGTTGGTTTTAGGCCTGGTATCTACTTCTATTGTTCCATTTTTAATGCTGATATATATTTCACTACTATAGTTTTAACTTACTTACCGGTTAAGTCTGATGCATTTTAGTTTAATAATTTTAATAATTTAATAATAATTTAATACCTTTTCCCCAGAAAAGAAAAATATGCCCCTCACCCAATTTCCTTTTTCCTGCTTATGCATATTCTCATGTACTTTCTCTTCCTCTATATACTGGAGAATTATATTGGAGAACATAATCACCTAGAAAGAGGGCAGTTTCAGCATGAGGCACAGCACTACAGCTATGCAAAAGTTGGTGCCTATTATCAAGGCAGTCTGCCGGTACCAACTTGTTTTGGCTTATGAACTGTTCTGACCTGAAGGACCTTCTACTGAAGTTCTCTCCCACCTGCTTCTTCACTGCCGTCAGGCAATTTGTCTTATTAGGTCAATGCTCTTGAACAAAAGGTTCTGCAGACACGCTCAAGAGCAGAAAGAACAATTGCCTCCCACTGGTATCAGTAATTAGCATTGCCCATTCTGCCCATACATAAATTATATGCCTGAAAGGAGTCCAGTGATCCAGTGCTTTGGCTTTAGAACCTCACAAACATCTCATCTTAAGGTTGCGTATTTTATAAAATTCAATGAACCTTCCACTTGGCCATGAGGGAGGTTATAAATTTTCAGGGAAGTAATTTGCCACAAATCTCTGGACCACATCTAGGACCAGGCTTTTCTTTTATTTAAAATGCATTTCTAGTGCTCATTACTGGGGACAAAATCTTAACCAACCAATGCCCCGATGCAGCACATCAATGTGGATAGGAAACTGTCAGGCCACTGGTCAGTCTAACTCAGTATTGGGGGCTGCTTTAAATGTCAGCAGCTCTCCACAATGTTTCAGGCCAGAAAAGGTCTTTCCCAAACACCCTTTAAGTGGAAAAAACAAAGGACTGAACCTTGAATGTCTTCAGGCGAAGAAAACCATGTATTTTATCACTCATTCAAACAAGCATGCAACCTACATTCACTGCCAGGACAAAATATGGTCTTAGCATTGTCTAGTCTAGAGTGGGAGAGGCTAAACAATTTTTTTTATTTTGTTTACAATGGATTCAATGTGAAAAAGGAGAACAGTAGGGGGAGAAAGGACATAAGAGAAGCCCTGCTGAATCTGACCAGTAGCACATCTAGTACAGCATCCTGGCTCATACAGTTGCCAACCAGTTACAATGGAGGGCCAACAATAGGGCATAATAGTCAAGGCCTCTCCTTTGTGTTGCCTCCTAGCACTGGTATTCAGAGTTTTACTGATGCTGAATGTGGACGGTCCCTTTATTCATTATCAGAGGCGTAGTTGGGCCAGAGTGCACCCAGTGCGCACTCTGGCTTTTTCGCGCCCCCCTGCAGAACCCCCCCCCCCCACACACACACACTTACTTTAGCAAACCAAGCAGGCTGGAGAACAGGCCTGTCTGTTCTGGTGGGAACTACTTTTCCAAGGTCTCCTCTGAAATGTAGTTCACAGCAGGTCCTTTGCAGCCTGGAAGGTAACAGGCAGGCCTGTCCTTCTCGATTTGCTAAAGTGTGTGTGTGGGTGCTGCAGGGGGGGGGGTGCTGTGGGGGGGGAAATCATGCCCCCCTGTGACACCCCTCCACACTTACTTTAGCAAACCGAGCAGGCTGGAGAACAGGCCTGCCTGTGTGGGAACTACATTTCCCAGGAGACACTGGGAAATGTAGTCCCCACCAAAACAGGCAGGCCTGTTCTCCAGCCTGCTCGGTTTGCTAAAGTAAGTGGGGGGTGCTATGGGGGAGCACTGTGGGGGGGAATCACCTCACCCTGGTGACACCCCCCCCCCCCACACACACACACTTACTTTAGCAAACCAAGCAGGCTGGAGAACAGGCCTGTCTTTTCTGGTGGGAACTATATTTCCCAGGGTCTCCTGGGAAATGTAGTTCCCACACAGGCAGGCCTGTTCTCCAGCCTGCTTGGGTTGGTAAAATAAGTGTGTGGGGGAAGCGCTGCAGGGGGGAGGGGGAGGGGAAGGGTGAGGGTGGAATTTTCCGCCCCAAAGCCATGTGCCCGGTGCATGGTGTGCCCCCCTGTCCCCTGGTAGCTCCGCCACTGTTCATTATGAGTAGCCATTACTGATAGACCTGTCCTCCAGAATTTCCATGAAATCAAGGAAATGCATTTTTTTTGCCATTCACAGCAACAAGTAAAGTATGAGCAAATTATCTTATTCTGCTGTTTCTTTGGAAATAGCAAAGATGAATTCTGCATTTTGCCAAGTCCTTGATTGGCTGTTGAACCAACCCAGGCAAAACTGAAACATTTGTACTAACTGTACTTGTATGGAAAATCACGTTTACTCCTCCAATATACAGACATCTGACTGGCAACACCCATCTCATTAATCTGCTTCAGTCTTTTTCCACTCTTCCTACACATGTTATTTCCATGCTTTCTTGGACAGAAGACAAGCAAGAATAGAAGTTAGGAAACATGCTTATGAGGTAGGTATTCAGCATTGACTAAAAACAATCTCCTCTTTTACTGCCTGTGTGTTCATATCTATTTGTTTGTTGTATATGACAAAAACAGCCAGGAATACAAACCCATAAAGAGTTATTTATATGAGCAAGAATCTTCAGGTGTGTTTTGAAAGTCATGAAGGGAAAAATGATCTTAACAAAAGAACAAAAAAGCACAGAGAAAAACCCCTGCATTTGAATCATAGAGTTGGGAGAGACTACAAGGCCATCAAGTCCACTCCCCTGCCATGCAGGAACACATAATCAAAGGACTCCTGATTACTGAAAGGGAACAGGGTTCAGAGATATGTGGGGTGGGGAAAATCTTCCCTGTGAAGCACAGCAAAAAGAAATCTCTAACTCAAAGAATCCAGAAAATCTCAAAGGGGGTTATGACTTTTCATCCCCACTCTATTACATTAGCTGAAGTCTAAAGGCCTGGGGACTATGGTGCAAATCTTCCTAGGTTCTGGTTGCAACTCCTGAGGACATAAGCTGTATAGTTTTTAATACTTCCACAAGATTCTAGCTGTTTTAATTATGCTCAAAGAATGGGCAGATACTTTTTCAGTCACCACAACATAACATTTGTTCAGACTGTCAATGAGATAATCTCATAGACACTGCCCTGAACTCCTTGGGACAAAGGTGAAATACATATACAGTAGTAATATGAATTTCACTTCTAATACCAAATTAGTGATGTAAATAGAAGGGTATTTTTAACATTGAAGGATGGAGAGAGGGAAACCCTTCAAAATATTCTTTGGAAAAATGAAAAGAAAGAGTGTGGTCCAGAAAATCATAGGGACATCTCTCTATAAATACAATGTTTCCTGCCAGCTGGGATAGGATAGTAGAGCAGGCCATTGGCTGAACATGGGAGACAATGGGCATATCTACCTTACAAATTTAATCCTATTGAATTGTCGTTTCTGCCTCACCCTCCAGGAAACATTTTCTGTTAGATCTCAGCACAAGATGAAACTGTCTAAAGGAGAATTTTGAACACTACAAGACAGAACAAAAACTACAGTTGCCCGCCTTCTTTGAAGAAAGCTATGACAGTTAATCCAGTGTAAAACCTGCAGAGTTTTGTTATATACTGGTACCCAAAGTTGCACAAAGAAAACTAAATAGCAGGCCAAAATTGAGGTCTAGTAGATCAAACACAAGAAAATGTAGTAATTTGTCCTCTTACTAAGCAAGGTACTTAGTAAATAAAACACACATACACAAAAGACATCTATTGCCGCTTGGAACATCTTATACATTTTGTGGCAGATTCTGAAATTCTAAATGGCTTAGCTTCACTCATTGCACATACTCAGTTGTGCCACTGAAATGAGGCAACTCATTAGACAGGGTTTTAAGCTATCATCTGAAGCACTGTGCAGCATTCATACAGGTAATAGTTAGATCCCTAGGTCAGTATCATAAGAACATAAGAACATAAGAACAAGCCAGCTGGATCAGACCAAAGTCCATCTAGTCCAACTCTCTGCTACTCGCAGTGGCCCACCAGGTGCCTTTGGGAGCTCACATGTAGGATGTGAACGCAATGGCCTTCTGCGGCTGTTGCTCCCGATCACCTGGTCTGTTAAGGCATTTGCAATCTCAGATCAAGGAGGGATCAAGATTGGTAGCCATAAATCGACTTCTCCTCCATAGAAATCTGTCCAAGCCCTTTTAAAGCTATCCAGGTTAGTGGCCATCACCACCTCCTGTGGCAGCATATTCCAAAAACCAATCACACGTTGCGTGAAGAAGTGTTTCCTTTTATTAGTCCTAATTCTTCCCCCCAGCATTTTCAATGTATGCCCCCTGGTTCTAGTATTGTGAGAAAGAGAGAAAAATTTCTCTCTGTCAACATTTTCTACCCCATGCATAATTTTGTAGACTTCAATCACATCCCCCCTCAGCCGCCTCCTCTCCAAACTAAAGAGTCCCAAACGCTGCAGCCTCTCCTCATAGGGAAGGTGCTCCAGTCCCTCAATCATCCTTGTTGCCCTTCTCTGCACTTTTTCTATCTCCTCAATATCCTTTTTGAGATGCAGCGACCAGAACTGGACACAGTACTCCAAGTGCGGTCGCACCACTGCTTTATATGAGGGCATGTCAATCTTTGCAGTTTTATTCTCAATTCCTTTTTCTAATGATCCCAGCATAGAGTTTGCCTTTTACAGCTGCCATGCATTGAGTTGACATTCCCATGGAACTATCAACTAAGACGCCTAAATCCCTTTCTTGGTCTGTGACTGATAGCACTGACCCCTGTAGCGTGTATGTGAAGTTTGGATTTTTTGCCCCTATGTGCATCACTTTACATTTTGCTACATTGAACTGCATTTGCTATTTCTGAGCCCACTCACTTAATTTATCAAGGTCCGCTTGGAGCTCTTCGCAATCCTTTGTGGTTCTCACCACCCTACATAATTTGGTATCATCTGCAAACTTGGCCACCACGCTACCCACCCCTACTTCCAGGTCAAATCATTCTTCCAACATCTGTCTTGGGAGTGTCGAATGCTAATGCCATGGTTCAGAAAGAAGCCATGCTACGATGGTCTCCATACCGTAAAGGTAACATGAGGTAACATGATGTGGCACAGTGTGGAGCTGCAGAGTATGTCTGTTAAGTAGCTGATAGCAATAGACAGGAGTGACAGTGATTCAGGTGTTAAGTCATTAGAAAGATGGGAGATGATTTCTGATGAAAGCTCAGAAGTGGACTGTGGTACTATGATTGTGCTTCAGTGTGTGAATGTACTACTTTTAAAAATAAGATCCAACTTGTATCTTTTTTTTACCTATGACCATAATCATGCCTGTGGCTGAGAGGTGTGCTTATGCGTGAGTAAGATTGAGTGATTACTATGTTGTTAATTTAAAAGAGAAAGCAACAAGCCATAAGGCAACAGGTTGGCATCAATAAAGGATTTCCAGAGCCAGAAAAACCCTCCCTTATTTTTAACCTATCCAGTGAGACTCCAACACAACTGCTGGGAGAAGCTGGAAAGGACAGAGAATTCTGGAATACAGCATAGAACAACAGCACTTGAAATTAGGTACTGGAGAATTTTCAACTTCTGGATGTTTCAGGGTCCAATATTTCAATGAGATCTGATCCCAGTCCTGTCTGTGAACCTCTTGCTGCTCCTGTCCTTTGCCCATACTTCCACTGAATTAAATATCTGGCTTTAGTTTTCTATTCCAATTACTGGCATCCACTTTTTGATGCATTCTGTCCCTGGGTCCTAGTTTCTGGGTTTTTTCTCACTCGTAGACTGGTGGACTAAAACCATGGGCCTCCACTCTGCACCCATGCCATCTGAACCCAGACTTCTGAATCTGCCAATTCCCACTAGGTACTGATCCAGCAAGGGATTTATCCCAACACTGAGTGGGTGCAACTTCCCAGTAGTGAAATGTTGCATGCTTATTTTATGAATTGATTTACGCAAACATAAATGCAAGTGACTGCTTTATGAAGCTTTCGCGTCTGCTTGTTTTCTAAATCCATGCCTTCACCTTATGAAAGTTAAGTGACATTAATAGGCATGAGTCCATCACTCCAACAAATATTCCTTTTATGGATCTCATACAATAACAGAAAGAAAGAATGAGTCAGAGCAAAAGCAGCAGCTTGCTTGAAGGAAAAGATACATTTTTATTTTTAATTCCCCTTGACAAGAATTGCTCATGTCCCCAAAATGTAAAGGGAAGTGCATTACTATAGCAGTGCTAAATCCTAAGCCTCCTCGGAAAGAAAGGAAGATAAAAAGGCAGGAGAGGAGATGTAGGTGAGGAAACCAGAAAGGTGAGAAGTCATCTAACGGCCGAGTCAGCATTTGAACCATTCACAATGCCCAGATGGATGGAGGGAGTCCCACTTTCTTGGCTTGTGATACAAAGCAGAATCATTTGACTGAATTGTATTCTTCTGTTGAGCCCTCTGTAACAGTAAACTTTGGCTTGTCTGACTCACCAGCCAGCTCTTCTTACAAAAGGAGTTTTGATAGCATGAAGCACTTTCCTGACATTTCTTAACTGGAGTAAATCAGTACAAGAGTTGACTTGCTTTCGTTGACATTTCGCAGGGAGAGCGACATTACCGGTATCGCTGTCAGCTCTTGATACCAGCAAAAGGGCAGCTGGAGACACACATGCACACACACACACCTGACATACAATTCACAACCTTCATCTAGTTAACTTGATGGTCAAAGTTATTCATTTAAAAACGACATCTTTATTTTATCTTCATCCAGCTTGTTTTCTCTCTAGCCTTGCCATACTGCCTACAGTATGGGGAGATTCTCTGTTGTACTTTCCAGAATACAGATAGTCTAGTTACCCAGGATGAGAGAAATTTACCAAAGATAGGCTGATTATCTCTTTTGGCTCCTATTATCTCTCTCCCATCCCCCCTTTATATACTGTGATAGAGCAAGCATTTTTTTCTACCCGGGCCTTTGTGACGTTTCAGCACCAAGGACAGTACATATCTTCTGCCAGTAGAACAATGGTACACAATCTTTTCAGCCCAAATTGGGAGATGAGAATGGTGGAAAGCAGCCTCTACTAATGCAGATTTTGGTGTGCTGGGAAAATGGGGAGGTAAATGAGGGTTTCATGTGTTTAGACATGCTATCTTCCATACAGATCTTTGGAGCAAAATCACTGGGGTCTAAGTGAGGGACTAAGGGAAAGCAAAAATGTATGAAGCCCCAGTGATTTTGCTTTTGACATGCACATTTAGATATATGATTTCAACAGCTGAAAATAGGATATGTATAAAGACTGGTCCTAAAAAATGCTTGTGATCATAATCTTAGTGGTGCATGAAAACACTTGTGGGATACTTTATATTCAGGCTTACCCTCTCTGAACTATCACTCTCTGAAAACATGAGGCGTTGCCTCTTAATGCACACTGCAGAACATATGCAAAAAGCACTCTGTGTCTTTGAGTGAACATGAGCCCCAGAGTAGTCCATCCACCATATACGAGAGACAACAGAAGCCTATTTTGATTCTTTAAGACTGCAAAAGCAATATGGTTGGCAAGAACAGCCTATTAGACTACAATACACAACTGGCTTTAAGGATCACAAATTGGCCTGGCATGCTGTAATTTACTAGATGAGGGAGCAAGCCAGTAATGGGAGAGTGCTGAAAATGAAAACACAATTGTAGCAGGCCAGACTTAAGACCATAGATAGAATCAGAGGTCCTCTTATCCAAGCCCAAGCACACCACACTCTTTTATTGCTTCTGCTAACTGTGCTACCTACATTCCAGACAGACTGTGCATGCTTGCCATACTCTATCCACCAACAGGAATCCTCCACTGGGTCATCTTTCTACCCTGCAAGCTCTAGTGAGGCGGATGGTGACTTCAGGTGGTGTAGCCAGCTACCCTACAGAAGCAAAAAAAGGGGAGACTAAAATATTGTAATACAATATACCTCCTTGTCATAATGCTCCATAAAGAGCCATCATAAATCAGAGCTACACAGAACAGCTTTGCAGTTAATTTGAGATGTAGCTCATCAAAAAGCACCTGGCCAGCTCAAGCTATTTTTGCTGCCATTCTGTCCTTTTAAAATACCAGTTTTATGTCTGTAAACAGTTATAAAAATCTCACAAAATTCCTACCCGGAATATTCAAGGGAGCAGCAGAGTTGGACAGAAGAGAAAAGGAAAAACAGTTATTGCACATGAGCCAGAACCACTTTGTGAAGGGTAATGGGCATCAGTGGAGGATTCAGATGCTCAGCGTCAACTTTACTACAGGCGAAGGAATTCTCAGCTTCCCTTCCCCCACTGAAATACAGCATTCTTTGCACACTGACGGTCTTCCCACTTCCCATTTTCTTTTTTTCTTCTGCTCACATTCACTCACCACTAATATATTTCTGGACCAGTACCCCAGCTGCCACCACAGGTGTAGCAGGGATGAGTCACAGTGTGGTTGGTGAGGAGCCAATGTTATTTGGTTTCCTCAAGGGTCTGCAACCTGTGGCTCTCCAGATGTTCATGGACTACAATTTCCATCAGCCCCTTCCACCATGGCTGGCCATGGTGTTTTTTGCTTTGCAAGCCTCCCTTAGCTGCTGGCAAGCCTCTATAGGAGCATGGTGGGGCAGCATGGCTGTGGCTGGCCACCTGGTTGCTTGAATGGAGCTACCCATTATCTCAGGCAGCAAATGCTGGGAAAGACCCTCTGCATGAGATCCTTGAAGAGCTCCTACCAATTAGACTACACTGGGCAGCAATCTATCTGGCTACGTTCATAGGGTTTAGCAACAAGGAGAATGAAACGTACCAGTGTGGACTTCAGGGGCGGGGCATGGGGTGGAATCCACAGCAAACCAATGGAATCTCTACAGCAGTATGACGCTGCAGAGCAGTGGGGTCATAACAGCAAACCCCAGAGTCTTAATAATTTTTCATGGGTTTGAATCAGTGCTGTCAGACCTGTTGGGTGGAGCATATTCAATTCACGGCAGGATTTCTAAGAAATGTGTTTACATATTTAAAGATGCCCCAAACAAGTTGAATCTGGGTCAATAAAGACAAAGCAATCTGGCTTCCATCTCATGATATAGGCTGTCTGCTGTTCTTCTAACAATAAATCTTTATTTGAAAGTATCATAGGTCATTAGGAAAATAACTGTATCTATTTCTATGGGTATATCTAGATAAAGACAGAGATATTTTCCCCCTAGGATCTCTACCAGTCTAATTCTATCAGTGTGGTTGCCCTGAATAATGGAGAATTTGCCGCCTTATTTTAATACACCAGTTGTTGGACAGGATAGCTATATGGAATGCTCAGGATCATGCACCGTATACCTCCAAATGCCAACAGCTGTCATATTCTGGGAGCTTCTATAATCATCTGGTTGGCTGCTGATTGCTGCTTGATACAAGGTGATGATTTGTTCCAGGAAAGCATTTTAAATATTTAGGGAGAAAAATCAAAGCCAAATGTGCTTACAGAAGCACAAGAGCAAGTTGCCTTAAACTAAAGTAGATGGGTGTCTTCAGGCGGACAACGATCGTATAATGAAAGGCTTAGAGAGGAAGTGACTAGCCCAAATTCACCTCATGAACTTCACCACAAAGGAACTGGGTGGTATTCAAACTGGATCTTCCAGACTGTGCTGATGCTATATTCCAGCGCTCTGCAATGTGATGCTCATGGCTAACATCTTGCCACCAATGAGTTCCCTGGCATCCATTTGCTTCTCCCCCAAAGCAAATAGCCAGTCTTAACTTATCTCCGCCTCACTGTAGCAGGTGGTGCTTCATAAGAACCCAAAAGGGAACACTATACATAAAAACAACTTCAGTTTCTTACCAGTTCTTTCTCTCGAGGGTCTTAAAGTAGGAGATACCACTCTGACTACTTTCTTACCAGTACTCAGTACCAGCTTGTACCATCTAATTTGCAGCCCTACGCATCACGTTTGCATTTGTAATAAGGAGCAACTGTCTTCACCATGAAAGGAGGCTTGGCTTGCAACTTAATCCTAACAGGTATCTTTGGCCCCTAGAGGTTCATGTCGCCCATTTTTGAATGGTCCCAGCTCCCCTAGCATCTTTTTTTCTAGTGGAATACACTCCCCATTTTCAGAATTGCAGAGGTGCCCAGAGGATCAATAAAACTGGGGGATCCTGCTCTATCCATTACTCCACACTTCGATTCATGGGCTTATTATAATCCTCTAACTCTCCAAATTCTCATTCCTTAGCCAAGTATGGATCTCTTCCTGTGTACTTCACCTTGAAGCAGTTCTGAAAAGAGTATGTCTTGTGTCACCGCTATTCATAATGAACACCAATTAATCTTTCATTCACTTGATAAAATATCAAAAAATGTCAAAGTAATTATACTAAATATGAAATATCTGGCATTTGGGGAAGTTCTGTGTGGCTGAACTCCATTCCCTCCCATATTACTTTCTCCTTCCCAAGACACAGTACCTTATTCAACACTCCCTCTTTCACTACAGATTGCAACAGGCAGCACAATATATTAAAGCCCAAGAACTGCTAAGGGGTCTGTGGCATGTAGATCGCATCCTTCAATTTTGCCCTACATGGAAAAACAGGGTTGTCCTTTTCTTCCCCCTTCTGGGGCACAGCAACAGATTTGAACTTTAGGAAACACTGCCAAGGAAGTGACACTCCAAAACAGATTTTCTCATCTTGACTGGATCTGGTTGGAACTTCTTGCGGCAGCCCGTTATCTTAGAAAAAAAATTGACATAGGAACCACATCACAGAACCCCAGCTTTACAGTTAAAATGTCTGTGGTCTCTCTCTCCCATTGCATTGTATTGTAGATACTAATTGTTAGTTGTGTAAGTTACCGGTGTAGAATTTGTTGCCTATTCTAAGAGTGGAAGTAAAGACAGCAAAATTAAATTGCACACAATTACAGAAGAAAAGTCGCTGCCTACTCCTCACCACTGGTTTGTTCATCATATGGTATACCTCCTACTGCTTAGTTTCCTGACCCCAGTATTCTTGATATGCTACTGGCCTTGATACTAGTGAGTCATAACTATGACTCCCATTCTTCCCAACACTTGCATGATGTCACATGACATCCTGCCATTAGCTTACAATTCAATGGTCCTACACCTTGCCTGTAGTGGATTTGAAAATGTTGAAGATTACTGTTTTAAGATATGCTGCCATCTACTATATGGGATGTAGAGAGACGAAGAAATTAGATTGCATACTGGGTTTGCATTTTATGTCTTCAAGTGAGCGAAAATGGTTCCTGAAGGTGTGTGGGGCCCCTTTTCTGGCATCACCATCTTCTGACTCTCTGCCACCACACTTTGCTCTTTTGTGGTTGTTCCAGGCCTCAGAAAAGGATTGGGTGATCCAGGGTTACTGCACCCAAGGGCTTCCCATTTCCCCTCAGAAGTACCTGCACCTAGCAACAGGTGTGGCCGCTCCTCAGTTTCCTCCCTGCCCCTGTCATGGTGATTTTCTCGCATATATCCTTCCCAATGGAGAGATGTCAGAATTGATCCCTAGGATCGTTGGGACCAGTGCTTTAACCTATTCATAAAATGACCTGGAAGTAGGGGTGGTAGCGTGGTGGCCAAGTTTGCAGATGATACCAAATTATGTAGGGTGGTGGGAACAACAAAGGGATTACAAGAGCTCCAGGTTGCCAAATAAATTAGGTGAGTGGGCTCAGAAATGGCAAATGCAGTTCAATGTAGCAAAATGTAAAGTGATGCACATAGGGGAAAGGGATTTAGGCGTCTTAGTTGATAGTTCCATGGGAATGTCAACTCAATGCATGGCAGCTGTAAAAAAGGCAAACTCTATGCTGGGGATCATTAGAAAAAGAATTGAGAATAAAACTGCAAAGATTGTCATGCCCTTATATAAAGCAGTGGTGCGACCGCACTTGGAGTACTGTGTCCAGTTCTGGTCGCCGCATCTCAAAAAGGATATTGAGGAGATAGAAAAAGTGCAGAGAAGGGCAACAAGGATGATTGAGGGACTGAAGCACCTTCCCTATGAGGAGAGGCTGCAGCATTTGGGACTCTTTAGTTTGGAGAGGAGGCGGCTGAGGGGGGATGTGATTGAAGTCTACAAAATTATGCATGGGGTAGAAAATGTTGACAGAGAGAAATTTCTCTCTCTTTCTCACAATACTAGAACCAGGGGGCATACATTGAAAATGCTGGGGGGAAGAATTAGAACTAATAAAAGGAAACACTTCTTCACGCAACGTGTGATTGGTGTTTGGAATATGCTGCCACAGGAGGTGGTGATGGCCACTAACCTGGATAGCTTTAAAAGGGGCTTGGACAGATTTATGGAGGAGAAGTCGATTTATGGCTACCAATCTTGATCCTCCTTGATCTGAGATTGCAAATGCCTTAACAGACCAGGTGATCGGGAGCAACAGCCGCAGAAGGCCATTGCGTTCACATCCTACATGTGAGCTCCCAAAGGAACCTGGTGGGCCACTGCAAGTAGCAGAGAGCAGGACTAGATGGACTTTGGTCTGATCCAGCTGGCTTGTTGTTATGTTCTTATGTTTCTGACTCCCAGCTGTAGACTGCCCTGCCTCTGGAGCCTGTTGTGTTCTCTGAGTTCTGTGTGAACAGCTGGTAGTATGCAAGGCTGGGTGAAGGATCAGCCTTCTGACTCATCCCCAGCCCTGGCAGCAGTGGTGGAATTCAGCTAGTGGTAGATACTGGAGGTGCTGACCAGATGTTGAAGGTGATGGAGGCCCTGGGTGCAGCACATCTGGCCTAGTCTTTGATGTTGGGCTGTGCTGGGCTTGGGCAGCCGGCCTGGTTGCTGGCAAAGATGGGTTCAAATCAGTTGAGTTGGGTGCAGGACGATAGCTGAGTTGTGATCCAAACTCATGCCTAGCAACAGCCACTGAAGTAATTCATTTCTTAAAGCTACATTGGCTGTTTCCATCATTGGGGGGGGGGGGGTAACCCCTCTTTTAAAAAAAAGATTTCAGATTTTTCAGCAAACCTGGAGCTTTTCTCAGATCTGTAGAAAGATCTGTCTTGTCTGTCTGGCCCCAATCTCCAGAATCTACAGATAGGATCATTTTGAGAACTAGATATATTGATGTGTCTGCAAAGTGCTGTCAAGTTGCAGCCAACTGGGTTTCATAGGTATACAAAACTTGTGATCTACTGAACCAATTGCTACTAAACAGCCATGTATAATAGCCCATCAAGACAATAATAAATACCTATTTTAAATGGGAATCCAGGATTCCAAAAATAGGAGAGTTAGCAGTCCCCTCTTAGGATATTATTGAGTCCTCTGGCACAGAGTAGTAAGCTGCAGCAGTCAAAGGTCTGGTGATGACCTGGGTTTGATCCTGAAACTCGGTTTCAGGTAGCCAACTCAAGACTGTCTCAGCCTTCCATCCTTCCAAGGTCAGCAAAATAAGTACCCAACTTGCTGGGAGTAAAGTGGAAACGACTGTGAAAGGCAATGGCAAACCACCCCATACACATAGTCTGCCTAGCAAATGTCGTGATGTGACATCACCCAATGGTTCAGTAATGGCCCAGTGCTTGCACAGGACACTGCCATTTACCTTTTTAAAAAAGGATATTTAGGGGGTTCTAATCTCTGCATCTTTGGGGTGCAATCTAATTATCGGTGATTTGTTCCTGGTCACTCAGTGACTGGCACTGTAGAAGAACTAAACCCACATCTCCTTTATCCAAATCCAATACTTTGCCTATAACAGTCCACTGTCTCTTTCTCCTCGTTCATTAATTGGTATCAGGGAGGAGTAATGGCATCCTGCATTACCACATTCTGGATCTCTGCACCCAGAAAATATGTGTCTGGTGCATTTTTCTTCAGCCTGTCCTCTAAGAAGATTAGGATAGGGCATAGAGTTCTTCACAGCAATCCTGTAAAGTGGGTCAGTATGAACGTGTGTTTGTATGACTGGCCTACGGTCATTGAGCAATCTTTCTAGCTTAGTAAGAACTCAAACTCAGGTCTCCCAGCTTCTAGACCAATACTCTAACTACTATTCCATGCTGACACTTCTGTATGCTAGAATCAGATGTCCATTCAAATGCTGAAAGTACCCTGACTTTGTAATTGTTTCAGCTCTAAATCCCTCTTGCACATAAACACTGTACAACACTGACAAGCCTCCATTTGCATTGAATGTCTCTGCCTGGTTCTGATAAATGGGACGGCTATTGGCCAGAAGATCTCCTTATGTTTAGCAATTGTCATGGGTGACTCAAGTTTCTATTGAAATCATTCATTAAATATACATAACCCCTGTATCTTTTGGTGTGTGATCATCCTCAGATGGAGTGCAAATCCAGTAAGTCCACAATATCTCCACTCAGTTTTATTTCACTTCCAGAAATCAGCTTGTACTTAATTTTCTTCTTCTGCATGCCCTTTATACTCACATACCACAAGTGCAACCTCTAGAGAATATAGAAATATTGGAGCTCAGCCATAGTGTGTAGTTTTCTACAGTTTGGAGTGTGTAATTCCCGGTGACATCTAATTATGCAGAAGTCAGCACAGAATTCCAAACACTACACTTAGGACTGAAAGGCTCAGGAAGCTAGCAGTTGTCAAATGCTTGTAGGCCTTGCAGATGTCATGCAACTTGCATTAGGCACTGGTCTGGCTACGTACAGCTGGCATCTCTCACTGAAAGCACTTCCAAAATGTACAATGTGAATAGTGCTCCAAGCAATTCCCTGGTGGGACAAAACATCATGCTGTTTCTACAGGGTGGAAAGGGAAACATCTGATAAATTGGCTCAAATGCTGATGAAAATGTGTTGAAATAAAGGCCGCTTACACTGTTCAAATGCATTATTTATACCAGGTCTTATGACTGTAAGGGGCTTGTAACATATTTTGTAACTTTTTACAACCTCAAGCAGAGGTATATGTGGTGCTACTCCACTTCCGGAGTGTGTAAAATAGAAACTCCAGTCATTGTGTCTCGGTACTGCTTCATTCTAAACTGTTAAAAGGGGGTGAAAAGAGAGATCCACATGACCAAAAGTGCCCTTATGTCCCACCAGGCTGGGACAAAACAGCCTGGCATACTGATTGCAGTCAAAAAGGCCCTGCTGTGGATATGCATTCTGCATCCATAGGATCTTGCAGGGGTTAAGGTACAGAAGACCGACCCTTTTCTCATACAAAGATTTTGCAAAAGAACAAGTAAGCCAGTAACAAGTCTAAAAAGAAAACTTTTTTAAAAAGAAAGTCAGCTGCTGGGATGTGCAGCTTGCTCATTGACCCAAAAACCAGTCCAAAAAAAATCTAAATTTGCATTCTGTTGGATGACTATTTTAAATCTACCTCTTGGGTCTTTAGAAAAGCAGTCCTCAACTTCAATATCCAGACTATCTGATTTGACAGTAGAAAAAGAGATGTGTTGAAATTGAATCCCTTGAAGATTATTCCAAGGATCTTTGAGAACGATTTCAAGAACTGTCCCAGGTTTCCTGTGTCTGAGGCCTCCCAGGAGCATGCAGAATACTCCAGATTTTGGTTCCTGGCATCTCCACTGAAAGGATATTTCGAGAAAGACCGTTCTCCACCAGACCTTTGATGGTAGTCACAGTGGACAATGTGGAAACAACATAAGACAATAACCTGGACTCAGTAGCCCTCTGTACCCTCTGCTGCCTTTTCCATCCTGGTAGGGCGCTGATTCCATCCTGGGCCCTGCCTCTCCTCCCTTCTCCTTTGGCCTTTAGACCGGGCACCTGTGTGTGTGTTTTTACACAACCTTGTTGTTTAATCTGTATTTATTGTTTTAATTGCTGCTGAATTTTAATGAGTTAGATTTTATGTTATATTGATTTACTGTTCTGGAAACAGTCATGTTGTGAGCCGCCTCGAGCCCTTCGGGGATGAGGCGGCCTATAAATTTAATAAATAAATAAATAAATAATAATATTAAAATCAGTATATAAGCGTCAGTGCACTGACCCTGTGTTCCATTGGCATGAGATGATAGACTGGTGTGCATGAAGGTGCATGGGCTCTCTCCCCGTGAACAGGACAGTTCCCAATCACAGGGATATAGTCTATACACATATGCTTTGTATGAGCCAGTGATCATATGTTGGCAGGGGGCAAGGCCAGCATGTCCATGCTCAGTTTCCTCTCATTGATTTCAATGTGCATAGTGTCCTGAGAGAATGGCTAGCATCCAGCAGCTTCATATGTTCCCAGTGGTTGAAGTTGTGTTTGATGGTTCATTTATGAAGAAAAGGCACTTGGTCAGAGGCACTTTTCTCTTCACCTAAAGATATCAAGGCCCCAACTAATGATTCACCAGATTTTCCCATTGTGAAGGTAACAATGAATGCCTATTTCTAGCTTTGGAACTGACATGCTCACATAAGTCAAGCTTGTGGGATAAAACTTCCTTCATCTGAGTAAGTTATAATGCTCTTCTTAAGTTCTGTTTTCTTCTCAACCTTGTCTGCCTGGACATCTGTCAGAATCTGCCATCAAAGAGGAGTCAGTTAGACACCAGAAGGAAAAGCTGCATTTCATCTCACTTGAATATCCAGCCTAACTACATGATTGAGGAAAATGTTCACCATTTTCAGTGTTTCACAGCATGCTGCAATGTGTGGTAATTAAATGTCTCCTTCTGAACATTTAGACAACCCAAAGACAAAGTGGTCTAGCTAGTGATAAATGTTCCATATTAAATAGTGACTTTTAAAAACAGTAACTTACAGCTGCAACACAGGAACGGAATGATAGAACACGTTAGGAAAAGAGAGGTCTCAAAATTACAAAGATGTTACACATCTTTCCCTCTGGTCCTTTCTGTTTTATGCTTCCACGTAGTCGGTTGTTGTTTAGAAGTCCAAGATACCTTCCCCACCCATTTGTATCGTATTTTCATACTTATTGAAAAGGCACTGCTTTTTGCCAAAAGTACTATATTGAAACTGACAAGCTAGCTGAACATTGAGCATGGAAAGAAAAGAAGACACATCCCATTTCACAGCTGAACAATCAGAACATAAAATTCAGAGACTTGGAGACAGTTTACACAACCATTGGGAGCCTAAAGCGACCTCTCAAAAATCCATTCCCCCCCCCTTTGATCTCCCCATGGTCCATCAAGCTGTATGCAGTTGGAATGCACAAGATTAGGGCTTGTTTGGGGGCGGGAGAGAGGGTTGCATGGCAATGAAAATACTGGAGTTTGGGAGCTGTGTGAAGTTGTTTGAGTCTGCGCATGACTATTGAACATGCTCATCTTCAGAGAACAACATGGAGGATTTTCAAGTCGTTTTGCATCATCTACATTTGCCCTGATCTGAATGGACCAGGCTAGCCCAGTCCTCATTAGAGTTTGGAAGCTAAGCAGAGTTGGCTCTGGTTAGTACTTGAATGGGATTGGGAGACCACCAAGGAAGTCCAGGGTTGCTACACAAAGCCAAGCAATGGCAAACCACCTCTGTTGATGTCTTGCCTTCAAAAATCAATGGGGTTGCCATAAATTGTCGGCAACTCGATGGCATTTTCCACCATCACTCTATATTCAGTAATGATGTGCATCGGCTATCTCTGAAAATTAAAATTAAAATATTTAGAAAGGTTAGGATAGAACAGAGCTTGGATCCCACAGATCCACTTTACTAATAGTGATGCTTTCAAGTGGTGCAAAGGGGCTTCTCCTAACGCCAGTGGAACAGCCCACTGGGTCAAGGAAAGAATCTTTGCAACAAAGGCAAGTGCTATCATTAGTCAAAATGGATGCCTGAGATTCAACCATCTTTTCTTCCAAACTCTACCTGGCCCCGTTCTTATCAGTTAAAGATCAGCCTTTGAGTGTACTCAGCAAGACATTTGTCATGAAACTACCAGGCAAGAAGTAATAAAATACTCTGGTTAGTTATTTTAGATTTACATTTTCACAGGCAGCTACAGTGTAATTCATGGTTTCCCTTTTTGTTAGGCACCATGTATGCTGTGCTATAGAAAGAAAACCAAAGCTTATAACTATTGCGAGGTGACTGACTGATAGGGAAGGATTAAGATGTTGCTGTGAATAAGATTCCCCCGCCCAGCTTTAACAATAACAACCAGACACCCTACAGAAGCCACTAGGATTAAAGCAGAATACTGCAGCTGCAGTCTACTAATGAGGCTAAAGGAGAAACAAGAAGAGAATTCCCCAGGCAACAAAAGTTATTAAAGAGTGTTAAGGATTTATTTGCCCAAGAAAATTAACACTGGAGAATGCAGACATCTTCACCGCCCCCCCTTCTTATAGCAAGTCACAAAATTATCCCTTCAAATGATATACATATGAAAATTCATCATTAATATCAGCAAATGAATCACAATTTTGCTTTGCTTTGCTGTCAATTTACACCAGACACCTTTACAGGGTTTAGTTAATCATGTTAAATAGCTTGATCCTACAATGCAGCACTTCTTTCGCACCAAGAATCCTACCTAAGGAAAAGTGTAATGCATCTGGTAAAAAAATAAAATAAAATGACATCTCATCCCCTCTTGGTGGCACTAGAGCCCGAACTGCCAACACCAGCCTTCACATGTCCCATTGCACAACTCTGATGGGAAAAGTCTGGCAGCAGAAACTCCTTTCTACATTCTTATATGGAAACAATAACTGATATTAGCTTGGAATACAGGGCTTTCTTGAGAATCAGGAAATCCAAACACTGAATCATGTTTCTGTGTTGTAGCTTAAGTCGAGCTGGAAGATAGGGGTCAAACTACCCAGCATCTAAAAACATCTAAAAATTACTGGCACATTCATGATGTTAAATACGGTCATGCAATGTTTTGAATCTGGGCAGGAGGTGCGGAAGTTTCCAGAGAGTCATGCTTATATCTTCAGGGAAGATCAAGCAGAGGAGCAGAATCTGGTCCGCTGAAAATAATGAAAAGGTCTTTGTATGGTTGAAGGCCTTCACGGCCGGATTCAACTGGTTGACAACAACAAGTTAAAAGTTCATTCTTTTTATTTATTTATTTTGTTACAGTTGGTGACAAGAAAAGAAAGTAGGGAGCTCGGCATCCTTTCCTGATCTTTGAAAGGGCACTCTTAGGTTTTGTATGATGACACTTCATGGGGAAAACTGTAATCTTTTCTCATCAGCTTCCACAACAGCAGAGTACATAAGAAGGACCCTGCTGGCTCAGATCAGTGGTCCATCAAGGCCAGAATCTTGTCTCACACAATGGCCAACAAGTTACTCTTCCCCAGCTGCTGCCTCCTATCACTAGTTTTCTGAATGTGGAATAAAATAGATGCACTTGGATTTCAAGTGTTTTGAGAGTGTGCCATATATTGGCTGAGGCGGCAGTGAGAGAAAATTGCAAAGAGGTAATTTTACAGACACCTGAAATGTGTCCAGGTTTTTTAAAAGCCTACATAATGACCTCAGCTGTTCTTACAAGTCCACATAGAGAAAACCTTATAGAATCCGTTGGAGGTTCCAGGCACTTGAATAGAAGCACAAAAAGACAGTGGGTGACATAAACAAATAGTCATAGCAAAAAAAACAACACCCCACAGTGGATTCCCTTTCCATGTCTGCCACTGATCCCTATTGATAAACAAGTCCTGCCTCTTTTTCTCTCATGGTTAAGAGGAGATGGTGATAATGCCGATATCCCATCCACCTCTGTCTAATAGATTTCAGATGAAAAGCGCAGCGTGCAAATATTATTTAGAGGTTCAAAAGCTGCTGTAATGACCACCGCTACACAAAGAACATATAAAAAAGACAGGATTATCTCACTGTGCAACCTGCAATCATGAATATTACCCAGCAGGCTAGATACAAATGATATTTTGTTGTCAGTGATAGCCCAGCCTGCGCTTGCATGCGGCTGATTAGCACAGAAGTTAAGCAGCTGCCAAAGAGATGGATCTGCTGAGCAAGACAGGTGACCTGCGAGTCCCACAGACCGGACTCTTCCTCATGTATGTAACACTCGGATCACATCAGCATTCCCACTCTGAGCGACAAAGGGATGTTAATGCTCCCTCCTCCAGCCCCAGTCTAAGCTTGTTCAGCACCAGTGACTTGCCTCAGTCAGCCTTCATATTTTAGCACAGCAAATATTAGGGCAGAGATATGAGCGAGTTGTTTTGTAGAACTTTACTGGATAAAAAAAATAAAGTTACACTAAATATAGGAATAACAAACTCTATACCAGAGCTCAGTCTGGGTATCTGTGTCTGTGTGTCTGCCTACCCTTTTTTTGCTGGAAGAAGAAAGGAGAGATTTTTCCAGAAGCTCATGCGATTCTAGGCATGTGAATTCAGCAGTTAACTCTTGCTTGACTGAATGAAGCAGGCACATGTAAAATCCTAACCACCAGCAATTCTGCATAAGGTAATCAGAAAGTATATAGTGTCAACTTTTATCCCCCATAAAAATTATAATTAGATATAAACAATGAAAGAATAAACAGCAAAGAAAAACTAATTGACTTCAGCTTTCATGATCTTTGACCCTCCCTCCACAGTGCTCCAATAGGATCTATCAAACTAGATAGATTTTATTGGCCATCCCACTAAAACAGTTTTAGGACCACACTAAACAAAAATATGCTTCCTATACAATTCCATGTCCAGAATGTCTTATATAAATGTGGTTAGGTGCATACATGGAAACACCACGATGAAGTGCCAACTGCTACTTCATACATCAAGGAATTGGGTAGGTCCCAGGATGTTGTGATGAATTTAAACATATGAAGCAGGACCGCTGCTGAATTTGTCACCCCTGCCAGTTTGACTCAAGAATCCCTATTTCCATTTGCCCTGTCCTGGAGAATTGTTTCTTCTTCCTTGACTGGTGTCTGCTCTGGGTGAGGAGAAAAGTTGTCACTCTAAAATGATGCTGCATCAGCTGAGGGGAAAGGCCAAACATGACTGCTGCCAAAGCAGGCGTGAGAAAGGGGGACCACCAGGAGATGGCAGGAAGCTCATGCAGATTTCTGTGCTTACTTCAAATGTTCCTGGAGGTGGCCAAGGAGGACACAAATGGCCACCCACACTAGGAGGTGCAAGATGGATACCACCAGCAGCAAGAGCACCAACCATTCCCATTTGGAGGCCAGAGGAAACAATAATGGTGGTGAGGACCAACCAAAAATGTCTGAAATGTTAATAGTCTGGAGCAGATTTACGCTGTCTTGAAAGGAACCAGCAGTTAGGATTTTTCGTTCAGACAAGGAACTGATATTAATAGAGCAAAGACACAGAAAGACAAGACCTGAAAACAGCTTGAACAGTAAATAATAGAAATTTTTATCACCGATAGCTGTGTACTGAAGGGCTCAATTCATTTCATTAGGTATTATCTAATCTGTGACAGTTTTGTTACAAAAAAGGTGGTGGTGGTTATTTGCTCCTTTTTTTAAAAAAAGGTATCCTGTATATAACCACATCTCTGGGGGGTTGGGGGGGGGAGGTTATGTAATTTCATGGAAGTTTGATGCTGAAAATTAAATTTGCTGCAAGCCCTTTGAACTGACCCTAGCAAATCCATCCCTGGACATTTAGATTTGGGTAGCTGAATGGAGCCATGCTGTTATTGTAGCCATGAATCCTAGTTTATTGCATCCCCTATGGATATGCCTGTCACATGCACCCATATCTGCTGCTCTATTCATGACAGCCTATGGAGTATAAAAAGATCTCTGATATACTTTCAGAAGGCAGTTATCATGGTCTTTCACTTTTTCACTGTCAGGCCTGATGAATACTTCTATCTAAAGGTAAACTAAGTCCCATTTCCTTGTGACAGTAAACACATATGCATCAAACATATATATAGATCATCTGTGTGTAAAATCATCAGCACATGACCCCTCCATGAATTAATTGAATACATGGAGAGGAACAGCTCCCTCCCCATGATTGGCAATATTCTAACAACAATGTACCTGATCAGGGGGAAAGGGGATACATGTGGACATTACCTGTACATGGAGATGTCATGCTCATTAGCCAGCTATAATGGAGTCAGCAGACTTGTTCCCACTGTTCTCCTCTTGCACAAAAAGGGCTACCAATATTATTGTTTGACCCTCAGCCTTTGATTCTGCAACTCTGATTGCCTCTTCATCTCTTCCATATTTATCTATGCTTCCTGAGATTATCACCAGTTCTTTGCAAACACACAATGAAAGACAATTATTTTTTGAAGTCCTTTTACTTGGTCACTGGGTCTCGCTCAGTACAATCAGAAGTGGTGGGGGAGTGGGGAGGCAGCATGACCCAGCAGCAGTGTATATACCACCTGTGCTGACGTAAGAGTCAGTATCAGATGCAATCAGAAAAAAAGTTCAGGGAGCCCAGTCTTGAGTACGGTAAATTAAGTGATCCACAAAGGACCTGTTCAGAATATATGTATACACATACACATTCTTTGAAAACATTTGGGTCAAAGAGAGAATTAGGAATGTGCTTGCCTGCAAATGACACCCCAAATTTCCTGCATTCAGTTAAATATCTGAGTACTATAGAGCTTTGTCTTCTGGGGGGTGTGGGGGAAGGGTCTAGACCAGGGGTAGGGAACCTGCGGCTCTCCAGATGTTCAGGAACTACAATTCCCATCAGCCTGGGGGTGGGGGGGGGGGGGGGTGGGGGGGGGGGGGGGTGGGGGGGGGGGGGGGTGGGGGGGGGGGGGGGTGGGGGGGGGGGGGGGTGGGGGGGGGGGGGGGTGGGGGGGGGGGGGGGTGGGGGGGGGGGGGGGTGGGGGGGGGGGGGGGTGGGGGGGGGGGGGGGTGGGGGGGGGGGGGGGTGGGGGGGGGGGGGGGTGGGGGGGGGGGGGGGTGGGGGGGGGGGGGGGTGGGGGGGGGGGGGGGTGGGGGGGGGGGGGGGTGGGGGGGGGGGGGGGTGGGGGGGGGGGGGGGTGGGGGGGGGGGGGGGTGGGGGGGGGGGGGGGTGGGGGGGGGGGGGGGTGGGGGGGGGGGGGGGTGGGGGGGGGGGGGGGTGGGGGGGGGGGGGGGTGGGGGGGGGGGGGGGTGGGGGGGGGGGGGGGTGGGGGGGGGGGGGGGTGGGGGGGGGGGGGGGTGGGGGGGGGGGGGGGTGGGGGGGGGGGGGGGTGGGGGGGGGGGGGGGTGGGGGGGGGGGGGGGTGGGGGGGGGGGGGGGTGGGGGGGGGGGGGGGTGGGGGGGGGGGGGGGTGGGGGGGGGGGGGGGTGGGGGGGGGGGGGGGTGGGGGGGGGGGGGGGTGGGGGGGGGGGGGGGTGGGGGGGGGGGGGGGTGGGGGGGGGGGGGGGTGGGGGGGGGGGGGGGTGGGGGGGGGGGGGGGTGGGGGGGGGGGGGGGTGGGGGGGGGGGGGGGTGGGGGGGGGGGGGGGTGGGGGGGGGGGGGGGTGGGGGGGGGGGGGGGTGGGGGGGGGGGGGGGTGGGGGGGGGGGGGGGTGGGGGGGGGGGGGGGTGGGGGGGGGGGGGGGTGGGGGGGGGGGGGGGTGGGGGGGGGGGGGGGTGGGGGGGGGGGGGGGTGGGGGGGGGGGGGGGTGGGGGGGGGGGGGGGTGGGGGGGGGGGGGGGTGGGGGGGGGGGGGGGTGGGGGGGGGGGGGGGTGGGGGGGGGGGGGGGTGGGGGGGGGGGGGGGTGGGGGGGGGGGGGGGTGGGGGGGGGGGGGGGTGGGGGGGGGGGGGGGTGGGGGGGGGGGGGGGTGGGGGGGGGGGGGGGTGGGGGGGGGGGGGGGTGGGGGGGGGGGGGGGTGGGGGGGGGGGGGGGTGGGGGGGGGGGGGGGTGGGGGGGGGGGGGGGTGGGGGGGGGGGGGGGTGGGGGGGGGGGGGGGTGGGGGGGGGGGGGGGTGGGGGGGGGGGGGGGTGGGGGGGGGGGGGGGTGGGGGGGGGGGGGGGTGGGGGGGGGGGGGGGTGGGGGGGGGGGGGGGTGGGGGGGGGGGGGGGTGGGGGGGGGGGGGGGTGGGGGGGGGGGGGGGTGGGGGGGGGGGGGGGTGGGGGGGGGGGGGGGTGGGGGGGGGGGGGGGTGGGGGGGGGGGGGGGTGGGGGGGGGGGGGGGTGGGGGGGGGGGGGGGTGGGGGGGGGGGGGGGTGGGGGGGGGGGGGGGTGGGGGGGGGGGGGGGTGGGGGGGGGGGGGGGTGGGGGGGGGGGGGGGTGGGGGGGGGGGGGGGTGGGGGGGGGGGGGGGTGGGGGGGGGGGGGGGTGGGGGGGGGGGGGGGTGGGGGGGGGGGGGGGTGGGGGGGGGGGGGGGTGGGGGGGGGGGGGGGTGGGGGGGGGGGGGGGTGGGGGGGGGGGGGGGTGGGGGGGGGGGGGGGTGGGGGGGGGGGGGGGTGGGGGGGGGGGGGGGTGGGGGGGGGGGGGGGTGGGGGGGGGGGGGGGTGGGGGGGGGGGGGGGTGGGGGGGGGGGGGGGTGGGGGGGGGGGGGGGTGGGGGGGGGGGGGGGTGGGGGGGGGGGGGGGTGGGGGGGGGGGGGGGTGGGGGGGGGGGGGGGTGGGGGGGGGGGGGGGTGGGGGGGGGGGGGGGTGGGGGGGGGGGGGGGTGGGGGGGGGGGGGGGTGGGGGGGGGGGGGGGTGGGGGGGGGGGGGGGTGGGGGGGGGGGGGGGTGGGGGGGGGGGGGGGTGGGGGGGGGGGGGGGTGGGGGGGGGGGGGGGTGGGGGGGGGGGGGGGTGGGGGGGGGGGGGGGTGGGGGGGGGGGGGGGTGGGGGGGGGGGGGGGTGGGGGGGGGGGGGGGTGGGGGGGGGGGGGGGTGGGGGGGGGGGGGGGTGGGGGGGGGGGGGGGTGGGGGGGGGGGGGGGTGGGGGGGGGGGGGGGTGGGGGGGGGGGGGGGTGGGGGGGGGGGGGGGTGGGGGGGGGGGGGGGTGGGGGGGGGGGGGGGTGGGGGGGGGGGGGGGTGGGGGGGGGGGGGGGTGGGGGGGGGGGGGGGTGGGGGGGGGGGGGGGTGGGGGGGGGGGGGGGTGGGGGGGGGGGGGGGTGGGGGGGGGGGGGGGTGGGGGGGGGGGGGGGTGGGGGGGGGGGGGGGTGGGGGGGGGGGGGGGTGGGGGGGGGGGGGGGTGGGGGGGGGGGGGGGTGGGGGGGGGGGGGGGTGGGGGGGGGGGGGGGTGGGGGGGGGGGGGGGTGGGGGGGGGGGGGGGTGGGGGGGGGGGGGGGTGGGGGGGGGGGGGGGTGGGGGGGGGGGGGGGTGGGGGGGGGGGGGGGTGGGGGGGGGGGGGGGTGGGGGGGGGGGGGGGTGGGGGGGGGGGGGGGTGGGGGGGGGGGGGGGTGGGGGGGGGGGGGGGTGGGGGGGGGGGGGGGTGGGGGGGGGGGGGGGTGGGGGGGGGGGGGGGTGGGGGGGGGGGGGGGTGGGGGGGGGGGGGGGTGGGGGGGGGGGGGGGTGGGGGGGGGGGGGGGTGGGGGGGGGGGGGGGTGGGGGGGGGGGGGGGTGGGGGGGGGGGGGGGTGGGGGGGGGGGGGGGTGGGGGGGGGGGGGGGTGGGGGGGGGGGGGGGTGGGGGGGGGGGGGGGTGGGGGGGGGGGGGGGTGGGGGGGGGGGGGGGTGGGGGGGGGGGGGGGTGGGGGGGGGGGGGGGTGGGGGGGGGGGGGGGTGGGGGGGGGGGGGGGTGGGGGGGGGGGGGGGTGGGGGGGGGGGGGGGTGGGGGGGGGGGGGGGTGGGGGGGGGGGGGGGTGGGGGGGGGGGGGGGTGGGGGGGGGGGGGGGTGGGGGGGGGGGGGGGTGGGGGGGGGGGGGGGTGGGGGGGGGGGGGGGTGGGGGGGGGGGGGGGTGGGGGGGGGGGGGGGTGGGGGGGGGGGGGGGTGGGGGGGGGGGGGGGTGGGGGGGGGGGGGGGTGGGGGGGGGGGGGGGTGGGGGGGGGGGGGGGTGGGGGGGGGGGGGGGTGGGGGGGGGGGGGGGTGGGGGGGGGGGGGGGTGGGGGGGGGGGGGGGTGGGGGGGGGGGGGGGTGGGGGGGGGGGGGGGTGGGGGGGGGGGGGGGTGGGGGGGGGGGGGGGTGGGGGGGGGGGGGGGTGGGGGGGGGGGGGGGTGGGGGGGGGGGGGGGTGGGGGGGGGGGGGGGTGGGGGGGGGGGGGGGTGGGGGGGGGGGGGGGTGGGGGGGGGGGGGGGTGGGGGGGGGGGGGGGTGGGGGGGGGGGGGGGTGGGGGGGGGGGGGGGTGGGGGGGGGGGGGGGTGGGGGGGGGGGGGGGTGGGGGGGGGGGGGGGTGGGGGGGGGGGGGGGTGGGGGGGGGGGGGGGTGGGGGGGGGGGGGGGTGGGGGGGGGGGGGGGTGGGGGGGGGGGGGGGTGGGGGGGGGGGGGGGTGGGGGGGGGGGGGGGTGGGGGGGGGGGGGGGTGGGGGGGGGGGGGGGTGGGGGGGGGGGGGGGTGGGGGGGGGGGGGGGTGGGGGGGGGGGGGGGTGGGGGGGGGGGGGGGTGGGGGGGGGGGGGGGTGGGGGGGGGGGGGGGTGGGGGGGGGGGGGGGTGGGGGGGGGGGGGGGTGGGGGGGGGGGGGGGTGGGGGGGGGGGGGGGTGGGGGGGGGGGGGGGTGGGGGGGGGGGGGGGTGGGGGGGGGGGGGGGTGGGGGGGGGGGGGGGTGGGGGGGGGGGGGGGTGGGGGGGGGGGGGGGTGGGGGGGGGGGGGGGTGGGGGGGGGGGGGGGTGGGGGGGGGGGGGGGTGGGGGGGGGGGGGGGTGGGGGGGGGGGGGGGTGGGGGGGGGGGGGGGTGGGGGGGGGGGGGGGTGGGGGGGGGGGGGGGTGGGGGGGGGGGGGGGTGGGGGGGGGGGGGGGTGGGGGGGGGGGGGGGTGGGGGGGGGGGGGGGTGGGGGGGGGGGGGGGTGGGGGGGGGGGGGGGTGGGGGGGGGGGGGGGTGGGGGGGGGGGGGGGTGGGGGGGGGGGGGGGTGGGGGGGGGGGGGGGTGGGGGGGGGGGGGGGTGGGGGGGGGGGGGGGTGGGGGGGGGGGGGGGTGGGGGGGGGGGGGGGTGGGGGGGGGGGGGGGTGGGGGGGGGGGGGGGTGGGGGGGGGGGGGGGTGGGGGGGGGGGGGGGTGGGGGGGGGGGGGGGTGGGGGGGGGGGGGGGTGGGGGGGGGGGGGGGTGGGGGGGGGGGGGGGTGGGGGGGGGGGGGGGTGGGGGGGGGGGGGGGTGGGGGGGGGGGGGGGTGGGGGGGGGGGGGGGTGGGGGGGGGGGGGGGTGGGGGGGGGGGGGGGTGGGGGGGGGGGGGGGTGGGGGGGGGGGGGGGTGGGGGGGGGGGGGGGTGGGGGGGGGGGGGGGTGGGGGGGGGGGGGGGTGGGGGGGGGGGGGGGTGGGGGGGGGGGGGGGTGGGGGGGGGGGGGGGTGGGGGGGGGGGGGGGTGGGGGGGGGGGGGGGTGGGGGGGGGGGGGGGTGGGGGGGGGGGGGGGTGGGGGGGGGGGGGGGTGGGGGGGGGGGGGGGTGGGGGGGGGGGGGGGTGGGGGGGGGGGGGGGTGGGGGGGGGGGGGGGTGGGGGGGGGGGGGGGTGGGGGGGGGGGGGGGTGGGGGGGGGGGGGGGTGGGGGGGGGGGGGGGTGGGGGGGGGGGGGGGTGGGGGGGGGGGGGGGTGGGGGGGGGGGGGGGTGGGGGGGGGGGGGGGTGGGGGGGGGGGGGGGTGGGGGGGGGGGGGGGTGGGGGGGGGGGGGGGTGGGGGGGGGGGGGGGTGGGGGGGGGGGGGGGTGGGGGGGGGGGGGGGTGGGGGGGGGGGGGGGTGGGGGGGGGGGGGGGTGGGGGGGGGGGGGGGTGGGGGGGGGGGGGGGTGGGGGGGGGGGGGGGTGGGGGGGGGGGGGGGTGGGGGGGGGGGGGGGTGGGGGGGGGGGGGGGTGGGGGGGGGGGGGGGTGGGGGGGGGGGGGGGTGGGGGGGGGGGGGGGTGGGGGGGGGGGGGGGTGGGGGGGGGGGGGGGTGGGGGGGGGGGGGGGTGGGGGGGGGGGGGGGTGGGGGGGGGGGGGGGTGGGGGGGGGGGGGGGTGGGGGGGGGGGGGGGTGGGGGGGGGGGGGGGTGGGGGGGGGGGGGGGTGGGGGGGGGGGGGGGTGGGGGGGGGGGGGGGTGGGGGGGGGGGGGGGTGGGGGGGGGGGGGGGTGGGGGGGGGGGGGGGTGGGGGGGGGGGGGGGTGGGGGGGGGGGGGGGTGGGGGGGGGGGGGGGTGGGGGGGGGGGGGGGTGGGGGGGGGGGGGGGTGGGGGGGGGGGGGGGTGGGGGGGGGGGGGGGTGGGGGGGGGGGGGGGTGGGGGGGGGGGGGGGTGGGGGGGGGGGGGGGTGGGGGGGGGGGGGGGTGGGGGGGGGGGGGGGTGGGGGGGGGGGGGGGTGGGGGGGGGGGGGGGTGGGGGGGGGGGGGGGTGGGGGGGGGGGGGGGTGGGGGGGGGGGGGGGTGGGGGGGGGGGGGGGTGGGGGGGGGGGGGGGTGGGGGGGGGGGGGGGTGGGGGGGGGGGGGGGTGGGGGGGGGGGGGGGTGGGGGGGGGGGGGGGTGGGGGGGGGGGGGGGTGGGGGGGGGGGGGGGTGGGGGGGGGGGGGGGTGGGGGGGGGGGGGGGTGGGGGGGGGGGGGGGTGGGGGGGGGGGGGGGTGGGGGGGGGGGGGGGTGGGGGGGGGGGGGGGTGGGGGGGGGGGGGGGTGGGGGGGGGGGGGGGTGGGGGGGGGGGGGGGTGGGGGGGGGGGGGGGTGGGGGGGGGGGGGGGTGGGGGGGGGGGGGGGTGGGGGGGGGGGGGGGTGGGGGGGGGGGGGGGTGGGGGGGGGGGGGGGTGGGGGGGGGGGGGGGTGGGGGGGGGGGGGGGTGGGGGGGGGGGGGGGTGGGGGGGGGGGGGGGTGGGGGGGGGGGGGGGTGGGGGGGGGGGGGGGTGGGGGGGGGGGGGGGTGGGGGGGGGGGGGGGTGGGGGGGGGGGGGGGTGGGGGGGGGGGGGGGTGGGGGGGGGGGGGGGTGGGGGGGGGGGGGGGTGGGGGGGGGGGGGGGTGGGGGGGGGGGGGGGTGGGGGGGGGGGGGGGTGGGGGGGGGGGGGGGTGGGGGGGGGGGGGGGTGGGGGGGGGGGGGGGTGGGGGGGGGGGGGGGTGGGGGGGGGGGGGGGTGGGGGGGGGGGGGGGTGGGGGGGGGGGGGGGTGGGGGGGGGGGGGGGTGGGGGGGGGGGGGGGTGGGGGGGGGGGGGGGTGGGGGGGGGGGGGGGTGGGGGGGGGGGGGGGTGGGGGGGGGGGGGGGTGGGGGGGGGGGGGGGTGGGGGGGGGGGGGGGTGGGGGGGGGGGGGGGTGGGGGGGGGGGGGGGTGGGGGGGGGGGGGGGTGGGGGGGGGGGGGGGTGGGGGGGGGGGGGGGTGGGGGGGGGGGGGGGTGGGGGGGGGGGGGGGTGGGGGGGGGGGGGGGTGGGGGGGGGGGGGGGTGGGGGGGGGGGGGGGTGGGGGGGGGGGGGGGTGGGGGGGGGGGGGGGTGGGGGGGGGGGGGGGTGGGGGGGGGGGGGGGTGGGGGGGGGGGGGGGTGGGGGGGGGGGGGGGTGGGGGGGGGGGGGGGTGGGGGGGGGGGGGGGTGGGGGGGGGGGGGGGTGGGGGGGGGGGGGGGTGGGGGGGGGGGGGGGTGGGGGGGGGGGGGGGTGGGGGGGGGGGGGGGTGGGGGGGGGGGGGGGTGGGGGGGGGGGGGGGTGGGGGGGGGGGGGGGTGGGGGGGGGGGGGGGTGGGGGGGGGGGGGGGTGGGGGGGGGGGGGGGTGGGGGGGGGGGGGGGTGGGGGGGGGGGGGGGTGGGGGGGGGGGGGGGTGGGGGGGGGGGGGGGTGGGGGGGGGGGGGGGTGGGGGGGGGGGGGGGTGGGGGGGGGGGGGGGTGGGGGGGGGGGGGGGTGGGGGGGGGGGGGGGTGGGGGGGGGGGGGGGTGGGGGGGGGGGGGGGTGGGGGGGGGGGGGGGTGGGGGGGGGGGGGGGTGGGGGGGGGGGGGGGTGGGGGGGGGGGGGGGTGGGGGGGGGGGGGGGTGGGGGGGGGGGGGGGTGGGGGGGGGGGGGGGTGGGGGGGGGGGGGGGTGGGGGGGGGGGGGGGTGGGGGGGGGGGGGGGTGGGGGGGGGGGGGGGTGGGGGGGGGGGGGGGTGGGGGGGGGGGGGGGTGGGGGGGGGGGGGGGTGGGGGGGGGGGGGGGTGGGGGGGGGGGGGGGTGGGGGGGGGGGGGGGTGGGGGGGGGGGGGGGTGGGGGGGGGGGGGGGTGGGGGGGGGG